>NC_090324.1:160404050-161051550 GCF_040869045.1 Eurosta solidaginis | reverse complement strand
CCTGGGACCGCGTTTAGCATTACTTCGGGTGCGGGTGCGCGCTACGTGAGCTCTATGGCTACTCTCACGCTAATGGGCTAGGCATCCGTCTTCTCGTTTACTGGTAAGTATATGTCTCACATATGTGCTGACCGTATCCCATTTGTCTCTTCACCAGGTCATGTTATTAATGACACTGCCCGGGGATAGGTCGCCAAGTACCTCTTCTACCCTCCTTCGCTGATGGGAGAAGTGCCTGCATTCGAAGAAGGTGTGGCGTACATCGTCTATTTCCCCACAGTACAGGCAGCTCGGGCTACCAACTTTACCCATTCTGTGTAGGTATTTGCGGAAGTAACCATGTCCCGTTAGAAACTGGGTCAGGTAAAAGTCTACCTCTCCGTGCGGTCGCTTCAACCATGGATTCAGTTCAGGGATTAGTTCCCTAGTCCACTTTCCTACGATGCTGTTGCTCCACTGATCTTGCCAACATCGAATCGATTCTTCACGCGCCTGCATGGCAACAGCAGCTCTACTTGCTTGCGATCCGTTGTCATATATTGTTTTTCTTTCCTCAACGAGAAGATATATCGGTATGGTTCCCGCAACGACCAGGACAGCTTCAGCTGATACCGTGCGGTAAGCCGAAGATATTCGCAGCGCCCCTCTGCGTTGGACCGAGGTGAGGGCGACTCGGTTCTTCCGGTATTTCATTGCGTCCGCCCAGATTTCTGCACCATATAAGAGTATAGAATCCGAGGCTGATGCAAGCAACTTCCTTGTGCATGGCTTTGGGCCACCTGTGTTTGCCATTAATCTACTCAACTGCGCCATTATGCGCGCAGCTCTTTCGCAGGCCCCTCGTATGTGATCCGAGAAGTTGAATTTGCTGTCTAACCTCACTCCCAGATATTTCGTTGAAGCGAGTGTTTCTATTGGCTGGTCCCCAACCATCATGTTCCTGGTAGTGGGAATACGTCTCTTTGTGAGAATGACGATCTCCGTTTTGGCTGTTGCTAACTGGAGACCGTGCTCAGCCATCCACCTATTTACATTGCGCATGACCTGGTTTAATTTTAGCTGTGCCAGCTCGCAGCTTGGTGCTGTTATCACAGCTGCCACGTCGTCTGCAAATGCAACGAGGAAGGTGCTTTCTGGCATGTCTAATCGAAGAAGACTGTCGTAAGTTATATTCCAGAGATCGGGACCTAGTACCGAACCCTGGGCTGCTCCACCTGTTATTTTTACCTTTTTTTGACCGTGAGTACTTTCATATATTAAGCACCTCTCTTTTAGGTAGTCCCTTAAAATTTCTAACAAATATTGCGGTACTTTGAAAGTGCTTTCTAGTGCCTCAAGCATGTCCTCCCACCTAGCTGAGTTAAAAGCGTTTTTGACGTCCAGCGTGACCAGCAACACTATAGGCCTTGCTCTGTGGCACGCTGTCTCGGCTTTCTTGACTGCGTCTACAACTTCTGCTATGGCATCGATTGTGGAGTGCCCCCTCCGAAAACCATGCTGTCTGGGCGACAGTCCTCCGGCGTCCTGTAACGCTCTGGTGAGGCGTTGCTTAAGGAGACTCTCCATCAATTTCCCTGCTGTGTCCAACATACATAGGGGACGGTAGGATGATGGAGAGTTGGGATCTCCTTTCCCTTTTGGAATGAGAACTAGTCGTGCTGTCTTCCATATGGTGGGGAAAATTCTTTCTTCGAGACATTTGTTGTACATGTGCAACATAAGTTCTGGGCAGTCGTTTGCAGCTAGTCTAATTGCCTCCGCGGGTATTCCGTCGGGCCCAGATGCTTTCCTAGGTTTCATAGTTCGCACGGCAGTTTTAAGCTCTTCTTCTTGGAATGGTTCCACGTTGCGATCTTCATGGGTAACGTACCCGCCCTCCCTAGGCAGTTGGGTGGGAAACAGGCCATCCACAATGTTCCTTATTTGGTTCTCATCCATCAGCTGGTTTGGCGGATGGAACTTCTTCATTACTATCTTATATCCCTGCCCCCATGGGTCTCGATCCACTTCGTCGCAAAGCGCTTTCCAGCACTTAAGCTTGCTTTGCTTAATGGCAGCACTAAGAGCTTTCTTCGCTCCTTTGTACGCTTCCGACTTTTCTAGAGCCTCAGGCCTGCCGCGCGCGCGAGTTGCTAGCCTTCGCATCCTGTGGCACATTTTCCGCAGCTCCGCGATTTCGCTATTCCACCAGTATACCTGCTTTTTACCCCTCCACACTCCCCTCCGTGGCATAGAGAGGTTGCAAGCGTGGCGAAGACAGCTCATTGTCTTTTCAACCGTCTCTTCCGTCGGACTGCAGTTGTTGATTATCCGTCGGGCATCCCCCAGTACTGATGCGGAGAACGTGGCAGAGTCGACCTTGGATGCGTCCCATGCTTTTGTTCTGCGTGGCCCGTTCGGAATCTGCCTCTGACCGGGATCGTTTAGGTGGAAAGTGATGTAGTTGTGATCGCTGCCAGTCAGATCCTCTATGACTCTCCATCCATCAGCGGTCAGCAGCAGGCTTTCTGACACTAGTGTTACATCGGGGATTGAGTATCCAAAGCCTGGCCGTCGGTATGTAGGGGTCGTACCAGTGTTAAGCACGTTCAAACCGAGCCTGGCTGCCATCTCAAGGACTAACCTTCCACGGGTGTTAGTCTGCGGCATTCCCCATTCGACGGCTCTTGCGTTAAAGTCTTCCGCCACAACCAGGTTACTAGTTAAGTCCCTCAGGTCGTCTTCAATAAGTTCAAGCTTGTCCCTGAACGTTTGAATGGGATCATTCGGTGACAAGTAGCAGCTTACTATTGTGGTATTATTCGTAGTTAGGCGGACGTAGCCTTGTCCGGCAACACGGTTCACAATATTGGCGTTTGCATCTGTCATCCAGATTGCGGCGGTGCCGGTGTTGTCTATATGCCAATCATTTCGGGCTCTATAGGGTTCGCTGATGATAACGCTGTTAGCTTTATGGTCTAAGACCAACTGTTGTAGTAGCTTATCAGCAAGTCTGCTCCGGTTTAGGTTGCCTTGGATAAAACTAATCACTATTGAATTGAGACTTTGGCCTTTGCAATAGCGAGTGCCGCTCTAAAAATGCTGCATGCTCCAGATCCAGGGACATGATCGAGCTTCTGTGTATTACACAGGTAACATTTTGGAGCTGCGGTACAGGCCGAAGCTTTGTGGCCGCTTTGCCCACACTTCCAGCAGGCGGTACTCCTGTCTGGACCCTTGCATTCTGCCTTCCGGTGTCCGTAGCCGAGACACCTAAAGCAGCGTTGTACTTCTGCTCGCTGTCTGATTCGGCACTGTATCCATCCGATAGGAATTTTACCTTTTTTGAGTAGGGCGTTGCCAATATTCTCGTCCACTTCGACGACCGCCATTTTCTGTTCTCTTTGGTTTGCTGCGAACACAGAGACACGGAGAGGTCTAGTGATTTCTTCTTTTCCGACCTCCCTCCTTATTGCGTCTTGGATTTCTGTTTCAGTTGTGAGACAGTCCATGCCAAGTACTTCCAACTTCATCCGCTTGGAGAGCTGTTGTGCTTCACCGACCTCTCCTACTGCACTACCTATAGCTGCTCTGAAGGCCGTCTGGTCACTGCAGCGCGCCGTTTCAATCAGTACGTTACCAGATTTGGTTTTTCGTACTGACCGTACCACCGTACCTGTGTCATTAGGGCGGAGCTGGCCGCGTATGGCCCCTAGTACCTGGGCATAGCTTTTGCCTTCCACAGGTTTTACCACAAAAGTTGCTGCTTGTCTCCTCTTTCTCGCCCGTTTTTGAGCTTTAGGAGCTTGGACGGGGGTTGCCTGCTTGGCTGGCTGGGCCCGCGGTTTCAGCCTCCGGCGCGCTACATTGGACCAAGACTCACCTTGTGAAAGCGTATTTGTTCTTTCATCTCGTTTCTTTTTGGCTTCCAAGTCCTCCGAGTGGGAATCTGAGCTCGTTCGTGCCCTCTTGCTTTTTCGGCCCGATTCTCTGCTCTCATCTACCTTTTGGGCCC
Organism: Eurosta solidaginis; assembly: GCF_040869045.1. Classification (NCBI taxonomy): domain Eukaryota; kingdom Metazoa; phylum Arthropoda; class Insecta; order Diptera; family Tephritidae; genus Eurosta; species Eurosta solidaginis. The sequence goes on along the minus strand of NC_090324.1, from coordinate 161,047,556 downwards.
TTAACGATCCCATGCAGCTTAACGCTTCCTCGAGAAGAGCCATACCGGTTTTTATATCCTTGGACACGTTCTTCTGCTTGAGAGCGGTTTCCTGCATCTCGCGCAGCACTGATACCGCGTACTCCAGCAGTTCGTCTTGGCTCTTCCCTTCGAGGCTTGTGTATGAGAGTGAGCCTCTTGGCGGAGTCGCACGTTTCTCCTTCCCAACAGCGCGCTGTGCAACGACACTGGGTGAGCTGACCGACGCTTTTTCCCTTGCAGTAGCAGGTGTTGACTGGCTGGGGTTATTCTGCAGCTGTGCTTTCGCCGCCTTTGTCTTTTCCGCCGATTCGGTGCCTTGTGTGGGCATTACCGACAAGGTCGCTTTAGCGGGGGTTGTTAAAACCGGCGATCTCAGCACTTTAGTGCTCCTCTTGAACACCGCTTCATCGCCCCTTTCTTTCTCGCTTTCTCTACTTTTATCTTCCTTTGTTGTTTTTATTTTAATGTTAATGTTAAAGTTAAAGTTAAAGTTAAAGTTAAAGTTAAAGTTAAAGTTAAAGTTAAAGTTAAAGTTAAAGTTAAAGTTAAAGTTAAAATTAAAGTTAAAGTTAAAGCTAAGTTAAAGTTAAAGTTAAGTTAAAGTTAAAGTTAAAATTAAACTTAAAGTTAAAGTTAAAGTTAAAGTTAAAGTTAAAGTTAAAATTAAAGTTAAAGTTAAGTTAAATTTAAGTTAAAGTTATAGTTAAAGTTAAAGTTAAAGTTAAAATTAAAGTTAAAGTTAAAGTTAAAGCTAAGTTAAAGTTAAAGTTAAAGTTAAAGTTAAGTTAAAGTTAAAGTTAAAGTTAAAATTAAACTTAAAGTTAAAGTTAAAGTTAAAGTTGAAGTTAAAGTTAAAGTTAAAGTTAAAGTTAAAGTTAAGTTAAAGTTAAAGTTAAAGTTAAAGTTAAAGTGAAAGTTAAAATTAAAGTTAAAGTTAAAGTTAAGTTAAAGTTAAAGTTAAATTTAAGTTAAAGTTTTAGTTAAAGTTAAAGTTAAAGTTAAAGTTAAAGTTAAAGTTAAAGTTAAAGTTAAAATTAAAGTTAAAGTTAAAGTTAAAGCTAAGTTAAAGTTAAAGTTAAAGTTAAGTTAAAGCTAAAGTTAAAATTAAACTTAAAGTTAAAGTTAAAGTTAAAGTTAAGTTAAAGTTAAAGTTAAAATTAAACTTAAAGTTAAAGTTAAAGTTGAAGTTAAAGTTAAAGTTAAAGTTAAAGTTAAAGTTAAAGTTAAAGTTAAAGTTAAAGTTAAAGTTAAAGTTAAAGTTAAAGTTAAAGTTAAAGTTAAAGTTAAAGTTAAAGTTAAAGTTAAAGTTAAAGTTAAAGTTAAAGTTAAAGTTAAAGTTAAAGTTAAAGTTAAAGTTAAAGTTAAAGTTAAAGTTAAAGTTAAAGTTAAAGTTAAAGTTAAAGTTAAAGTTAAAGTTAAAGTTAAAGTTAATGTTAAAGTTAAAGTTAAAGTTAATGTTAAAGTTAAATTTAAAGTTAAAGTTAAAATTAAAGTTAAAGTTAAAATTAAAGTTAAAGTAAAAGTAAAAGTAAAAGTTAAAGTAAAAGTTAAAGTTAAAGTTAAAGTTAAAGTTAAAGTTAAAGTTAAAGTTAAAATTAAAGTTAAAGTTAAGTTTAAGTTAAAGTTAAAGTTAAGTTAAAGTTAAAGTTTAAGTTACAGTTAAAGTTAAAATTAAGGTTAAAGTTAAAGTTAAATTTAAAGTTAAAGTAAAAGTTAAAGTTAAAGTTAAAGTTAAAGTTAAAGTTAAAGTTAAAGTTAAAGTTAAAGTTAAAGTTAAAGTTAAATTTAAAGTTAATGTTAAAGTTAAAGTTAAAGTTAAAATTAAAGTTAAAGTTAAGTTAAAGTTAAAGTTAAGTTAAAGTTAAAGTTAAAATTAAAGTTAAAGTTAAAGTTAAAATTAAACTTAAAGTTAAAGTTAAAGTTGAAGTTAAAGTTAAAGTTAAAGTTAAAGTTAAAGTTAAAGTAAAAGTTAAAGTTAAAGTTAAAGTTAAAGTTAAAGTTAAAATTAAAGTTAAAGTTAAAGTTAAAATTAAACTTAAAGTTAAAGTTAAAGTTAAAGTTGAAGTTAAAGTTAAAGTTAAAGTTAAAGTTAAAGTTAAAGTTAAAGTTAAAGTTAAAGTTAATGTTCGGCCTGAATGCGTCGTAAACCGGCAGTGGGTAGGCGCACAAGGGTCGATCTCGCTCAATGGATGATGCACTCAAAAGGAAATGAAGAAGAACACGGGAGGAGTTTCCTCGTTATAAAAATGCACTTTATTGGGTAGAGGTAAAATAAACTTGTTACAATATTACCTGAATATGCTGGAACACAGTGGAGATCGCTGGCGGCAGATGTTAGCTGGTTGGCTGTTGAAATCAAAGAGGCCGGTTGTATAGCAAGCTACAACCGTTGACCCGCAAAATCCTCCGTTTTGGAGGGGAAAGGCACCCACACATCAACCCCGACATGCATATGCATGAGTGCTGACAAAAGCACACATACACGCGCATGTACATGCATGCACATGCATGAGGGTGATGGTGTGGGTGGTTATAAATTAATTCGAGTATCGAGTATCGATTTGCAGAGTTGCATTGGGGGGGTCGCAATCAGATGCGGAAAAGTTAGGCATCCTGCCTAAACATGCCGGCCCCCTTGCGATACGCAACATCGTTTTTCGCCAATGACCTCCGCTGAAACGAGAAAAATTATTATAAGACTTACACACTAAACTTAATCTAAATGAGGAGTTCGTCTGCGACGCAAAATGGCCGGGAATCCTTTCCGACTTGCCTAGCATGCCACCTAAGCTAGGATGATAAAAGTTAACGGTGATGAACAGATGTAAGTGAATATTTCTTGCCATTGAATTATACATAATTCTTAAATATAGAAATTCAGAATGTAATAGGTGTATAGTCGATGGCCAGTAAGGCTGGACGAAGAGGCCGAGGTCTCCGTTCCAGATTGGCACCATTTTTTGTTATTCTGTGGTTTTTGTCGTTCCGGATGGAGAGGCCGAGGTCTCCATTCCAGATTTGCGGTTTTTTTGTTGGTTGGACGAAGAGGCCGAAGTCTCCGTTCCAGACTCGCATTATTTTGGTTTAGGTTTTTCTGGACTGGACGAAGAGGCCGAGGTCTCCGTTCCAGCGTCTAAAGTATCGTGTCGCTCTCAGGGCGACTGTGGCATTTTATGGATGTGCCAGGGCGAGTGGCCGTGAGGTTGGTTGGGTGATGCGCTTTTTCACTGCAGCGCATGTATTTCGTCAGTTGTGTATTATATTATTACCCTACAAAACACCTGGTCACACCTACCCACGCCCATGCAAATGTGACTACGAATATAACCTGTCACCGTAAAATGACTAGTCAAATAACGTGGAGTGGCGAGAGCGTTTTTGCAAAGTAGTTAGTGCTGTGATTTCGAGCAGCTTATATATTTCAACATAACCAGCAAGATTGCGGTGTGTGGGAGATTGGAGCGGACGTGATTCCAAGCCACCCGCGCAAAATTACCTGTTTTCGTGATACGCGTGTTATTTTATTAACAAACGTACGTTAAAATAGGGGAATAAACCGAGTTTAAATCGAAGCGGAGAGGCTCACGAAGGTATGGATTTAATTTTGTGCGACAGCACATGATGAATAGCGAAAATCGTAATTAAACTTGAAAGTGTACCAACTGCCGGTGCTTGCATCCGGATTGGCGATGCGTTCTTCACGACGCGTTCTATCTGCACGTACCATTATGCTAAATGTACCATGCAACTCTGTCGTGTATTTCTTGGTTAGCTGACAGCTGGTATGGTGAATTTGTGGTGTGCGAGTATATATATATACATATATGTATTTGCTTGCCCTTGAAAAAAAAAAACTAGGTCACTGGGGCAGTAGCACACCAGGCCGGTAGAAACAGTAAACTTTTCCCATTTCGGGATTTTGTCGTGTCGGGATTGCTTTATTTCGGGACTCGGATTGTTTTGTACCGAGCCCTTATAATGACTGTTTGTGATGTTTGTTGCTGAAAAACAACAAGTCCTGCCCCCCGCCAAAAGGCAGGCAGTGCCGACGGCAAAAAAAATCAAAAAATCAAAGAGAAAAAAAAATTTTTTTTTTTTGGTTTTTTTTTTTTGTTGTTTGTAAATGAGAGCAATTAATTTTTTAAGGAGGTGTTTGCCTGTATTTTTGTGCGTAAGCATGTTTTGGGACTGCCCAGGTCAAAAAAAGCCGATCCCGATTTTGTTTCTTTTGCGGGTTTTCGGTACCAGTGTGCGTCACTTAATGCAGCACTAATATGATATGCCGAGCCAAGAAGGAATACATACATACATATGTACATACTTTGGTTGAACATTCCAGTATAGAGAATGAAGCAAAAACAAAAATGAATCGAAAGATTTATTTTACCGTTTTTGCTTCAATTCATGTGGAATTTTACGCATTGCTGGACAAGAAGGTAAGTGGTAAAATATTTTGCAATAATTTTATTTCAATAACTATATTTTATGTTATTTCAGATTTTTAATACATTTTCTTTTCTTTTTCAGGTGACTGGTGGTGGAGGTCCAGAACAGTGGATGGGTAAGTATGCCGGTATCGTTCCGTTTTTTAGTGTTTTGTACATTTTCTAACTTCTTTACTTTTGTCTTTTCTCGTTTCAGGTATTGGTGATGGCAGGTACTATGTACTGTGAAGCGATTGTATGCAAGAATATTCCACGTCTGGTAACGGGTTGGGAGCAGCTGCTTGCATTGGGTATGCGCATGCCAGTGCTCTATGGTCATAGCACGGTGTATCAAGCAGATGCGCATATACTCTATGTGTTTGGTGTTACTCGGCAGTAGAGCCACAGAATAAACTGTATGCGCTTAATTTACAAAAAATGACTTGGACAGAACTGCCGACATTCAAAGAACTCATGCGTCCTGATGCAATGCGGCCACGCGCACGTTATTTTCATTCGGCCGCCACACCCGAGAAATATATGATTGTCTATGGTGGACGAACGCAACCTTATGAAGCTAGCGATGTACTTGTAGCTTATATATATGATTGAAATCAATGGATACGTCTAACAGAGGATGTACATGTTGTTGGTAGGCTGCCGCATTCCACGTACGCTGAAGCAATTTCGATCGGTCACGAGAGCAACGTAATTTATATAATAGGCGGTTGGGATGGTAGCGCCGCACAATCCCATGTCACACGCATTTATTTACCCGATGATATTTGTCAAGTGTGGGGCGCTAGCAAATATTTGTGCCGGCATCATAAGGGTTGTAGCTTTTGCACAGTCACAGGCACATACAGTTCAGCATCGTATTGCTACAGCGAAGGTGATGCTGGCGTATGTGAATATCATAATGGTACATTGATTTATAATAACGGCGCTGCATGTGATGATGTATGGATGGCGCGTCGTAATTGTTCCACTTTTAGTACTTGTTGCGCTTGTCTTGCCTCATGGCCGACGCACATCGAGACTACACCTATTTGTCAGTGGTGTGACGAATGGGGCATTAAAGGACGTTGCGTGCCGGCAGGTGTGGATTGTGAACGTCATAGCACTTGGTGTAGTAAAGAAATTAGCGTTGGTTTGCTGAATCTCTGCCCGCAGCCTCAATGTCATATACTGCACTGTGAAGTTTGTGTAATGAATGAGAACTGTGAATGGGCACAACGTGAATTGGGTACTATCGAATGCATAACAAAGAATTGGTTGAACAAAATCAATATCGTATAATTGGGCCATGCCCAATGCCATGTCAGATTTATAAGAGCTGCAGCACTTGTTTGTCGACGAACGATGATGAGAATCCTAAAGATTGTAAATGGTCCACTATGTTGAATAGCTGCATTTCACCACAATCACAACCTTTACTCTGCGCTGGTGGTGTTTGTGGCCTCGTATTAGAAACGAATGAGACTACACATTGTCCAGAGCCATGTAATGGGTACGATCATTGTTCTTCCTGTTTGGAGCATGCGCATTGTGGTTGGGGTGCGCGTGATGGTTATAATGGTGATGGTGTTTGCACGGAAGGCTCTCTGGAGAATAAACAAGAAGATCCTTCGTGTTCTACCTGCGATCTCATTTATACTTCATGCCGTAATGACACACAATTAACACCAGCTGATGTTGTCTCATGGCATTATGTTAAGTGTCCTGCAGAGAGTGAATGCGAGAGTGGTCATCACAATTGTAATCCCATATCGGAACGCTGTATCGATACAGAAGTTGGCTATACATGTCAATGGGGTGTGGGATATCGTGATGAGAATGGCACATGTTCGCCAGTTTGTAGTCAGTGTTGCGTACGAGGCAAATGTATTAAGCCTGATAATTGCACATGTGATTTTGGTTATGTTGGCGCTAATTGTAGCATACAATGTTTATTAATGGTCACTCGAATTGTGAAGGTCCAGATCGTTTGGATGTCTGCTTAGAATGTCATAATAATACAAAAGGTGATCAATGCGAAAAGTGTAGACCGCTGTATGTTGGTAATCCAAAGGAGGGTCACGAATGCGTACCATGTCATGAATATTGTAATGGTCATACCGACCGGCATGTTTACTTAATATTAATGCTAGGTATCATCTCTTTTAGAATACTAACACTTAACCCTATAACGCCTTCATTTGGGCAAATAATTCATCTAAATCTACCTCCGTATTTCCAGAAACAGCTCCAGCATCTGCGGATCTAGTCTTTACAGGAGCTTCATAAGCTAAACGCAGGCCATCTGCAACATTACCTCCAACAGACACCGTAGCAATCGAATCTTCTACATCAGGCGAGTCATCCACAAGCTCGATACCCCATTCATTTGTTTCATGTATGGGCAGATCGTCTGCTCCAACGTCCTATTTAATCACTGCTTTAGGACGCGCCTGATATTCTTTCTGTCGGTCCTGACAAGGTCGATCATCACATTGTGGATTTGGTCTTAAACTCATACGAGGGAAGAAACCATTCATTGCATTATAACCCAAATAGTCTGATACTTCACCAAAATTTAGTAGATATTTAAGAGTATTTTTGACTAACATCCCAGCTGTTATACCCATTGTAGTGGGTAAAGAAGCGTCACATACCCCTTCACGTTTCAATGTACGCTCATTAATATGTTCTGCTACAACAAGTGGTGGTGCACAACCGAAGCAAGCAGTTTCGCCAGGACGTATAAATTGTATATGCCCTGAAACGGCATTCTCAGATACACTGGATTCCAACCAATTCAAGTTGAGCTCATTGCATGCCGTATTAATGGCCATGCGTGCTTCAAAATTGTCTACACAACTTAAAACCAGATCGACCGGCGTATTTGATTGTATACCACCATGGGCCATGCGTGCTTCAAAATTGTCTACACAACTTAAAACCAGATCGACCGGCGTATTTGATTGTATACCACCATGGGCTATAGTATTTAAGAATTTATCAAATGATTCCACAGTAGTTATGTTGTAGTTGTGAGTTACGATATTAACATCAGGGTTTATGGAGCTCAATGTACGCGCCGCTGCTTCCACCTTGGATAAAACCTGCTTGATCGGGTGTGAAAAAGAGTCGATTCATATTTGCCAACTCAACTTTATCATAGTCAAATAATATAAGTTTCCCAACTCCACATCTCGTTAACATATCAGCCGTAACACTTCCGACGCCACCAACTCCAACAATAGCGATGGTTTTTTTTCGCGTATGCGTTCATATTCCTTTACAATACCCATACATTGCAGTGCCATAAGGCGACTGTAGGGATTAGAGTCAACCACTTCGGAAGACATTTTGTCAATACGTTCCCTCGCCGCTCTTGTTTTGCTCTTTTGCAGCTGCCACTGGAGATGTAGTTCAGCAATTTTTGTTTCAAATTCATCGATGGCCGACATATTTGTATAATTTTATATTAATACTAAATTGTTTTGTTTGGCTCATGATGATGGTTGGATATCTTCATTGCAAATACTTTGGATGATTTAAAGGATTTCAGAAATACTGTACGTTGTTTGGAATTGATAGCGAAATGCTCATTTAGTGCAATGAAGGGAGCGGTAGGTTGTTTTAAACAAAAGCAAGCCAATATTTATTTCTAACATTTTTACTTAATAATTGTTAGATGTTCAACGAAAATTTTAGATCAGTCACTTCAAAGATCATAATGCGTCTTTTAAAGGATGAACAACAACGATTTGTCGATAAGGAGAGATTACTGACGATTTCAGCAGCACAAAAAATCTGTGGTAGAAAACAAATTGGTATGTGGAAACCTTTTATTAAATACACGCTTGATATGTTTATGTCTTCTACTGGGGAGTTATAGTGCGATCGCTTTGGGTTTAACCTGGGAAGATATTTGCAACTAGAGTAGCTAGTGGTGTTAAGATATATGTTAATTTAGCAGAAGAGTCATAACACTAAAAACTATGATCGAAACATGATTAAATTATGTTAAAATTTTGAGGAAGTGCCGTGGGCTCAGGGTGTGGGAATAAAGGCGCCTGGCAAAGTTCAGTAGTCATACTGCCTTAGGCGTAACCATTTTTTTCCTTAGCCATATCTACTGACATCGGCTATTGGTGCCTTAACCTTAAAAATTTGAGAATTTCATAAAAAAGGAAAGGAAACGTAACTTAGATTTCCGTGCTCGCTAATAACATTAAAAGGTTGAGTACCCCATTCTTACTTCTTCGATTATAGGACCAACAGTCTTTGCATACCCTCAGTTTTAGTAACCATCTTTTATTTCTACGCTCTCAAGGGTCATTACATCGTCTCTCTCACTTTTGTTTAATGTAAATGCAGTTTCCTCGGAGTCTCGAAGAGAAAAGTAAGATTAATGATTTGATGGAAAGCTAGTATGGGTTATGGAATTTGTAAGATGTTATTTTGATGCAAAATGACTTATGTCTACTCAGGTTACTCTTCTCTTCAAGAGCCAGCCAAGGCTATGTAATAGTATAAGGCCTATTGGGAATCGCAGCAGGGGTTGCTGACCTCGTTTTACTCATTCTTAAGATCGTGTACTACCCTTTTTGGTGAGAGCGACGTATCGCGTACCTATATCTAACTCAAAAGTCTTCGTGAATTTGCAATTCTGTGGCAGACCGTGTTCTGCGTTAGGGTTCTGGTGTCCTCGCTCGGGGAGCGAGTGAATTTGGGTTGACTTGTGGAATCTTTCCTTTAAAAAATATAGATAATGGGCCGAACGCCCTTAGATTCTGTGGCAGATCGGTTCGCCCTTCTGCGGTAGGTTTTTTCTGGTGTCCTCGTTCTGGGAGAACGAGTGAATGGGATGTTTTCTGCTCAGGGGGCCCCCGGTTAGTCTTGTTGAAAAAAAAACTCAGAAAAAAAAAATGTTTTTTGTTTGCGAGCTCTTGGTAAGCTCTCCCGCGTCTTCGTGCATCTCGCTCCCTTTCCCCATTGCCCAACAGTAGTCAGGTGTAGGGTAGTAAAAAAAAGATAAAAATAAGATGTAGGATCGCCCTCCGGTAGACTCGCACCATCACGAGACCGGGGTGGTTGATTATAATTAGGGCCTCGGGAGCGACGCAAGCTTAGGGATAGCGGGGCATCACGGCGCGTGATTGAACGCGTCTTTATGTCCCGAGCTCCCTTTCCCCATTGCCATCGCGTAGACGCCTTAGGTTTCCCCTCCGGTAGACTCGCACCCTCACGAGACCGGGGGGTTGATGATAATATATGGCTCGGGAGAAACACAAGCTTAGGGATAGAGAGACACGAAGACGTGGGTTCCTTAAGATGCTTTCGATGCTATCACTAACCGTGGGCCTCTAATTGTAGGTAGTCGGGGGAAATAGTGTTGTGGTTTTCTGGGGTTTTGTGCGGCGGAATTTTGCCCCTTATATTTCCTCCTCCTGGTCGTGGGACGGAAGGAGTACCAATTTCGAAATTGGTCTAGTTATTTGTCCCTTGGTTGTCTGGACGTCAACAACACGCACACGGTTGTCAGAGCCTGGGTGTATGTTGACGATCCTCCCCATTCTCCACTCGTTAGGTTGGAGGTTATCCTCCTTGATAACGACCAGGTCTCCGGATTTTAAATTGGATTGTGGATGTTTCCACTTATATCGTTTCTGGATCTCGGTGAGATATTCCGATTTCCATCTTTGGCAGAAAGTATGATGCAAGGCCTTCATTTTTTGCCATCTGTTGACTATTGAGGCAGGATTCTCGTCACAGTCGAGTTCGGGTGGAGCTAACAGATGCCCACCCACAAGAAAATGGCCTGGAGTAAGCGGCTCCAGGTCGGAAGGTTCATTTGATGAGGGACTCAGTGGTCTAGAGTTAAGACATGCCTCTATTCGGCATAACAGGGTCGTAAACTCCTCGAAGGTATATTTATGGTCGGACGCGATTTTTTTATAGTGGGTTTTAAAACTTTTTACCCCTGCCTCCCACAAGCCTCCCATGTGAGGAGCACCTGGGGGTATGAAATGCCATGCGAGAGTTTGGTAGCTATATTTATTCATGGTATCGTCCCTCGCTTCCCGAAGAAATGTCTTGAACTCCGATCTCAAGGATCGTGAAGCTCCGACAAAGTTTGTACCGTTGTCGGGGTAGACGTTTTTTGGGCATCCTCGTCTGGATACAAATCTGGAAAAGGCAGCCAAGAAGGACCCGGTACTAAGGTCGTTTGTCGCTTCAAGATGAATAGCTTTCGTTGAAAAGCAGACGAACAAACATACATATCCCTTTGAGGTCCGACACCCTCTCCCTCGGTAGGACTTTATGTCAAAAGGTCCGGCGAAATCTACCCCTGTATTTGTGAAGGCCCTGGCAAAAGTGGTGCGCTCCTTGGGAAGGATGCCCATGAGTTGAGTTTGTGCCCGCTTCTTGTAAATAGTACACGCTTTACATTTGTGGATGACAGACCTAATCATGGTTTTAACACGCGGTATCCAGTACTGAGTGCGAATAAAGCGTAGCATCAGCTGGTTTTCTCCATGGAGGGAGATCTTGTGTATAAACTCAACTAGGAGTCTGGATAGCCGACAAGTGTACGGCAGGATAATTGGGTGTCGTTCGTTGTAGGGCATATCTTTGGATGCGTTAATCCTAGCCCCAGTTCTGATTATACCATCAGAATCGATAAATGGGTTTAAGGGTAAAATTTCACTCTTCCCATGAATTGGTTTCCCTGACTTCAAGTTGGCATACTCTGCTTGATAATATTTCCTTTGGCATATAGCTATCAATCGTTGTGACGTAGTTTCGATTTCATCAGGTGCGATTGTATGAGACTGCCTATTGAAGGAAACTCTAGTTTTGGGATGTGTTCGGCGGGCAAATCGAAAAATGTAAGATATAACCCGCAGCGCCCTTGAAAGGTCGGAGAACCTATCAAGGATGTTAGGGTTGTTGTTTACTGACGCCGCATGAATCTTTATCCGCTTTTCCTCCATTAACGTGTTGTATTCGGTGTCTTGTGCTGGCCAGTGGGAATTGTCTTCTTGCAGCCAAGAAGGTCCCTGCCACCACAACGAATTGTTGACTAAATCTGACGCTTGTAGTCCTCTGCTCCCTAAGTCCGCTGGGTTAGATTCCGAGTCAACGTGAAGCCAGTCCTTATTACCGACCATATCGAGGATCTTGGTGATTCGATGTGCGACGAAGGTTGACCAAGTACAGGGCGGCTTGCGTATCCATGCGAGTACGATGGTTGAATCCGTCCAGAGGCGAACTTTTACTGGTCCCAAATGAATATTTCAGAATATTGATTCCATCATTTCTGCGAGAAGCACGGCGCCGCAGAGTTCTAAACGTGGTAGCGAGATGGTTTTCACTGGAGCTACTCTGGTTTTTGCTAAGAGTAAGTGTATGAAAACCTGATCGTCTCTTTTTACGCGCATATATATCGCTGCAGCATATGCTTTCTCGGAAGCGTCACAGAAACCGTGGATTTCTATTTCGCCTTCCGGGGAAAAATTTACCCACCGCGGTATCCGTATGTTATCTATTTCGCCATAATGTTGGGTGAAGGTTTTCCACCGTTCTAATGTATTTGGTGAGACAGGCTCATCCCATCCGGTGCCTTCTAACCAAATATTCTGCATTAATATTTTCGCCACTATGACCATTGGGGCGAGCCACCCTAATGGGTCGAACAGCTTGGCGATGGCTGACAAAATTTCTCGCTTAGTTAGTTTTTCTGGATCCTCCAGTGGTCCTGCTTTAAAATAAAAGAGATCGGAGTGCGCATTCCATCTTATGCCCAATGCCTTCACGGTGCTGGTGTCTTCGAACGCCAGAAAGTCTTCACTTAGTCGATCAGTTTTCGGGATGTCTTTTAGAACTGCCTCCGAGTTTGATGTCCATTTCTGAAGTGGAAAACCAGCTGACTGTAGTGCCTGTCGTATTTCATCCCTTGCCTTAATGGCCGATGCGATGGTGTGTCCTCCCGCTAATACGTCGTCTACATACATGCATTCTCGCAGGATGCTCGATGCTGTTGGATGGGAATGTTCCACATCGTCCGCCAGCTGTAGAAGCGTTCTGATGGCCAGGTATGGAGTGCAGTTAACTCCGAACGTCACAGTCTTTAACTCGTAGAGGCCTATTGGTTCACTAATGTCTTTTCGGAAAACAATCCTCTGAAATTTGGTATGGTTGGCATCCATCCAAATTTGCCTATACATTTTCTCTATATCGCTATTGAAGACATATCGATAGAGTCTCCAACGCAGAATAAGAATTGGGAGATCTGCTTGTAGTATTGGACCAGGTAGGAGAATGTCGTTTAGACTGCTGCCATTGACCGTCGGGCTTGAGGCATTGAAAACGACTCGGACTTTCGTCGTTATACTTTCTGCTTTGACAACGGCGTGGTGTGGCAGAAAGTAATTATTTGTTTCATCTGCTGCGACGACACTGCTGATTTTTTTCATATGTCCAAGAGTCTCGTATTCTGAGAGTACCCTAATATATTCTTTCCCTAAGTCCGGATTTTTTATTAACCGGGACTCGTTTCGGTAGTATTGTGAGAATGCGCGCTTAAGGGATCCTCCTAAACTCAGCTCTTCTGAGTAGCCTTGCTTGAATGGGAGGGATACTATATACCTCCCATCTTCGTTTCTTCTTGTTGTTTCTTTATACAGCTGTTCGCAATATGCGTCATCTGCATTAATGCTTTTGCCTTTTGGCAAATTTTCTAACTCCCAGAAAGCTTTTAGTTGGTTGTCCAGCGCGACTTCGTTGTAAAACGACACAATGTTCTTTGTTGGATTCGGTGCTTCAATACGACCGGTTAGTATCCAACCGAACACTGTCTCTTGGGCCAGAAGTGTATTAAGTACATTCTTTTTTAGACCGCTTAGTATAATTTGGGGATATATATCGCCACCAAGTATGAGGTCTACATCTTCATTGACGTAGAACCTCTTCTCTGCCAAAACTAAGCCTGGGAACGCCTGCATCGCCATTGTTTCGACATGGCAGGATGGCAGATTACCAGTTAGTTTGGCTAAAATTAGAACAGGAGTAGTCAAGCTAAAGCATGGGTCCACTGGTGAACGTAGCTCGATGGTGGATGCCTCTTTAACTTGAGCAGATACTGCGTTGGTGATGCCTGAAACTTGGGCATGCATTTTCCTTGCCGGCAAATTGATTCTGCGTTTTAGTCTTTCTGTCATGAAAGAGCATTCAGACCCTGAATCAATTAATGCCCGCGCGGAGAAGTCGGTACCATTATGATGAATGTGTACGCGAGCAGTTCCTAATAGCACGCCTGTGCTGGAATTAGCATGACAGGATTTTACATTCTGGTTCGCAGAAGAATTTGGTTGCCCCGATTCCTGTCTTCTTTGTGCTTGTGCTGAAGTCGACGGGATATTATCCGCGTCTTTGAATGGATTGCGCCTCGTAGGTTGCTGAACTGTATCCGCATGCAGGAGCGTGTGGTGACGAGAGTGGCATTTGGCACAGTTGTACGAACTGGTGCACCTCGTCACTGTGTGTCCTGGGGATAAGCAGTTCAGGCATCCCCCCGTGGATTTGATGAAGTTGATTCTCTCCACTGGGGTCAGATCACAGAATCGGGGACAATTCCGTAACCTGTGTTCAGCTTTGCACATTTTACAAAAAACCCTTGAAGTTGATTTTGAGGTAGGTTTTGATACCTTCGTTTGGAAGGCACCAAGTCTTTTTATGGGGGTTTCGGTTGTATGCCGAGTATTTGATGGCTTTTGTCCCTTTTGGGCGTTAGTGCCAGTGAAGCTAGACACTGTTTCCAGTGTCTGAAACCTATTTGATAGAAATTTGTCCATATCTTCCCATTTAGATATGTCCATTTTGTGGTCTATGCTTTGTTCCCATAGAGCCAGGGTACTTTCCGGTAACTTTGTCGAACACAAATATGTTAGTATTGCATCCCAATTGGATGTGTCGATTTTGTGACACTTGAGGGACGATAGACAATTGTTTATATCGCTATGTAGTTTCTTTAACGCGCTCCCACACTCACTCTCTACCTTCTTTAAATTAAAAAGAATTTGCAATTGCGTGTTGACTAATATACGCTTGTTTTCATACCTTTCGCACAGGTTTTTCCAGGCCATATCGAATCCATCATTTGTCAGAGGGCATTTATTTACAATATCCTTGGCCTCGCCCTGTGTCTTGTTGTTCAGATGGAACAGTTTTTCCACCCCCTGTAGGTCGGAATTATTTATGTATATGGCCGTAAATAGATCGCGAAAGGTTGGCCATGATAAATAGTCACCTTTGAAAATCTCCGTGTCGCAAGGAGGGAGGCGGATCTTATGCCCGCGAGGTGCGGCTGGGGGTGCTTGCTCCGAGATAGCACTATTTTCTACTTTTTTAAATTTCTCTGCCTCAGCAGATATTGTGGATAAGCATCGCATATATATTGCGTAGGTAGAGATCTGTGTTTTCCGGATGGCCAACACATCATTTGCGTCGACATCTTCTGATCCCATCAGTGAGTCAAACACAGACTTAACCTTCTTCCATAAGGAGCGCAACTCTTCTTGCTGTATCGCAAGAGTGTGCTTATTATGACTTTACTCTGGAATAAGGTTGTACTGCTGTTCAAACTCTGAGATTAACTCAGCTGATCGGATATATGTTTCCATTTTACAACTAAAACCCAACTAATTCTTTGAACAAAAAAGAAACAATGCTTTGAAAAGTCGCTTTTTATTTATTTATTTCAGATTTGGCCGACTTGTCTGATATTTTCTCAAAAGTGAAGATAGGTAATGGTGTAACCTATTGCCACCCGCACGTATATATAAGTATGTATGTATCGGTATGTGTAAATAAATTTGCAGATTATTTGTGCTGTCAGACAGAGAGCAGGGGGAGTAACACCAATGTGTGCTGTGTGAGGCAAAGGGGGCCACTCGCCAATTCAATCTTTAATTTTATTAAGTGCGCGCGTTGATATAAAACTCGACGAAAAGTGTGAAATCGTGAAATAGATCTTATGCAACAAAGAACAAAAAACTGTGTAACAAGATTGATTAAGGAAATTAGTGACGCAAAAGAAATTAAATTTTGCCGCAGTCAAATGGCGTGAAATTTTTGTGTGTAGTGAGGTTATGTGCACCTCTTCCCTGTGCTGTGTCTGGAGAGCCTTACCGCTGGTGGGGGGACAGACCAGATAGTCACAAGGAATCTTAACCGACGTTAATGCAACGCGTTTGCACTTATTTTCTTTTTTGGCACTACACAGTTTTTTCACACTTTTCGCGGTTAACTGCAATCACGTATGGCACTTTAAATGATTTTTCGCACTTTTTATTTATTGTTTTTAACCAACCAAAAAAATGTGGCAAGAAATATTGCACTTACTCTGGCTTTTTATGGCGATTTGTATAGTGGTGCTTATGTGGTAAGATGGCTTGATGTCTTGCAGTGGCTTCCGCTCGCTGTCGATTGCTCAGTGATTGACGCTGATGTGAAAATAATACTTTTTTCCCGGATAAATTTTTTATGAGGAATTTTTAAGTGTGTGCGATCAGCTATGATTTTAATGTCACCAAAAGAATTTTACCACCAAAGTGTACCACCAAACGTGTATTTCAGCTTCTTAAAAGAATTTTACCATCAAAGTGTATATAGAAGATTTTGTGTGGATGTGGACTGTATATAGGCGCTCTGTTCTAATTCCTGGTGAGAAGGACCAAATGTTCGGCCTGAATGCGTCGTAAACCGGCAGTGGGTAGGCGCACAAGGGTCGATCTCGCTCAATGGATGATGCACTCAAAAGGAAATGAAGAAGAACACGGGAGGAGTTTCCTCGTTATAAAAATGCACTTTATTGGGTAGAGGTAAAATAAACTTGTTACAATATTACCTGAATATGCTGGAACACAGTGGAGATCGCTGGCGGCAGATGTTAGCTGGTTGGCTGTTGAAATCAAAGAGGCCGGTTGTATAGCAAGCTACAACCGTTGACCCGCAAAATCCTCCGTTTTGGAGGGGAAAGGCACCCACACATCAACCCCGACATGCATATGCATGAGTGCTGACAAAAGCACACATACACGCGCATGTACATGCATGCACATGCATGAGGGTGATGGTGTGGGTGGTTATAAATTAATTCGAGTATCGAGTATCGATTTGCAGAGTTGCATTGGGGGGGGTCGCAATCAGATGCGGAAAAGTTAGGCATCCTGCCTAAACAGTTAATGTTAAAGTTAAAGTTAAAGTTAATGTTAAAGTTAAAGTTAAAGTTAAAGTTAAAGTTAAAGTTAAAGTTAAAGTTAAAGTTAAAGTTAAAGTTAAAGTTAAAGTTAAAGTTAAAGTTAAAATTAAAGTTAAAGTTAAAGCTAAGTTAAAGTTAATGTTAAAGTTAAGTTAAAGTTAAAGTTAAAATTAAACTTAAAGTTAAAGTTAAAGTTAAAGTTAAAGTTAAAGTTAAAATTAAAGTTAAAGTTAAGTTAAAGTTAAAGTTAAAGTTAAAGTTAAAGTTAAATTTAAGTTAAAGTTATAGTTAAAGTTAAAGTTAAAGTTAAAGTTAAAGTTAAAATTAAAGTTAAAGTTAAAGTTAAAGCTAAGTTAAAGTTAAAGTTAAAGTTAAGTTAAAGTTAAAGTTAAAGTTAAAGTTAAAATTAAACTTAAAGTTAAAGTTAAAGTTAAAGTTGAAGTTAAAGTTAAAGTTAAAGTTAAGTTAAAGTTAAAGTTAAAGTTAAAGTGAAAGTTAAAATTAAAGTTAAAGTTAAAGTTAAGTTAAAGTTAAAGTTAAATTTAAGTTAAAGTTTTAGTTAAAGTTAAAGTTAAAGTTAAAGTTAAAGTTAAAGTTAAAATTAAAGTTAAAGTTAAAGTTAAAGCTAAGTTAAAGTTAAAGTTAAGTTAAAGCTAAAGTTAAAATTAAACTTAAAGTTAAAGTTAAAGTTAAGTTAAAGTTAAAGTTAAAATTAAACTTAAAGTTAAAGTTAAAGTTAAAGTTGAAGTTAAAGTTAAAGTTAAAGTTAATGTTAAAGTTAAAGTTAAAGTTAAAGTTAAAGTTAAAGTTAAAGTTAAAGTTAAAGTTAAAGTTAAAGTTAAAGTTAAAGTTAAAGTTAAAGTTAAAGTTAAAGTTAAAGTTAAAGTTAAAGTTAAAGTTAAAGTTAAAGTTAAAGTTAAAGTTAAAGTTAAAGTTAAAGTTAAAGTTAAAGTTAAAGTTAAAGTTAAAGTTAAAGTTAAAGTTAAAGTTAAAGTTAAAGTTAAAGTTAAAGTTAAAGTTAAAGTTAAAGTTAAAGTTAAAGTTAAAGTTAAAGTTAAAGTTAAAGTTAAAGTTAAAGTTAAAGTTAAAGTTAAAGTTAAAGTTAAAGTTAGAGTTAATGTTAAAGTTAAAGTTAAAGTTAATGTTAAAGTTAAAGTTAAAGTTAAAGTTAAAATTAAAGTTAAAGTTAAAATTAAAGTTAAAGTAAAAGTAAAAGTAAAAGTTAAAGTAAAAGTTAAAGTTAAAGTTAAAGTTAAAGTTAAAGTTAAAATTAAAGTTAAAGTTAAAGTTAAGTTTAAGTTAAAGTTAAAGTTAAGTTAAAGTTAAAATTTAAGTTAAAGTTAAAGTTAAAATTAAGGTTAAAGTTAAAGTTAAACTTAAAGTTAAAGTAAAAGTTAAAGTTAAAGTTAAAATTAAAGTTAAAGTTAAAGTTAAAGTTAAAGTTAAAGTTAAAGTTAAAGTTAAAATTAAAGTTAAAGTTAAAGTTAAATTTAAAGTTAATGTTAAAGTTAAAGTTAAAATTAAAGTTAAAGTTAAGTTAAAGTTAAAGTTAAGTTAAAGTTAAAGTTAAAATTAAAGTTAAAGTTAAAGTTAAAATTAAACTTAAAGTTAAAGTTAAAGTTGAAGTTAAAGTTAAAGTTAAAGTTAAAGTAAAAGTTAAAGTTAAAGTTAAAGTTAAAGTTAAAGTTAAAGTTAAAATTAAAGTTAAAATTAAAGTTAAAATTAAACTTAAAGTTAAAGTTAAAGTTGAAGTTAAAGTTAAAGTTAAAGTTAAAGTTAAAGTTAAAGTTAAAGTTAAAGTTAAAGTTAAAGTTAAAGTTAAAGTTAATGTTAAAGATAAAGTTAAAGTTAATGTTAAAGTTAAAGTTAAAGTTAAAGTTAAAGTTAAAGTTAAAGTTAAAGTTAAAGTTAAAGTTAAAGTTAAAATTAAAGTTAAAGTTAAAGCTAAGTTAAAGTTAAAGTTAAAGTTAAGTTAAAGTTAAAGTTAAAATTAAACTTAAAGTTAAAGTTAAAGTTAAAGTTAAAGTTAAAATTAAAGTTAAAGTTAAGTTAAAGTTAAAGTTAAAATTAAAGTTAAAGTTAAAGTTAAAGTTAAAGTTAAAATTAAACTTAAAGTTAAAGTTAAAGTTAAAGTTGAAGTTAAAGTTAAAGTTAAAGTTAAAGTTAAAGTAAAAGTTAAAGTTAAAGTTAAAGTTAAAGTTAAAGTTAAAGTTAAAGTTAAAGTTAAAATTAAAGTTAAAGTTAAAGTTAAAATTAAACTTAAATTTAAAGTTAAAGTTAAAGTTGAAGTTAAAGTTAAAGTTAAAGTTAAAGTTAAAGTTAAAGTTAAAGTTGAAGTTAAAGTTAAAGTTAAAGTTAAAGTTAAAGTTAAAGTTAAAGTTAAAGTTAAAGTTAAAGTTAAAGTTAAAGTTAAAGTTAAAGTTAAAGTTAAAGTTAAAGTTAAAGTTAAAGTTAAAGTTAAAGTTAAAGTTAAAGTTAAAGTTAAAGTTAAAGTTAAAGTTAAAGTTAAAGTTAAAGTTAAAGTTAAAGTTAAAGTTAATGTTAAAGTTAAAGTTAAAGTTAATGTTAAAGTTAAAGTTAAAGTTAAAGTTAAAATTAAAGTTAAAGTTAAAATTAAAGTTAAAGTAAAAGTAAAAGTAAAAGTAAAAGTAAAAGTTAAAGTAAAAGTTAAAGTTAAAGTTAAAGTTAAAGTTAAAGTTAAAGTTAAAATTAAAGTTAAAGTTAAAGTTAAGTTTAAGTTAAAGTTAAAGTTAAGTTAAAGTTAAAGTTTAAGTTAAAGTTAAAGTTAAAATTAAGGTTAAAGTTAAAGTTAAATTTAAAGTTAAAGTAAAAGTTAAAGTTAAAGTTAAAGTTAAAGTTAAAGTTAAAGTTAAATTTAAAGTTAATGTTAAAGTTAAATTTAAAGTTAAAATTAAAGTTAAAGTTAAGTTAAAGTTAAAGTTAAGTTAAAGTTAAAGTTAAAATTAAAGTTAAAGTTAAAGTTAAAATTAAACTTAAAGTTAAAGTTAAAGTTGAAGTTAAAGTTAAAGTTAAAGTTAAAGTAAAAGTTAAAGTTAAAGTTAAAGTTAAAGTTAAAATTAAAGTTAAAGTTAAAGTTAAAATTAAACTTAAAGTTAAAGTTAAAGTTGAAGTTAAAGTTAAAGTTAAAGTTAAAGTTAAAGTTAAAGTTAAAGTTAAAGTTAAAGTTAAAGTTAAAGTTAAAGTTAAAGTTAAAGTTAATGTTAAAGTTAAAGTTAAAGTTAATGTTAAAGTTAAAGTTAAAGTTAAAGTTAAAGTTAAAGTTAAAGTTAAAATTAAAGTTAAAGTTAAAGCTAAGTTAAAGTTAAAGTTAAAGTTAAGTTAAAGTTAAAGTTAAAATTAAACTTAAAGTTAAAGTTAAAGTTAAAGTTAAAATTAAAGTTAAAGTTAAAATTAAACTTAAAGTTAAAGTTAAAGTTAAATTTAAGTTAAAGTTATAGTTAAAGTTAAAGTTAAAGTTAAAGTTAAAGTTAAAGTTAAAGTTAAAGTTAAAGTTAAAGTTAAGTTAAAGTTAAAGTTAAAGTTAAAGTTAAAGTTAAAGTTAAAATTAAAGTTAAAGTTAAAGTTAAGTTAAAGTTAAAGTTAAAGTTAAATTTAAATTTAAGTTAAAGTTATAGTTAAAGTTAAAGTTAAAGTTAAAGTTAAAGTTAAAGTTAAAGTTAAAAATAAAGTTAAAGGTAAAGTTAAAGCTAAGTTAAAGTTAAAGTTAAGTTAAAGTTAAAGTTAAAATTAAAATTAAACTTAAAGTTTAAGTTAAAGTTAAAGTTGAAGTTAAAGTTAAAGTTAAAGTTAAAGTTAAAGTTAAAGTTAAAGTTAAAGTTAAAGTTAAAGTTAAAGTTAAAGTTAAAGTTAAAGTTAAAGTTAAAGTTAAAGTTAAAGTTAAAGTTAAAGTTAATGTTAAAGTTAAAGTTAAAGTTAATGTTAAAGTTAAAGTTAAAGTTAAAGTTAAAGTTAAAGTTAAAGTTAAAGTTAAAGTTAAAGTTAAAGTTAAAGTTAAAGTTAAAGTTAAAGTTAAAGTTAAAGTTAAAGTTAAAGTTAAAGTTAAAGTTAAAGTTAAAATTAAAGTTAAAGTTAAAGCTAAGTTAAAGTTAAAGTTAAAGTTAAGTTAAAGTTAAAGTTAAAATTAAACTTAAAGTTAAAGTTAAAGTTAAAGTTAAAATTAAAGTTAAAGTTAAGTTAAAGTTAAAGTTAAAGTTAAATTTAAGTTAAATTTATAGTTAAAGTTAAGTTAAAGTTAAAGTTAAAATTAAAGTTAAAGTTAAAGTTAAAGCTAAGTTAAAGTTAAAGTTAAAGTTAAGTTAAAGTTAAAGTTAAAATTAAACTTAAAGTTAAAGTTAAAGTTAAAGTTGAAGTTAAAGTTAAAGTTAAAGTTAAAGTTAAAGTTAAAGTTAAAGTTAAAGTTAAGTTAAAGTTAAAGTTAAAGTTAAAGTTAAAGTTAAAGTTAAAGTGAAAGTTAAAATTAAAGTTAAAGTTAAAGTTAAGTTAAAGTTAAAGTTAAATTTAAGTTAAAGTTTTAGTTAAAGTTAAAGTTAAAGTTAAAGTTAAAGTTAAAGTTAAAATTAAAGTTAAAGTTAAAGCTAAGTTAAAGTTAAAGTTAAAGTTAAGTTAAAGCTAAAGTTAAAATTAAACTTAAAGTTAAAGTTAAAGTTAAAGTTAAAGTTAAGTTAAAGTTAAAGTTAAAATTAAACTTAAAGTTAAAGTTAAAGTTAAAGTTGAAGTTAAAGTTAAAGTTAAAGTTAAAGTTAAAGTTAAAGTTAAAGTTAAAGTTAAAGTTAAAGTTAAAGTTAAAGTTAAAGTTAAAGTTAAAGTTAAAGTTAAAGTTAAAGTTAAAGTTAAAGTTAAAGTTAAAGTTAAAGTTAAAGTTAAAGTTAAAGTTAAAATTAAAGTTAAAGTTAAAATTAAAGTTAAAGTAAAAGTAAAAGTAAAAGTTAAAGTAAAAGTTAAAGTTAAAGTTAAAGTTAAAGTTAAAGTTAAAGTTAAAGTTAAAGTTAAAATTAAAGTTAAAGTTAAAGTTAAGGTTAAGTTTAAGCTAAAGTTAAAGTTAAGTTAAAGTTAAAGTTTAAGTTAAAGTTAAAGTTAAAATTAAAGTTAAAGTTAAAATTAAAGTTAAAGTAAAAGTAAAAGTAAAAGTTAAAGTAAAAGTTAAAGTTAAAGTCAAAATTAAACTTAAAGTTAAAGTTAAAGTTAAAGTTGAAGTTAAAGTTAAAGTTAAAGTTAAAGTTAAAGTTAAAGTTAAAGTTAAGTTAAAGTTAAAGTTAAAGTTAAAGTTAAAGTTAAAGTTAAAGTGAAAGTTAAAATTAAAGTTAAAGTTAAAGTTAAGTTAAAGTTAAAGTTAAATTTAAGTTAAAGTTTTAGTTAAAGTTAAAGTTAAAGTTAAAGTTAAAGTTAAAGTTAAAATTAAAGTTAAAGTTAAAGCTAAGTTAAAGTTAAAGTTAAAGTTAAGTTAAAGCTAAAGTTAAAATTAAACTTAAAGTTAAAGTTAAAGTTAAAGTTAAAGTTAAGTTAAAGTTAAAGTTAAAATTAAACTTAAAGTTAAAGTTAAAGTTAAAGTTGAAGTTAAAGTTAAAGTTAAAGTTAAAGTTAAAGTTAAAGTTAAAGTTAAAGTTAAAGTTAAAGTTAAAGTTAAAGTTAAAGTTAAAGTTAAAGTTAAAGTTAAAGTTAAAGTTAAAGTTAAAGTTAAAGTTAAAGTTAAAGTTAAAGTTAAAGTTAAAGTTAAAGTTAAAGTTAAAGTTAAAATTAAAGTTAAAGTTAAAATTAAAGTTAAAGTAAAAGTAAAAGTAAAAGTTAAAGTAAAAGTTAAAGTTAAAGTTAAAGTTAAAGTTAAAGTTAAAGTTAAAGTTAAAGTTAAAGTTAAAGTTAAAGTTAAAGTTAAAGTTAAAGTTAAAGTTAATGTTAAAGTTAAAGTTAAAGTTAATGTTAAAGTTAAAGTTAAAGTTAAAGTTAAAATTAAAGTTAAAGTTAAAATTAAAGTTAAAGTAAAAGTAAAAGTAAAAGTTAAAGTAAAAGTTAAAGTTAAAGTTAAAGTTAAAGTTAAAGTTAAAGTTAAAGTTAAAGTTAAAATTAAAGTTAAAGTTAAAGTTAAGGTTAAGTTTAAGCTAAAGTTAAAGTTAAGTTAAAGTTAAAGTTTAAGTTAAAGTTAAAGTTAAATTAAATTTAAAGTTAAAGTAAAAGTTAAAGTTAAAGTTAAAGTTAAAGTTAAAGTTAAAGTTAAAGTTAAATTTAAAGTTAATGTTAAAGTTAAAGTTAAAATTAAAGTTAAAGTTAAGTTAAAGTTAAAGTTAAGTTAAAGTTAAAGTTAAAATTAAAGTTAAAGTTAAAGTTAAAATTAAACTTAAAGTTAAAGTTAAAGTTGAAGTTAAAGTTAAAGTTAAAGTTAAAGTAAAAGTTAAAGTTAAAGTTAAAGTTAAAGTTAAAGTTAAAGTTAAAGTTAAATCTAAAATTAAAGTTAAAATTAAAGTTAAAATTAAACTTAAAGTTAAAGTTAAAGTTAAAGTTGAAGTTAAAGTTAAAGTTAAAGTTAAAGTTAAAGTTAAAGTTAAAGTTAAAGTTAAAGTTAAAGTTAAAGTTAATGTTAAAGTTAAAGTTAAAGTTAATGTTAAAGTTAAAGTTAAAGTTAAAGTTAAAGTTAAAGTTAAAGTTAAAGTTAAAGTTAAAGTTAAAGTTAAAGTTAAAATTAAAGTTAAAGTTAAAGCTAAGTTAAAGTTAAAGTTAAAGTTAAGTTAAAGTTAAAGTTAAAATTAAACTTAAAGTTAAAGTTAAAGTTAAAGTTAAAGTTAAAGTTAAAGTTAAAATTAAAGTTAAAGTTAAGTTAAAGTTAAAGTTAAAATTAAAGTTAAAGTTAAAGTTAAAGTTAAAATTAAACTTAAAGTTAAAGTTAAAGTTAAAGTTGAAGTTAAAGTTAAAGTTAAAGTTAAAGTAAAAGTTAAAGTTAAAGTTAAAGTTAAAGTTAAAGTTAAAGTTAAAGTTAAAATTAAAGTTAAAGTTAAAGTTAAAATTAAACTTAAATTTAAAGTTAAAGTTAAAGTTGAAGTTAAAGTTAAAGTTAAAGTTAAAGTTAAAGTTAAAGTTAAAGTTAAAGTTAATGTTAAAGTTAAAGTTAAAGTTAATGTTAAAGTTAAAGTTAAAGTTAAAGTTAAAGTTAAAGTTAAAGTTAAAATTAAAGTTGAAGTTAAAGCTAAGTTAAAGTTAAAGTTAAGTTAAAGTTAAAGTTAAAATTAAACTTAAAGTTAAAGTTAAAGTTAAAGTTAAATTTAAGTTAAAGTTATAGTTAAAGTTAAAGTTAAAGTTAAAGTTAAAGTTAAAATTAAAGTTAAAGTTAAAGTTAAAGTTAAAGCTAAGTTAAAGTTAAAGTTAAGTTAAAGTTAAAGTTAAAGTTAAAATTAAACTTAAAGTTAAAGTTAAAGTTAAAGTTGAAGTTAAAGTTAAAGTTAAAGTTAAAGTTAAAGTTAAAGTTAAGTTAAAGTTAAAGTTAAAGTTAAAGTTAAAGTTAAAGTTAAAGTTAAAGTTAAAGTGAAAGTTAAAATTAAAGTTAAAGTTAAAGTTAAGTTAAAGTTAAAGTTAAATTTAAGTTAAAGTTTTAGTTAAAGTTAAAGTTAAAGTTAAAGTTAAAGTTAAAGTTAAAGTTAAAATTAAAGTTAAAGTTAAAGTTAAAGCTAAGTTAAAGTTAAAGTTAAAGTTAAGTTAAAGCTAAAGTTAAAATTAAACTTAAAGTTAAAGTTAAAGTTAAAGTTAAGTTAAAGTTAAAGTTAAAATTAAACTTAAAGTTAAAGTTAAAGTTAAAGTTGAAGTTAAAGTTAAAGTTAAAGTTAAAGTTAAAGTTAAAGTTAAAGTTAAAGTTAAAGTTAAAGTTAAAGTTAAAGTTAAAGTTAAAGTTAAAGTTAAAGTTAAAGTTAAAGTTAAAGTTAAAGTTAAAGTTAAAGTTAAAGTTAAAGTTAAAGTTAAAGTTAAAGTTAAAGTTAAAGTTAAAGTTAAAGTTAAAGTTAAAGTTAAAGTTAAAGTTAAAGTTAAAGTTAATGTTAAAGTTAAAGTTAAAGTTAATGTTAAAGTTAAAGTTAAAGTTAAAGTTAAAGTTAAAGTTAAAATTAAAGTTAAAGTTAAAATTAAAGTTAAAGTAAAAGTAAAAGTAAAAGTAAAAGTTAAAGTAAAAGTTAAAGTTAAAGTTAAAGTTAAAGTTAAAGTTAAAATTAAAGTTAAAGTTAAAGTTAAGTTTAAATTAAAGTTAAAGTTAAGTTAAAGTTAAAGTTTAAGTTAAAGTTAAAGTTAAAATTAAGGTTAAAGTTAAAGTTAAATTTAAAGTTAAAGTAAAAGTTAAAGTTAAAGTTAAAGTTAAAGTTAAATTTAAAGTTAATGTTAAAGTTAAATTTAAAGTTAAAATTAAAGTTAAAGTTAAGTTAAAGTTAAAGTTAAGTTAAAGTTAAAGTTAAAATTAAAGTTAAAGTTAAAGTTAAAATTAAACTTAAAGTTAAAGTTAAAGCTGAAGTTAAAGTTAAAGTTAAAGTTAAAGTTAAAGTAAAAGTTAAAGTTAAAGTTAAAGTTAAAGTTAAAATTAAAGTTAAAGTTAAAGTTAAAATTAAACTTAAAGTTAAAGTTAAAGTTAAAGTTGAAGTTAAAGTTAAAGTTAAAGTTAAAGTTAAAGTTAAAGTTAAAGTTAAAGTTAAAGTTAAAGTTAAAGTTAAAGTTAAAGTTAATGTTAAAGTTAAAGTTAAAGTTAATGTTAAAGTTAAAGTTAAAGTTAAAGTTAAAGTTAAAGTTAAAGTTAAAGTTAAAGTTAAAATTAAAGTTAAAGTTAAAGCTAAGTTAAAGTTAAAGTTAAAGTTAAGTTAAAGTTAAAGTTAAAATTAAACTTAAAGTTAAAGTTAAAGTTAAAGTTAAAATTAAAGTTAAAGTTAAAGTTAAAATTAAACTTAAAGTTAAAGTTAAAGTTAAATTTAAGTTAAAGTTATAGTTAAAGTTAAAGTTAAAGTTAAAGTTAAAGTTAAAGTTAAAGTTAAAGTTAAAGTTAAAGTTAAAGTTAAGTTAAAGTTAAAGTTAAAGTTAAAGTTAAAGTTAAAGTTAAAGTTAAAGTTAAAGTGAAAGTTAAAATTAAAGTTAAAGTTAAAGTTAAGTTAAAGTTAAAGTTAAAGTTAAATTTAAATTTAAGTTAAAGTTATAGTTAAAGTTAAAGTTAAAGTTAAAGTTAAAGTTAAAGTTAAAATTAAAGTTAAAGGTAAAGTTAAAGCTAAGTTAAAGTTAAAGTTAAGTTAAAGTTAAAGTTAAAATTAAAATTAAACTTAAAGTTTAAGTTAAAGTTAAAGTTGAAGTTAAAGTTAAAGTTAAAGTTAAAGTTAAAGTTAAAGTTAAAGTTAAAGTTAAAGTTAAAGTTAAAGTTAAAGTTAAAGTTAAAGTTAAAGTTAAAGTTAAAGTTAATGTTAAAGTTAAAGTTAAAGTTAATGTTAAAGTTAAAGTTAAAGTTAAAGTTAAAGTTAAAGTTAAAGTTAAAGTTAAAGTTAAAGTTAAAGTTAAAGTTAAAGTTAAAGTTAAAGTTAAAGTTAAAGTTAAAGTTAAAGTTAAAGTTAAAGTTAAAATTAAAGTTAAAGTTAAAGCTAAGTTAAAGTTAAATTTAAGTTAAAGTTAAAGTTAAAGTTAAAATTAAACTTAAAGTTAAAGTTAAAGTTAAAGTTAAAATTAAAGTTAAAGTTAAGTTAAAGTTAAAGTTAAAGTTAAATTTAAGTTAAAGTTATAGTTAAAGTTAAGTTAAAGTTAAAGTTAAAATTAAAGTTAAAGTTAAAGTTAAAGCTAAGTTAAAGTTAAAGTTAAAGTTAAGTTAAAGTTAAAGTTAAAATTAAACTTAAAGTTAAAGTTAAAGTTGAAGTTAAAGTTAAAGTTAAAGTTAAAGTTAAAGTTAAGTTAAAGTTAAAGTTAAAGTTAAAGTTAAAGTTAAAGTTAAAGTGAAAGTTAAAATTAAAGTTAAAGTTAAAGTTAAGTTAAAGTTAAAGTTAAATTTAAGTTAAAGTTTTAGTTAAAGTTAAAGTTAAAGTTAAAGTTAAAGTTAAAATTAAAGTTAAAGTTAAAGTTAAAGCTAAGTTAAAGTTAAAGTTAAAGTTAAGTTAAAGCTAAAGTTAAAATTAAACTTAAAGTTAAAGTTAAAGTTAAAGTTAAAGTTAAGTTAAAGTTAAAGTTAAAATTAAACTTAAAGTTAAAGTTAAAGTTAAAGTTGAAGTTAAAGTTAAAGTTAAAGTTAAAGTTAAAGTTAAAGTTAAAGTTAAAGTTAAAGTTAAAGTTAAAGTTAAAGTTAAAGTTAAAGTTAAAGTTAAAGTTAAAGTTAAAGTTAAAGTTAAAGTTAAAGTTAAAGTTAAAGTTAAAGTTAAAGTTAAAGTTAAAGTTAAAGTTAAAGTTAAAGTTAAAGTTAAAGTTAAAGTTAAAGTTAAAGTTAAAGTTAATGTTAAAGTTAAAGTTAAAGTTAATGTTAAAGTTAAAGTTAAAGTTAAAGTTAAAATTAAAGTTAAAGTTAAAATTAAAGTTAAAGTAAAAGTAAAAGTAAAAGTTAAAGTAAAAGTTAAAGTTAAAGTTAAAGTTAAAGTTAAAGTTAAAGTTAAAGTTAAAGTTAAAATTAAAGTTAAAGTTAAAGTTAAGGGTAAGTTTAAGCTAAAGTTAAAGTTAAGTTAAAGTTAAAGTTTAAGTTAAAGTTAAAGTTAAAATTAAGGTTAAAGTTAAAGTTAAATTTAAAGTTAAAGTAAAAGTAAAAGTTAAAGTTAAAGTTAAAGTTAAAGTTAAAGTTAAAGTTAAAGTGAAAGTTAAAGTTAAAGTTAAAGTTAAAGTTAAAGTTAAAGTTAAAGTTAAATTTAAAGTTAATGTTAAAGTTAAAGTTAAAGTTAAAATTAAAGTTAAAGTTAAGTTAAAGTTAAAGTTAAGTTAAAGTTAAAGTTAAAATTAAAGTTAAAGTTAAAGTTAAAATTAAACTTAAAGTTAAAGTTAAAGTTAAAGTTGAAGTTAAAGTTAAAGTTAAAGTAAAAGTTAAAGTTAAAGTTAAAGTTAAAGTTAAAGTTAAAATTAAAATTAAAGTTAAAGTTAAAGTTAAAGTT
Organism: Eurosta solidaginis; assembly: GCF_040869045.1. Lineage (NCBI taxonomy): Eukaryota > Metazoa > Arthropoda > Insecta > Diptera > Tephritidae > Eurosta > Eurosta solidaginis. Next base: position 161,019,780 of record NC_090324.1, on the reverse strand, counting down.
AAGTTAAAGTTAAAGTTAAAGTTAAGTTAAAGTTAAAGTTAAAGTTAAAGTTAAAGTTAAAGTTAAAATTAAAGTTAAAGTTAAAGTTAAGTTAAAGCTAAAGTTAAAGTTAAAGTTAAATTTAAGTTAAAGTTAAAGTTAAAGTGAAGTTAAAGTTAAAGTTAAAGTTAAAGTTAAAGTTAAAGTTAAAGTTATTGTTAAAGTTAAAGTTAAAGTTACAGTTAAAGATAAAGTTATAGTTAAATTTAAAGTTAAAGTTAAAGTTAAAGTTAAAGCTAAAGTTAAAGTTAAAGTTAAAGTTAAAGTTAAAGTTAAAATTAAAGTTAAACTTAAAGTTAAAGTTAAAGTAAAAGTAAAAGTTAAAGTTAAAGTTAAAGTTAAAGTTAAAGTTAAAATTAAAGTTAAAGTTAAAGTTAAGTTAAAGTTAAAGTTAAAGTTAAGTTAAAGTTAAAGTTAAAGTTAAAGTTAAAGTTAAAGTTATAGTTAAATTTAAAGTTAAAGTTAAAGTTAAAGTTAAAGTTAAAGCTAAAGTTAAAGTTAAAGTTAAAGTTAAAGTTAAAGTTTAAGTTAAAGTTAAAGTTAAGTTAAAGTTAAAGTTAAAGTTAAAGTTAAAGTTAAAATTAAAGTTAAAGTTAAGTTAAAGTTAAAGTTAAAGTTAAAGTTAAAGTTAAATTTAAGTTAAAGTTAAAGTTAAAGTTATAGTTAAAGTTAAAGTTAAAGTTACAGGGAAAGTTAAAGTTAAAGTTAAATTTAAAGTTAAAGTTAAAGCTAAAGTGAAAGCTAAAGTTAAAGTTAAAGTTAAAATTAAAGTTAAATTTAAAGTTAAAGTTAAAATTAAAGTTAAAGTTAAAGATAAAGTTAAAGTTAAAGTTAAAGTTAAAGTTAAATTTAAGTTAAAGTTAAAGTTAAAGTTAAAGTTAAAGTTAAAGTTAAAGTTCAAGTTAAAGTTATAGTTAAAGTTAAAGTTAAAGTTAAAGTTACAGTTAAAGTTAAAGTTAAATTTAAAGTTAAAGTTAAAGTTAAAGTTAAAGTTAAAGTTAAAGTTAAAGCTAAAGATAAAGTTAAAGTTAAAGCTAAAGTTAAAGTTAAATTTAAGTTAAAGTTAAAGTTAAAGCTAAGTTAAAGTTAAAGTTAAAGTTAAAATTAAAGTTAAAGTTAAAGTTAAGTTAAAGTTAAAGTTAAAGTTAAAGTTAAAGTTAAAGTTAAAGTTAAAGTTAAAGTTAAAGATAAAGTTAAAGTTAAAGTTAAAGTTAAATTTAAGTTAAAGTTAAAGTTAAAGTTAAGTTAAAGTTAAAGTTAAAGTTAAAGTTAAAATTAAAATTAAAGTTAAAGTTAAAGTTAAAGTTAAAGTTAAAGCTAAAGTTAAGTTAAAGTTAAAGTTAAATTTAAGTTAAAGTTAAAGTTAAAGTTAAAGTTAAAGTTAAAGTTAAAGTTAAAGTTAAGTTAAAGTTAAAGTTTTAGTTAAAGTTAAAGTTAAAGTTAAAGTTAAAGTTAAAGTTAAAGTTAAAGTTAAAGTTAAAGTTAAAATTAAAGTTAAAGTTAAAGTTAAAGCTAAGTTAAAGTTAAAGTTAAAGTTAAAGTTAAGTTAAAGCTAAAGTTAAAATTAAACTTAAAGTTAAAGTTAAAGTTAAGTTAAAGTTAAAGTTAAAGTTAAAGTTAAAGTTAAAGTTAAAGTGAAAGTTAAAATTAAAGTTAAAGTTAAAGTTAAGTTAAAGTTAAAGTTAAATTTAAGTTAAAGTTTTAGTTAAAGTTAAAGTTAAAGTTAAAGTTAAAGTTAAAGTTAAAATTAAAGTTAAAGTTAAAGTTAAAGCTAAGTTAAAGTTAAAGTTAAAGTTAAGTTAAAGCTAAAGTTAAAATTAAACTTAAAGTTAAAGTTAAAGTTAAAGTTAAGTTAAAGTTAAAGTTAAAATTAAACTTAAAGTTAAAGTTAAAGTTGAAGTTAAAGTTAAAGTTAAAGTTAAAGTTAAAGTTAAAGTTAAAGTTAAAGTTAAAGTTAAAGTTAAAGTTAAAGTTAAAGTTAAAGTTAAAGTTAAAGTTAAAGTTAAAGTTAAAGTTAAAGTTAAAGTTAAAGTTAAAGTTAAAGTTAAAGTTAAAGTTAAAGTTAAAGTTAAAGTTAAAGTTAAAGCTAAATTAAAGTTAAAGTTAAAGCTAAGTTAAAGTTAAAGTTAAAGCTAAGTTAAAGTTAAAGTTAAGTTAAAGTTAAAGTTAAAATTAAAATTAAACTTAAAGTTAAAGTTAAAGTTAAAGTTAAAGTTAATGTTAAAGTTAAAGTTAAAGTTAAAGTTAAGTTAAAGTTAAAGTTAAAGTTAAAGTTAAAGTTAAAGTTAAAGTTAAAGTGAAAGTTAAAATTAAAGTTAAAGTTAAAGTTAAGTTAAAGTTAAAGTTAAAGTTAAATTTAAATTTAAGTTAAAGTTATAGTTAAAGTTAAAGTTAAAGTTAAAGTTAAAGTTAAAGTTAAAGTTAAAGTTAAAGTTAAAATTAAAGTTAAAGTTAAAGTTAAAGCTAAGTTAAAGTTAAAGTTAAGTTAAAGTTAAAGTTAAAATTAAAATTAAACTTAAAGTTAAAGTTAAAGTTAAAGTTGAAGTTAAAGTTAAAGTTAAAGTTAAAGTTAAAGTTAAAGTTAAAGTTAAAGTTAAAGTTAAAGTTAAAGTTAAAGTTAAAGTTAAAGTTAAAGTTAATGTTAAATTTAAAGTTAAAGTTAATGTTAAAGTTAAAGTTAAAGTTAAAGTTAAAGTTAAAGTTAAAGTTAAAGTTAAAGTTAAAGTTAAAGTTAAAGTTAAAGTTAAAGTTAAAGTTAAAATTAAAGTTAAAGTTAAAGCTAAGTTAAAGTTAAAGTTAAAGTTAAGTTAAAGTTAAAGTTAAAATTAAACTTAAAGTTAAAGTTAAAGTTAAAATTAAAGTTAAAGTTAAAGTTAAGTTAAAGTTAAAGTTAAAGTTAAAGTTAAATTTAAGTTAAAGTTATAGTTAAAGTTAAAGTTAAAGTTAAAGTTAAAATTAAAGTTAAAGTTAAAGTTAAAGCTAAGTTAAAGTTAAAGTTAAAGTTAAGTTAAAGTTAAAGTTAAAATTAAACTTAAAGTTAAAGTTAAAGTTAAAGTTAAAGTTAAAGTTGAAGTTAAAGTTAAATTTAAGTTAAAGTTATAGTTAAAGTTAAAGTTAAAGTTAAAGTTAAAGTTAAAATTAAAGTTAAAGTTAAAGTTAAAGTTAAAGCTAAGTTAAAGTTAAAGTTAAGTTAAAGTTAAAGTTAAAATTAAAATTAAACTTAAAGTTAAAGTTAAAGTTAAAGTTAAAGTTGAAGTTAAAGTTAAAGTTAAAGTTAAAGTTAAAGTTAAAGTTAAAGTTAAAGTTAAAGTTAAAGTTAAAGTTAAAGTTAAAGTTAAAGTTAAAGTTAAAGTTAAAGTTAAAGTTAAAGTTAAAGTTAAAGTTAAAGTTAAAGTTAAAGTTAATGTTAAAGTTAAAGTTAAAGTTAATGTTAAAGTTAAAGTTAAAGTTAAAGTTAAAGTTAAAGTTAAAGTTAAAGTTAAAGTTAAAGTTAAAGTTAAAGTTAAAATTAAAGTTAAAGTTAAAGCTAAGTTAAAGTTAAAGTTAAAGTTAAGTTAAAGTATACCTTGTAAATCTCTTCAAAGCCTTTTCTCCCGGGAGTGGGAGTCGAACTCGCACCCCTACGATAGTTGAAATGGTTGTAAACGCATTCAGCTACGTCATGCCTGTTGTGAAGTCTTTCCCAATTGCCTTCTTTTTGCATATTTTAATCTTTTACACATTGCATACTTCGTATGCAATTATGTGTTAAAGCTATGCTTGGTACGGCGGTTTTCAAAGAAACTTTGGTTTTGTTGCTGCTTTCGTTCTATTTATAGAACTACAACGAATTAACCAATTTTGTCTGTTTGTATGATTTTTAATAATCGGGGATTGCCCATATTGCTTTTTTTAAATGTATGAAAACATTTATTTGAAGCAATTTTTTTAATTTTATAATTTATTTAATAATTTGGGAAAAATTTAAACAACGTGACATCAGGACGGACAAGGCGACAGCTGTTTCGATTATACCTTGTAAATCTCTTCAAAGCCTTTTCTCCCGGGAGTGGGAGTCGAACTCGCACCCCTACGATAGTTGAAATGGTTGTAAACGCATTCAGCTACGTCATGCCTGTTGTGAAGTCTTTCCCAATTGCCTTCTTTTGCATATTTTAATCTTTTACACATTGCATACTTCGTATGCAATTATGTGTTAAAGCTATGCTTGGTACGGCGGTTTTCAAAGAAACTTTGGTTTTGTTGCTGCTTTCGTTCTATTTATAGAACTACAACGAATTAACCAATTTTGTCTGTTTGTATGATTTTTAATAATCGGGGATTGCCCATATTGCTTTTTTTAAATGTATGAAAACATTTATTTGAAGCAATTTTTTTAATTTTATAATTTATTTAATAATTTGGGAAAAATTTAAACAACGTGACATCAGGACGGACAAGGCGACAGCTGTTTCGATTATACCTTGTAAATCTCTTCAAAGCCTTTTCTCCCGGGAGTGGGAGTCGAACTCGCACCCCTACGATAGTTGAAATGGTTGTAAACGCATTCAGCTACGTCATGCCTGTTGTGAAGTCTTTCCCAATTGCCTTCTTTTTGCATATTTTAATCTTTTACACATTGCATACTTCGTATGCAATTATGTGTTAAAGCTATGCTTGGTACGGCGGTTTTCAAAGAAACTTTGGTTTTGTTGCTGCTTTCGTTCTATTTATAGAACTACAACGAATTAACCAATTTTGTCTGTTTGTATGATTTTTAATAATCGGGGATTGCCCATATTGCTTTTTTTAAATGTATGAAAACATTTATTTGAAGCAATTTTTTTAATTTTATAATTTATTTAATAATTTGGGAAAATTATCCACTCCCGGGAGAAAAGGCTTTGAAGAGATTTACAAGGTATAATCGAAACAGCTGTCGCCTTGTCCGTCCTGATGTCACGTTGTTTAAATTTTTCCCAAATTATTAAATAAATTATAAACATTGTTTCTTTCCAAATAAAATTAAAATGAATAATATACGACGAGTGGAACCAAACGTATAGAATTTTGAATGTGGGCAAGTTTACTTAACCATTGAGTTTGAACACATGCTGATCTATGAAGAAAACAATTTTGGAGCAAACCCTGATATAGTTGGTGACTTAAATTGCGAAAAGAACTCAAGTAAAAAATTGGTGTCATTTAAAAAAGAGAATTTTTTTTACAAATCCTTACCATTTGTAAAATAATGACCCATATGCTTAAATGCAGGAAGATCACTTCGAAATAGGGGCTGTATGAGGCCATAAAATCGGTTGACAGGGCACGCCGGAGGGCGGGGTATTATCACATGATTGTAAGCAACCAATTACTCAGACGGTGGCGGCCGTATTTTACACCGGCATTTCTATAAAAATCGATATGAATATGAAATTATAATCTGCTACGAACCATATGAATGGAACTGGATTTTTTTGTTTTATGAGGTGGGTTTTGTCTGAGGCTGGGGTAACGCTCAGTCAATCCAGAGTCGGGTAAAGGTCCCACAAATCCCTACTGACGGCTGGAGGTGTTAGAAGGGGAGCGGCTTTCTGTTCCAAGATTTTGAGGGAGGAGGGAGAGCGGCGGCTAACGGTCGTCGTAGCAGAGGGGGGATCGGCAGGACGGTTGGACGGTGGTAGGTTAACGGACGGATTGGTACGGCGGTATGGAATCAGCGGCGGGATCAACACGGCGGTTGAATGGCGGTAGGGTAGCGGATGGCCAACGGTCGGCGTAGCAGCGGCGGCACCATCAAGGCGGGATCAGCACGGCGGCTGAACGGCGGTAGGATGGCGGACGGACAACGGTCGGCGTAGCACCGGTGGGATGGAAGCAGCGACGGCACCAAATGGGCGGCGATGTGACGGCAGAGGCGGTGGGCTACGGAACGCGTACCAGGGCGAAGGCGAGAAAGAAAGTATGCAGGTAACGAATTTTTCCTGGGTAGTGGCCGGTTGTTCCGGTAGGGGCAGACGCCGGGAACGGCTGGGTTGGTAGTCGTCGGCGGTATCGGCGGGGTCGGGGACCTACGGAAGAGACGGCGAGGACTCAGTTAGTACTGGATCCACCGCTGGGCACACTCGCCTCCCTATTTGCACGCTAGATAGAAGGTGCGCAAGGGGGGCGGGGCTGCACCAGCCGAGACAACGTGGATTGATCCGTGGGCAGAGGGGAAGTGCACCTTTACGACACAGCAGTATAAGGAACATAAGCCTTACAGAAAAATATTATAAGGTATTCTATGCGGTTGGGCCTTAAGTTGTATTTGACAGGCGCGTGCAGGTGGCAACGCGCATGTCAAATACAACTGCGGCCCACGTCACTGATATAAAAATGACATAATATATTTACACTTAACCAAGTCGGACGTGCCTTGCTAACTCAGTAAAATATATATATAAATAAAGTTTGTCCATAATACATTACATTGTGTTTTGTATTGGAGAAAAGTGTGGCGGAGATTACCGCTACGTTAATCATATTTCCGAAGGTAACCATTGCAAGGGTTTGGAGGCGGCGCCCTCCAAGAAGGATATATTGGGCAGCTGAGAGCAACCTAACCTATATGGTTAGCTTACATGGCGACCGTGATGGTCTTTGGTGGTGGTATCAGTGAGTATAGTGCGTGCGGTGTGGAAATAATTTTGTAGACAATTTAATGAAATGGTGCAAACTTTTCCAAAAAAATTAAAAATGCGGAAAAATAAAATCTACCAAATAAAATTTCTAATAAAAAGCGGAGACAATAGATTCCTCCAAAAACTTAATAAAACGATACATAATAAACTAAGTACAATTGCTCAAAAACTAAAACTACGGAGTTAATAAAAACAACTACATAAATGCTACTTTCTACAAAATTTTTAATTAAAATATACAGTAATAATTTTTCTTAACTAACATATAAATAATAACGGCATGCAAAAACCCACGCCACTAAGATAACGGATCCACAAACCGTACCAACGGCGCGTGCGTCTAAATTTAACTACCTCAGTTTTCAACAATTTTAAAATTTTCGAACCATTTTATAAATTCCAACATTTTCAGATCTACATTTAATTTTTTTTCTCAACTTTCAACTCATTTTACAAATTTACATTTTCTTCAGATTTTTCATATTTTCGAATTTCTAATTTAAAAACTCCTCAACTCATTTTACAAATTCTCATACTTTCAAGCTTCCATTTTTCAAATTTTCAAAGCATTTCACAAATCTCCTATTTAAAGTTTCACTTTCCCGGATTTCCATTTTTCAAATTTTCATTCTACTTCATTTTTTTTTCCATGCGTACATGTTCCAAAAAAATATCACCATATAAGACTGAGTGAACTAGATAAGCAGTCTGCAGGTACCCTATAAATTTGATATTTTTTTGATATTAAGCGGTGGTTCCGTGAAAAACCAAACAATTTTTCTTGATAAAAAGCGGTGGTTCCGTGAAAAACCAATTAAGATTTTTTTGAATAAAGCGGTGTGTCCGTGATTAACACATTTTTGAGATTTTTACCAATTCATACATATATACATTCCAATAAATTGTTAAATATTTCTTTGGCGACAATTCACTGCAAAACAATTTTTTTTCTCTTTTTCCTCAACATTTCAACTTCAGTTATAAATTCCTACATCCAAACAAGTGCTTCAATAATTTCATAGTATTTTCAACTGAATTCTTTTACTATTCTTATAACTACATATGTCCAACTTTAGAGATAGCAAGAGAGTTCACAAAACTTCTAATTCAGAACCAGATTCCGACAAATTAGGTTCAAGCTCCGAAAGTTTAACTTCATCTTCGACCGAAAAAGTCACAAAACAGGAAAATAAATTATATTTGTCAGCAGATTCCACAGGCTTCGAAGATTCTTCCAACGAAAAATTAACTTCAACTTCTTCTAGCGTAAACCCAAATCTTAACGATCCAATTAGTGCAAACGTTGCCTCACCTTCTTCTAATTCAGATTCAGATCATAACGATCAAATCATAGCAACGCTTGAGGAAAAGAAAACTTTCCATAACATGTGTGCTAATTCTATTAGAGAAAACTACAGCGGCGACCCTCTAGCACTTGAGACTTTCATAGACAAAATTGAATTACTTGAAGAGTTCGCTAATGCAAATGTAACTAATACCTTTATAGCATTTTTAAAATCAAAACTTGAGGGTAAAGCCCGTGAAGCAATACCAACGCAGGTAACTTCAGTCAATGAAATTAAAGTAGCTCTACGTAGTAGGATCAAACCAGACAACTCGAAAGTTGTAGCAGGGAAAATAGCAGCGTTGTACGTTAAGAACAACAATTATACAGATTTTGCCAAAAAAGTTGAACACTTAGCTGACTCACTTGAGCGGTCTCTTATTATTGAACGGATCACTCAAGCGAAAGCCTTTGAAATGGCAGTCGAACAAACTGTTAACGTGTGTCGTTTTAACGCAAAATCAAATTTAGTAAAAACCATTCTAGCCTCAACGGCATTCACTGATCCGAAGGACGTAGTAGCGAAACTCATTGTAGAACAAAATAACGAAGTAAAAGAGCGTCAGGTTTCAGCTTTTCAATCGCGTGGTAACAATACATTCAGAAATTCACGTGGTAGTTATCGTGGCTTTTACCCAAATCGCAGCTATAATGGTTATAGGAATAATAGCTCATTCTCATACAACAGCAACCGTAACGGTAACAATAATCAAAGATATCGAAACTCTAACGGAAATAGATACCAAAATAGCAACAATAGTAATACACGTGTCACGCCGCATAATTACATCCCTGCGGCTATATGTATATCTACAACACTCTCCCCTGTTGGCGTGGGTATTTCAACGAAGTTATACGAACAACGACAATAGTTGGACACGAGCGGCGCGAGAAAGAACATTACTTGAACCTTAAAATTATACTCTGTACTAACTTTAATCTTTGAATATTACTTTTAAAATTATAATAATCTATATATATAAAAATCCGGTGTATTTAAACTGACTTCAACATCCTCGCGTAAGTAGTAACACTCATAGTAATATAGCGACGGTAAAATATGTGAAGACCCCAAAAATGCAGGCGTTTTGTGACTCCACAAATATTTAATAAACTTAAATTTCTGTATACTTTAAGCTTATACACGTTTTTTTCTGAATTGTACCTTTGAATTGTATATTTTAATTTTATACTTAGAACATGAAGTACAAACATATTAATTTAAACTATGTCTTTTTATACATATATATACTATACATTTTATAAAATATAAGTTCTATATAGTATACACCTAGTATAAATTACTTGAAGTTTAGGCGAATACTTTTGGCACAGCCTATAGGAAGTCATGAACATACATATGTACACATAGATAAGGAATGCGAAAGAGCACAGGAAGAACAATGTTGTTGTAAAGCCAATAGATTAGTTAATAAGAAAACATTGCTCAGCAGCTGCTGCCGACTACCTAAATCGTATAAAAGTAGCGGCCACCACCAAACAAAAGTTAGTTAGGGGCTCACCAGCCAAAGAGTAGATATATAGTGGGACGCGTAGCGACCACTACGGAGCAACTGGTAGTGACCACTTAGGTTGCTTAAGTTACGTATTTTACGAGTCAGGAAATTATAGGCATATAGTGGGACGCGTAGCGACCACTACGAAACAACCATACCATAATAAGAACCGAATAAATAAATTGGATATTTTAATTTAACATAGAGGAGTTATTTTCTTTGTAAGGGAACCCATCGACCGATTTATAACCTTGGCTATAGACCCGGGCGACCGGGGTTCGTTACAAATGGCGCCCGAGCAGGGACACTTATAAGGTAAAAGAAAACGACAGGAACATTAAATCAACAGAGAGGGAAGGTGGAAAATAAATTGCAGAAGGACCATCAGCTGAAATACAGAACAGAGCAATCATGGTAAAGGTAAGGTGGATCTACTACCTCAATAAGGTGGACCTGGTAACATACGGAAGTGAATTTGGCTTCGGGAGCACGGGAACTGTCGAAGAACTGAGGAAGGAGTTCGTCAATTTCTTTAATCAAAACCCATCGTACGAGAGTCGCTTCGCAGAGTTGGAAGCAAAATACACGAAACAGGCGGGTACGCTAGAGCCGCCCAACCAACAAGGTGGTAGTGTAAGTCCAGGACGACGTCCACCAACCTCAATGACGCCCAGGCAGGACTAAACACAACAGAACCAAGCATCTCACTGATGCCACAGACTTGTATAATCGATCGGGTAAGGAAGTGGGGCGTGAAGTATGATCGTAGAGGAGATCCACTGGCATTCATCGAAAGAGTCGAGGAGCTGGCAGAGGGGTACGAAGTATACCAAAACCTACTACCACGGGCGTTACCTGAACTGCTTAGGGATCGAGCGTTAATATGGCTCAGAAACAACAATCGGCATTGGGCACAATGGCGGATGTTCAAGCAAGATTTTCTCCGATTCTTCTTGAGCGGTCGATACTTCGAGAGGCTAGACGACGAAATACGGCAACGTCTTCAGCGACCAAAAGAAACATTCAAGGATTAAGTCTTGGAACTGCAGAGCTTGATGCGACACGCCAATCTAACAGAGGAACACAAATTGGATCGCATTTATCGTAATAGTCGTAGTGAGTATCAACTTTTTGCCAAACGTAACGAGTTCATTACGCTCGACGAGCTGGTAAGTCTTGTCGAAGATCTAGAGAATATAATTACAGAGAGAGAACAACAGCGGCTACTAGTGGGGCCAAACCCACCGCTTCGCACAGAGGGGCGCTACACCCACACTCAAAGGTATACACCTGCACACACAGGAGCAACGAGAAGAGACGCCCACTTGCAACAACTCCAAGAAACTGAATCACCAGAAACTCAAAAGCGTGTCTTAGATCCGAGGAATGCATGTAGGCGATGCAGCGAAACGGGTCATTTCGCATACGAATGTCGCAACGAGCAACGACAATTCTGCTGGGAGTGTGGTCCATGGGATGTACTGACGCGAAAGTGCTGTCTCAGATCGATGGGAAACGACCAGAGACCATACCAGAACCGAGGGGTAGGGTCTCAAGTAGTACAACCTCGGTAAGTTTAAACATTCTGAAACAGGCAGAAGGGCGAGTTTTGGCAGAGGCAACAGTAAACGGCGAAGGTGTGATGGCAACAATAGATACGGGAGCAACTAGAAGTTTCATGAGCGATGCTTGGGCGAAGAACATACGTACAAGTAATGTGAAACAGGTGCAAAGCCATGTGGTAATGAGGGATCGCAGACCAAGGACGGTAATGCAAGCAATAGATGTAGAGGTGAAAATTGGTGATAAGACACACAGAAGTGAGGTACTTGTGCTCCCTGGGCTAGTTGACGACGTTATCATTGGAACCGATATACTGGCCAACGCTAATATGACACTAAGCTGCGGAGGCCACTTCCTGACACTACAGGAGAAGCGGGTGGCGCGAGAAGTGATCACGTGCACATCAATAATAGAGTACAATAACAGTCGTAACGAACCAAGCAACAACGAAGGAATTGTAAGTTTAGAACATACATCAGGTAAAGATACCAAAAGGATCAAAACTTTCTTAGACGAGGAGCTGCGTCGATTCGAGACCATGAGTGGGACATCGAATATCACCACACACAAGATAGTAATGTGGGATATCCGCCCCATTAAGCAAAGGTACTTCCCACGTAACCCTAAAATGCAAGAGGCAATCAATAAAGAGGTCGACGAACTATTAGAAAAGAAATGCATAGAGCCATCGCGGAGTCCCCACAGCACCCCGATAGTACTGTTAAAGAAGAAAAATGGAAGTTGGAGATTATGTGTCGACTACCGACAGCTGAACGCACGGTTAATCCCCGACGCATATCTTCTCCCACGCATACAGCACATACTGGACCGATTGCGAAGTGCAAAGTTCATAAGCAGTCCAGATCTGAAGAACGGCTACTGGCAAATCCCAATGGAAGATGCGAGTAAGCAGTACACGGCATTCACCGTACCAGGACGAGGTTTATTTCAGTGGAGAGTAATGCCTTTCGGCCTACACTCGTCACCAGCGACATTCCAAAGAGCGTTGATCACGTTATCGGCCAAAAACTCGAGCCACATGCATTCGCCTATATGGACGACATCATTGTCACAAGTACAACGCTAGAAGATCACATCAGACACCTTATCGAAGTGTTTGACCGACTAAGACATGCCAACCTCCGAATAAATCCAGAAGAATGCAAGTTTTTCAGAAAACGGCTGAAATATCTTGATCACGTGGTAAGCGAGGAAGGTATCCACACAGACCCCGACAAAATTTTAGCAATTAGAGAACTTAAGGCGCCCACGAATATAAGAGAATTACGAAGATTTTTAGGCATCGCATCTTGGTACCGACGGTTCGTGCCAGACTTTTCACGCATAGCACACACCCTCACCCCGATGTTAAAGAAAGGTAACAGATGGAAGTGGTCTGAACAACAACAGGGGGCGTTCGAGAAATTAAAGTGTTCGCTTGCTGAAGCACCGGCGTTGGCCTGCCCAGACTTCACACAAAAATTTACCCTGCAAACGAACGCAAGCGCTTTCGGACTAGGAGCAGTTCTCACTCAAGAGCTAGAGGGTGAAGAACGAGTCATCGCGTATGCTAGCCGCCGTCTTAACAAGGCAGAACAGAACTATTCATCCACAGAGAAGGAGTGTTTGGCCATCCTATGGGCCATCCGAAAGATGAGACCTTATTTGGAAGGATACAAATTCACCGTTATTACCGACCATCTGTCCCTGAAGTGGTTAAACGCGATCGAGAGTCCCTCTGGTCGTATTGCAAGATGGGCATTAGAGTTACAGCAACATTCGTTTGACATTCAGTATCGTAAGGGAAAACTTAATGTAGTCTCCGACGCACTCTCACGCCAACCCAAGGCGCACAACTCTGCGTGGTGGGACAAGCAAAGGAAATACCAACATGCAAATGGTTAAAATCTAAAATAGAAGACGTGAAAGGGAATCCGGAGAAGTTCCCGGATTATATTATCGAGAATGGTGAGTTATATCGTCACTTCACATTTCAGGTAGACGACGACAACGGGATGCCATGGAAGTTATGTGTGGGCAAACCTATGCGAGACCGAATAATCCAAGAAGTTCACGATAGTCCAACGGCTGGGCACATTTGGGTCCGGAAAACAATCATACGAGCGGCTAATCGATATTATTTGCCTGGGATGCACCGAGATATAAAAAGGTACGTACAACAGTGCCCAACCTGACAAATATATAAACCCAATCAACAGAAAACCGCTGGTAAGATGCTGACGCAGATAGCGGAGGAACCTTGGGCTACAGTATGCGCCGATTTTGTAGGACCGCTACCAAAATCAAAACACGGAAATGCCATGGTACTCGTATTTCAAGACCGATTCTCTAAGTGGGTAGAAATTATTCCACTCCGTAAGGCGACGGCGAACAGCCTTAACAAAGCGTTTCGAAAACGGATATTCTCAAGATTCGGCATACCGAAGGTAATAATCACCGATAACGGAGCACAATTCACGAGTAGACAGTTTAAGAAACTCATAGAGAATTACGGAGTCAAACATCAGCTAACCGCACCTTACACGCCCCAGGAAAATCCAACGGAGAGGGCCAACCGAAATATTAAGAGAATGCTATCACAATTCACAGGCAAAGATCAGCGAAATTGGGACGACTTACTACCAGAGATTATGCTAGCACTCAACTCAAGCATAAGTGAAGCAACCGGGTATAGCCCTGCCTTCATAGTACAAGGACGAGAACCACGAATGCCGAGTACACTCTACGATGAAAAAACGTTTGGAACAGGTGAGACCGTAACAACACCTAATGAGAGAGCTGAAAAAATGAAGGAGATATTCAAGATGGTACAAAGGAATCAACAGCGCGCATCTACGGAACAGGCGCGGCACTATAATTTACGCCGGAGAAGATGGCATCCAGCGATTGGACATAAAGTTTTGGTGAAGGAGCACAATTTGTCCAAAGCAATAGACAACTACGCTGCCAAACTGGCACCAAGATTCAGCGGCCCATATCGAGTCACGAACTTCATATCATCAGTAATCGTACAATTAGATAAAACTCACAACGGCAGAAGAAGAACCGCACACGTAAGTGAAATAAAACAATTTTATGAAGACAAGGACCGATCAAGAGACCAAAGCGAGACCCGCTCTGGGCACCCCTCTGAACCCAACCCACCGACGAGCGGAGAAGCACGAATAAGCACTACGAGGAACGCTGGAAACTACAAATATGCCGTGTACCAACAGACGAACCAGAGGGTGACACACTAAGCCTATGTGCAGACGAGAGGTGGTTGGAAGGATGGCTAGATGAGGTCATCAACGCCGAAGAAGAACCGGTAAGCCCGGAAACAATCGATGAGTTGGAAAAGTGGCTCTTGGAAGGGGTGAGCCCGGCCGAACAAACACCGCCTAACTTTAGCGGAGTCGAACCGGTGCCAAAAGAAGTCGCAAGTGAAATAGCCAAACAAACCATACACCGGCCGGGGAAGCGCCAAACGTTCCAGGTGCACGTAGCGGATAAAATCCTCAGGGTGCGGATCAATAAGAGTGGTGCGGTAACGGTCACGCTCCGTGGAAGTAACGGGGGGATATGAAGACCCCAAAAATGCAGGCGTTTTGGGACTCCAAAAATATTCAATAAAATTGAATTTCTGTATACTTTAAGCTTATCCACGTTTTTTTCTGAATTGTACCTTTGAATTGTATATTTTAATTTTATACTTAGAACATGAAGTACAAACATATTAATTTAAACTATGTCTTTTTATACATATATATACTATGCATTTTATAAAATACAACTTCTATATAGTATAGACCTAGCATAAATTACTTGAAGTTATGCGAAAACTTTTGGCACAGCCTATAGGAAGTCATGAACATATGTACATATGTACACATAGATAAGGAATGCGAAAGAGCACAGCAAGAACATTGTTGTTGTAAAGCCAATAGATTAGTTAATAAGAAAAAATTGCTAAGTAGCGGCGGCCGACTACCGAAATCGTATAAAAGGAGCGGCCACCACCGAACAAAAGTTAGTTAGGGGCTCACCAGCCAAAGAGTAGATATATAGTGGGACGCGTAGCGACCACTACGGAGCAACTGGTAGTGACCACTTAGGTTGCTTAAGTTACGTATTTTACGAGTCAGGAAATTATAGGCATATAGTGGGACGCGTAGCGACCACTACGAAACAACCATACCATAATAAGAACCGAATAAATAAATTGGATATTTTAATTTAACATAGAGGAGTTATTTTCTTTGTAAGGGAACCCATCGACCGATTTATAACCTTGGCTATAGACCCGGGCGACCGGGGTTCGTTACAAATGGCGCCCGAGCAGGGACACTTATAAGGTAAAAGAAAACGACAGGAACATTAAATCAACAGAGAGGGAAGGTGGAAAATAAATTGCAGAAGGACCATCAGCTGAAATACAGAACAGAGCAATCATGGTAAAGGTAAGGTGGATCTACTACCTCAATAAGGTGGACCTGGTAACATACGGAAGTGAATTTGGCTTCGGGAGCACGGGAACTGTCGAAGAACTGAGGAAGGAGTTCGTCAATTTCTTTAATCAAAACCCATCGTACGAGAGTCGCTTCGCAGAGTTGGAAGCAAAATACACGAAACAGGCGGGTACGCTAGAGCCGCCCAACCAACAAGGTGGTAGTGTAAGTCCAGGACGACGTCCACCAACCTCAATGACGCCCAGGCAGGACTAAACACAACAGAACCAAGCATCTCACTGATGCCACAGACTTGTATAATCGATCGGGTAAGGAAGTGGGGCGTGAAGTATGATCGTAGAGGAGATCCACTGGCATTCATCGAAAGAGTCGAGGAGCTGGCAGAGGGGTACGAAGTATACCAAAACCTACTACCACGGGCGTTACCTGAACTGCTTAGGGATCGAGCGTTAATATGGCTCAGAAACAACAATCGGCATTGGGCACAATGGCGGATGTTCAAGCAAGATTTTCTCCGATTCTTCTTGAGCGGTCGATACTTCGAGAGGCTAGACGACGAAATACGGCAACGTCTTCAGCGACCAAAAGAAACATTCAAGGATTAAGTCTTGGAACTGCAGAGCTTGATGCGACACGCCAATCTAACAGAGGAACACAAATTGGATCGCATTTATCGTAATAGTCGTAGTGAGTATCAACTTTTTGCCAAACGTAACGAGTTCATTACGCTCGACGAGCTGGTAAGTCTTGTCGAAGATCTAGAGAATATAATTACAGAGAGAGAACAACAGCGGCTACTAGTGGGGCCAAACCCACCGCTTCGCACAGAGGGGCGCTACACCCACACTCAAAGGTATACACCTGCACACACAGGAGCAACGAGAAGAGACGCCCACTTGCAACAACTCCAAGAAACTGAATCACCAGAAACTCAAAAGCGTGTCTTAGATCCGAGGAATGCATGTAGGCGATGCAGCGAAACGGGTCATTTCGCATACGAATGTCGCAACGAGCAACGACAATTCTGCTGGGAGTGTGGTCCATGGGATGTACTGACGCGAAAGTGCTGTCTCAGATCGATGGGAAACGACCAGAGACCATACCAGAACCGAGGGGTAGGGTCTCAAGTAGTACAACCTCGGTAAGTTTAAACATTCTGAAACAGGCAGAAGGGCGAGTTTTGGCAGAGGCAACAGTAAACGGCGAAGGTGTGATGGCAACAATAGATACGGGAGCAACTAGAAGTTTCATGAGCGATGCTTGGGCGAAGAACATACGTACAAGTAATGTGAAACAGGTGCAAAGCCATGTGGTAATGAGGGATCGCAGACCAAGGACGGTAATGCAAGCAATAGATGTAGAGGTGAAAATTGGTGATAAGACACACAGAAGTGAGGTACTTGTGCTCCCTGGGCTAGTTGACGACGTTATCATTGGAACCGATATACTGGCCAACGCTAATATGACACTAAGCTGCGGAGGCCACTTCCTGACACTACAGGAGAAGCGGGTGGCGCGAGAAGTGATCACGTGCACATCAATAATAGAGTACAATAACAGTCGTAACGAACCAAGCAACAACGAAGGAATTGTAAGTTTAGAACATACATCAGGTAAAGATACCAAAAGGATCAAAACTTTCTTAGACGAGGAGCTGCGTCGATTCGAGACCATGAGTGGGACATCGAATATCACCACACACAAGATAGTAATGTGGGATATCCGCCCCATTAAGCAAAGGTACTTCCCACGTAACCCTAAAATGCAAGAGGCAATCAATAAAGAGGTCGACGAACTATTAGAAAAGAAATGCATAGAGCCATCGCGGAGTCCCCACAGCACCCCGATAGTACTGTTAAAGAAGAAAAATGGAAGTTGGAGATTATGTGTCGACTACCGACAGCTGAACGCACGGTTAATCCCCGACGCATATCTTCTCCCACGCATACAGCACATACTGGACCGATTGCGAAGTGCAAAGTTCATAAGCAGTCCAGATCTGAAGAACGGCTACTGGCAAATCCCAATGGAAGATGCGAGTAAGCAGTACACGGCATTCACCGTACCAGGACGAGGTTTATTTCAGTGGAGAGTAATGCCTTTCGGCCTACACTCGTCACCAGCGACATTCCAAAGAGCGTTGATCACGTTATCGGCCAAAAACTCGAGCCACATGCATTCGCCTATATGGACGACATCATTGTCACAAGTACAACGCTAGAAGATCACATCAGACACCTTATCGAAGTGTTTGACCGACTAAGACATGCCAACCTCCGAATAAATCCAGAAGAATGCAAGTTTTTCAGAAAACGGCTGAAATATCTTGATCACGTGGTAAGCGAGGAAGGTATCCACACAGACCCCGACAAAATTTTAGCAATTAGAGAACTTAAGGCGCCCACGAATATAAGAGAATTACGAAGATTTTTAGGCATCGCATCTTGGTACCGACGGTTCGTGCCAGACTTTTCACGCATAGCACACACCCTCACCCCGATGTTAAAGAAAGGTAACAGATGGAAGTGGTCTGAACAACAACAGGGGGCGTTCGAGAAATTAAAGTGTTCGCTTGCTGAAGCACCGGCGTTGGCCTGCCCAGACTTCACACAAAAATTTACCCTGCAAACGAACGCAAGCGCTTTCGGACTAGGAGCAGTTCTCACTCAAGAGCTAGAGGGTGAAGAACGAGTCATCGCGTATGCTAGCCGCCGTCTTAACAAGGCAGAACAGAACTATTCATCCACAGAGAAGGAGTGTTTGGCCATCCTATGGGCCATCCGAAAGATGAGACCTTATTTGGAAGGATACAAATTCACCGTTATTACCGACCATCTGTCCCTGAAGTGGTTAAACGCGATCGCGAGTCCCTCTGGTCGTATTGCAAGATGGGCATTAGAGTTACAGCAACATTCGTTTGACATTCAGTATCGTAAGGGAAAACTTAATGTAGTCTCCGACGCACTCTCACGCCAACCCAAGGCGCACAACTCTGCGTGGTGGGACAAGCAAAGGAAATACCAACATGCAAATGGTTAAAATCTAAAATAGAAGACGTGAAAGGGAATCCGGAGAAGTTCCCGGATTATATTATCGAGAATGGTGAGTTATATCGTCACTTCACATTTCAGGTAGACGACGACAACGGGATGCCATGGAAGTTATGTGTGGGCAAACCTATGCGAGACCGAATAATCCAAGAAGTTCACGATAGTCCAACGGCTGGGCACATTTGGGTCCGGAAAACAATCATACGAGCGGCTAATCGATATTATTTGCCTGGGATGCACCGAGATATAAAAAGGTACGTACAACAGTGCCCAACCTGACAAATATATAAACCCAATCAACAGAAAACCGCTGGTAAGATGCTGACGCAGATAGCGGAGGAACCTTGGGCTACAGTATGCGCCGATTTTGTAGGACCGCTACCAAAATCAAAACACGGAAATGCCATGGTACTCGTATTTCAAGACCGATTCTCTAAGTGGGTAGAAATTATTCCACTCCGTAAGGCGACGGCGAACAGCCTTAACAAAGCGTTTCGAAAACGGATATTCTCAAGATTCGGCATACCGAAGGTAATAATCACCGATAACGGAGCACAATTCACGAGTAGACAGTTTAAGAAACTCATAGAGAATTACGGAGTCAAACATCAGCTAACCGCACCTTACACGCCCCAGGAAAATCCAACGGAGAGGGCCAACCGAAATATTAAGAGAATGCTATCACAATTCACAGGCAAAGATCAGCGAAATTGGGACGACTTACTACCAGAGATTATGCTAGCACTCAACTCAAGCATAAGTGAAGCAACCGGGTATAGCCCTGCCTTCATAGTACAAGGACGAGAACCACGAATGCCGAGTACACTCTACGATGAAAAAACGTTTGGAACAGGTGAGACCGTAACAACACCTAATGAGAGAGCTGAAAAAATGAAGGAGATATTCAAGATGGTACAAAGGAATCAACAGCGCGCATCTACGGAACAGGCGCGGCACTATAATTTACGCCGGAGAAGATGGCATCCAGCGATTGGACATAAAGTTTTGGTGAAGGAGCACAATTTGTCCAAAGCAATAGACAACTACGCTGCCAAACTGGCACCAAGATTCAGCGGCCCATATCGAGTCACGAACTTCATATCATCAGTAATCGTACAATTAGATAAAACTCACAACGGCAGAAGAAGAACCGCACACGTAAGTGAAATAAAACAATTTTATGAAGACAAGGACCGATCAAGAGACCAAAGCGAGACCCGCTCTGGGCACCCCTCTGAACCCAACCCACCGACGAGCGGAGAAGCACGAATAAGCACTACGAGGAACGCTGGAAACTACAAATATGCCGTGTACCAACAGACGAACCAGAGGGTGACACACTAAGCCTATGTGCAGACGAGAGGTGGTTGGAAGGATGGCTAGATGAGGTCATCAACGCCGAAGAAGAACCGGTAAGCCCGGAAACAATCGATGAGTTGGAAAAGTGGCTCTTGGAAGGGGTGAGCCCGGCCGAACAAACACCGCCTAACTTTAGCGGAGTCGAACCGGTGCCAAAAGAAGTCGCAAGTGAAATAGCCAAACAAACCATACACCGGCCGGGGAAGCGCCAAACGTTCCAGGTGCACGTAGCGGATAAAATCCTCAGGGTGCGGATCAATAAGAGTGGTGCGGTAACGGTCACGCTCCGTGGAAGTAACGGGGGGATATGAAGACCCCAAAAATGCAGGCGTTTTGGGACTCCAAAAATATTCAATAAAATTGAATTTCTGTATACTTTAAGCTTATCCACGTTTTTTTCTGAATTGTACCTTTGAATTGTATATTTTAATTTTATACTTAGAACATGAAGTACAAACATATTAATTTAAACTATGTCTTTTTATACATATATATACTATGCATTTTATAAAATACAACTTCTATATAGTATAGACCTAGCATAAATTACTTGAAGTTATGCGAAAACTTTTGGCACAGCCTATAGGAAGTCATGAACATATGTACATATGTACACATAGATAAGGAATGCGAAAGAGCACAGCAAGAACATTGTTGTTGTAAAGCCAATAGATTAGTTAATAAGAAAAAATTGCTAAGTAGCGGCGGCCGACTACCGAAATCGTATAAAAGGAGCGGCCACCACCGAACAAAAGTTAGTTAGGGGCTGACCAGCCAAAGAGTAGGTATATAGTGGGACGCGTAGCGACCACTACGGAGCAACTGGTAGTGACCACTCAGGTTGCTTAAGTTACGTATATTACCAGGCAGGAAAGTATAGGTATATAGTGGGACGCGTAGCGACCACTACGGAACAACTGGCAGTAACCACTCAGATTGTTTAAATTACGTATTCTATGAGACAGGAAATTATAAGCATATAGTGGGACGCGTAGCGACCACTACGGAACAACTGGCAGTGACCACTCAGGTTGTTTATATTACGTATTTTACGAGTCAGGAAGTTATAGGCATATAGTGACCCGCGTAGCGACCACTACGAAACAACCATACTATAATAAGAACCGAATAAATAAATTGGATATTTTAATTTAACATAGAGGAATTATTTTCCTTGTAAGGGAACCCATCGACCGAGTTATAACCCTGGCTATAGACCCGGACGACCGGGGTTCGTTACAAGTACTCCGTGCAACGTATAAATTAAATGCCATCCTGCGTCAGTTCAGAAGTGAGAGTGATTAAACGCCTACATAAATGTGCGTGAAATAAATCGAAAAAGCTAAAAGCTGAAATTTGTATATTAACAAGTAAGGAAGGCTAAGTTCGGGTGTAACCGAACATTACATACTCAGCTGAGAGCTTTGGAGACAAAATAAGGGAAAATCACCATGTAGGAAAATGAACCTAGGGTAACCCTGGAATGTGTTTGTATGACATGGGTATCAAATGGAAGGTATTAAAGAGTATTTTAAAAGGGAGTCGGCCATAGTTCTAAAGGTGGACCAGGGGTGACTCTAGAATTTGTTTGTACGATATGGGTATGAAATGTATGGTGTTAATGAGTATTTTGAAAGGGAGTGAGCCTTAGTTCTATATGTGGACGCTTTTTCCAGATAACGCCATATAGGTGGACCAGGGGTGACTTTATAATGTGTTTGTACGATATGGGTATCAAATTAAAGGTATTAATGAGGGTTTTAAAAGAAAGTGGCCCTTAGCTGTATATGTTTGTTTGTTTGCTTTCTTTATTTTCTTATAAACATTTATAATTATACAGCATTACAATCTAAGTTAATAAATAAATAAGAAAATAGATAATGACATTAAATACCCATATTATGAGCAGTGGAAATGCCATTTCTTCCATTCGGTATTCGCTTTTTTAAAATGCTTGTGGGGCGCATTATAATAAAAAAGGTACAATATATAAGATAAGCATGATTAGAGAGATTCAATGATACAACTATTATAAATACAAACAATAATTAGAGATATAAAGTAATTTTTTTTTACTATAAAAATACATCAGATCTTAATAAACATCAAAGAATTATGAGATAGGACGCAGCAGAACTTCTATCTCCTCATGATTGAAACCAAGAAGTCATTTCTTCACTTCCCTCAGAAATGCTGGTAGCCTTCCAATAAACTGTATCCCAGCAGGTAGTTTATTGTATAGTTTACACGAGACAATGGTGTAGAAGTTACGAAAAATTGTGGTGTGAAATCTAGGAACTCTTACTAGAGGCAGCAATGCCCTTCTTAGATTGTGAATGTTGTATATCGGACTTTGTGTATACTCGCTCCTTATAAAAAAAATTTGTTGAACTTTATAATAGTATAAATGTCTCATGGAAAGAATATTCAGTGTTTTGAAAAGATCTATAGAATGCGTTAGAAGACCAATGTTGCACATTCTTCTGATAAGACATTTTTGTAGAATTAAAAGCGAATGAGTTTTACAAGCATAGGCACCACCCCAATAACTAACACCGTATTGTAATTTTGCGCACAATCTATTTGAGCACAATCTTTTTAAATTATAAAACGAGCGTACGGCTGACAGCATATAAACCTCCATATCAGATATATGCGATAACGATGAAGGCGTTTTCGAGACATCGACCAAAATGTGAACCAGGGTGACCCAGAACATCATCTGCCGGGTACCGCTAATTTACCACGAACAGTATTTCTGCAAAGATTCCAAGGGCTTTTGATTGCGCCCTGCAGAACTTTTTCATTTTTTTCTACTTAATATGGTAGGTGTCACTCCCATTTTACAAAGTTTTTTCTAAAGTTATATTTTGCGTGAATAAACTAATCCAATTACCATGGTTCATCCCTTTTTTCATATTTGGTATAGAATTATGGCATTTTTTTCATTTTTCGTAATTTTCGATTTCGAAAAAGTAGGCGCGGTTATAGTCGGATTTCGGCCATTTTTTGTACCAAGATAAAGTGAGTTCAGATAAGTACGCGAACTGAGTTTAGTAAAGATATATCGGTTTTTGATCAAGTTATCGTGTTAACGGCCGAGCGGAAGGACAGACGGTCGACTGTGTATAAAAACTGGGCGTGGCTTCAACCGATTTGGCCCATTTTCACAGAAAACAGTTACCGTCATAGGGTCTACCAAATTTCAGAAGGATTGGTAAATTTTTGGTCCACTTCTGACATTAAAAGTATTCTAGACAAACTGAATGAAAAAGGGCGGAATTTTTGTATTTTGTTGCACCATATCATTACTGGAGTTGAATATTGATATAGTTTACTTATATACAGTAAATATATTCAATTTTTAGTTAAAATTTGACTTTTACAAAAAACTTTTTTAAAAGAGGGCGTGTTCTTCATCATCCGATTTTCCTAATTTTTATTAACACATATATAGTAATAGTAGTAAAGTTCCTGCCAAATTTCATCATGATATCTTCAATGACTGCCAAATTACAGCTTGCAAAACTTTTAAATTACCTTCTTTTAAAAGTGGGCGGTGCCACGCCCATTGTCCAAAATTTTACTAATTTTCTATTCTGCCTCATAAGGTCAACCCACCTACCAAGTTTCATCGCTTTATCCATCTTTGGCAATGAATTATCGCATTTTTTCGGTTTTTCGAAATTTTCAATATCGAAAAAGTGGGCGTGGTTATAGTCCGATATTGTTCATTTTAAATAGCGATCTGAGATGAGTGCCCAGGAACCCACATACCAAATTTCATCAAGATACCTCAAAATTTACTCAAGTTATCGTGTTAACGGACAGACGGACGGACGGACGGACGGAGGGACGGATATGGCTCAATCAAATTTTTTTTCGATACTGATGATTTTGATATAGGGAAGTCTATATCTATCTCGTTTCCTTTATACCTGTACAACCAACCGTTATCCAATCAAAGTTAATATACTCTGTGAGCTCTGCTCAACTGAGTATAAAAGGTGCGTGCATTGACGAAAAACAGCAGAGAAAAACGTTGCTGTATCAAATGTAAAAATCTAATATTCTACGAATACGATAGAGATTCAATATAACCTCACATTCGGTGACACTCCTGTGAAAATTGGGGCTCCAGCGACATACGATTTGTCGCTAAGCTAAACGGCTGAAATTTGAAATTGCAGCTTTGTAGTTTTACATCTTATTTGTGCTGTCACACGGACACGCAATATATGTAAATGTTATTGAATTTCAATTGCAACAAACGAAACAAATCATTGCCGTACAAATTCGATCGAAGAGATGTTTATGTATATCTTTCTCGCGTAAAACTGCTTTTCGTGCTCGTGTTTAATTGTCGGCAAGTCCAAAGCGAAAAATCGATCAAAGAAAAAACGAAAACAAACGAAGTCACTATTCTACGATAACACAAAAGCCATCTCTTTCGCACGTTAATATCCAAGTATCGGCTCATTCCAATTAGAACAAGAAAAACGATCAAAACAAAACTAATAAAATGCCACAAACGAATCTCACATTAAAAGAGTTAAAAAAGCGATGTAAGGATGCTGGGTTGCCTACTGGCACGAAAATCCAACTTCTTCAACGGCTGCAAAATAATGTCGATACCGCGAGTGATAGTGGTAGAGATGACCAAACTACGATGGTGCAACGTTTATCTGCTCTCGAAAAAACAATACAAGAGTTAATAAGTGCGCAAACAAATCCAAACCAAAATAATGATACGAGATATAGTACGAGTGCCACCGTGGTGTGATGGTAGCGTGCTCCGCCTATCACACCGTATGCCCTGGGTTCAACTCCCGGGCAAAGCAACATCAAAATTTTAGAAATAAGATTTTTCAATTAGAAGAAAATTTTTCTAAGCGGGGTCGCCCCTCGGCAGTGTTTGGCAAGCACTCCGGGCGTATTTCTGCCATGAAAAGCTCTCAGTGAAAACTCATCTGCTTTGCAGATGCCGTTCGGAGTCGGCATAAAACATGTAGGTCCCGTCCGGCCAATTTGTAGGGAAAATCAAGAGGAGCACGACGCAAATTGGAAGAGAAGCTCGGCCTTAGATCCTTCGGAGGTTATCGCGCCTTACATTTATTTATTTATTTTTTTTTTTATAGTACGAGTGCACACAATTTTCAACCAACGTTGTCGTCGTCGCCCATGCCAACAATATATAAGTCTGCTGCGAACCTTCAACAGTTCGCTGCAACAACAACGTCTACCTCAAACGTTCAACATTTTCCAACAACATCGCCTACACATTGCGAATTTGATGCCACAGTGGCAGACCGCAGAGCGGTTCGCTACTGCGCCACTGCATCAAATTCCAATTAGAAATGTTGTAAATCAAACAAGCGCACCATTCCCTTTAAGCAATGGTTATTCGAATTCGCCGTATTATAATATTGTTACGAATTTACTGCAATTCCCCTTATTTGCAATCTTCTGCAAATGTTCGAATCACTGAACTGTTGAATAAATAACTCCACTATTCAATAATGCAAAATGGCCTTTACTAAAGTTCCTCACAATATAACGTACTTCACAACACTACTATTGCTCACCAGGAGGCTTCTTAAATCAAACTGATTGTAGCGCCTCTACTGTTGCTGCCTTTTTTACTCTTTGATTTCCTCGTTGCATCTTCTAGGTGCTTCCAGAATTTACTTAGTTACTGCTATAAAATTATAACTGCAGATGCACGTGAATAGCTTCTCATATGCGCGTGTATTTGTGAGCGACACTTCCACAATTATAATTGCATACTTTTGGGAGCATCTCAGATCAGATATCTGCATGTGTTTGTGCGTTGCTTCTCCGCTGCGTGTACGTACATACATATGTGTAGAGATAATGATTGAATTAGTGATGTGCATCAAGTCACTGCTTAGCATCGGCTTAGAGATGATAGTATCCTTTAGTGCTGCTAATATTCGTTACAATATTAAAGACATAGTAGAATTATTGCCGGAGTATAACCCAACGAGCGAAACGTCATTAAATTCGGTTCAATTTATAAAGCGTGTTGAAATGTTGAAAAATGCCTACGAATGGAATGAAAGTGCAATAATTTTCGCAGTGCAACAAAAGATGCGTGGATCGATTCTCAACAATGTGCTTTCGTTAATTGGGCGCAATTTGTAAACAAATTTTTGCATGACTTTCCGTATTTAACTAATGAAGCGGATATTCATATTAAACTCTCTCGTTCGAAACGCGAACAAAACGAATCACCGGTCGAATATTTTTATAAAATGCTGGCGCTCGGCAACAAAGGCGCTTTATCGGAAACCAGTATCGCGCGAGATATAATAAACGGAATAAATGATAATGACCTTAAACGGAAAATCTCAAACGAATACAAAAATTGTCAAGAATTGTTAAGAGATATAATGAATTATAATGTATACAATGATATTAGCCACAGTGCTCAAAAATCAAAATTCGTATCAAACGTGACAAAGCCGGTAATAACAACTGTCAAACCATTGCAAGCTCCTCCAAAGCCTAACCAACGACGTACAATTAGCAACTCAAAATGTTTTAACTGTGGTAAACTAGGGCATTTTGCTATTAAATGTCCCGAGCCACAGAAGAAGTCGAGGTGCACGAATTGCCAGCGTACCACGCATAAAATTGACGAATGAAGTGATCTAAAAGAAGTGAGTGTTAATAAAATTCGCCAATTGAATGAGGTCAAAAATTACGCAAATCGCGATGACGGTATTATTAAGAAAATCTATGTAAACGAAATGCTAAAAACGCGTTCGTTGACCCGGGTAGTACCCGTACTCTTGTGCGCAAAACATTTTCCGAACAGATAGCAATGTATAAACCAGCAATAACAGTGATAAGAGGGTGTGGTGGTGCGGAATACGTTTCGAACCGTAAAATTAACGCTATACTTGTGATTGATAATGAAAAATTTGAAACAGATATGGTTGTTGTTAACGACGTACTTATATCTGAAAACGTACTCCTTGGAAAGAATGTTATGTGTAGTTCTAACAAACGATTTATAATAGAAAATGTAGATTGCCGTGTGGAACAAATTCGAAATATTAGTGAACAACAAAATTTAACCGAAACCCAAAGAAATCAATTTGAATCGTTAATGTGTGAATTTCGTGGACTTTTTGCCAGTAACATT
Source organism: Eurosta solidaginis (assembly GCF_040869045.1). Taxonomy (NCBI): domain Eukaryota; kingdom Metazoa; phylum Arthropoda; class Insecta; order Diptera; family Tephritidae; genus Eurosta; species Eurosta solidaginis. The sequence goes on along the minus strand of NC_090324.1, from coordinate 160,992,605 downwards.
AAACATCTTGGGAAGTGCGGGCTATCGCAAATGAAAATACAATTGAATAGTGATCAGCCAATTCAGCTGAAATTGTATCGCGTGCCTTTTTCGAAACGACCGATCATAACACATATGATTACGGAACTTTTAGAGAACAATATAATTCGAGCAAGTGAATCACAATACGCGTCGCCGGTAGTACTAGTCGAAAAAGAGAACAAGGAACATCGGCTGTGTGTTGACTATCGCTGTCTTAATAAAATCACGTTACAGCAACCTTTTCCAATGCCAAACATGGAAGAGCAGTTTGCCAAACTCGCGGGAAATCGGTTTTTCACAACGCTCGATCTCCGTATGGGTTATAATCAGATCGAAATCGAAGAAACGCCGAAGAAATATACCGCGCTCGTGACATCTGATGGACATTTCGAATTTAATCGTATGCCTTTCGGGCTCGTTAACGCACCAGCAACTTTTCAGTGCATTATGAATAAACTCGCGTCCAAAATGAATTCAGGCGAAGTCCTAATCTACTTGGACGATATTGTAATTCCAAGTGTTTAGGCCACAAGCCTAAATATGGCGGTGCACCCTCGTATCGCTTTACTTTTCCTTTTCGTTATCTTTTTACCTCACATTTTTCATTTATTCCTATCGGTTTATACCGATAACCGTTTACCCCGCCGGATAATAGTTAAGCCTAGGATTCGGCGGTGACCGTGAACTAAAGTCTTTTTACCTCGGTCACTTCTTTTGCGAACGTCTAAGAAACCGCCAGTAGCCAAGTCACCGAAGGTAAGTCTTTTTCCATAATACTCAAAATTATAAAATTCATTCCATACCCTTGCGTAAATTCAAATCCTTAATTGTTATGAATTTGATTAACTCTGAATTTGCATTCACTTTCGTTTTAATAAATATTATTGTGTGCTTTTTATAACGAATTCGTTTGTTATTTTCTTTTCTTCTCTCCCCACCATTATTACGAGCGCGCCCTATCTGTGGTCTTGCCGCCGTAACATTTTGGTCCATCTCCCCGAAATAAAACCGAAGCGACCTAATTACGGAAATTTGCCAAATCGAAGGAAGAAAATCGAAGCACAAGTTAATTTAATTTCTTGAAAATAAAACATTGAATTCCTAAAAAAATTACAAAGTGGTAGAAGCAATACAGCAAGTACATATCAAGTAACAACACCAACCCAGCGAGTAAAGAAAGAGACAAGCAGCCGTAGCAACCAACACATCATATCACAACATCACACAGCCCACTCAACGACATCACATACAATCTCATCATCATCACAATACAGTCCACATAACATCACATCAACAGTCCACATAACATCATATCAGATCACATACGTTACCAAAACATTTGGTTTTCAGACTACAAAATGTGTGTAAGGTAAGTGGTTGATTTTGGTGCACATTTTTTTTATATTGTTATGAAAGTATACCACCCTACTATACCCATTCAATTACAGAATTTGCGACGACCCTGATTATGCATATAACAGTGACTTTGCACACGCAGTCAGAGAGAGGTTGAAAAACAATAATGACCCAAGCAGAACAGCGGCAAAGCCAAGCAGAAAAATTACCTATAGTACAACAGCAATAATGCAAAACACCAATTGGAATGCGAGGATAACGGAATACTTTCTATTTTGATTTGTCTATAAAAGACCACTTTTGTCATATACTGAGTTAGTTGTTAAACGACATCACAATTTGTAATTAATAAAAACCCTCTCGGGAACCGCATACAGCAAGTGTTGAGTCTTATTACAACACTGGTATCAGGTGTGGGGTGCATATTAGTGCAGCAAATCGAAAAGCCTAGCGTTCTAGTCTATAAGCGTACCATGCCGTATAAATCTAAGGAGCTGAACCAGCTCCAACGTCAAATCCAGAAGGACATCCAAGAGCAGTTTGCTGCTTTCTCAGAAGCGATGGATGAGCACCTCACCTCATTCTTGCAGGCACAGCCTGCTGGTCAGCAACGTGAGATTCAGCAGTTAAGATCGGAGGTAAAATCGCTGTCAGACAGTTTCGAAGAACGGTTGGCATCATTACAATTCTCCATTGACCGCCTGGCTGCTAAATTTGAACAACATATTTATCCACAAGCATCGATGGCGAATTTTGGTACATCGACAACAATGGCCTGCCATCTACCAAGCGTCAGTTATCCTGGGCAATCGCAAACTATATCGGCAGTTTCCGCAAGCGAGCGTATCCGAGGGGTCCTATCGCGGCAGCGTCAACACCACCAATTACTACGTCTAGTGTTCTAGATTCAAGGATGATTTCCGCACCAGTCGCTCATGGGTCCGGAGTAGTTAACGAAGAAACACAGTAACAACATCTATTAAGGCAGTCAAACACCACAGACACGCAATATATGTAAATGTTATTGAATTTCAATTGCAACAAACGAAACAAATCATTGCCGTACAAATTCGATCGAAGAGATGTTTATGTATATCTTTCTCGCGTAAAACTGCTTTTCGTGCTCGTGTTTAATTGTCGGCAAGTCCAAAACGAAAAATCGATCAAAGAAAAAACGAAAACAAACGAAGTCACTATTCTACGATAACACAAAAGCCATCTCTTTCGCACGTTAATATCCAAGTATCGGCTCATTCCAATTAGAACAAGAAAAACGATCAAAACAAAACTAATAAAATGCCACAAATGAATCTCACATTAAAAGAGTTAAAAAAGCGATGTAAGGATGCTGGGTTGCCTACGTCTGGCACGAAAATCCAACTTCTTCAACGGCTGCAAAATAATGTCGATACCACGAGTGATAGTGGTAGAGATGAGCAAACTACGATGGTGCAACGTTTATCTGCCCTCGAAAAAACAATACAAGAGTTAATAAGTGCGCAAACAAATCCAAACCAAAATAGTGATACGAGATATAGTACGAGTGCACACAATTTTCAACCAACGTTGTCGTCGTCGCCCATGCCAACAATATATACGTCTGCTGCGAACCTTCAACAGTTCGCTGCAACAACAACGTCTACCTCAAACGTTCAACATTTTCCAACAACATCGCCTACACATTGCGAATTTGATGCCACAGTGGCAGAGCGCAGAGCCGTTCGCTACTGCGCCACTGCATCAAATTCCAATTAGAAATGTTGTAAATCAAACAAGCGCACCATTCCCTTTAAGCAATGGTTATTCGAATTCGCCGTATTATAATATTGCTACGAATTTACTGCAATTCCCCTTATTTGCAATCTTCTGCAAACGTTCGAATCACTGAACTGTTGAATAAATAACTCCACTATTCAATAATGCAAAATGGCCTTTACTAAAGTTCCTCACAATATAACGTACTTCACAACACTACTATTGCTCGCCAGGTGGCTTCTTAAATCAAACTGATTGTAGCGCCTCTACTGTTGCTGCCTTTTTTACTCTTTGATTTCCTCGATGCATCTTTTAGGTGCTTCCAGAATTTACTTAGTTACTGCTATAAAATTATAACTGCAGATGCACGTGATTAGCTTCTCATATGCGCGTGTATTTGTGAGCGACACTTCCACAATTATAATTGCATACTTTTGGGAGCATCTCAGATCAGATATCTGCATGTGTTTGTGCGTTGCTTCTCCGCTGCGTGTACGTACATACATATGTGTAGAGATAATGATTGAATTAGTGATGTACATCAATTCACTGCTTAGCATCGGCTTAGAGATGATAGTATCCTTTAGTGCTGCTAATATTCGTTACAATATTAAAGACATAGTAGGATTATTGCCGGAGTATAACCCAACGAGCGAAACGTCATTAAATTCGGTTCAATTTATAAAGCGTGTTGAAATGTTGAAAAATGCCTACGAATGGAATGAAAGTACAATAATTTTCGCAGTGCAACAAAAGATGCGTGGATCGATTCTCAACAATTTGCTTACGTTAATTGGGCACAATTTGTAAACAAATTTTTGCATGACTTTCCGTATTTAACTAATGAAGCGGATATTCATATTAAACTCTCTCGTTCGAAACGCGAACAAAACGAATCACCGGTCGAATATTTTTATAAAATGCTGGCGCTCGGCAACAAAGGCGCTTTATCGGTACCAAACGTGACAAATCCGGTAATAACAACTGTCAAACCATTGCAAGCTCCTCCAAAGCCTAACCAACCACGTACAATTAGCAACTCAAAATGTTTTAACTGTGGTAAACTAGGGCATTTTGCTATTAAATGTCCCGAGCCACAGAAGAAGTCGAGGTGCACGAATTGCCAGCGTACCACGCATAAAATTGACGAATGAAGTGCTCTAAAAGAAGTGAGTGTTAATAAAATTCGCCAATTGAATGAGATCAAAAATTACGCAAATCGCGATGACGGTATTATTAAGAAAATCTATGTAAACGAAATGCTAAAAACGCGTTCGTTGACCCGGGTAGTACCCGTACTCTTGTGCGCAAAACATTTTCCGAACAGATAGCAATGTATAAACCAGCAATAACAGTGATAAGAGGGTGTGGTGGTGCGGAATATGTTTCGACCCGTAAAATTAATGCTATACTTGTGATTGATAATGAAAAATTTGAAACAGATATGGTTGTTGTTAACGACGTACTTATATCTCAAAACGTACTCCTTGGAAATAATGTTATTTGTAGTTCTAACAAACGATTTATAATAGAAAATGTAGATTGCCGTGTGGAACAAATTCGAAATATTAGTGAACAACAAAATTTAACCGAAAACCAAAGAAATCAATTTGAATCGTTAATGTTTGAATTTCGTGGACTTTTTGCCAGTAACATTAAACATCTTGGGAAGTGCGGGCTATCGCAAATGAAAATACAATTGAATAGTGATCAGCCAATTCAGCTGAAATCGTATCGCGTGCCTTTTTCGAAACGACCGATCATAACACATATGATTACGGAACTTTTAGAGAGCAATATAATTCGACCAAGTGAATCACAATACGCGTCGCCGGTAGTACTAGTCGAAAAAAAGAACAAGGAACATCGGCTGTGTGTTGACTATCGCTGTCTTAATAAAATCACGTTACAGCAACCTTTTCCAATGCCAAACATGGAAGAGCAGTTTGCCAAACTCGCGGGAAATCGGTTTTTCACAACGCTCGATTTCCGTATGGGTTATAATCAGATCGAAATCGAAGAAGCGTCGAAGAAATATACCGCGCTCGTGACATCTGATGGACATTTCGAATTTAATCGTATGCCTTTCGGGCTCGTTAATGCACCAGCAACTTTTCAGTGTATTATGAATAAACTCGCGTCCAAAATGAATTCAGGTGAAGTCCTAATCTACTTGGACGATATTGTAATTCCAAGTGTTTAGGCCACAAACCTACATATGGCGGTGCACCCTCGTATCGCTTTACTTTTCCTTTTCGTTATCTTTTCACCTCACATTTTTCATTTATTCCTAATGGTTTATACCGATAACCGTTTACCCCGCCGGATAATAGTTAAGCCTAGGATTCGGCGGTGACCGTGAACTAAAGTCTTTTTACCTCGGTCACTTCTTTTGCGAACGTCTAAGAAACCGCCAGTAGCCAAGTCACCGAAGGTAAGTCACTTTCCATAATACTCAAAATTATAAAATTCATTCCATACCCTTGCGTAAATTCAAATCCTTAATTGTTATGAATTTGATTAACTCTGAATTTGCATTCATTTTCGTTTTAATAAATATTATTGTGTGCTTTTTATAACGAATTCGTTTGTTATTTTCTTTTCTTCTCTCCCCACCATTATTACGAGCTCGCCCTATCCGTGGTATTGCCGCCGTAACATTTTGGTCCATCTCCCCGAAATAAAACCGAAGCGACCTAATTACGGAAATTTGCCAAATCGAAGGAAGAAAATCGAAGCACAAGTTAATTTAATTTCTTGAAAATAAAACATTGAATTCCTAAAAAAATTACAAAGTGATAGAAGCACTACAGTAAGTACATATCAAGTAACAACACCAACCCAGCGAGTAAAGAAAGAGACAAGCAGCTGTAGCAACCAACACATCATATCACAACATCACACAGCCCACTCAACGACATCACATACAATCTCATCATCATCACAATAACATCACATCTACAGTCCACATAACATCACATCAACAGTCCACATAACATCATATCAGATCACATACGTTACCAAAACTTTTGGTTTTCAGACTACAAAATGTGTGTAAAGTAAGTGGTTGATTTTGGTGCACATTTTTTTTATATTGTTATGAAAGTATACCACCCTACTATACCCATTCAATTACAGAATTTGCGACGACCCTGATTATGCATATAACAGTGACTTTGCACACGCAGTCAGAGAGAGGTTGAAAAACAATAATGACGCAAGCAGAACAGCGGCAAAGCCAAGCAGAAAAATTACTTATAGTACAACAACAATAATGCAAAACACCGATTGGAATGCGAGGATAACGGAATACTTTTTATTTTGATTTGTTAATAAAAGACCACTTTTGTCATATACTGAGTTAGTTGTTAAACGACATCACAATTTGTAATTAATAAAAACCCTCTCGGGAACCGCATACACCAAGTGTTGAGTCTTATTACAACACTGGTATCAGGTGTGGGGTGCATATTAGTGCAGCAAATCGAACAGGCTAGCGTTCTAGTCTATAAGCGTACCATGCCGTATAAATCTAAGGAGCTGAACCAGCTCCAACGTCAAATCCAGAAGGACATCCAAGAGCAGTTTGCTGCTTTCTCAGAAGCGATGGATGAGCACCTCACCTCATTCTTGCAGGCACAGCCTGCTGGTCAGCAACGTGGGATTCAGCAGTTAAGATCGGAGGTAAAATCGCTGTCAGACAGTTTTGAAGAACGGTTGGCATCATTACAATTCTCCATTGACCGCCTGGCTGCTAAATTTGAACAACACATTTATCTACAAGCATCGATGGCGAATTTTGGTACATCGACAACAATGGCCTGCCGTCTACCAAGCGTCAGTTATCCTGGGCAATCGCAAACTATATCGGCAGTTTCCGCAAGCGGAGCGTATCCGAGGGGTCCTATCGCGGCAGCGTCAACACCACCAATTACTACGTCTAGTGTTCTAGATTCCAGGATGATTTCCGCACCAGTCGCTCATGGGTCCGGAGTAGTTAACGAAGAAACACAGCAACAACATCTATTAAGGCAGTCAAACACCACCACTAATGGTGTTCTTCAAAGCGACGCACACATTTCACGCCGCTCGTTTTGTCAATGTGTAGATTGGGCATTACAGTTGAGCCAGGTTCCAGAAGCGGAACAGCACAAGTTCGCACGTGTACACATGGGGGCAGAGCTTAATACAGCGCTAAAAATTCTTGTTAACCCAAAAACACCAGACTCGCTCAACTACAGCGAAATAAAAAATATCTTGATTCGCCATTTTGATGGCTGTAGGAATAAGTATGCAGAAAATATCAAGTTCCGGCAAAACAAACAAGAAAAAGGGAGAGCCGATTTGCAAGTTCGCACTTCGGTTAAGAGAAGCGGCTGTACAGTGTACATTGTGAGTATGGAGAATTCTCAGATAGAATGCTACTAGAGCAATTGTTGTATGGCGTAGAATCACGAGTTATTTGTAATGAAGTTATTGCAAAGAAACCAAAAAAATTTGCTGAAGCATACGAAATTGCGCATACAATCGAATTAACACAAAACGCCACAACAGACCTAAAGTGCACAGAAGTGATACAAACAAGCGAGCCAACGTATAAACTGGGATACGCACCAGTTAAAACAAAAAGAAACACAAATTCGAAAAACCCGAGTGGCGAAGAACCGATGCAGAGGGCAAAAGAGAAAGGGTCCAATTGGTACGGATGTGGGGGGCAGCACCTTAGAAAAGACAGCAAATTTAACAATTCCAGTGGGCCACATCGCCAAAGTGTGTAAGACCAAATTAGATCAGATTTCAGAGGATGAATGTGAATCAGTTCAAAAACTAAACAGTGTTAATGCATGCAATGCAGTAGATAAAAAAATGGTTCCTATATATATAGATGGGAAACAAATTCAGATGGAATTAGATACAGGTGCACCATGTGCAGTAATGAACTGCAAAACGTTGCGTTCGATTAAACCAAATTTTAGGTTGTTAAAGACAGATCGACGATTTACAAGCTATACGGACCACAAGGTGAACTGCATTGGACGGGTCGTAGTAACTGCGACAATGGGGAAAACTTCACGACGACTTAATTTGTATGTCGTTCAAGGAGATTATGATACACTTTGCGGCCGAGAATGGATATCGCAATTCGCACGAGATATAAACTTCACTGATCTGTTTTCATCGTCTAACCGAATCAATACTATAAATTCAACAGCACCAAAACTATCAATAAACAAACAAACGCGACTGCAACATCTCATTACACGTTTTGAGGACATCTTCGGTACGACAGCTGGGAAGTTGAGTGGGCCACCTGCAAAAGTAAAGCTCAAAGCTGGAGCAACACCAGTTTTCGCGCGAGCGCGCGATGTACCGATGGCGCTGAGAGAGGAGTATGCCCAGGAAATAGATCGTAAAATTCAGTCAGGTTTTCATAAGAGAGTGGAGCATTCAGAATGGGCCTCAACAACACACGTAGTAGCAAAAAAGGATGGGGGGTATTCGCATTACCGGTAATTATAAGCCCACTGTTAATCCAAAAATGATCATCGATGAACACCCGATTCAAAAAGCAGAAGATTTGTTTAATAAAATGAAAAACGCTACAATATATTGTCACTTAGATATAACAGATGCATATACGCATTTAACAATTGACGATGAGTTTGCGCATGTATTGACATTAAATACAGTGACGCATGGTTTAATACGACCTACTCGTGCGGTATATGGAGCAGCAATTATTCCAGCTATCTGGCAAAGAAAAATGGAGACTGTGTTACAGGGAGTCCCAAATGTTTTAAATTTTTTTGGTGATATCTTGGTGTTTGCTGAAAACTTCGAGCAGCTACTGATAGTTTTGGAAACGACACTAAATCGCATTAAATCACATAGCTTGCATTTGAAAAAGTAAAAGTGTGTCTTTGCGACACCATCGGTGGAGTTTCTTGGCCACCGCATCGACGAATAGGGCATACATAAATCCGAAAAACACATTGAAACGGTACTAAACGCTCCTAAGCCAACGACTTTCGAAGAGTTACAGCTGTTTTTAGGAAAAACTACGTATTATAGCGCATTTATTCCAGATTTGGTCACAAGTGCACGGCGATTGCGGGATATGCTGAAAAGAGAGAAATTTTACTGGACTAAGGAGGCAAACGCAGCGTTTGCCCTATCGAAAGAGACGTTGGTTTCACCTCAAGTGTTGATGCCATACGACACTACCTGTACTACTGGCAACAGACGCGAGTCCAACAGGACTAGGAGCCGAGCTTTCACACCGTTTAGAGAACGGGACCGAACGACCAATTGCATACGCAAGTCGAACATTGAATGCTACAGAACAACGCTATCCACAGATTGACAAAGAGGCATTGGCAATTGTGTGGGCGGTTCAGAAATTTTTCAAATATTTATACGCGCGTCATTGGACACTAATCACCGATCATAAGCCATTGTCACAAATATTACAACCGAACAAATCGCTTCCAGTATTATGCATAAGTAGAATGGCGAACTACGCAGAATTTTTAAGCAGATTTGATTTCGAAGTAGTGTACAAGAGCTCAAAGGCGAACGCGAATGCCGACTATCTTTCACGCGCCCACTTTCAGCCACCGAAATCATTACAAATTAGGCAGTTGCAGCAGACAGCCATGACGAATCTAGACGAATATGATGAGTTCGACTACTTCATGATTCGCCAAATCAACCAATTATCACTAAGTTCAGAACACATAGCAAGAGAGTCCAGAAACATGAACGAATGGGTAAAATAATTAGGCTACTGGAAAGTGGCCAGTGCTTGAAAAGGGCAGGGTACAAATTCCCAGAAGTCAATTATAAGTTGTCCTCCGGATGTTTGACGTTATTCCACCAAAATATCGAAACAAACTGCTTCACAATTTACACACGGGGCATTTAGGAATTGTTAAGATGAAAGGGATTGCTCGCTCATTCATATACTGGCCGGGCATAGACAATGATATCGAGAATATTGCGAACCAATGTGATACATGTGCAAGACAAGCAAACAAACCGGCAAAAAGTGAGGATCATCATTGAAAATACCCCAAGAGACCACGGGAACGTATTCATATCGCCTATGCGGGACCTTTGGAGGGAGCGATGTTGCTGGTAATCTCGGACGCATACAGTAAGTGGTTAGAAGTGAGAGTTACTAAATCTATAACAGCAACGGCAACAATTGCGTTGTTGGACGAAGTGTTTGCGGCTTACGGCGTGCCGCTGACTGTCGTTTCTGACAATGGAACAAATTTAACTTCTGCAGAATTTAACAACTTTCTGACAGCAGTTGGTGTTAAATATCACAAATATTCAGCGCCGAATCACCCAGCAACTAACGGACAATCAGCTCGTAGCGTACAAACAGTCAAGAAAGCACTGAAAGCGATGGGTACTACGAGTAGTTCATTAAAGACAAATTTGAATGAATTTTTGAGGCAATACAAAAACGCACCGCATGCAACCACAGGGTCATCACCAGCACTACTATTTATTGGGCGACAGTTGCGCACAAGGTTGAATCTGATTCGACCAGAGGAAATTTCAAAGAAGGTAGAAGAGAAGCAATACGTAAAGTCCAAAAAAACTATTAGATAGTTTAAACCAAATCAAAATGTTTACTTTTTGTCTGGAAATCCACGAATTTGTAAGTGGCTCAGGGGAACCATAAACGCACGTCTAGGTGATCTGCACTATGAAATACTCTTCAATGGGAAAAGTGTAAAACGGCATGTGGACAAAATACGCAAAGCCCTGGTTGGACCTGATAAAACAGCTCGGGAAGTTGATTATTACAAGGCGAGGCTGTCAACCGAAGACAACACTAATGAAGTCGAGGCATCAGCTGAAGTAGATAGCACTGAAGCAATAACGCAACCGGTGGTTACTGAAACGGCGGAAAACGAATCGTGGGGATCGGAAGATTTTGAAGGCTTTGCTTCGGCCAATAGTACAATAGGGCAAACTCCTACGTCGACACCGGATACAACACCCGAAACAAGTAGGATACCTCAAATTCCACCGCGATCAACCAGACAGAGAAGGGCACCTGTCGGATAGTCACCTTAGCCCTTGCAGAGGAGGGAAAAATGTTATGTATGAGACGAGATTGCAGCGCCACGACAATAAATTATATATATAGACAACACAGTTGCCAGAACATTCTTTATTACTTTTTTATCTTTCAATTGATATACTTCGACGCATTAACTTTAAAATGTAACAACTAACTTATTTCATTAATTAAATAAACACTCATATATAAAACTTTGAAAGCAGCATTACTCTCACCAAAATTACTTCAATATCCAGATTTTACTAAACAATTCATTAGTCAACGGTACTTCCACAACTTGATTTGGGGCTATTTTGAGTCAAGAACAGCACGGCAGTGATTTACCAATTTGTTTCGTTTCTAAAGCATTTAAGCTGAGCAGAAAAAAAACAATTATAGAATTGGAACTCTTAGCCATTTACTTTGCAATCAAGCAATTTCGACCATACGTTTATGGCACCCATTTTATTGTAAAGTCAGATCATAGACCTCTAGTATACCTATTCAACATGAAAGACCCATCTTCAAGACTTTCGAGAATTAGGCTAGAATTAGCGGAATATAACTTTACTATAGTTTATATTAAGGGTAAATCAAATGTTGGTGCTGATGCACTATCGCGTATTAACAAAACAGCAAAACGATGAAAACCTTCCTAGGAAAACAGACAAAAACGACGAAAAACAACTTAATTTACATGTCTACGACAAATTTTCATTTAATTTTTCAAAAAAGATTCCACGAATAAGATCTGAAATTACGTACGATAAAAATAATAAAACAGCAAATTTAAGAGTTATTGCGCATATTAAACATAAGAAACTCGAGTTACTCAGTTTTGAGCTTCTTAACGAAATAATGATTTTAAGGAAATTACTTTCGAGGCTCGAATTAGAAGCCGGCAAACGCAAAATTAATCAAATTGAATGGCCTAAAAACGATATTTTATTCAAACATTATACCATTACAAATTTCAAAGATATTGGAAATAAGATTTTAAAATCATTAGAAATGATTTTAACAGATCCAGTGGAGCCAGTAACGGATGAAGATACAAAATTAAAACTAATGAAAATTTACCATAGTGATCCCATTTCTGGTGGACATTGCGGAATGAAAAAACTTTACGCAAAACTCCGAACAAAATTTTATTGGAAGAACATGACTCGTAATATAGCGAAATAAATCAAACGTTGTAATGATTGTCTTTTAAACAAGGTTAAACCTAAAACGAAAGAAAAACTTGTTTTAAACCCAACTCCTTGTAAACCATATGATATACCAGTAATTGACACAATAGGACCCCTACCTCAGTCCAAATATGGTAACAAGCTCGCACTTACCATGATTTGCGACATGACTAAATACCTGGTAACAGTCGCTGTGCCAGAGAAATCGGCAAAAACAATCGCTTCAGCAATTTTTGAAGGATTCATTTTAACATACGGCACAATGAATGCCATAAAATAAGATTTAGGTACTGAATTTAAAGATGAATTATTCGAAGAATTAACAAAGCTTTTAAATATTCAACATAATTTTTCAACTGCATACCATCACGAAACAATTGAAGGAAATTATAGGGTTTTTAATGAATACTTACGTGCATATTTAAGCAATACATTTTATGATTGGGATATTTACTTAAAATACTTTACTTTCCTACACAATACAACAACTAGCACAGTTTTCGACAATAAATTTTCTCCCTTCGAGTTAGTATTTGGTAAAAAGGCAACTTTGCCTAATGAATTACGAAAGGAAAAAATTGATCCAATTTACAATACCGAAAACTATGCTAAAGAGATTAAATTTAGAATGCAGAAAACACATGAAATGGCAAAAAATTTAATAATTAAAAATAAACTACAAACCAAAACGTTCTATGATAGAACGGCACGACCATTAGCTATTCAAATAGGTGATAAAGTTCTGGTACAAAAAGAACTACGCCACAAACATGAAAATATATACCAGGGTCCTTTTGTTGTAAATAAAATTAACGACCCTAATGTTATTATTTTTGATGAAACAACAAAAAAAGAAAAAAACTATACACAAAAACAGAATAAATAAAATTGAATAATAACTGTTGGTAATGTTATATTCATATATATAAAAAATTTTTTTTACAAATAGCCAAGAGGCAGAACAAAACAAATACAGATTTAAATGTCGAAAAAAAAAGATTCAAATTTAAATGTCGAATTTTGCATGTGCATCAATGCAAAATGTAAAACACAAAAAAAAATATTTACCTATATGTACTTATATAATTGAACTATATAAAATTTAAATTTATTATACAAATAAAAACATACAAAAAAAATATTAATGTAATTTTAACATTTTTTTAATTTATCTTACAACAAAGTTTAAAATTGATCCGGATGAACGAATTGCAAAAAGGAAGGTACACCCTAATTTTCGTTCATTCGAACCAATTTATATAGTATTAAAGAAGAATGTGGCAATTGCGATCGGCCGAATTGCCAAATTCTTCTTTTTAAAGGAAGGATGATATAAGGAACATAAGCCTTACAGAAAAATATTATAAGGTATTCTATGTGGTTGGGCCATAAGTTATATTTGACAGGCGCGTGCAGGTGGTGCTTCAGGAACCTTCATTAATGATTGGAAAGTTGCTCACATAGTCCCAATCTTTAAAATCAGGTAAGAAAAACAATGTTTGCAATTATAGACCTATCTCAAAGCTCCCTACCATTTCTAAACTTTTTGAGTGCATTGCAATCAACACGGGTTTGAGTCTGGGCGATCCACAGCCACGAATTTAGCTGTAGTTTTAGATTATTGTCATACTGCTTTCTCAGCTGGATTCCAGGTTGATTGCGTATATACCGACTTCTCGAAGGCCTTTGACAAAGTTTGTCACAGAGTACTACTTGGAAAGCTTGCTCATATGGGTTTCCATTCCTGCTTTTTGAAATGGATACAATTGTTAAAGAAACTAGTATTTCTTCAAAAAGGTGCTTGTTAATTATTTTTTTAATTAGTATGTTTAATATAATTTCATTATATAAAATTATTTCCGAATTAAACGTAACGAATATTAACAGAACGTTATTTTCAATATAAACCAATTATTTTTTTTAATTCTAACCGCCTACTACCAATTTCATTATTTTTCAAAATTGCTGAAGTTGCTATGTCGTAACAACTTGGCCTTTCCTGCATTTCAGATTGACCTCAATCAGATTTCATTGTTGCATATATCTTCATCAATACTTTCATTATAATCGTAAGGAATCATAGAATTAAACGGGTTTAACTTCTCTGATGAAAATACTGTAGAATATGTTTTCTTGGTCCTGCAAGTTACACGGAGATCTTTGATTACGTAACGGTCATTACCAAGTACTTTGTCAATAATGAAAGGTCCTTTAAATCGTGGTTCTAATTTTCGTGATTCGCCCGTGCTACTTAACTCGCTTTCAGCTAAGACAATGTCACCCTTTTTATATACAGTTGGTTTATTATGAAGACGATCAAATCTTTGTTTTGGCTTTTCACGTTGAACTGCAATTCTTTCAGTAGCTGTTTTCCTAATGGATTCAAGATCTACAGTGACAGGTGATTCTTCAGACTGAAGTGTAAGAATACTTTTGATGCGCAACGTATCACGTAGTTGAATACCAAACAGTAGCTCCTGAGGAGTTTTACCCGTATTATCATTTTTCATTGTATTCTGAGACCATTGTAAATCTCGTATATGTAGATCCCATCGCTTCTCATTTGTTGTAGTTAACCGTAACATAGATATTAATGTAAGATTTACACGTTCTGCATGTCCATTAGCTCTTGGCGTACGTACAGCGTTCAATATATGAACAATATCATTATCAGAACAAAATGTTTTAAACATACTTGAGGTAAAAGCAGTACCCCTATCCGTAATCATTCGGCTTGGTGTGCCAAAATAGCTAAAAACTTCATTTAAAACGTTGATTACATGTTTTGTCGCTGTAGTTTTAACAGCCCGAACAACGGTAAACTTTGTAAAAGAATCAACGATAACAAGAACATGTTCGTTTCGTAGACTACTTCGTGGAAAAGGGCCTAAATGATCCAAATGAATTGTCTTAAACGGTACTGGTTCAATTTCAGAATAATGGTATTCACCTTCAGTTTTTCCCCCAGACTTTTTGTTGTATGCACAATCCACGCAAGTACTAATATACGATTTCGCAAAATTTCGCATACGAGGGAACCATATATTTTCTTTAATCCTGTCTATAGTTTTATCTAAACCCATATGACCAGCTTTGTCATGAGATTCGTGAAGAATTTTATATCGAACGCATTTTGGAACTACCAAAGCTTTTTGTTATTATCCAACCGGTAAAGTCTATCATACTCGAGAATATAACCATCCATCTTCGAAATATTTTGTTGCTTCATCGAATCGATAATTGCTTTAATTTTATCGTCCTGAAGTTGCAAACTGAACAATCAATCTTCACTTTCGACGTTGACTTTACCTATTCTTAACGAAGCTGTTTCCTTTTCCTGTGATGGTTAGGCAGGAGCCCTACTCAATGCGTCAACGTGACACATCAAGTTTCCCGCTCTATGTTCAATTTTAATTTCATAATCCTGTATACGTAGGCACCACCTTGCAATGCGTGGCACTAATTCGCGCTTTGTCATGACTGTTCTTATAGCACTGGAATCAGTCACAACAACTATTGATTTACCCTGAATATAGTATTTCATCCTCTCCAAAGATTCAACTACAGCCAAACACTCCAACTCGTAGCTAAGATACCGTCTGCGTTAGTGGTCGATCGGCTGTAATATATTACAGGTTTCCAATCATTACCCTAACATTGCAGCAATACACCAGCCAAGCCAAGAACTAGCATCTGTATGTAATTGATGTTCAGAATCAAGTCGAAAAGCAGCAATAACAGGCTGCGAAATAAGTGCTAACTTTAATTTATCAAAAGATTCATTTTGCTCGCACCCCCAAATGAACGGCTGATCTTTGCGCAAAAGTAATCGCATTGGCTCTGATAATATAGCATAGCGCGGCACAAATTTTCTAAAATAGCCACTAAGGCCTAAAAATTTCCGAATTTCTGTAACATTTGTTGATGGCTTAAAATTTTATATGGCTAAAGTTTTCAATTTACCAGGAATTATACCCTCAGGAACAATCTGGTGACCCAAAAATTCAATGGTTTCTTGAAAGAAAGTGCACTTACCAATATTGAGTGTTAGGAATAACTCACGTATGGCAATAAAGAGGCGTCTCAACTTTTGCATAATTTCTTCACGAGTATTCCCAGCAACCAAAATGTCATCCATGTAATGGATCATGTCACCTGGTTCAGTTCTTTCCTTAAGTTTCGCCATCAAACGTTGAAAAACTGCTGGTGCGTTTTTTAACCCGAACGGCATGCGTTTAAATTCGTATAACCCTTCGATTGTCACAAATGCAGTATATTTTCTACTTTCATTTGAAATCGTCACTTGATAATAATCGCTGTTTAAATCTAACGCACAAAATATTCGATACCGTTTCGCGTCGTGTAAAGTTTCCTCTATATTAGGCATTGGAAAAATTTCTTTTTTTGCATAATTATTCAATTTACGATAATCGATACAAAGTCTATCTTGACCATTCTTCTTTTTCACGAGTGTAATTGGACTAGCATATTCCGATTCCGACTTTTGTATTATATCATTTTCTAATAATTCGTTAATCATTTTCGACACGATAACACGTTTTGGTTCCGAAACACGATATGGTTGTTGCACTACAGGTTCATTAGTTGTTAAAGTAATTTTTATTTCCACTGTATTCGGTTTACCTATTTCATGCAACCCACAAGCTAATATATCTCGATATTCATTAATTAATTTAATTACATCGTTTTGCACATTTTCATCACCGATGCCGAAAGTTATGTCAGTATTATTTATTAAATGTTTTTTTGTTTTTTCATTGCCCCGTTATTCACAAACTTTGCCATTCCGTTCTCGACAGAAAAATTTAAATCACGAAAAATATAAACAAATCTATGCAACGTGGACGACGTGGTGGTTTGGTACATTTAGATGATATATGTCCTGTTTCTCCACAGTTGTAACACTTCACTGGAGATCTTGATTCGATGGTCTGCAAATTATTAGTTACATTTTCAACTTTCGATTTGACTACACACGTATCTCTGGAGTTACCCGGATTATGTTGGAAAAATTCTGTTATATGTTCACGAAGTTCTTTTGTAGACTGAAATTTCATTGCCGAAATAGCAGTTTGTAAATCGCGATGTCGTAAACCGTCACGTATATATATTATTATAGCTTGCTCACTCAAGTTAAAACGCCTACCTAATGAGCTTAATCGAAAACAATAGTCAATAACATTTTCATTATATCGACGCGGCGTAGCAGATATTCGATGGTGCACTTCAGCCTCATTTAAATTTAAGCCGAATTCACTTATTAAACCTCGAGAAAAATCTACCCAATTCGAATATACAACTTTAGATGCATCTAACCACCATTTCGCTGCACCTTTCATTTTACCAAACACTGCCAACATGAGTCCTTTTTCATCGCATTTATATGCATTAACTGCCGCGTTTACCCGTTCTACAAAATATTCAACTGTTATTGATTGCATGTCCATCGGATCGAATTCTGGTATAGACTCTGCAATTTATTTAACAGAATATAAACTACTTACTGATCCCATCGATACTGAGCTCGCGATTCGATTTAATTCGAGATCAGTTGCATCTTGTGATGTATTATTAACCGATACTTGTGAAACCACACTAATTTCAGAAATTTTGGTGGTCAAAGATTCAATCATTTTACGCATTTCATTTAATTGCTGTTGCATACTATTATTTGTATCTTGCACTTCGTCTGTGCCTGTGAATTCTATATAAACTTGAATTAGTTCAGCTTTTGAACCACTTGTCGGAAGATTCTTATCATGCAATATTTGTTTTATTGCATCAATACATAAATCGCTAATTTTAACCATTTTTATTTTTTTTTTAGCCACAAATTCGTTATTGCTTTTTAATTTATTTATACGTATTTGGTTCGTTTTCGCGTTTTACACCTGAGTGTTCGCCGTTTGAATGTTTACAATGCGTCAGTAAACCGTTAATATCGTTGCGATTTGATAAAGTTGTACGTTCCACTCAAATCCGTCGTTACATCTAATATTTATTAAAACCGCATAAACTCTGCTATTGCAGATAAATTGAATACTAACTACATATACATAAACAGATCATCCGTTGCGTATCAGTAACCAAACATTTATGGTCGTATTATATATGCGTATAGGTACACTTCGTAAGCGTTTGCGCGAAGGTTTTCCCGACCACTTCTGAATTGTTAAAGAAACTAGTATTTGTTTAAAAAGGTGCTTGTTAATTATTTTTTTAATTAGTATGTTTAATATAATTTCATTATATAAAATTATTTCCGAATTAAACGTAATGAATATTAACAGAACGATATTTTCAATATCAACCAATTATTTTTTCAATTGTAACCGCCTACTACCAATTTCATTATTTTTCAAAACTGCTGAAGTTGCTATGTCGTAACACAATCATACCTTTCTAATAGACGCTGTGTTGTTACTATCGATGGTGTTTCGTCAGAACTTTTCATTGCTTCATCCGGTGTCCCGCAAGGAAGCGTTCTAGGTCCTCTACTATTTGTTCTTTTCATCAACGACATAAGTAGTTGTTTTTTATTTGCAAATTATTTACTGTATGCAGATGATCTCAAAATTTTCGCGGTAGTCAGGGATACTTCTGATGAAGCTAAGTTTCAACGTGATATTGACGCTGTTCATTCGTGGTGCCTACGTTATAGACTCCTTTTAAATATTAAAAAATGCTTTAAGATTACGTTTGCTAAAATTTTGAATGTTCGTATTACGAACTATAGCATTTCGAACACTTTCCTGCGCAATGTTACTGAAGTAAAAGATCTAGGGGTTATCTTTGATCCGAAGTTGAACTTTAATAATCATGTTGACTTCATCATTGCAAAGTCCTACTGAGTACTTGGTTTTATCCGTCGGAATTACACTAAGTTTTCTGACCCTTACACTCTGAAAATGTTATATATAACATTTGTACGCTCGCGTCTTGAGTACGCAGTTTTCATATGGAGGCCCTACAGCCAAGTTTCTATTAAAATAATAGAACGTATTCAAAGGGTGTTTCTTAAATTCGCTCTAAGAACCTTAAAATTCGACGATCCTGTCCCTTCGTATGCTTCGCGTCTCATGCTTATTGACCTACAATCTTTGGATAGTCATAGGTCTATGTTGTCGATGACTTTTATATTCAATATTATTCAAGGGATCCTTGATTGCCCTTCTCTCATGGAAACGATTACTTTTAATGTTCCTAGGCGTAACACTTACCCTTTTTACTGCAAAATGGTTAAAACTAATTTCGCCAGCAATGCTCCTCTTGCAAGATCTATGCGAGAATTTAATATTTTGTCTCAAAAAATCGTCATTGATTTTTCAATGACCACTGAAGCTTTCGTAAATCTTTTTCGCTCATTATCTACATATATTTAAACTTCTTTTAAATGCTTAGCATATTAATTTCTTAAGTTTAGTATGTAACATACTTGTATTCTTTAGATAAAAATGTATGACTTGTTGTTAGTAGTCTGTAAGGAACTTTGTTTCATTGACGGTATTACAATAAATATAAATATAAATACAACTGCGGCCCACGTCACTGATTTAAAAATGACTTAATAAATTTACACTTAACCAAGTTGGACGTGCTTTGCTAACTCAGTAAAATATATATAAATAAAATTTGTGCATAATACATAATATTGTGTTTTATATTGGAGAAAAGTGTGGCGGAGACTACCGCTACGGTAATCATACTTCCGAAGGTAACCATTGCAAGGGTTTGGAGGCAGCGCCCTCCAAGAAGGATATATTGGGCAGGTGAGAGCAACCTAACCTATGTGGTTAGTTTACAGTAGACCCTTGTGCGCTCGCATCGGTTCACGGCCGAAACCATAGCTGTGGAGAGGGGTTCGTGCGGTCGTTCAGGCGGCGAGACATTCCTTACCAGACTAGGGCGACGGAGGGTGATATTCCGAAGACACCACTCTCGTCGTCCAGGCGCAGCAAGGGGTGACTCGCGACACGGCCGCACCCTCTTCTCCCCAGCTCGCTAGTGGGAGTGGTCAAATATGCCTTAGGCACTCGATGCCGTGCCATTCGACACCTGTATGGGCGCCGGGGGAGATAGTCCGAAGACACCACTCTCGTCGTCCAGGCCAGGTGAAGAGTGACTCGCGCAGGCAAGGGGTGACTCGCGACACGGCCGCACCCTCTTCTCCACAGCTCGCTAGTGGGAGTGGTCAAATATGCCTTAGGCACTCGATGCCGTGCCACTCGACACCTGTATGGGCGCCGGGGGGAGATAGTCCGAAGACACCACTCTCGTCGTCCAGGCCAGGTGAAGAGTGACTCGCGCCATGACGGCGCCCCTTCCGCTCAGCCCGAGCTGCGGCTTAGTCGTTAGGGCGTCGTGTCCATCCAATACCTAGGTGGGGGACGGAGAGAGATAGTCCGAGGACACCACTCTCGTCGTCCAGCCGAGGTGAAGGGTGACCCACGCCATGACAGCGCCCCTTCCACTTAGCAAGCGAGCCGGAGTGTTAATTGTGTCTTTAAAAAGACAACTACTCCCGCTGGCTCACCTGCGAGGACTGAATTGCTGATTGCCTTGTTATTGCGATTTACCATATGGTGCATGCCTTGTTTTTGCCATTTACCATCAGCTGTTGGTTGTTGACTATACTAAAGGGGCATAGCTTCAGGCGCAAGTAAGAAAAGATGTACAATGGGGGTTATATTATTGGAACGCTACGTTACAGTTTTACAAACTTCTTTAAGCAATATATTGAAAAGAGATATGACTGTTCTCTAACCAACATTATTTCAAATGTTTCCTGACTTAAGAAGCCCCGTTAAACTTTAAAAATTGTTGTGGTGCTGTTTATCTGTAGAAAGATAACGTTATTTTTTTACCCTAGAAAGATAACGTACGTCTGAGAGACGTGTTCAAATAAAATGCATATTTTTATTGAATGAACTAACTGTTTTAAACTATTCTTAAAAAAATATTAGCTAAAATTACTTTTTTCGGCAAAAGTTACATATAAAATTAGTCATGTCACGTAGTCACGTAAAAGATAACGATACGTCTCTTAGACGTATTTTTAAAAAACAATCGTATATATTTCAGCAAACAAAAAAGTTACTACTGAAAAACACCCCCACTCACAAGCTGGTAATGGTAGCTGAGAAAACTGAGAATGAGAATGTTCTCTCTTTACGATTGTGGGAGACTGAGAGTAAAATTAAAACGACGCACGTCTCACAGACATAAGTTATCTCACTAGGGTTATAAAGGTTTTCGACGTAAAAGCAATTAAAAATTAGATAGCTGAATTTTCACCTTAATTTCTAACTGCCGTAACCTTAAAGGTAAAAAATCAAACCTAAATTTTTAGGTGAATATAAATATAGTTAAAAAAATATAGATCGCGGGTTCGAATCGAGCTCAAGGCCTAGTAATAATTATTTGATTTATTTAATAAGTTGGGAAAATTTTAAACAACGTGACATCAGGACGGACAAGGCGACACCTGTTTATATTGTACTTAGTAAATCTCTTCAAAGCCTTTTCTCCTGGGAGTGGGATTTGAACCCGCACTCCTACGATGGTTGAAGTGTTACAAACGCATTCAACCACGTCACGCCTTAGTTGTTGCAAATATTATCCCAATTGCCTTCTTTGCATATTTTCTTTATTCACAGTCCAAACTTCGTATGGAATCATGTGGTAAAGTTATACGTTGGGAAAAATTGCTTCAAATAAATGTTTTCATACATTTAAAGCAATAAGGGTAATCCCCGCTTAAAACTCATAACAATAAACAACATTGGTTAATTCGTTGTAGTTCTATAAATAGAACAAAAACAACAACACAAAGTTTCTTTGAAACCGCCTTACCAACGCATAATTTTACTACATGATTTTATCGAAGTTTGGACTGTGAATAAAGAAAATATGCAAGGAGGCAATTGGGATAATGTTTACAACAACTAAGGCATGACGTGGCTGAATGCGTTTGTAACACTTCAACAGTAGTATGGAAATGCCGGTTCTAACTCACATGGTGAAAGGAAAAATGTGAAAGGAAAAGTATATATACACTGAAATACATATATGTATCCGCAAAACCGCAAATGTGTGTGTATGTGCGTGAACATTTTTTGAAACCGCAAAACCGCAAATGTGTGTGGGTATGCATGCGTGAGAATTTTTTGAAACCGCAAAACCGCAAATGTGTGTGTTGTGTGCGAGAGAATTTTGTGAACCCTGCAAGAAATCGAGCGGCTACTCCCCCATTTTAATAAAACGTGTTCTCACACTGACCACAACCATCTGGGCTCCTTAAACATGACAGCATATAAATAAAATTTTTTTTTAAATATGAAGATTGAACATTTTATTTGTCTTTTTATTAGGTTGTAAGTTTGTGTGTACATACTAACACATATATGTATATGAGAATATCAACAAACCACAAAATACAAAGCGATAGACACACCCATCCATATATATATATACATTTAGAAAAAAAAGGCTACTTGTCTCATGGTATATAAATTGGACGTCTTTTCGGTAAAAATATGTAGTGAATTGTTTAAAGCAGATCAGCACACATCTATATTTCAAGGATAATCATTTTATAAGGATTTTCAACCACGTTTAATCAGGAACATGCCTAATAAACAGTAATAAACTATAATACTTATACCTCGTTACTTCTCTACACCGCTGCTTATTGTAAACATATTCCACATTAATCAATCAAGCTCTTAAGGATTTAAAATCAATTTCAAAGGAAAAAAACTCAAAAAGGCCAATTAATAAAAAAATAAAAATGTATCCGTGTAGTTTATGTGAAAAGATATATACTCGGAAGAGGAGTGTATATAGACATATTAGATTGAAACATCAAGTAATAAAAAAGCCCCCATTTTTTGTGAGCAATGTAGGATTTAAGTGAAAGAAAATGTATGGACAGCACATGTGAGAACAAATATACATAAAAACAAGTAAGGAAGGCTAAGTTCGGGTGTAACCGAACATTACATACTCAGTTGAGAGCTATGGAGACAAAATAAGGGAAATCACCATGTAGGAAAATTGACCTAGGGTAACCCTGGAATGTGGTTGTATGACATGTGTATCAAATGGAAGGTATTAAAGAGTATTTTAAGAGAGAGTAGGCCATAGTTCTATTGATGGACGCCATTTAGGGATATCGCCATAAAGGTGGACCAGGGCTGACTCTAGAATTTGTTTGTACGATATGGGTATCAAATGAAAGATGTTACTGAGCATTTTAAGAGGGAGTGGGCCTTAGGTCTATCGGTGGACGCCTTTTCGAGATATCGCCATTAAGGTGGACTAGGGGTGACTCTAAAATGTGTTTGTACGATATGGGTATTAAATGAAAGGTGGTAAAGAGTATTTTAAAAGGGAATGGGCTTTAGTTCTATAGGTGAACGCCTTTTCGAGAAATCGCCATAAAGGTGGACCAGGGGTGACTCTAGAATATGTTTGTACGATATGGGTATCGAATGAAAGCTGTTAATGAGTATTTTGAAAAGGAGTGATCCTTAGTTCCATAGGTCGACGCCGTTTAGAGATATCGCCATATCAAACGAAAGGTGTTACTGAGCATTTTAAGAGGGAGTGGGCATGAGGTCTATAGGTGGACGCCTTTTCGAGATATCGTCATTAGGGTGGGCAGGGGTGACTCTAGAATGTGTTTGTACGATATGGGTATCAACGAAAGGTGTTACTGAGCATTTTAAGAGGGAGTGGGCATTAGGTCTATAGGTGGACGCCTTTTCGAGAAATCGCCATTAGGGTGGGCCAGGGGTGACTCTAGAATGTTTGTACGATATGGGTATCAAACGAAAGGTGTTACTGAGCATTTTAAGAGGGAGTGGGCATTAGGTCTATAGGTGGACGCCTTTTCGAGATATCGCCATTAGGGTGGGCCAGAGGTGACTCTAGAATGTGTTTGTACGATATGGGTATCAAATGAAAGGTGGTAATGAGTATTTTAAAAGGGAGTAATCAATCCTTAGTTCAATAGGTGGACGCCTTTTCGAGATATCGCCATAAAGGTGGACCAAGGGTGACTCTAGAATGTTTGTACGATATGGGTATCAAACGAAAGGTGTTACTGAGCATTTCAAGAGAGAGTGGGCATTAGGTCTATAGGTGGACGCCTTTTCGAGATATCGCCATTAGGGTGGGCCAGGGGTGACTCTAGAATGTTTGTACGATATGGGTATGAAACGAAAGGTGTTACTGAGCATTTTAAGAGGGAGTGGACATTAGGTCTATAGGTGGACGCCTTTTCGAGATATCGCCATTAGGGTGGGCCAGGGGTGACTCTAGAATGTTTGTACGATATGGGTATCAAACGAAAGGTGTTACTGAGCATTTTAAGAGGGAGTGGACATTAGGTCTATAGGTGGACGCCTTTTCGAGATACCGCCATTAGGGTGGGCCAGGGGTGACTCTAGAATGTTTGTACGATATGGGTATCAAACGAAAGGTGTTACTGAGCATTTTAATAGGGAGTGGGCATTAGGTCTATAGGTGGACGCCTTTTCGAGATATCGCTATTAGGGTGGGCCAGGGGTGACTCTAGAATGTTTGTACGATATGGGTATCAAACGAAAGGTGTTACTGAGCATTTTAATAGGGAGTGGGCATTAGGTCTATAGGTGGACGCCTTTTCGAGATATCGCCATTAGGGTGGGCCAGGGGTGACTCTAGAATGTGTTTGTACGATATGGATATCAAATTAAAGGTATTAATGAGGGTTTTAAAAGCGAGTGGCCCTTAGATGTATATGTGAAGGCGTTCTCGGGATATCGACCAAAATGGGGACCAGGTGATCCAGAAAATCATCTGTCGGGCACTGCTAATTTATTTATATATGGAACACCACTAACAGTATTCCTGCCAAGATTCCAAGGGCGTTTGATTTCGCCTTGTAGAACTTTTTCATTTTCTTCTACTTAATATGGTAGGTTTCACACCCATTTTACAAAGTTTTTTCCAAAGTTATATTTTGCGTCAATAAACCAATCCAGTTACAATGTTTCATCCCTTTTTTCGTATTTGGTATAGAATTATGGCATTTTTTTATTTTTCGTAATTTTCGATATCGATAAAGTGGGCGTGGTTATGGTCGGATTTCGGCCATTTTTTATATCGAGATAAAGTGAGTTCAGATAAGTACGTGTGCTAAGTTTAGTAAAGATATATCGATTTTTGCTCAAGTTATTGTGTTAACGGCCGAGCGGAAGGACAGACGGTGGACTGTGTATAAAAACTGGGCGTGGCTTCAACCGATTTCGCCCTTTTTCACAGAAAACAGTTATCGTCCTAGGAGCCAAGCCTCTACCAAATTTCACAAGGATTGGTTAATTTTTGTTCGACTTATGTCATTAAAAGCATCCTAGACAAATTAAATGAAAAAGGGCGGAGCCACGCCCATTTTGAAATTTTCTTTTATTTTTGTAATTTGTTGCACCACATCATTACTGGAGTTGAATGTTGGCATAATTTACTTATATGCTGTAAAGATATTAACTCTTCTTTTAAAATTTGAATTTAAAAAAAATTTTTTTTAAAAAGTGGGCGTGGTCGTTCTCCGATTTTGCTAATTTTTATTAAGCAGACATGAAGTAATAAGGGTAATGTTCCTGCCAAATTTCATCATGATATCTTTAACGACTGCCAAATTACAGCTTGCAAAACTTCTAAATTACCTTAATTTAAAAGTGGGCGGTGCCACGCCCAATGGCCAAAATTTTACTAGTTTTCTATTCTGCGTCATAAGCTCAACTCACCTACCAAGTTTCATCGCTTAATGCGTATTTGGTAATGAATTATCGCACTTTTTTGATTTTTCGAAATTTTCGATATCGAAAAATTGGGCGTGGTTACTGTCCGATATCGTTCATTTTAAATAGCGATCTGAGATGAGTGCCCAGGAACATATACACCAAATTTCATGAAGAGACCTCAAAATTTACTCAAGTTATCGTGTTAACGGACAGACGGACGGACGGACGGACGACTGTGTATAAAAACTGGGCGTGGCATGAACCGATTTCGGCCATTTTCACAGAAAACAGTTAACGTCGTAAAATCTACTCCCCTACCAAATTTCAAAAGGATTGGTTAATTTTTGTTCGACTTATGGCGTTAAAAGTATCCTAGACAAATTAAATGAAAAAGGGCGGAGCCACGCCCATTTTGAAATTTTCTTTTATTTTTGTATTTTGTTGCACCATATCATTACTGGAGTTGAATGTTGACAGAATTTACTTATATACTGTAAAGATATTAAATTTTTTGTAAAAATTTTACTTTAAAAAAATTTTTTTTTTAAAAGTGGGCGTGGTCCTTCCCCGATTTTGCTAATTTTTATTAAGCGTACATATAGTAATAGTAGTAACGTTCCTGACAAATTTCACCATGATATCTTCAACGACTGCCAAATTACACCTTGCAAAATTTTAAATTACCTTCTATTAAAAGTGGGCGGTGCCATGCCCATTGTCCAAAATTTTACTAATTTTCTATTCTGCGTCATAAGTTCAACTCATCTACCAAGTTTCGTCGCTTTATCGGTCTTTTGTAATAAATTATCGCACTTTTTCGGTTATCTAAATTTTCGATATCGAAAAAGTGGGCGTGGTTATAGTCCGATATCGTTCATTTTAAATAGCGATCTGAGATGAGTGCTCAGGAACCTACATACCAAATTTCATCAAGATACCTCAAAATTTACTCAAGTTATCGTGTTAACGGACGGACGGACGGACGGACATGGCTCAATCAAATTTTTTTTCGATCCTGATTATTTTGATATATGGAAGTCTATATCTATCTCGATTCCTTTATATATGTACAACCAACCGTTATCCAATCAAACTTAATATACTCTGTGAGCTATGCTCAACTGAGTATAAAAATGAAAAGATTTCAAGAGCGAGATAGTGGTTGGAGTCTAAGTGAAATTATTCATCTAGAAGTAAACATACATACATATCAACCAATTAGAGGCTCAATTATATATACCACTACCAAAACTAATAGCTGATAAAAAAGCTTGTATTAATATTGTTAACAATGATATATATTGCTTTAAGTGGGCTATACTTTCATCTCTTTACCAACCCTAAAAAATGGAGAAAGGTGTTTTTCCTATCATATTAGAAATATCCAAGATTCCATTATAACTTTAATTAATGATAAAGTAGTCAATTTTGAAAATTTAAATTTCCCATTACAAATAAAAGATATTGAAATATTTAAATCAAATAATCCAGATATTAGTGTAAATGTGTTTGGTATAGAAGACAATTTGGTAGTAGGCCCCTTTTATTTAACAAAAGAAGAAAAATCGCATCAAATTAATGTTTTTTCCTTATACAGTGATGATTTCAATGAAAGCCATTATGTTTAGATAAAAAATTTAAGTAGATTAATGGGGGATCAAGTTAGAAGACATAATCATAAATTATATTTTTGCAAAACATGTCTAAAAAATTTTTATAAGGAAGAAAAATTACTAACCCATAAAAAGCATTGTAGAAAAATTGTAACACAAATGCCTACACCTGAGAAAAGAATATTAACATTTGAAAATTTCAAAAACCAATTAGATGTACCATTTACTATATATGCAGAATGTATTCTAAAACCAATAGATATTCAATATTCTAGTAGGACTCAATGTATACTATCACCATCGTCTAAATTAAGAATTCCACATTCTAGAGATTTCGGTTTATTCGGAGGGGAATTTCGCATAAAAATTCATCTGAAATGTTTAAGATGTTTGCAATATTTCATTAAATCTACGTCTTTTAACGGTTTTTTGGGTAAGTTTTGTTAGTAGTTCTTTGGATAGGGTCGTAAAATTAAACCATATTCCCTTCTATACGGTTTGAGGAATAGTCCCTTCCTCATAGCGATTGATTCCATATATCTGTTATGACGGCTAGCATTATACGTCATACCCACTGTAATGTAGCATTATGCTTCATACCCACTGTAACACACTTGCAATAATACTCATCATAAACTCCAAATATATTTTAGTAATAATCATATTACAATATTGTCCAACATAAATTATTGAACTAACGGTTAACCAACATCAATTGAATGCCGAATATGAGACCCATTTCCATTCACAGCTATTAAATTTTGAGTATACATACAAACATACAACCCATTGTTGGAAAATACCAAAACACTCAAATTGATCTGCTGACGTTGCTAAACAACATGTACAAACCTACATGTATGGAGCCATGCATACAAAACTACATGTATACAAAGACTGTATACAAACGTACATGTATGCATACTCCATTTCCTATGTACTTATTTTTAGTTATTAGTATTAAGATATTTATAAATGTATAGGTTAAGTCAATTACTATAAAAGACAAGAATTTATTTAATAAAGCGAAGATTTAAGGTCGCACCATCAAACGTGCAACGTCTTCTTTTTCTCTAACACTTCATGGCGATCCTCCCAGCCTGATCTTTAATTAGCTGAAAATTTGCTCTTAAGCAAAATTCGCTAGATCTCGCTGAAGGGAAGATCCTGCCAGAGTAGATTTAAAATTGGCAAAACTGCTAAGAATCTAGCTGGAGGAGACCGTGCAAGATTTAAACAAAAAGTAAATTCATTAAATTCTGCCAATAAGCCAAAAGGAACAAATTTCCTTTTTAAGAAATTTTGATTGCCACGTTCAAAAATCGAGCGAAGGGCGTGAAGTGAAAGGAGCGCGCAGGTGAAGTGGAATATACACCCAGAATAAAAGCATTAGGCGTGAAGTGAAAGGAGCGCGCAGGTGAAGTGGAATATACACCCAGAATAAAAGCATTAAGCGTGAAGTGAAAGGAGCGCGCAGGTGAAGTGGAATATACACCCAGAATAAAAGCATTAAGCGTGAAGTGAAAGGAGCGCGCAGGTGAAGTGGAATATACACCCAGAATAAAAGCATTAGGCGTGAAGTGAAATATATACCACAGGATCCCGGCATTGGACGTGAATAACAAGCTGGACAATAAAATAAAAATGTCTTAGAATAAGTATGTATATAAAATTTAGAACCAATTGAGCGGCCTCAGGGACGCTAAACCATTAGCAAAAACGAGAGTTTTTGCTTAGGATTTTTAAAAAAAAAAAAAGGGAAAATTTAAACTAAAACAAAAGTATGTACGAATAACTTCTTTGGACCTCGAAAAAAAAATTGATAGTATAAATATCTAAATTGTTAAAATTTAAATTAGGAGGAAAATTAAAATTACTTATTGAAACAAAAAAGTAAAAATTTCTTATTCAAAAAAAAAAAAGCTAAAATGCTAAAAATCCTAAATTAAACTTTTATAAAAAAAAAAATTCAAGTAAATTGGAATGTTTAGGAGACCTCTGTAAAATAGTAAATCAACTTCAGACAGTCCACATATCCTCTAAAGAAAGCCCATAGAAAATTTTTTTAAATCACCATAACTACTAAAATGCAAAGAAACTCCTCAGATCTTCCTCTCTATTGGTGGGACGAAAATACCCGACACACTAAGGACCTACCCAAAGAACTAGAAGGTTTAAAGAAATTGTGGAAGATAATAGGTATGGAAAGGGAACCCACTATTGAGGACATTATAAATCCCACTACCAAAGAAGAAGAAATACTGCGTATGATGAGGAAAGTGTTCCCCAACAATGCCAAATGCTAAGTAGCATCAAAAAAAAAAAAAAATTGTACAATTTTTCCAACAACTTTTATCTCAACTAAATAAGGAAAAATAATAAAAATAAAAAGGAATGCTTAAGATAAAGAATACAATCAAAAATTTTATTAAAAATTGAATTTAGTTCAACTCTCATAAAAGTAGAGGAAAATCTCAAAATGTCTTGGTGGACAAAAATAACCCAAGGCATTATGGTAGCTATAGCTGGCTACGAAGTAGGAAAAGAAAGCTCTGAAATAAGAGATAATAAAATAATCACGTATGAGCCATCAACTAGGGTAAATACAGAAAGTACTCCGAACATCCCAAATGTTTGGTTAGCAATTATAGGTTGTGTATTCATGCTATTGATCATCACAATAGCTATGATGCTCAAAAACTATATAAAGCACAAATTTAGGCGGGTAAAATCCGCCACAACTCGTATCTAACCCATTACCAGTACCAAACCAAAGCTGAGGAAGAGCGATAAATTCAAATAAATCCCAAATAGTAAACCTAAAAATGTCACAATCGACAATAAAAGCAACACTGCCTAAAGTGAACAGCAAATCAAAAAAAAAAATTTCGCATAACTCCTTTTATGGCTCCTGACAAAAATGGTAATGAAGCAATAGGAAATTTTAGGACAGTGGAAATAGGCAAAAACTAAGAAACTCTTAAAACCAGCCCATAACAAAAAAAAAAAAAAAAAAAATGATGAAGAATAGTCACAAAGAGAACCTATAAAAACAAAAGTGAAGCGCTATACAAATTTGCAATAAGACATGTCGCGCTCGTTTTCATCTTAGGATAGAAAAATGGTAGCGTAGGAAATACACGAAACCTGATTGTGGATGATAAAATTGACTTAGGACAATTACTTATCAGGCTGTACACACGTTGTATAAATGCCGCCAATATAGGACTTGGTATTTATAAGAAAATCACAATTGTCCTAAGGGACAAATTGGTGGAAAATGATTATTTACTCGAGTAGGCAAATTTAATATAATAAAAGTAGGTACCCAAATTCTCTAAGATCAAACAATTGCACAAACCCAAAAAGGTTGTGAAAGTGACAAATCCCGGTATAAAAATAAATTCTTCATAAAAGTCATGACGATTCTGTCTTGGTGGCCGCCGCAGAAATCGCATGACAAATAAGATCAAAGAAATAGCTGGGAAATATGAAATTATGGAAAATAAAAAAAAAAAATAAAAAAAGAACATTTAAAAATACGAAATTTTTTTTTTTGCATCCACTGTACCTTCCACTTATCCATTAATGGAGCCACTACCAATACATAACTGCCCGCTCTTCCATCAGCAACTCCTCTATTTTTTATGCAATTATTACAGATTTACCTTATTATGAATGAAAAATGTCAAGTGAAAAAAAAAAAAAAAATCTTTTCCTTGAATAATATGCGGAATTAGTTTGATAAAATAAAATAAATACATTCATTTATTGCCTAGGTCTAATAAGGCCATATTTTTACATATTAGGAAAATAGTTTACTTTAACCCCAATAGATTAGAAATTATTAATAGCAAAATTTCTTTTTCTCTAACCCTAGGTAAATAAATAATAAAAATTATTCAATAACTTATTCACATAGAAAAAAATTCGATAGGAAAATATTTTGCATAAGTTCATAAATAATAGTAGGAACTATAAAAATAATTTAGAAAATATTGATAGGAACAATAAAGATAAGGATATAGTAGTCCATACATTCATAACTTAAAGTAAAGAATCATTCCAATTTACTCAATTTGTAAAAACATGCCGATTTTTAAGTGGGTCGACGCTCTTATAGACCGGCTATGCAAAAACAAATTAAAAAATTCTCTATATGTAAAAACTCAAAAATTTTTTTTTTGAAAAAAGAACTATACAAAAATATATATATATGTAAAATGTAAATATTTTTGAAAAAAAGAGGATATGCACTAAAATATAACAATAAAAATAGCAAGGTCAGCAAATCGAAAACAAATCAAACTCTTTCACTACAATATCAAGTAACAATAAAATATCAAAATCATTGAAAATATGACAAAGAGTCTTATACAATTGTTCACAAAACAATTATATAACACTCTTTATTTTTCTAAGGCGGATGGTGTAGCATTATACGTCATACCCACTGTAATGTAGCATTATGCTTCATACCCACTGTAACACACTTGCAATAATACTCATCATAAACTCCAAATATATTTTAGTAATAATCATATTACAATATTGTCCAACATAAATTATTGAACTAACCCAGACGGTTAACCAACATCAATGGAATGCCGAATATGAGACCCACAGCTAATAAATTTTGAGTATACATACAAACATACAACCCATTGTGGGAAAATACCAAAATACTCAAATTGATCTGCTGACGTTGCTAAACAACATATACAAACCTACATGTATGGAGTCATGCATACAAAACTACATGTACACAAAGACTGTATACAAACGTACATGTATGCATACTCCATTTCCTATGTACTTATTTTTAGTTATTAGTATTAAGATATTTATGAATGTATAGGTTAAGTCAATTACTATAAAAGACAAGAATTTATTTAATAAAGCGAAGATTTAAGGTCGCACCATCAAACGTGCAACGTCTTTTAATTTCTAACACTTCACTAGCCTCAGCCAATTGCTCCTTTCCATTCCTGATATTATTAAAAACTTTTGCTATAGCTGATCCACCAGACGCTATACCACCAAGTGCACCTAACGCTGTTAAATTGGAAATAGTGCTAAAATTCCGCCAATTTTTGGGACTGGAATTATTCTCGGTATATTATTTTTTTTATTTTTAAAGCTAGACTATATAGAATTCTTGGAAATGTTATAGGCCTCATTAAATGATTTTTGTTAAGTATGTTGATACCTTTTTTAACCGCCATCAAAAATTTTTTATTAGATGACACTTTACGGGGTTTCATCTGTTTCCGTTTCTTACATTTAGATGCATTTTTTTCTTATTTTTTAAACCCATTCCCAATTTGAGTTTTGCTTTCATTGCATTTGTAACAAACCAAGCGTTTGACCATTATTTGAAATCACTGTCCTTAGACAGTAGTAGTAGTTACACGTTGCCAGGCTTTATCAGATAAAACTTTATCAGCTTGATATCTGTTATTTATATCTTTCGATTGGGAATATGCAATATCATGTTCTCTATAGGCTGCATCTGCTGAGTAGTTACACGTTGCCAGGCTTTATCAGATAAAACTTTATCAGCTTGATATCTGTTATTTATATCTTTCGATTGGGAATATGCAATATCATGTTCCCTATAGGCTGCATCTAAAGGATTTATACCCTTACTCCTCTTCCTAACCGTTTTCGGAGTTTCGTTCCAGGGCCACAAAATTGATACACAGGTAAATGAAACTCAATACGTAAAGAATTAATCAAACTATTTACAAAACCTTGTCCAACCTTTTTACGTATTCGTCCCAATAGGTGTTTGTTTTCTTCTTAATAATAATAATAATGAGAGTGAGTGTGGGTTAGTTATAATTAAATAGTGACTTTATTATAAAAGCCATGGTTTATATTGCTATAAATCTAGTAAACAAAATTAAAGTTTTTAAACAACGTCTGCAACTTAAAGTTTATAATGCCGACAATTGTATAAATGATAAAAATGTTACTAGATATAGTCCCCTTTTACCAAATTCCATACGAGCGCTGATTGTGGGACAGTCAAATTGTGGAAAAACTAACGTTATGCTCAGTTTAATTGAAAACCCAAACGGGCTTAATTTCCGAAATATATACATTTATTCAAAATCATCATATCAACCAAAATATATCTATCTAAAATGGCTTATTGATCCGATAAAAGGAATACATCTTTATACATTTAGCGAAAATGTTGATGTCATCAAACCCGCTGAAGCTAAACCGGACTCAATTTTTATATTCGATGATGTACAATGTGGAAAACAAAGTACAATGCGAAATTATTTTTGTATGGGTTGTCATAAGAACATTGATTCTTTCTATTTATGTCAAACTTATACAAAAATTGCTAAACACTTAATTCGTGATTATTGACATGATTATTGTGTTCAAGCAAGATGAAATGAATTTTAAGCATATCTATAATTATCATGTTATTGGAGATATGTCATATAAAACATTTTTAAAAATATGTATAGAGCCTTGGAGAAATAAATATTGTTTTGTTGTTATAAGTAAAGTTGGTCCTATAAATAAAGGTCGATATCGAAAGGGGTTCGGTAAATTTATACAACTATAAAACATCTATAAAAGACATATACCACACCAAATTCTTACCAGATACACAGCTGATAGGTAATAGATTTTTCAGATTCTTATAAGATTCACAGCTGGTAGACAGCAGATTTTTTTTTTTGATCGCTCATGAAAAAAAATGTATAATCATCATATGACTGTATTAGCAAATGTTGTTAAGACCAGGAAAGTATTAAAAGAAAAACTTAAAAGAATGAAATTGGGAGAATTGGATAGAATCAACTTGTTGCAGGAGACATTTAAGCCTATTTCAAAACCATTAAATCAATTAGTTTTTAGTTGATAATTTGAAAAACTCTTGTAATAAAAATAATGTTACTAATTATAATGGTGATGATAATGATGATGATGAAATTTGACGGGTTGATAGTTTGAAAAACTCTAACAATAAAATTAATGGTACTAATTATAACGGTGATGATGATGATGATGAAATTTGGCAGGCGGACAGTGCAAACGAAAGTAAAGACATGGAAGCTGATACATTGCCAACCGTTGAAAATTGTGTGAATGCCAATGATCTTGAAAGTAAAACAAACATTTATTCGAATGACACAGATTTAGAATATTCTAAAGATAGTTCTCGAAAAGAAAATGTTGAGAGGCAAGCGATGAACAAACCTACAAAAAAGAAGCGAAAGCCTATTGATATTATTAATTAACAATGTTTTAATAAATAAATAATAGTTTAAAAAAACTAAAAAAACACGCTTTTATAGCTAACCGAACTAAAAAGTAGAAAATAATCTTCAATTAAAAAGAGTTTAAATAACAGTAGTAGAAGGTCAAGCAATCATTTATAGTTAATCACCTCAAAAAATAAAATTATAATAAAATTTAAGTTATTAACAGAATTATATAATTCAGATTAAAAAGCATGGGGTGCATTCGACTACATTTCATATCTTTCCTCTCAGATAGTTGCCAATAGAATGATGTAACATTCAATATCAAGCACCCCACGCTTTTTACTGTGAATTAAATTATTCTGTTAATAACTTAAATTTTATTATAATTTTATTTTGAGGTGATTAACTATAAATGATTGTTTGACCTTCTACTACTGTTATATAAACTCTTTTTAATTGAAGATTATTTTCTACTTTTTAGTTCGGTTAGCTATAAAAGCGTGTTTTTTTAGTTTTTATGCTCAGTTGAGCAGATCTCACAGAGTATATTAACTTTGATTGGATAACGGTTGGTTGTACAGGCATAAAGGATTCGAGATAGATATAGACTTCCATATATCAAAATCATCAGTATCGAAAAACAAGTAAGGAAGGCTAAGTTCGGGTGTAACCGAACATTACATACTCAGTTGAGAGCTGTGGAGACAAAGTAAGGGAAAATCACCATGTTGTAAAAAGAACCTAGGGTAACCCTGGAATGTGTTTGTATGACATGCGTATCAAATGAAAGGCATTAAAGAGTATTTTATGAGGGAGTGGGCCATAGTTCTATAGGTGGACGCCATTTAGGGATATAGCCATAAAGGTGGATCAGGGTTGACTCTAGAATGCGTTTGTATGATATGGGTATCAAATGAAAGGTGTTAATGAGTATTTTAAAAGGGAGTAATCCTTAGTTCCATAGGTGGACGCCGTTTCGAGATATCGCCATAAAGGTGGACCAGAGGTGACCCTAGAATTTGTTTGTACAATATGGGTATCAAAAGAAAGGTGTTAATGAGTATTTTAAAAGGGAGTCATCCTTAGTTCCATAGGTGGACGCCGTTTCGAGATATCGCCATAAAGGTGGACCAGGGGTGACCCTAGAATTTGTTTGTACAATATGGGCATCGAACGAAAGGTGTTAATGAGTATTTTAAAAGGGAGTGGGCCTTAGTTCTATAGGTGGACGCCGTTTTGAAATATCGCCACAAAGGTGGACCATGGGTGACTCTAGAATGTGTTTGTACGATATGGGTATCAAATTAAAGGTGTTAATGAGTATTTTAAAAGGGAGTAATCCTTAGTTCCATAGGTGGATGCCGTTTCGAGATATAGCCATAAAGGTGGACCAGGGGTGACCCTAGAATTTGTTTGTACAATATGGGCATCAAACGAAAGGTGTTAATGAGTATTTTAAAAGGGAGTGGGCCTTAGTTCTATAGGTGGACGCCGTTTCGAAATATCGCCACAAAGGTGGACCAGTGGTGACTCTAGAATGTGTTTGTACGATATGGGTATCAAATTAAAGGTATTAATGAGGGTTTTAAAAGGGAGTGGTGGTTGTTGTATAGGTGGTCGCATTTTCGAAATATCGCCATAAAGGTGGAACAGGGGTGACCCTAGAATTTGTTTGTACAATATGGGTAGCAAAAGAAAGGTGTTAATGAGTATTTTAAAAGGGAGTAATCCTTAGTTCTATAGGTGGACGCCGTTTCGAGATATCGCCATAAAGGTGGAGCAGGGTGACCCTAGAATTTGTTTGTACAATATGGGTATCAAAAGAAAGGTGTTAATGAGTATTTTAAAAGGAAGTAATCCTTAGTTCCATAGGTGGACGCCGTTTCGAGATATGGCCATAAAGGTGGACCAGGGGTGACCCTAGAATTTGTTTGTATAATATGGGTATCAAAAGAAAGGTGTTAATGAGTATTTTAAAAGGGAGTAATCCTTAGTTGCATAGGTGGATGCCGTTTCGAGATATAGCCATAAAGGTGGACCAGGGGTGACCCTAGAATTTGTTTGTACAATATGGGCATCAAACGAAAGGTGTTAATGAGTATTTTAAAAGGGAGTGGGCCTTAGTTCTATAGGTGGACGCCGTTTCGAAATATCGCCACAAAGGTGGACCAGGGGTGACTCTAGAATGTGTTTGTACGATATGGGTATCAAATTAAAGGTATTAATGAGGGTTTTAAAAGGGAGTGGTGGTTGTTGTATAGGTGGTCGCATTTTCGAGATATCGCCATAAAGGTGGACCAGAGGTGACCCTAGAATTTGTTTGTACAATAAGGGTATCAAAAGAAAGGTGTTAATGAGTATTTTAAAAGGGAGTAATCCTTAGTTCCATAGGTGGACGCCGTTTCGAGATATCGCCATAAAGGTGGACCAGGGGTGACCCTAGAATTTGTTTGTACAATATGGGCATCGAACGAAAGGTGTTAATGAGTATTTTAAAAGGGAGTGGGCCTTAGTTCTATAGGTGGACGCCGTTTCGAAATATCGCCACAAAGGTGGACCAGGGGTGACTCTAGAATGTGTTTGTACGATATGGGTATCAAATTAAAGGTATTAATGAGGGTTTTAAAAGGAAGTGGTGGTTGTTGTATAGGTGGTCGCATTTTCGAAATATCGCCATATAGGTGGACCAGGGGTGACCCTAGAATTTGTTTGTACAATATGGGTATCAAAAGAAAGGTGTTAATGAGTATTTTAAAAGGGAGTAATCCTTAGTTCTATAGGTGGACGCCGTTTCGAGATATCGCCATAAAGGTGGAGCAGGGGTGACCCTACAACCTACTTGTTTGTACAATATGGGTATCAAAAGAAAGGGCGTGGGGCTTAGTTCTATAGGTGGACGCCTTTTCGAGATATCGCCATAAAGGTGGACCAGAGGTGACTCTAGAATGAGTTTGTACGATATGGGTATCAAATTAAAGGTATTGATGAGAGTTTTAAAAGGGAGTGGTGGTAGTTGTATATGTGAAGGCGTTTTCCAGATATCGACCAAAATGTGGACCAGGGTGACCCAGAACATTATCTGTTGGATTCCGCTAATTTATTTATATATGTAATACCTGCCAAGATTTTAAGGGTTTTTTTTTTCGCCCTGCAGAACTTTTTCATTTTCTTCTACTTAATATGGTAGGTGTCACAACCATTTTATAAAGTTTTTTCTAAAGTTATATTTCGCGTCAATAAAACAATCCAATTACCTTACCATGTTTCATCCCTTTTTTCGTATTTGGTATAGAATTATGGTAAATTTTTCATTTTTCGTAATTTTCGATATCGAAAAAGTGGGCGTGGTCATAGTCGGATTTCGTTCATTTTTTATACCAAGATAAAGTGAGTTCAAGTAAGCACGTGAACTAAGTTCATTAAAGATATGTCGATTTTTGCTCAAGTTATCGTGTTAACGGCCATGCGGAAGGACAGACGGACGACTGTGTATAAAAACTGGGCATGGCATCAACCGATTCCGCCCATTTTCGCAGAAAACAGCTAACGTCATAAAATCTATGCCCCTACCAAATTTCAAAAGGATTGGTTAATTTTTGTTCGACTTATGGCGTTAAAAGTATCCTAGACAAATTAAATGGAAAAGGGCGGAGCCACGCCCATTTTGAAATTTTCTTTTATTTTTGTATTTTGTTGCACCACATCATTACTGGAGTTGAATGTTGACATAATTTACTTATATACTGAAAAGATATTAAATTTTTTGTTAAAATTTTACTTAAAAAAATTTTTTTTTAAAAGTGGGCGTGGTCCTTCTCCGATTTTGCTAATTTTTATTAAGCGTTCATATAGTAATAGGAGTAATGTTCCTGCCAAATTTCATCATGATATCTTCAACGACTGCCAAATTACAGCTTGCAAAACTTTTAAATTACCTTTTTTTTAAAGTGGGCGGTGCCACGCCCATTGTCCAAATTTTTACTAATTTTCTATTCTGCATCATAAGTTCAACACATCTACCAAGTTTCGTCGCTTTATCTGTCTTTTGTAATGAATTACCGCACTTTTTCGGTTTTTCGAAATTTTCGATATCGAAAAAGTGGGCGTGGTTATAGTCCGATATCGTTCATTTTAAATAGCGATCTGAGATGAGTGCTCAGGAACCTACATACCAAATTTCATCAAGATACCTCAAAATTTACTCAAGTTATCGTGTTAACGGGCGGACGGACGGACGGACGGACGGACGGACATGGCTCAATCAAATTTTTTTTCGAGCCTTATTATTTTGATATATGGAAGTCTATATCTATCTCGATTCCTTTATATATGTACAACCAACCGTTATCCAATCAAACTTAATATACTCTGTGAGCTCTGCTCAACTGAGTATAAAAATTCGATTGAGCCATGTCCGTCCGTCCACCCGTCCGTCCGTCCGTTAACACGATAACTTGAGTAAATTTTGAGGTATCTTGATGAAATTTGGTATGTAGGTCCCTGGGCACTCACCTCAGGTCGCTATTTAAAATGAACGATATCGGACTATAACCACGCCCACTTTTTCGATATCGAAAATTTCGAAAAACCGAAAAAGTGCGATAATTCATTACCAAATACGGATAAAGCGATGAAACTTGGTAGGTGAGTTGAACTTATGATGCAGAATAGAAAAATAGTAAAATTTTGGACAATGGGCGTGACACCGCCTACTTTTAAAAGAAGGTAATTTAGAAGTTTTGCAAGCTGTAGTTTGGCAGTCGTTGAAGATATCATGATGAAATTTGGCAGGAACGTTACTCTTATTACTATATGTATGCTTAACAAAAATTAGCAAAATCGGAGAACGAACACGCCCACTTTAAAAAAAAAAAATATTTTTAAAGTCAAATTTTAAAAGAAAAGTTAATATCTTTACAGTATATAAGTAAATTATGTCAACATTCAACTCCAGTAATGATATGGTGCAACAAAATACAAAAATAAAAGAAATTTTCAAAATGGGCGTGGCTCTGCCCTTTTTCATTTAATTTCTCTAGGATACTTTTAATGCCATATGTCGAACAAAACATTACCAATCCTTTTGAAATTTGGCAGAGGCTTAGATTCTAGGACGATAACTGTTTTTTGTGAAAAAAGGCGAAATCAGCTGAAGCCACGTCCAGTTTTTATACACAGTCGACCGTCTGTCCTTCCGCTCGGCCGTTAACACGATAACTTGAGCACAAATCGATATATCTTTACTAAACTCAGTTAACGTACTTATCCGAACTCACTTTATATTGGTGTAAAAAATGGCCGAAATCCGGCTATGACCACGCCCACTTTTTCGATATCGAAAATTACTAAAAATGAAAAAAAGCCATAATAATATACCAAATACGAATAAAGGGATGAAACATGGTAATTAGATTGGTCTATTGACGCAAAATATAACTTTAGAAAAAAAAACTTTGTAAAATGGGTGTGACACCTACCATATTAAATAGAAGAATTGAAAAAGTTTTGCACGGCGAAATCAAAAGCACTTGGAATTTTGGAAGGATAACTGTTCGATGTATTACATATATAAAACAAGTAAGGAAGGTTAAGTTCGGGTGTAAACGAACATTACATACTCAGTTGAGAGCTATGGTGACAACATAAGGGAAAATAACCATGTAGGAAAATGAACCGAGGGAAACCCTGGAATGTGTTTGTATGACATGTGTATCAAATGAAAGGCATTAAAGAGTATTTTATGAGGGAGTGGGCCATAGTTCTATAGGTGGACGCCATTTAGGGATATAGCCATAAAAGTGGATCAGGGTTGACTCTAGAATGCGTTTGTACGATATGGGTATCAAATGAAAGGTGTTAATGAGCATTTTAAAAGGGAGTAATCCTTAGTTCCATAGGTGGACGCCGTTTCGAGATATCGCCATAAAGGTGGACCAGGGGTGACCCTAGAATTTGTTTGCACAATATGGGCATCAAACGAAAGGTATTAATGAGTATTTTAAAAGGAAATGGGCCTTAGTTCTATAGGTGGACGCCGTTTCGATATATCGCCATAAAGGTGGGCCAGGGGTGACTCTAGAATTCGTTTGTGCAATATGGGTATCAAACGAAAGGAGTTAATGAGTATTTTAAGAGGGAGTGGACCTTAGTTCTATAGGTGGACGCATTGTCGAGGTATCGCAATAAAGGTGGACCAGGGGTGACTCTAGACTTTGTTTGAACGATATGGGTATCAAATGAAAGGTGTTAATGAGTATTTTTAAAAGGGAGTGGGCCTTCGTTTTATAGGTGTTCGCCTTTTCGAGATATCGCCATAAAGGTAGACCAGGGGTGACTTTAGAATTTGTTTGTATGATATGAGTATCAAATGAAAGGTGTTAATGATTATTTTAAAAGGGCGTGGGGCTTAGTTCTATAGGTGGACCCCTTTTCGAGATATCGCCATAAAGGTGGACCAGGGGTGACTCTAGAATTCGTTTGTGCAATATGGGTATCAAACGAAAGAGTTAATGAGTATTTTAAGAGGGAGTGGGCCTTAGTTCTATAGGTGGACGTCTTTTCGAGATATCGCCATAAAGATGGACCAGGTGTGACTCTAGAATGCGTTTGTACGACATGGGTATCAAATGAAAGGTGTTAATGAGTATTTTAAAAGGGAGTAATCCTTAGTTCCATAGGTGGACGCCGTTTCGAGATATCGCCATAAAGGTGGACCAGGGTGACTCTAGAATGAGTTTGTACGATATGGGTATCAAATTGAAGGTATTAATGAGAGTTTTAAAAGGGAGTGGTGGTAGTTGTATATGTGAAGGCGTTTTCCAGATATCGACCAAAATGTGGACCAGGGTGACCCAGAACATCATCTGTTGGATACCGCTAATTTATTTATATATGTAATACCTGCCAAGATTTTAAGGGTTTTTTATTTCGCCCTGCAGAACTTTTTCATTTTCTTCTACTTAATATGGTAGGTGTCACAATCATTTTATAAAGTTTTTTCTAAAGTTATGTTTCGCGTCAATAAAACAATCCAATTACCTTACCATATTTCATCCCTTTTTTCGTATTTGGTATAGAATTATGGCATTTTTTTCATTTTTCGAAATTTTCGATATGGAAAAAGTGGGCGTGGTTATAGTCGGATTTCGTTCATTTTTCATACCCAGATAAAGTGAGTTCAGATAAGTACGTGAACTGAGTTTAGTAAAGATATATCGATTTTTGCTCAAGTTATCGTGTTAACGGCCATGCAGAAGGACAGACGGACGACTGTGTATAAAAACTGGGCGTGGCATCAACCGATTTCGCCCATTTTCACAGAAAACAGTTAACGCCATAAAGTCTATGCCCCTGCCAAATTTCACAAGGATTGGTTAATTTTTGTTCGACTTATGGCGTTAAAAGTATCCTAGACAAATTAAATGAAAAAGGGCGGAGCCACGCCCATTTTTAAATTTTCTTTTATTTTTGTATTTTGTTGCACCATATAATTACTGGAGTTGAATCTTGACATAATTTACTTATATACTGTAAAGATATTAAATTTTTTGTTAAAATTTTACTTAAAAAAAAAAATTTTTTTTAAAGTGGGCGTGGTCCTTCTCCGATTTTGCTAATTTTTATTAAGCGTGCATATAGTAATAAGAGTAACGTTCCTGCCAAATTTCATCATGATATCTTCAACGACTGCCAAATTACAGCTTGAAAAGTTTTAAATTACCTTCTTTTAAAAGTGGGCGGTGCCACGCCCATTGTCCAAAATTTTACTAATTTTCTATTTTGCGTCATAAGTTCAACTCATCTACCAAGTTTCGTCGCTTTATCGGTCTTTTGTAATGAATTATCGTACTTTTTCGGTTTTTCGAAATATTCGATATCGAAAAAGTGGGCGTGGTTATAGTCCGATATCGTTCATTTTAAATAGCGATCTGAGATGAGTGCTCAGGAACCTACATACCAAATTTCATCAAGATACCTCAAAATTTACTCAAGTTATCGTGTTAACGGACGGACGGACGGACGGACGGACATGGCTCAATCAAATTTTTTTTCGATCCTGATTATTTTGATATATGGAAGTCTATATCTATCTCGATTCCTTTATATATGTACAACCAACCGTTATCCAATCAAACTTAATATACTCTGTGAGCTCTGCTCAACTGAGTATAAAAATTAGCCGTACCCGACAGATGCTGTTCTGGGTCACCCTGGTCCACATTTTGATCGATATCACGAAAACGCCTTCACATATACAACTACCACCACTTCCTTTTAAAACCCTCATTAATACCTTTAATTTGATACCCATATCGTACAAAAACATTATAGAGTCACCCCTGGTCCACCTTTATGGCGATATCTCGAAAAGGCGTCCACCTATAGAACTAAGGCCCACTCCCTTTTAAAATATTCATTATCGCCTTTCATTTGATACCCGTATCGTACAAACAAATTCTAGAGTCACCCCTGGTCCTCCTTTATG
Source organism: Eurosta solidaginis (assembly GCF_040869045.1). NCBI lineage: Eukaryota > Metazoa > Arthropoda > Insecta > Diptera > Tephritidae > Eurosta > Eurosta solidaginis. Next base: position 160,949,062 of record NC_090324.1, on the reverse strand, counting down.
GCGATATCTCGAAAAGGCGTCCGCCTATAGAACTAAGGCCCACTCCCTTTTAAAATACTCATTAGCACTTTTCATTTGATATCCATATTGTACAAACGCATTCTAGAGTCACCCCTGTTCCACGTTTATGTTGATATCCCGAAAAGGCGTCCACCCATAGAACTAAGGTCTATTCCCTTTTAAAATACTTATTAACACCTTTCGTTTGATACCCATATTGTACAAAAGCATCCTAGAATCACCCCTGGTCCACGTTTATGGCAATATCTCGAAAAGGCGTCCGCCTTTTGAACTAAGGCCCACTCCCTTTTAAAATACACATTAACACTTTTCATTTGATATCCAAACACTTTTCATTTGATATCCATATTGTACAAACGCATTCTAGAGTCACCCCTGGTCCACGTTTATGTTGATATCCCGAAAAGGCGTCTACCCATAGAACTAAGGCCCATTCCCTTTTAAAATACTTATTAACACCTTTCGTTTGATACCGATATTGTAAAAAAGCATTCTAGAGTCACCCCTGGTCCTCCTTTATGGCAATATCTCGAAAAGGCGTCCACCTATAGAACTAAGGCCCACTCCCTTTTAAAATACTTATTAACACCTTTCATTTGATACCTATATCATACAAACAAATTCTAGAGTCAGCCCTGGTCGACCTTTATGGCGATATTTCGAAAAGGCGTCCACCCATAGAACTAAGGCGCACTCCGTTTTAAAATACTCATCAACACCTTTCGTTTGAAACCCATATTGTACAAACGCATTCTAGAGTCACCCCTGGTCCACGTTTATGGCGATATCTCGAAAAGGCGTCCACTTATAGATTTAAGGCCCACGCCCTTTTAAAATACTCATTAACACCTTTCATTTGATACCCGTATCGTACAAAAGAATTCTAGACTCACCCCTGGTCCACCTTTATGGCGATATCTCGAAAAGGTGTCCGCCTATAGAACTAAGGCCCACTCCCTTTTAAAATACTCATTAACACTTTTCATTGTATATCCATATTGTACAAACGCATTCTAGAGTCACCCCTGGTCCACGTTTATGTTGATATCCCGAAAAGGCGTCCACCCATAGAACTAAGGCCCATTCCCTTTTAAAATACTCGTTAACACTTTTCATTTGATACCCATATCGTACAAAAAAATTCTAGAGTCACCCCTGGTCCACCTTTGTGGCGATATCTCGAAAAGGCTTCCACCTATAGAACTAAGGCCCACTCCGTTTTATAATGCTCATTAACACCTTTCATTTGATACCCATATCGTACAAACAAATTCTAGAGTCACCCCTGGTCCACGTTTATGGCGATATCTCGAAAAGGCGTCCGCCCATAGAACTAGGGCCCACTCCCTTTTAAAATACCCACTAACACCTTTCGTTTGATACCCATATTGTACAAACGCATTCTAGAGTCACCCCTTGACCACGTTTATGACGATATCTCGAAAAGGCGTCCACCCATATAACTAAGGCCTACTCCCTTTTAAAATACTCATTAGCACCTTTCATTTGATATCCATATCGTACAAACATATTCTAGAGTCACCCCTGGTCCACCTTTATGGCGATATCTCGAAAAGGCGTCGACCTATAGAACTTAGGCCTACTCCCTTTTAAAATACTCATTAACACCTTTCATTTGATACCCATATCGTACAAACAAATTCTAGAGTCACCCCTGGTCCACCTTCATGGCGATATCTCGAAAAGGCGTCCACCTATAGAAATTAGGCCCACTCCCTTTTAAAATACTCATTTACACTTTCATTTGATACCCATATCGAACAAACAAATTCCAGAGTCAGCCCTGGTCCACCGTTAGGCGATATCCCTAAATGGCGTCCATCTATAGAACTATGGCCCACTCCCTCTTAAAATACTCTTTAATACCTTCCATTTGATACACATGTCATACAAACACATTCCAGGGTTACACTAGGTTCATTTTACTACGACCCTGGTCCATCGCCATTTTACACCGATGCAGGGTGGTTCCAGGGCAATGCCAAGCTAATTGCCTGTGACGACGCCAGGTCGGTAAACCTCTATAGGGCCGCCGTCACCCTGATATGGGTGGTATATCCGTGCGCGCGCCTCAAGGTAGTGGAGGCGCGTGATATCCCGTCACGGCCAAGGGCAAGAGCCTGGTTTGCAGTGACGCCAACGGACCCAGCTGACATCCTGGAGCTGCTCCAGGAGTACAACCCGCCACAGGTTTGGAAGTCAACCCGGATAAAACCGAGCTTGTCCTCTTCACGAGGAGGTACAAAGAACCAAATCTTACACCGCTAAGAGTTGGGGATACGTTCTTAGCGTTTAGCGATCATGTCAAGTATTTGGGAGTCATTCTGGATAGGAAGCTATTATGGAGTGACCATATAGTGGAGCGATCCATGAAGGCAGCATCAGAGCTGTTCACCTGCAAAAGGGCACTTGGCACCTCCTGGGGATTCTCCCTTAAGTTGACCTACTGGATTTACACAGCCATTGTGCGCCCGATTCTTTTTTATGGTACCTTGGTCTGGTGGCCTGCACTAGCTAAAATTACCTATCTTAAAATGCTTCAAAACGTGCATTGGAGTTCGAAGCTCTGCATTACCGGGGCTCTCGGCTCCACTCCAGAGGTATAAGGCCAATTGACCTTATGGCCGTTGACCTTATGTCACCACACCATTACATTAATGCATTGTCATCGAGCCTTTATACTGTAAGGTTCCGTTGGAACCTACGAGCAAAAAATCTGCTGGTGCCCACATACGCACTCCTGGGCACCTTTGTAAAGGATGAAATGTGTGCTCGCACGCGCAAGCATCTCCACACCCAATCACAAACACAGTATTTTTAGTTCGTGTACTTTTCTTTATTTATGCATGTTTAATAGAGGTTTGTAAATAAATGTTTATTAGTTGTTTTACACAAATTCTTAATTTGTACTCAAATATTTTAGTTTTACAAATAAGTTTTAGTTTTCTCATTTCTTATGTGTTGCGTTTTTGTTAAGTTGCCAAATTAATAATGATGGATGGTCTTGCCGAATTGCTCTGTGTTCAAGTTGTTCCACACCCGTGGGTAGACAACGGGTGTTGCAGCAACTTGAACACAGGGTGACATTTTATTATTTATTAAGGCTCTGTTACAATACGTGTGCAAAGTTTCAATCAAACTTATGGTCATTCAAAGTGGTAATTAAGCCAATTGACTTTATGGCCGTTGACCTTATGTCACCACACCACCACATTAATTCATTGTCCTCGAGCATTGATACGTGTGCAAAGTTTCAATCAAACTTATGGCCATTCAAAGTGGTAATAAGGCCAATTGACCTTATGGCCGTTGACCTTATGTCGGCCCTTGATACGAATGCAAAATTTCAAATTAATCAGACTTCTAGAAACCGGTGAAAATTAAGCTCAAAGTTTCCGTTACATACATAGATAGATACAGGCCAAGCTAATAAAAGCGTGTTAAGAAAGCAATCCGAAATGAAAAGCGATCCTCCTGGAGGGATTTTCGCGGCGGGATTGAATCCACATCCGCGGCCTCCCGCTTAAGGAAGGTGCTATCGAAATCTCCAACTCAGCTAAGATACGTCCAAGAGCCGGATGGGCACTGGACGGACTCCAGCGCTGAAAACATAAACTTGCTTATGGATACACACTTCCCAGAAAGCGCGGGCGTGTCTTCAAATATTGTTAACGAAGGGTCACCTAATGATCAGCTAATAAGCGAAGTCACAGATGATAAACGGACTGATTGGGCTTTACAGACCTTCAAGCCCTATAAATCGCCGGGCAGGATGGAATTTTTCCGGCTCAGCTACAGTATACTGCCGAACTTATAAGGCCCTGGATAAAAGGGATGTTTATAGGTTGTCTTAGGCTCAATTACGTACCAGCATCGTGGAGAGAAGTCAACGCGGTCTTTATCCCCAAGGCAGGGAAAACCTCCCACTCTAAACCAAATGATTATAGGCCTATAAGCTTATCTTCTTTCCTGCTAAAAGCACTCGAAAGACTCCTAGAGAATTACATCAGGAGTAGGATTGAGCCATCGCCTCTGTCGCAAGCTCAACATGCCTATACTAAGGGTAGGTCAACAGACACGGCCTTGCACTCACTGGTATCCGTTATCGAAAGGTCAGTTGACCTCAAGGAATACACACTGGTGGCATTTCTAGATATAGCGGGTGCCTTCAACAACGTTCTTCCTGAGGCCATCACCTCGGGGCTGGCCGATCTGGGGGTTGACGCGTACCTGGTGGAGTTTATATACAATCTGCTTACGCGTAGGTAGATTAAAACTGAGCTAGATGGATGCGTGTTGCAGACGGGTCGGCAGAGGCACTCCGCAGGGCGGCGTTCTCTCTCCGCTACTTTGGGTAGTTACCGTCAACCAACTAGTACGCCTCATGGAGGCAGAAGGTCACCAAGTGATCGCGTATGCAGATGACATCTGCGTCACCATGCGGGAGAAATTTCCGCAAACCCTTTGCAACCTAATGGAAGGGGCACTATCCAAAATTTCGCACTGGGCCACAGCCACAGGTTTGAAAGTCAACCCGGATAAAACCGAGCTAGCCGTCTTCACGAGGAGGCACAAAGTACCAAATCTTACACCGCCAAGAATTGGGGGTACGTTCTTAGCGTTTAGCGATCAAGTCAAGTATTTGGGAGTTATTCTGGATAGGAAGCTATTATGGAGTGACCATATAGTGGAACGATCCAAGAAGGCAGCAGCAGAGCTGTTCACCTGCATGAGGGCAATTGGCACCTCCTGGGGATTCTCCCCTAAGCTGATCTACTGGATTTACACAGCCATTGTGCGCCTGATTTTTCTTTATGGTGCCTTGGTCTGGTGGCCTGCACTAGCTAAATTTACCTATCTTAAAATGCTTCAAAAAGTGCAACGGAGTTTGGAGCTCTGCATTACCGGGGCTCTCGGCTCCACTCAAGATTCCGTTAAATACATATATGGATACATAGATACATAGATAGATAGATATAGGCAAAGCTAATAAAAGCGTGTTAAAAAGGGCTCCAGTATGCTCTTTCGTAGATGTGCCATGCATCCACTTCTATCATTAATAAAGGAATGCGTTTTTCGTATTATGTGCAAGGTTTCAAATCTATGGCCATTTGGGGAGGTCATAAGTTCAATTGACCTTATGTCCATTAACCTTAAGTCACCCCGCCATTAAGTTGAGCTGTTATTTGGTTCTTAAATACAAAATATTTTTATATTTTTATGCATAAATAAAAGATGCTTGGAGCAAGATTTCATGGTGGTGCATTTGTACTGAGTGGGCTAGTGTACCCATGATGAAATATCCTGCAGTTGTGGAAACTGTGTATTTTGAGGCGCATGCCAGATTGCAAAGGGAGCTTAATAAGGAGAAGCAACTGGAAGGGCTAAACAAAAATTCGCAACCAATGATCATGCAGGTGCAAAAGCCTGTCCAACAAAATGATGTTAAAAACACATGGGGCGAGTTTGATGGGGCATTAATTAAATGGACAGGGTTTCGCGATCGGTTCCGTGCGGCGGTGCATGATAATGACAAGATAGACCCATCATTTAAATTTTTATACCTTACGAGCTCGCTGGTTGGACGGGCAAAGTTTACGTTTGGTCAGTGGCAATGGGAACGGCTGAATCAGATGTACGATCAAAGCTACTGAATAGGACGCGACCATCTACGAAATTTTATTCGGCTGCCGGAACTAAAGGGTTAGGTAAAAGAGAACGACTTGCAGCGCACGTCTAATGTGACCCATGAGGTGCGTCAACTCCAGGCACAGGTGCCCTCAGTAGAGCACTGCAACTTTTTTATGATGCACATGTTGCACGAGCGTTTGGATAATGAGACAGCAAGACAATGGGAGCTAGTAAGGGAGAGTGATACGCCAAAAGTCGATGAAATGCTATCATTCTTGGACAAGCAGGCATTGGCGTTAGCATACTCCTCGGATAGCAGCAGGAGAATTGAATCGGCAGTGGTAATTCCAGGTTCAAATATCTAAATACTTTGAGTTGTGTGTTTCTTATAATAAAGAATTCAATGATTTGAATAAGTTACTTTACTCAAATTATCTATCTAACTTTGAAAACAATATTAAGAATAATCCCGAAAGCTTCTGGTCGTATATAAAGTCCAAAAAAATGGCTCCAGCATTCCTAAAACTGTTTTTTATAACGGTGCCACAGCATCTTCAATTAATTTGACCGCCAGGTTAGGATAGGTTGAACTGGCCGGTCCATGAGGAACTCACATAGACTGATTGAGTCCGTAGTGTTACCAGAAATTTGTTTTCACGACCAAACTGAAAAACCCTATCAAAAACCAGGACCTATGTTATAAAATAACTCCATCCTCTTGACAAATATAGAAGGGCTTAAACCACTTGCTGCTTCTAGATCTGGCAGCTGTATCACTCGTAATAGCTGGAGTCTTAGCCTGGCAAGTGCAGGGCACGAGCACAGAACGTGCTCGATCGTTTCCTCCTCCAACCCGCACTTCCCACATCTGCTATCACTGACCAAGCCTAATTTAAAGGCATGTGACGCGAGAAGGCAGTGTCCATTCAGAATACCCGCTATGAGTCTACAGTCCCCCTGGAGGGATTTCTGCGGCAGGATTGAATCCACACCCGCGACCTCTCCCTTAAGGAAGGTGCTATCGAAATCTCCAACTCAGCTAAGTTGCGTCCAAAAGCCGGTTTCTTCTTTATGGTGCCTTGGTCTGGTGGCCTGCACTAGCTAAACGTACCTATCTTAAAATGCTTCAAAAAGTGCAACGGTGTTCGGAGCTCTGCATTACCGGGGCTCTCGGCTCCACTCCAGCTTCCGTTACATACATACATGGATACATAGATACATAGACAGATAGATACAGGCCAAGCTAATAAAAGCGTGTTAAAAAGGGCTCCAGTATGCTCTTTCGTAGATGTATCATGCATCCACTTCTATCATTAATAAAGGAATGCGTTTTTCGTATTATGTGCAAGGTTTCAAATCTATGGCCATTTAGGGTGGTCCTTATGTCCGTTAACCTTATGTCACCCGGCCATCACATTATTGCATTGTCATTGAGCCCTGATACGTGTGCAAAGTTTCAATCAAACGTATGGCCACCCAAAGTGGTAATAAGGCCAATCTACCTTATGGGCGTTGACCTTATGTCACCACACCATCACATTAATGCATTATCATCGAGCCTTGATACACCGTGTGCAAAGTTTCAATCAAACTTATGGCCATTCAAAGTGGTAATAAGGCCAATTGACCTTATGGCCGTTGACTTTATGTCACCACACCATCACATTAATGCATTGTCATCGGTCCTTGATACGTATGCAAAGTTTCAAATTAATCAGACTTCTAGAAACCGGTGAAAATTAAGCTCCAAGATTCCGTTACATACAGGCCAAGCTAATAAAAGCGTGTTAAAAACAAAAACCAGATAATTTTGTTAGCCTTAGACGAAAAATACCCTCACTAGGATAGGCACCTTGTCGTTGGTGTGAGGGCTTAGCCGAACTCCATAGCGCCCGAGTATGAGGCGGAGCTCTTTAGGACTGACATCTACACCGTTTCGCCTCATACGAGGGCGGCGGGATGTCGGTGACCAAGAACTGCCAACCCCCTAATCCAGGGTGTTATGCGGACCGTGCCTATTGGACGATTTGCAGCCAGGGGATAAATTCGGCTGTATTCGAACGGAGCCTTCCCGATACTGGGCCACCTCGGGAAGTATTAATGGCCTTACCACAGTAAGGGGCGCTGCTGTGGCGTACGGTTATTTCCTCGTATATAATACTGGACCGCTGAGCCCGCCTTGTCGGGCAGGTGGTCGTACGACCAAGATGAACGACTCATTACCTGACTGTAATAAGGACGATGTAAAGAGGAGGACTGAGTCGCAATCCAAGGACGACAAATACGAATTAAGCGATGCGTCGGACTCGGGGTGCGAGAGTAGTGCTGATTCAATGAACTCCCTGTTGGAGAAAAACACAAATGCAAACGGAGTAGAAGAGTGGAGAAGGGTACGGAGCAGAGGAAGTAAAAGAGCTCTCTTGCAGTACCGTGCAGCACTAAGAATTGTACAACGCTTGGGAGCAGTGGTCGAGTCAACAGAAGTGGAGATCGAGCGCTTGGAATGGGCCCATGAAGCGGTAGAAGTAGGCCGAATGCAGTTCAAAAGGTTTGCTGCGAGAAACCCTCGGTTCTGCAACCGGTACGAGGAGGAAGACGCGTCGAATGGCAGAATGAAGAGGCAGCGTTCGGCGGAAGGCGACAAGCCTGCTTTCAAGAGGCAGAAAGGCCCAGTCCTAGAGCCGCGAGTCAGGGCAGTCGCATAGACAAGATAAGTAGGCCCAAAGCTGTAAGACAGATGGGCTCCAATAGCGAGGTAGCAACTACCTCGAAAGCTGCGAGCGGGAGGGAAGTTCCAACTAAGGAAGTAGGAGATAAGCCAAAGGGAGATAACGCTAAGACTCCGGCTTTCTCGGAGGCGCTAAAGGGAGTGTCACTGACTGTGGCGCTGGTTGATCGTAGCAGACCTTTCGGACAAATGACTACTGAAAGGTGGAGATCTGTGGAAAGGGAGCTTATTAGCTTAATGCTTAAGATGATGCGGGAACAACCAAGTAAGCCCCTTCCAACCTTTGATTCGGGGGGATGGTATAATGGTGTGAAGATGATAGCGTGCGACAACATCGCGAGCTTGCGGTGGCTGGAGGAAGTAGTTCCAAACCTCCAAAAGCAAGGCACGAACGCGCGGTTTGAAGTGGTGGATAAAGCGCACATCCCCACGGTACCAAAAGTTAACGTATGGATACCATGCGTGATGAAGTCGGAGGATACACTGCGGCTTCTGCAGAATCAGAATCGGAACATACCGTCACAGGATTGGAAGGTACTTACTGTATCTCGGCCTACCGAGGATGGTCAGTTCTACATCTTCCAAATAAACAAGCAGGCGGAGGATATTTTGTACACGCAGCTTGGTAAAATGTCCTTTGGCACTGGCAAAATTTACATGCGACTCAGGAAAAGAAGTCCCCAGGATAAAAACCCTAACACGCTAGAGGTGGGCGAAGTCTAAAAGTACCTCAAAAGCCTAAGGGAAAAAAGACAGGTGGAGGTCCCCGACGTCACCACGAACGTGCTAGAAGAGGACCAACCGCTAAATGGTGCTGTGACTCGCACAGAGGGACACCCTGCACAACAGTCACGAGAGGCTGAAGGGGGCCTCGAATACTCTAAACCAAAAGGGCAAGGGGAGGACGACGACGTCAAGACGAAGGTGCTGGAGGGGGACAAACAGCCCAATGGTGCTGCGAGTCCTACAGATAAACCTCCAATACAGTAAAGTGGCGTCGAGCGAACTCCTCCTAACCCTTGAGGAGGGTTCGTTTGACGTGGCGCTGATCCAGGAGACGTGGCTGTCATCGGGAGCAAAGGTCTCTGGACTTAGCGCGCGCGGGTTTGGCGTTTACTACGCACAAACGGAAGGACGGGTGCGAGCTGTAGTAATGGTAAGGAAACAGCTGCATTCATATATGCTGCCTAATTACACCACTGAGGATCACGTAGCGGTGGCCGTTGAGCAAAAGAATAAGCAGGCATTTATCCTGGCGTCTTGCTACATGGCCCATACTGCGGAGGTTCCACCGTTGGAGTGCAAAAGGCGGGTACAGGAGGAAGGGCGCAAAGGGCGGTTGGTCATAGGCGCAGATGCAAATGCGCACCACAATGCGTGGGGAAGAGCAGATACGAACGAGAGAGGCGAATCTCTATTTTGTTACATTCTGCAAACCAATTTGCAGATAGCCAACAGTGGAAATGTCCCTACATACATTGGTCCAACATCCAGCAATGTTCTGGACATTACATTGAGCTCCGGCCGTGATATATCAAGGTATGGTTGGATGGTTCTTGATAGACCATCCTTCTCCGACCATGCGTATATCAGCTTCAACATCCCCCTAAAGGGGGTAGAGAAGGGAGGAACCTTTAGAAACCCTAGGCCAACGAACTGGACTAAATTCCAGAAGCATGTAGAAACAAAACTGGGACAACCCAAGAGGTTGCTAATGTAGAGGAACTGGAGGAGTCGAATGAATTCCTAACAAGGACGCTTATGACTGCGTATAACAAAGCTTGCCCTCTAAGAAGATTCAGAGGAAAAGCAAAGCCGCCATGGTGGAGCAATGAGCTGAGTCTTCTAAGAAGACAGGTAAAAGAAATGTTTAAGCTCGCAAAGACCGCGGAAAGCGAAGCGTGTCGGGACGAGTACAGGGATCTACTGAGGATCTACAAGCGCGAAATTACCAGGGCGAAGAGGAGCTCATGGAAAAGTTTCTGTACGGACATAGAGTGCTCCAGCGAAACAGCACGGTTGAAAAAAGTCCTAGCAAAGGGAATCATAGTCCAGGGACTAATAAAGAAAGAGAACGGGGAATGGTCACGTAATAGTGAGGAATCCCTTGAGGTGCTTCTCGATACACATTTCCCATCGGGAGACGGTTTAGAGGAGCCAGCAGACATCACTCACACTTCGATCACTGAGCTAGTAGTGCCGGGCTTGGTGACCGATACCAAGATCGAGTGGGCAGTGAAGACGTTTTCTAAGTTTAAATCGCCGGGCCCAGATGGTATATTCCCGGCCATGCTACAAGTCTCAAGTAGGGCGGTCGTGGAATGGCTTAAAATAATATTCGATGGCTGCATACGACTGAATCATGTACCGCACTCTAGAAGAACTGCTCATGTAGCTTTTCTACCAAAGCTACCCCGCTCGATCACATGTATTCCAAAGACTATAGACCCATTAGCTTAACATCATTTCTGCTCAAAACCTTTGAGAGGCTGATAGATGTGTACATAAAGTCCAACGTGGATGAAAAGCTGCTCTCCACAACACAGCATGCGTACACCAAAGGCAAGTCGGTAGACGCCGCATTGCATAGGGTGGTAATAAGCATAGAGAAATCCCTGGAATATAAGGAGTATGCTCTAGGAGTCTTCTTGGACATTGCCGGGGCTTTCAATAATGTTGCAAAATGGGCGATTATGGATGGTCTTAATTACATTAAAGTACATCCTGCCTTAATCAGATGGATCGGCTGCATGTTAAATTGCAGAAAGATTACATCAAAATGGGGATTGTACGAGGCCACGAAATCAGTGGACATGGGCACGCCGCAGGGAGGGGTGCTATCACCTCTGCTGTGGACGCTGGTCATCAACCAACTGCTCAGGCAATTCGATGAGGGACCCGTAAAACTTACGGCTTACGCAGATGACGTTGCAATGGTCATAAGTGGAAAGTGCCTTCCAATGACTAGTTCTTTGATGAATCGGGCGCTTCGCGATATTCATACCTGCGCACCTAATGTCGGGTTGAAAGTCAATGCGGAGAAGACGGATATGGTCTTGTTTAAAAAGAGGTACAAGGTCCCAAATTGGACCAGGCCTAAGTTAGGAGGGGTGACCTTACAGGAAAAACCTTGCACAAAATATTTAGGAATCATCCTAGACAGTAAGCTGTCATGGAAGCTCAACGTGGAGGAGAGGGTCAAGAAGGCCTCAACGGCACTCTATGCATGTAAAAGAATGCTGGAGTGTACGTGGGGCCTATCGCCCTCTCTTTCTCATTGGGTTTTTACAGAGATTGTAAGACCTGTTCTATACTATGGAGTTCTTGTTTGGTGGAAAGCCACACAAAAAACAACATACCTCAAAAAATTAGAGGGGATATGCAGACTATCGATGCTTAGCATTACGGGAGCCCTGAAAACAACCCCGACGGCTGCACTGTATGTCATTTTGCACATCCCACCTGTAGACCTAGTAGCAAAGAACAAAGCGTTAACGACCGCAACCAGGCTCGGTGCTTCGAGGCAGCTTGAGCGCCGACCATATGGCCATATTAGTATAGCGTCATCAATCACAAGACGAACAGACTACATGATTCCCTATCTGCGCTTCGAGGGAGATCTTAAGGCCACAATAGAGGTGGACGGTTGGCGCAAGGATGCGCAAATGGCGGACGAGGCGATACATGTGTACACCGATGGTTCCAAAGTAGTGGAAGTCTGCGGTATACTGCCCTAATCCGGAAATAAGCAGATCCTACAGGCTGCCGGATTACTGTAGCGTTTTCCAAGCGGAAGTATTAGCCGTAACCGAAGCAGTAGAAACCTTGGAAGAGAATAGCTTAAGCTGCAACCGTGTTAACTTTTATATTGACAGTCAAGCAGCAATTAAGGCAATAATATCGCATAGCACAGCATCTAAATGCGTGTTAGAGTGTAAGCAGTCTCTGGAGAGAATCGGGACAGGGAGAAGCATACATCTATATTGGGTCCCATGGCATATGGGAATAGATGGGAACGAAAAAGCGGACGAACTAGCTAAAAAGGGCGCATCCCTTGGAGCTTGCTCCGTAGATGTCCCAATTAGATTTGGCGAGATTAAGCGAAGGCGAGAGGTGCACATGATCGACCAAGCGGGAAAGGCGTGGGTTCAAGCGCGGGGCTGTAAAGTGTCGAAGATTATGTGTAGGTCTTACAACCTTAGACTAACACAGTTGGTCCTCTCATTAAAAAGAGAGTACTGTAGACTCATGACGGGTATTCTGACTGGACACTGTCTTCTGGCGTCACATGCCTTTAAACTAGGCTTGGTCAGTGATAGCAGATGTAGGAAGTGCGGGTTGGAGGAGGAAACGATCGAGCACGTTCTGTGCTCGTGCCCTGCACTTGCCAGGTTAAGACTCCAGCTATTAGGAGTGATACAGCTGTCAGATCTAGAAGCAGCAAGTGGCTTAAGTCCTAGGAAGCTTCTAGTATTTGCCAAGAGGACGGAGTTATGTTATAACATAGGTCCTGGTTTTTGATAGGGTTTTTCAGTTTGGTCATTAAAACAAACTTCTGGTAACACTACGGACTCAATCAGTCTATGTGAGGTCTTCATGGACCGGCCAGTTCAACCTACCTACCTAGACGAAAAACAAATTTTGTGAATGACTGCGAAAGACCAGCTTCGTATATTCCAAGTAAACCTCATGATGATGAATTAATAAAAAGAGTTGTACAAAGCAATGTAATGAAAACTAAATCAAATATTGATAAAAAAACTGAAAAGCGAAAATCTGCTGATATCATTAATGAGCACTGTTTTGATAAATCATATGAATAATTGTGAACGACCAGCTTCGCATATTCCCAGTAAACTAAATGATGAACAATTACTAAACAAGGCAGTAGAAAGGCAAAATCAAGCTGAAACTTTAAACGATAATACTTTTCTAACTGAACATGATATTTTGAGAAGAATCAAAGCAGATCCTAATATGCGGGAAAGACATAAACCTGTAAAACATCAGAGTAAAAATCAACTAAATGAAGATTATAAATGCGTTAAGATTACCCCCCATTTAATATTACACAATATAAAATTGCTTAAAGATATTAAAATTCTTGATACATTGTATGGTGTGAATAGAGATTCAAATGGTCAATGGCGATTTGGACTGAAACCATTAAAAATTAGTTCTAAAAATGTTTTACAGATCGGTAGAGATAACTGGAAAATGACACCAGGTCGGTTCGAGTTAATATTTCATAGAAAACCACAACATTATAAAAAACAAGTAAGGAAGGCTAAGTTCGAGTGTAATCGAACATTACATACTCAGTTGAGAGCTATGGAGACAAAATAAGGGAAAATCACCATGTAGGAAAATGAACCTCGGGTAACCCTGGAATGTGTTTGTATGACATGCGTATCAAATGGCCGGTATTAAAGAGTATTTTAAGAGGGAGTGGGCCATAGTTCTATAGGTGGGTATCAAATGAAAGGTGTTAATGAGTATTTTAAAACGGAGTGGGCCTTAGGTCTATAGGTGGACGCCTTTTCGGTATATTGTTATAAAGGTGGACCAGGGGTGACTCTAGAATGCGTTTGTACAATAAGGGTATCAAACGAAAGGTGTTAATGAGTGTTTTAAAAGGGAGTGGGCCTTAGTTCTATAGGTGGACGCCTTTTCGAGATATCGCCATAAAGGTGGACCAGGGGTGACTCTAGAATTAATTTGTACGATATGGTTATCAAATGAAAAGTATTAATGAGTATTTTAAAACTGGGTGGGCCTTAGTTCTATGGGTGGACGCCTTTTCGAGATATCGCCATAAAGGTAGACCAGGGATGACTCTAGAATTTGTTTGTACGATATGGGTATCAAATGAAAGGTGTTAATGAGTATTTTAAAAGGGAGTGGGCCTTAGTTCTATAGGTGGACGCCTTTGCGAGATATCGCCATAAAGGTGGACCAGGAATGACTTTAGAATTTTTTTACGATATGGGTATCAAATGAAAGGTGTTAACGAGTATTTTAAAAGGGAGTGGGCCTGAATTCTATAGGTGGACGCCTTTTCGGGATGTCGTTATAAAGGTGGACCAGGGTTGACTCTAGAATGCGTTTATACATTATGAGTATCAAACGAAAGGTGATAATGAGTATTTTAAAAGGGAGTGGGCCTTAGTTCTATAGGTGGACGCTTTTTCGATATATCGCCATAAAGGTGGACCAGGGGTGACTCTATAATGTGTTTGTACAATATGGGTGTCAAATTAAAGGTATTAATAAGAATTTTAAAAGGGAGTGGTAGTAGTTGTATATGTGAAGGCGTTTTCGAGATATCGACCAAAATGTGGACCAGGGTGACCCAGAACATCATCTTTCGGGTACCGCTAATTTATTTATATATATAATACCACGAACAGTAATCCTGCCATGATTCCAAGGGCTTTTGATTTCGCCCTGCAGAACTTTTTCATTTTCTTTTACTTAATATGGTAGGTGTCACACCTATTTTACAAATTTTTTTTCCAAAGTTATATTTTGCGTCAATAAACCAATCCAATTACCATGTTTGAACCCTTTTTTCGTATTTGGTATAGAATTATGGCACCTTTTTCATTTTTCGTAATTTTCGATATCGAAAAAGTGGGCGTGGTCATAGTCAGATTTCGGCCATTTTTTATACCAATAGAAAGTGAGTTCAGGTAATTATTTGAACTGAGTTTAGTAAAGATATATCGATTTTTGCTCAAGTTATCGTGTTAATGGCCCAGCGGAAGGACAGACGGTCGACTGTGTATAAAAACTGGGCGTGCTTCAACCGATTTCGCCCTTTTTCACAGAAAACAGTTATCGTCCTAGAATCTAAGCCGCTACCAAATTTCACAAAATGGGCATTAAATGTATCCTAGACAAATCAAATGAAAAAGGGCGGAGCCACGCCCATTTTGAAATATTATTTTATTTTTGTATTTTGTTGCACCATATCATTACTGGAGTTGAATGTTGACATAATTTACTTATATACTGTAAAGATATTAAATTTTTTGTAAAAATTTCACTTAAAAAAAAAAAAAATTCTTTAAAATGGGCGTGGTCGTTCTACGATTTTGCTAATTTTTTTTAAGCATACATATAGTAATAGGAGTAACATTCCTGCCAAATTTCATCATGATATCTTCAACGACTGCCAAATTACAGCTTGCAAAACTTCTAAATTACCTTCGTTTAAAAGTGGGCGGTGCCACACCCATTGTCCAAAATTTTACTTATTTTCTATTCTGTGTCATACGTTCAACGCACCTACCAAGTTTCATCGCTCTATCCCTCTTTGGTAATGAATTATCGCAATTTTTCGATTTTTCGAAATTTTCGATATCGAAAAAGAGGGCGTGGTTATAGTCCGATATCTTTAATTTTAAATAGCGATCTGAGATGAGCGCCCAGGAATCTACATACCAAATTTCGTCAAGATATCTCAAAATTTACTCAAGTTATCGTGTTAATGGACAGACGGACGGACGGACATGGCTTAATCAAATTTTTTTTCGATACTGATGATTTTGATATATGGAAGTCTATATCTATCTCGATTCCTTTATACCTGTACAACCAACCGTTATCCAATCAAAGTTAATATACTCTGTGAGCTCTGCTCAACTGAGTATAAAAAAGGGTGATTTGCAGATTTATCGACAGATTTTATTAGATACAAATGCTCACAAACGTAACTATAGCCCAGATAGTTAAATTAAGGGGAAAAATCGTACAAATATGTATATATTAGGGGGACTCATGAAAGCATATAAACTTATAAGGTGTAGAATTATATCCATTTACACACGCTGTTATATGAACGCACCTAGTAATACCCTTGATAAACTTGATTGTTTATCAGCTGTATTATTGCCAAACAAAATTTTCAAAACCAAAACGCCTTTACTTGCTGATGTTGGAGATTTCTAATGAAAATGCCTGCTGTAATGTCTGCAAGGTTGCATTCCTTTGAGTTTACCGCGTTTACACAATGAAATGTGCGCCTAAATTTATACAAATTGTGTAAATGATTTTTCATACAAAATTTGACAGCTCGTTTACGCACTAGATAAATGTATACGTTTACACACTTTATAAGGCATTTATACGGTTACATGAGTCCCCCTATTATCAGAAAATTATTCAATTATGATCCACACTTGTTCATAAGGGGTAGAGGTTTAGTGAAATAAATCGATTGCCGTGAAAATATTTATCAATATTGGGATAATCCTAATGAGTTGGTGGATAGACTGAGGTGCTTATATCTTCAACAAGTGCTGGTCATAACAACCATCAAAACGAGATTATATCAAATATTGAAGAGTTGCGGGAAGCAAATATTATTAAGTAATATGAACATAAATAAATTTGAACTTTCCTCATTTGGCAATAGTAGGTCGAAAACGAAAACAATTCTAGACCGAAATAAAAACCCCTATTTAAACAAGAAAAGAATAATTAACCTAGCTGCCGCTATAGAAGACGATGATGGCATTTCGAAAGTATTCTTTTTGGAAGAGTTAAATAAGATAAAAATTAAATTAGAACATCAAATCAGAGAAATAAATACAATCCTGAATAATAGTACTAAAAATTATGTATCGATTCTTGAGGATTTAATAGATCGGCTAATAAAAGGTGAATGTAGGGAGGAATTAAGTTATATAAACAACTATTTATCTATTACTGAGGATTATTTGATGCGTTTCATTGTGTTGAAACCACATCCCACGGAAAAAGATGTAGAAGTGCTAAAAATTGGTGGAACATATGAAATGGATGATATAGTTGAAACAATTACCAACATATATGAACCTTTAAATCAAGGGTATATTGATATAAGTGATCATCCTAATACATTTCAAACTGAAATTATGAGCTTTAAGGAAGAAGTAAATTTTGATAAAGAATGCTCAATTGGCCCATTACTAGGTTTCAGTAGAAGAATACTGGAGCCAGGGATTGTTCATTACTCTGACAATCCAGTGGATATAACAAAAGTAAACACGATATCTTTTGAGTGTAATATAATCAACGGATCATATATAAATAAACTATCTGAGCATACAATTCATCAGTTTTCGCTTATAGTTAGTCCAGGATATAAAATCTCAGAAATAACTGCTAATGTTATATATTTACCGGTTAATACACGTCAAATAAGCACTCTAGTTCTTGGAGTTGTTGATCAAACTGGTAGCTTGGTTAATTTTCGTCGAGAGAACATGTCAATAAGACTGCATTTAAAACCTATCTAAAAAATTATAATTTTTAATAAAAAGCCGCTACATACAGATTTTGTGAATAGTTTTCAATCAACCTCAAAAGTATTGGCTACAAAAACAAAAAGACTACACCCCAAAGAAGTAAAAACTCCTGTTCAACATAAAATTGAGTTAACCCCCGCGAATAAGGAGTTCCTAATAAGTCTAGGATTTAGTTTAAAACAAGTAAGGAAGGCTAAGTTCGGGTGTAATCGAACATTACATACTCAGTTGAGAGCTATGGAGACAAAATAAGGGAAATCACCATGTAGGAAAATGAACCTCGGGTAACCCTGGAATGTGTTTGTATGACATGCGTATCAAATGGCAGGTATTAAAGAGTATTTTAAGAGGGAGTGGGCCATAGTTCTATAGGTGGACACCTTTTCGAGATATCGCCATAAACGTGGACCAGGGCTGACTCTAGAATTTGTTTGTACGATATGGGTATCAAATGAAAGGTGTTAATGGGTATTTTAAAACGGAGTGGGCCTTAGTTCTATGGGTTGACGCCTTTTCGAGATATTGCCATAAAGGTGGACCAGGGGTGACTCTAGAATTTGTTTGTACGATATGGGTATCAAACGAAAGGTGTTAATGAGTGTTTTAAAAGGTAGTGGGCCTTAGTTCTATGGGTTGACGCCTTTTCGAGATATTGCCATAAAGGTGGACCAGGGGTGGCTCTAGAATTTGTTTGTACGATATGGGTATCAAATGAAAGGTGTTAATGAGTATTTTAAAAGGGAGTAGGCTTTAGTTCTATAGGTGGACGCCTTTTCGGGATATCGTTATAAAGGTGGACCAGGGGTGACTCTAGAATTAATTTGTACGATATGGGTATCAAATGAAAGGTGTTAATGAGTATTTTAAAAGTGGGTGGGCCTTAGTTCTATGGGTGGACGCCTTTTCGAGATATCGCCATAAAGGTGGACCAGGGATGACTCTAGAATGCGTTTGTACAATATGGGTATCAAACGAAAGGTGTTAATGAGTGTTTTAAAAGGGAGTGGGCCTTAGTTCTATAGGTGGACGCCTTTTCGAGATATCGCCATAAAGGTGGACCAGGGGTGACTCTAGAATTAATTTGTACGATATGATTCTCAAATGAAAGGTATTAATGAGTATTTTAAAACTGGGTGGGCCTTAGTTCTATGGGTGGACGCCTTTTCGAGATATCGCCATAAAGGTGGACCAGGGATGACTATAGAATTTGTTTGTACGATATGGGTATTAAATGAAAGGTGTTAATGAGTATTTTAAAAGGGAGTGGGCCTTAGTTCTATAGGTGGACGCCTTTTCGAGATATCGCCATAAAGGTGGACCAGGGGTGACTTTAGAATTTTTTTACGATAAGGGTATCAAATGAAAGGTGTTAACGAGTATTTTAAAAGGGAGTGGGCCTTAATTCTATAGGTGGACGCCTTTTCGGGATATCGTTATAAAGGTGGGCCAGGGTTGACTCTAGAATGCGTTTATACATTATGAGTATCAAACGAAAGGTGATAATGAGTATTTTAAAAGGGAGTGGGCCTTAGTTCTATAGGTGGACGCTTTTTCAATATATCGCCATAAAGGTGGACCGGGGGTGACTCTATAATGTGTTTGTACATTATGGGTGTCAAATTAAAGATATTAATAAGAATTTTAAAAGGGAGTGGTGGTAGTTGTATATGTGAAGGCGTTTTCGAGATATCGACCAAAATGTGGACCAGGGTGACCCAGAACATCATCTGTCGGGTACCGCTAATTTATTTATATATTTAATACCACGAACAGTAATCCTGCCACGATTCCAAGGGCTTTTGATTTCGCCCTGCAGAACTTTTTCATTTTCTTTCACTTAATATGGTAGGTGTCACACCTATTTTACAAAGTTTTTTTCTAAAGTTATATTTTGCGTCAATAAACCAATCCAGTTACCATGTTTCAACCCTTTTTTCGTATTTGGTATAGAATTATGGCACTTTTTTCATTTTTCGTAATTTTCGATATCGAAAAAGTGGGCGTGGTCATAGTCAGATTTCGGCCATTTTTTATACCAATAGAAAGTGAGTTCAGGTAATTATGTGAACTGAGTTTAGTAAAGATATATCGATTTTTGCTCAAGTTATCGTGTTAATGGCCGAGCGGAAGGACAGACGGTCGACTGTGTATAAAAACTGGGCGTGGCTTCAACCGATTTCGCCCTTTTTCACAGAAAACAGATATCGTCCTAGAACTAAGCCGCTACCAAATTTCACAAGGATTGGTAAATTTTTGTTCGACTTATGGCATTAAATGTATCCTAGACAAATCAAATGAAAAAGGGCGGAGCCACGCCCATTTTGAAATTTTCTTTTATTTTTGTGTTTTGTTGCACCATATCATTACTGGAGTTGAATGTTGACATAATTTACTTATATACTGTAAAGATATTAAATTTTTTGTAAAAATTTCACTTTAAAAAAAAAAAATGTTTAAAAGTGGGCGTGGTCGTTCTCCGATTTTGCTAATTTTTTTTAAGCATACATATAGTAATAGGAGAAACGTTCCTGCCAAATTTCATCACGATATCTTCAACGACTGCCAAATTACAGCTTGCAAAACTTCTAAATTACCTTCATTTAAAAGTGGGCGGTGCCCCGCCCATTGTCCAAAATTTTACTTATTTTATATTCTGCGTCATAAGTTCAACGCACCTACCAAGTTTCATCGCTCTATCCCTCTTTGGTAATGAATTATCGCAATTTTTCGATTTTTCCAAATTTTCGATATCGAAAAAGAGGGCGTGGTTATAGTCCGATATCGTTCATTTTAAATAGCGATCTGAGATGAGCGCCCAGAAATCTACATACCAAATTTCGTCAAGATATCTCAAAATTTACTCAAGTTATCGTGTTAACGGGCAGACGGACGGACGGACGGACATGGCTTAATCAAATTTTTTTTCAATACTGATGATTTTGATATATGGAAGTCTATATCTATCTCGATTCCTTTATACCTGTACAACCAACCGATATCCAATCAAAGTTAATATACTCTGTGAGCTCTGCTCAACTGAGTATAAAAATGAGTGATATAATAAACGTTTTGTCCAAACCCATATTTGATAATAGTATTATAAAAAAGATTGTCATAGCTACATACCATATCTTCAATCGTTTCAAAACAATGACGAAATTTGGATCCCTATACAAAATCCAGACCTATATGTGCTACCTAATGAGAATATTTTATACATTGAGGGATTCATATCAAATAGCAATTTGCAAGTTTCAAAAACTGTGCAGCTGCTTAATAATTGTATGGTGTATTTATTCGAGGAGATTCGATATGAAATTAGTGGAAACGAAATTGATCGCACTAGAAAGTTGGGTATTACAACAACAATGAAAAATTATGTATCATTTAACGAATTTGAGAGTAAAAATCTAAAAAATGCAGGGTGGTGTCCATTTGAAAATATTAATCTAAAAACTGGTCATTTTAATTTATGTGACGGTTGAAAAACCTGATTGGATTCGCTGAAGATTTTGATAAAATTATTGGTAATTGTAAACATGAATTAATCTTAATACGAACCAAAGAAGATGATGCTGTTATGATGTCAACTACACCATCAGAAAAGCTTTTATTTAAACTTTTAAATATTACATGGAAAGTGGCACATGTTCAACTTTCAGACTCGTATCAGTTAACTATGTTGAGAACAATTAATAACTAACAACCACTAAACATTTCATTTAGAAGTTGGGATGTTTACCATAACCCGTCTCTACAGGAAAGCACTAATATCTTATAGAATGTCAAACTGGTTGGTGAAAATGGAAGACCTCGCTATATTATTTTAGGATTTCAAAATGAAAATAAATTTACACATTGTAACTTGTATCAAATGGCAGCACTACCGTCATTGAGGATGTAGAAGAATTCTTCTACCTTGGCAGCCAAATTACTAAAGATGGCGGCGCAGAATCGGATGTATCTGCAAGGATCTGCAAGGCATGAACTGCATTCCACAGGTTAGGCCGAGTATGGCGCTCTTGCATATTGTCGATGAAAACAAAACTCAGGATTTTTAACACCAGCGTGAAATCAGTTCTGTTATACGGGTCCGAAACCTGGCTTGTCTCTGACCGCATTAACCGACGACTGCAAACGTTTATAAACAAGTGTCTGAGAATAGTCTGCCGTATCTTCTGGCCAAGAACAATAAGCAACGCCGATCTACTGTCACTCACGAACAACCCCCCAATCTAAACTGAAATTAAAAAACGTAAATGGGGTTGGATCGGTCACACTCTCTGCAGAGAAGAAGACAACGTTGCCAAAATAGCCTTCCAATGGAACCCACAAGGAAGCCGGCGCAGGGGGCGCCCTCGACAAACTTGGATGCGTACGATTCTCAATGAGAGCTCTTCCACCGCCACCTGGAATGAAATAAGACGTTTAGCGACTGATAGAAGTCACTGGAGAGCGTTCGTCTCCGCCCTATGCTCCGACTAGGCGCGATAAGTTGTGCTTTTTATACTCAGTTGAGCAGAGCTCACAGAGTATATTAAGTTTGATTGGATAACGGTTGGTTGTACATATATAAAGGAATCGAGATAGATATAGACTTCCATATATCAAAATAATCAGGATCGAAAAAAAATTTGATTGAGCCATGTCCGTCCGTCCGTCCGTCCGTCCGCCCGTTAACACGATAACTTGAGTAAATTTTGAGGTATCTTGATGAAATTTGGTATGTAGGTTCCCGAGCACTCATCTCAGATCTCTATTTAAAATGAACGATATCGGACTATAACCACGCCCACTTTTTCGATATCGAATATTTCGAAAAACCGAAAAAGTACGATAATTCATTACAAAAGACCGATAAAGCGACGAAACTTGGTAGATGAGTTGAACTTATGACGCAAAATAGAAAATTAGTAAAATTTTGGACAATGGGCGTGGCACCGCCCACTTTTAAAAGAAGGTAATTTAAAACTTTTGCAAGCTGTAATTTGGCAGTCGTTGAAGATATCATGATGAAATTTGGCAGGAACGTTACTCTTATTACTATATGCACGCTTAATAAAAATTAGCAAAATCGGAGAAGGACCACGCCCACTTTAAAAAAAAAATTTTTTTAAAGTAAAATTTTAACAAAAAATTTAATATCTTTACAGTATATAAGTAAATTATGTCAAGATTCAACTCCAGTAATTATATGGTGCAACAAAATACAAAAATAAAAGAAAGTTTAAAAATGGGCGTGACTCCGCCCTTTTTCATTTAATTTGTCTAGGATACTTTTAACGCCATAAGTCGAACAAAAATTAACCAATCCTTGTGAAATTTGGTAGGGCCATAGATTTTATGGCGTTAACTGTTTTCTGTGAAAATGGGCGAAATCGGTTGATGCCACGCCCAGTTTTTATACACAGTCGTCCGTCTGTCCTTCCGCATGGCCGTTAAGACGATAACTTGAGCAAAAATCGATATATCTTTACTAAACTTAGTTCACGTACTTATCTGAACTCACTTTATCTTGGTATGAAAAATGAACGAAATCCGACTATGACCACGCCCACTTTTTCCATATCGAAAATTTAGAAAAATGAAAAAAATGCCATAATTCTATACCAAATACGAAAAAAGGGATGAAATATGGTAAGGTAATTGGATTGTTTTATTGACGCGAAATATAACTTTAGAAAAAACTTTATAAAATGATTGTGACACCTACCATATTAAGTAGAAGGAAATGAAAAAGTTCTGCAGGGCGAAATAAAAAACCCTTAAAATCTTGGCAGGTATTACATATATAAATAAATTAGCGGTATCCAACAGATGATGTTCTGGGTCACCCTGGTCCACATTTTGGTCGTTATCTGGAAAACGCCTTCACATATACAACTACCACCACTCCCTTTTAAAACTCTCATTAATACCTTCAATTTGATACCCATATCGTACAAACTCATTCTAGAGTCACCCTGGTCCACCTTTATGGCGATATCTCGAAACGGCGTCCACCTATGGAACTAAGGATTACTCCCTTTTAAAATACTCATTAACACCTTTCATTTGATACCCATATCGTACAAACGCATTCTAGAGTCACACCTGGTCCATCTTTATGGCGATATCTCGAAAAGGCGTCCACTTATAGAACTAAGGCCCACTCCCTCTTAAAATACTCATTAACTCTTTCGTTTGATACCCATATTGCACAAACGAATTCTAGAGTCACCCCTGGTCCACCTTTATGGCGATATCTCGAAAAGGGGTCCACCTATAGAACTAAGCCCCACGCCCTTTTAAAATAATCATTAACACCTTTCATTTGATACTCATATCATACAAACAAATTCTAAAGTCACCCCTGGTCTACCTTTATGGCGATATCTCGAAAAGGCGAACACCTATAAAACGAAGGCCCACTCCCTTTTAAAAATACTCATTAACATCTTTCATTTGATACCCATATCGTACAAACAAAGTCTAGAGTCACCCCTGGTCCACCTTTATTGCGATACCTCGACAATGCGTCCACCTATAGAACTAAGGTCCACTCCCTCTTAAAATACTCATTAACTCCTTTCGTTTGATACCCATATTGCACAAACGAATTCTAGAGTCACCCCTGGCCCACCTTTATGGCGATATCTCGAAACGGCGTCCACCTATAGAACTAAGGCCCACTCCGTTTTAAAATACTCATTAATACCTTTCGTTTGATGCCCATATTGTGCAAACAAATTCTAGGGTCACCCCTGGTCCACCTTTATGGCGATATCTCGAAACGGCGTCCACCTATGGAACTAAGGATTACTCCCTTTTAAAATGCTCATTAACACCTTTCATTTGATACCCATATCGTACAAACGCATTCTAGAGTCACCCGTGGTCCATCTTTACGGCGATATCTCGAAAAGGCGTCCATCTATAGTACTTAGGTCCACGCCCTTTTAAAATACTCATTAATACCTTTCATTTGATACCCATATCGTACAAACGCATTCTAGAGTCAACCCTGATCCACTTTTATGGCTATATCCCTAAATGGCGTCCACCTATAGAACTATGGCCCACTCCCTCATAAAATACTCTTTAATGCCTTTCATTTGATACACATGTCATACAAACACATTCCAGGGTTTCCCTCGGTTCATTTTCCTACATGGTTATTTTCCCTTATGTTGTCACCATAGCTCTCAACTGAGTATGTAATGTTCGTTTACACCCGAACTTAACCTTCCTTACTTGTTAGTTTTAACTTTTGCAATTGTCAACTAGATGTTCAATTCTATCTAGGAATACAACTAACTTATTAGATGTTAAAGTTCGCCTCAACTCCACTACATATCCATATGATGATTTTATTATTAAATTTGATCGAAATCGGTATGCTCTATTATATGATATGTATTTGAAATTTCAACAAAGTTATTATGGACGCACTCCCCAACCACTTTTATCGCCTGATCAATTTATTCAAACTGCTCCAATAATTGTTTTAGATGTAACACATCAGCATGAATCTATAAAAAGCGGTCCCATAGATATCCGGATTGAGCTAAAATTTCACAAGGCCGTCTCTGCTAACACCGCTGCTTATTGTATACCAATCAATGATAAAATGTATGAATATATTCCATTCACAAATGTTGTCAAAAAGATTATTTAAATAAAAGAGAGTGGTAATTTTCTGAAACAACACACAAGGAGATTCGCATTGCTGTCTATAATAATATAACTTGTCAAAAGTAGATTGCTAACCACAATTTTTCTTAGGTGAGGTTAGGTTGAACTGGCCGGTCCATGAGGACCTCACATAGACTGATTGAGTCCGTCGTGTTACCAGAAATTTGTTTTAACGACCAAACTGAAAAACCCTATCAAAAACCAGGACCTATGTTATAAAATAACTCCGCCCTCTTGGCAAATACAAGAAGCTTCCTAGGATTTAAGCCACTTGCTGCTTCTAAATGTGACAGCTGTATCACTCCTAATAGCTGGAGTCTTAGCCTGGCAAGTGCAGGGCACGAGCATAGAACGTGTTCGATCGTTTCCTCCTCCAACCGGAAATTCCTACATCTGCTATCACTGAAGAAGCCTAATTTAAAGGCATGGGACGCCAGAAGGGAGTGTCCAGTCAGTATACCCGTCATGAGTATATAGTCCTCTCTTTTTAATGATAGAAGCAACTTTGTTAGTCTAAGGTTGTAAGACCTACACATAATCTTTGACACTTTACAGCCCCGCGCTTGAACCCACGCCTTTCCTTCTTGGTCGATCATGTGCACCTCTCGCATTCGCTTAATTTCGCCCCGTCTAATTGGGACGTTTACAGAGCAAGCTTCAAGGGATGCGCCCTTTCTAGCTAGTTCATCCGCTTTTTCATTCCCATCTATTCCCATATGCCCTGGGACCCAATATATATGTATGCTTCTCCCTGTCCCGATTCTCTCCAGAGACTGCTTATACTCTAACACGCATTTAGATGCTGCGCTATGCGAGACTATTGCCTTAATCGCTGTAGCACAGTATACCGCAGACCCTACTCCTTCGACTACTTTGGAACCACCTCTGTACACATATATCGCCTCGTCCGCCATTTGCGCACCCTTGCGCCAACCGTCCACCTCTATTGTGGCCTTAAGATCTCCCTCGAAGCGCAGACAGGGAATCAGGTAGTCTGTTCATCTTGTGATTAATGACGCTATACTACTATGGCCATATGGTCGGCACTCAAGCTGCCCCGAGGCACCGAGCCTGGTTGCAGTTGTTAATGCTATGTTCTTTGCTACCAGGTCTACAGGTGGAATGTGCAGAATGGGATAGAGTACAGCAGTTGGGGTTGTTTTCAGGGCTCCCGTAATGCTAAACATCGATAGTCTGCATATCCCCTTTAATTTTTTGAGGTATGTTGTTTTTTTTCTGGCTTTCCACCAAACAAGAACTCCATAGTATAGAATATGGCTTACAATCGCTGTAAAACCCCAATGAGCAAGAGAGGGCGATAGGCCCCACGTACACCGCAGCATTCTTTTACATGCATAAAGTGCAGTTCAGGCTTTCTTCACCCTCTCCTCCACGTTGAGCTTCCATGACATCTTACTGTCTAGGATGATGGCTAGACATTTTGTGTAAGGTTTCTCCTGTAAGGTCACCCCTCCTAACTTAGGCCTGATCCAATTTGGGACCTTGTACCTCTTTGTAAACAAGACCATATCCGTCTTCTCCGCATTGACATTCAACCCGACATTAAATGTCCAGATATGAATATCCCGAAGCGAGCGATCCATCAAAGAACTTATCGTTGGAAGGCACTTTCCACTTATGACAATTGCAATGTCATCTGCGTAAGCCGTAAGTTTTTCGGGTCCCTCATCGAATCGCCTGAGCAGTTGGTTGATTACCAGCGTCCACAGCAGAGGTGATAGCACCCTTCGCTGCGGCGTGCCCCTGTCCACTGATTTCGCGGCCTCGTACAATCCCCATTGTGATGTAATCTTCCTGCAATTTAACATGCAGCCGATCCATCTCGTTAAGGCTGGATGTACTTTAATGTAATTAAGACCATCCATAATCGCCTATTTAGAAACGTTATTGAAAGCACCGACAATGTCCAAGAAGATTCCTAGAGCATATTCCTTATATTCCAGGGATTTCTCTATGCTTATTACCACCCTATGCAATGCGGTGTGTTCGGCCTGGGTGCGTCCGAAACCTGCAATGGGTTGGCGCACACGGGTCCATCTCGGGATTGGTGTGGTTCACTCAAATTGAAATAAACAAATTTTTGGGTTTTGTGAATAGCCTTATAAGTGTATTTTAACTTTCTGGTTAATTATTGAGCTCAAGGCCGCAAGGATAAATAAAACACCATGTAATTTGTGGTATTATAATTAATATAATTGGTCGATATTTCGGTTTCAATCTGAAACAATCATCAGGACTAAAAAAACACAAAATATAATAACAAACATTGGGCAAACATAAAAATAGCAGGTGTATATTTTACATATGGGCATACAACTTACACAAATGAATGTACTTGATCGACTGATCATATGTTCGAGCAGATGAATGAATGTTTTGTTTATTTATCCTTGCGGCCTTGAGCTCAATAATTAACCAAAAAGTTGAAATAAACAAACACAAGAGGGTTTTTCCTCGTTATAAGATTGCCTTTGATTACAGCGAAAGGAAATATATAATTGATACAATATTACCTTTGTGTTTAAAGTGACGATGGTGATCCTGGGCAACGTGAAATGCTTGGCGGTCGATCGAAAAAGAGGCCGGTTGTCCCGTTGATGACAACCGCTAAGCCGCGAAACAGGTCCTCTGTTGTTAAGAAGGGGAAAGCCACACACATAATCGCCCCACATATACGTACATAGGTGCTGACAACCGACACACACACATGCATGTGTATGAAAGGCATGCATGTGTATGCATGCACATAAATATGGGCGTGAGAGTGTGGGTGGCTGGAAATGTTATTAGAACATTAGGGAGGGGCGCCGTCAATCAAGTAAAAGTTAGGCATTGGGCCTAAACATGCCGCTCCCTTGCGGTACGCAAAGTCACAGTCCTCCAAGGATCACCGACCGTAAAGAAGAGGAAAAAATAAAAACTTATAACTAACTATAACTAACTTAACCTAACGACTTCCAGTCCGCCGGCTTGGCGGCACGAAAGATGGTTTTCATAGTGTGCAAGCTTGGCTGCTGATACCTCGGTCATTCGCTATTGGTCCCGTCAAGGTGAGAGGTTGACGAGCCATGTTTGCCTACAGCTAGGGATTGAGAAAAGAAGTAAGAAGATATACGTGTTCATATTTCTTGCCGTTTACATAAAACTCAATTTATTTCGATAAAGGTACTATTTACATGTATAAACTTATAATAAGCTAAATAACCCTAAATCACCATTAAGGTATACTAGATCGGGTGGGTCCCCGAGAGTACCCACCCGAAGATCGTGCGCGAGCAGCGATCCGAAGAATGGTGGTAATGTGCCCGGCGTTATGATTTTGGCGTAAACATCGCCGGCAAGAACGAGGCGAATTGGTGTGGACGCATAAAAATGGGGACCCGCCAGACGAATATGCTCGTAAGGAGCCGCGACGCTGGGGTCGACGTTATATGTGGGGCTCACGCGCCTGAACTTATGGACCTAGACTGCCTGAGTCGTCACCGTCTTGCTCTGTCCATGTTTGCCTGTAAATCTAATGAAACAGCCGGTTTCGCCATAGCGCGTAGCTGGCGAGGCCGAGGGCGAGTCTACGCTCACGCGTTTTCCGTGGTGCTCGCATGCGTCGTTGCGTGGGTGGGCGGAAAGGCCGTAATTTCGCTCCACTTTCCTCTCGTCTTTCCTGCGCTAATAGGGTTCGAAACGGCCATGGGTCCGATCCCGTACTGTTTGCTCGACCTGTGTGGGAGCCCGCTCCACTCCCGGATGGTATCTGTGGATCCTCGGTAAAGGCCGATCGGACGCATGGAGAGACAGCGCCTCATTCATAGTCCCGTCGTCCACCTGTTGCGTCGTGTGCATGCTTTCATAGCCCTCCTCCTCCTCTTCTAAGACCAGCTGGTTCCAGCTCTTGGGCTGCTTTGGCTCCGATGAAATGTCTTCCAATGAAACGTGCAGTGTGGCATGACGGTTGCTACCACATATTCGGCACCTGCCCTTACTCGTGCAGTCTCTGGCGCGATGCACCATCGAAAGACAATGTTGCTTGAAGTAAGCTCTGATAAATTCGCGCAGCCGTTGCAGCGGGGACTTTGCGCGATTGATAGGACACGACCTGATCGGATGCTGCGCGCTGCATAGATGGCACGGCTTCGGGTAACGAGCGGCTTGGCGCTCGGTCCTCTTGCGTAGCGAAGCGTAACAAGTCATTCTATTCAGAGAATGTAGAAGAAAAAGAAATGGAAACTCAGTTTATTTGTTATGACTGGGTCCCGCGTTCGGTGGCGAGTAGGCCCTAATTTTATTATCGAGACTTGAGAAATTTAGCGGCTGAGTAGGGTGAAAACATCTGTAGCCGCATAAAAAAAATATTCATATTTGCCGCACATTATGTGCATGGCCTCTTTCCCCGCACGTTATGTGCCTGGGTCTTTAGTGCCTTATTTGTCTATTTTTTTGTGTGACCCGGTAGCGTTTTAGCTAACCAGGCCTACTAGTGCTGCAGAAGAATGCGCATTAACGTTATTCGGTACTCCCATTTTGGTACCGAACCGGGTAGAGGGTGTGTTATGTGATTGATTTTTGCCTCGTTGTTGTTTGTGTTGTTGGTGCTAACATCCAACAATTTTCGTGCCAGCCGCAAAGAAATGTTTGGACAACACAATTTTATGCGACATAAGAAACAATATAAAGATGTTCTGGGACAAAAGGCAAACATTTTTATGAAATTTACCTTTTCTTTTTTGTATGGCTCTTCATCTATTTATTGAATTTTTTTTTTCTAAATATGCTTGGAGTCCTGCTTATTTGGTGGCCTTTCCCAAATGGCACGGTTCCCGAAAGGCGTTTGGATCCGCTACCGATTTATCAGAAACGGGTTTTTAGGTACCCGTTTGCATTTTTTTATGCATCACTAATATAGAATAGGCATATATTTGTAGATACGTTGGCGTAAGTATACCAACAGTCAGTGCACGGACTTTACCGCATTGGTAGACTTACCAACTTTTTGACCAATTTTCATTTTCTACTACTTCTATAACCAAATCCCAAAAATCTAACAACATTTCAATTTATACGCATTGAAACTAAATACTGTGATCATTTCGTAAACATATTGATTTTCCGGGCACACCCAAATTACATTAAGAGGTAACAGTACAGTAAGAGGTAACCCAAACGAACCCATTTTGAACCAGGTTGTGCACAAATTCAAAAAGGAAATAAACTTGTTTATGAAATACATGTAGTTTATGAGCACGCAAACATTTTCCTGCGCTATTTTCCTCATTTTTTGAATGAAAATAAAGTTTAAGGCTAACCGTAACATGCCGAAATCGATGATTTTGTGGCAGTGTTTTGGTACATTTGAAAACACAGTGCTACAAAAAGAATATCTCAGGCACTTTTGTAGCGACCTAGTGTTCGTCGTAGGTTTTGATGAGTAGATCACGATACCGTGTTTCAAAATTTTCTTACACGCCGAAATTTTCAAGTTATTTTTACTCCGTCATTTTTCGATCATTTTTGATTGCTTAATAGTTTTGGAAAGCTGAAAGATAGGGATTCAAAAATATGTATATTTGTCTACAATTATTATAGCAAATTTTTGAGATTTTTTAAAAGTTATCTAAAATTTTCTCTTTTTTTTTAATTTTTCAAAGTTTGACGTCTTTTTAATGTATCATTTCTTTAATGAATTATTTTTTTTCTTAAAGAGGTTGAGAGAATATTCTATTACGAGTAAAAAAAGTGTTGGTTGATCAAATTCGGTTCAGAATTGTTGAAATGACAACACTTTTTGTGAACAAGAAAATTCTGCTCTCATCGTAGAATCGATATCGCGCCATGTCAGGATTGAATGTATGATTTCAGTATATCGTCGTCGTTGTTTTGAGCAATCTCTATGCTTCGTTTAACCTTTTTTTTTGTGATTTAATTATGAAACAAAGATAAACAAAATTATTTACTTTTATTAAAAGTATTTACTATTTAATTATTTACTTTTTGGGGAATAACAGAAACGCCAACTACGTAGAAATAGTGAATGAGTTTCTAGAGGCTTATGAGCAGATGGGATGCAGAATGTCAATCAAAGTCAATTTTCTGCATTCACATTTGGATTTCTTCCCTGAAAATCTTGGACAATTCAGAGATTAAAAAACGCTTTGTCGGAAAAAATCAGATCAGAATGCTGGCAAATTATTGCTGGTCTCTAAAACGCGATACTGATGATATGGCTTATAAACGTAGAAGATCTAGTAAACATTTTTAACAGCTATCGAAATTCGAAGTTTTTTTTGTATTAAGTACATAAAATAAAACAAAATTTGCAACTATTTTTTTCTTTATTTTTTCTCTCCAACGTAGGAGCAAAATAAAATTACTCGAGAGATGATATAGATAATTAAAAAATATCGAAATTGTGTAAATAATTAAAGTCAATAATTGGAATTTTGTTATAACAAAAAACAAGTAAGGAAGGTTAAGTTCGGGTGTAACCGAACATTAAATACTCAGTTGAGAGCTATGGTGACAACATTAGGGAAAATAACCATATAGGAAAATGAACCGAGGGTAACCCTGGAATATGTTTGTATGACATGTGTATCAAATGAAAGGTATTAAAGAGTATTTTATGAGGGAGTGGGCCATAGTTCTATAGGTAGACACCATTTAGGGATATCGCAATAAAGGTGGATCAGGGTTGACTCTAGAATTTTTTGTACGATATGGGTATCAAATGAAAGGTGTTAATTAGTATTTTAAAAGGGAGTGATCCTTAGTTCCATAGGTGGACGCCGTTTCGGGATATCGCCATAAAGGTGGACCAGGGGTGACCCTAGAATTTGTTTGTATGATATGGGTATCAAATGAAAGGGGTTAATGAACATTTTAAAAGGGAGTGGGCCATAGTTCTATAGGTGGACGCCTTTTCGAGATATCGCCATAGAGGTGGACCAGGGGTGACTCTAGAATATGTTTGTACGATATGGGTATCAAATGAAAGGTGCTAATGAGTGTTTTAAAAGGGAGTGATCCTTAGTTCCATAGCTGGACGCCGTTTCGGGACATCGCCATAGAGGTGGACCAGGGGTGACCCTAGAATTTGTTTGTACGATATGGGTACCAAATGAAAGGGGTTAATGAACATTTTAAAAGGGAGTGGACCTTAGTACAATAGGTGAACGCCTTTTCGAGATATCGCCATAAAGGTGGACCAGGGGTGACTCTAGAATGTGTTTTGCGTTTGTACGATATGGGTATCAAATGAAAGGTGCTAATGAGTATTTCAAAAGGGCGTGGGGCTTAGTTCTATAGGTGGACGCCTTTTCGAGATATCGCCATAAAGGCGGACCAGGGGTGACTCTAGAATGTGTTTTGCGTTTGTACGATATGGGTATCAAATAAAAGGTGCTAATGAGTATTTCAAAAGGGCGTGGGGTTTAGTTCTATAGGTGGACGCCTTTTCGAGATATCGGCATAAAGGTGGACCAGGGGTGACTCTGAATGCGTTTGTACAATATGGGTATCAAACGAAAGATGTTAATGAGCTTTTTAAAAGGGCATGGGGCTTAGTTCTATAGGTGGACGCCTTTTCGAGATATCACCATAAGGGTGGACCACGGGTGACTCTAGAATGTGTTTGTACGATATGGATATCAAATTAAAGGTATCAATGAGGGTTTTAAAAGGGAGCGGTGGTAGTTGTATAGGTGGTCGCCTTTTCGAGATATCGCCATAGAGGTGGACCAGGGGTGACTCTAGAATGTGTTTGTACGATATGGGTATCAAATGAAAGGTGTTAATGAGTGTTTTAAAAGGGAGTGATCCTTAGTTCTATAGGTGGACGCCGTTTCGAGATATCGCAATAAAGGTGGACCAGGGGTGACTCTAGAATGTGTTTGTACGATATGGGTATCAAATTAAAGGTATTAATGAGGGTTTTAATAGGGAGTGGTGGTAGATGTATAGGTGGTTGCCTTTTCGAGATATCGGCATAAAGGTGGGCCAGGGGTGACTCTAGAATGCGTTTGTACAATATGGGTATCAAACGAAAGGTGTTAATGAGCATTTTAAAAGGACATGGGGCTTAGTTCTATAGGTGGACGCCTTTTCGGGATATCGCCATAAGGGTGGACCACGGGTGACTCTAGAATGTGTTTGTACGATATGGATATCAAATTAAAGGTATTAATGAGAGTTTTAAAAGGGAGTGGTGGTAGTTGTATAGGTGGTCGCCTTTTCGAGGTATGGGCATAAAGGGGGACCAGGGGTGACTCTAGAATGCGTTTGTACAATATGGGTATCAAACGAAAGGTGTTAATGAGTATTTTAAAAAGGCGTGGGTCTTAGATCTATAGGTGGACGCCTTTTCGAGATATCGCCATAAAGGTGGACCAGGGGTGACTCTAGAATGTGTTTGTGCGATATGGGTATCAAATTAAAGGTATAATTGAGGGTTTTAAAAGGCAGTGGTGGTACTTGTATAGGTGGTCGCCTTTTCGAGATATCGGCATAAAGGTGGACGAGGGGTGACTCTAGAATGCGTTTGTACAGTATTGGTATCAAACGAAAGGTGTTAATGAGCATTTTAAAAGGGAGTGGGCCTTATTTCTATAGGTGGACGCCTTTTCGAGATATATAATGTATTTATTTATTACGGATTTCCTAAGCCTAACTTAAATCTATTTTACATGTTTATACTTGTCTTCTGGACTATGCAATCTAAATAGTTACATCTATGTCCTACCTTGGAGTACTATGGATGGGAGACTTCCAGATCATGCGAACAAAGTGTTGTGCTAGTGAAGTATGTAGGCATTTTACGCATGTTAATAAAGCGCGAAGGCAACATCTGCACGGCGATGCACTGAGTTAATCGAGTGATGCGTTTCAATATGTGCTTCGGCAACCTTTTTTGTTGGCGTACAAGAGCTTGGAAGTCTTGGCGCTACATAGCAGAATAGTTTCGCTGCACTTCTATCAATGCTATGGAAGCCCGCCTGTCCAGCACTAAATTGGTAGTGTTCTGCAATAATTGTACAATTTTTGTTTAAATTTATTGGAATGACATGATTTAATATCATTCGGTAGTTCATTATAGGATCTAAGACCTTTATAATACAGATTACATTTTACTGCTTCAGTTTTATAAGCCAGCAGATTAAAATCATTTTTATTACGAGTATTTACAGAGTGCATATCTTTTACATATTTTATATTAGTCCTCAAATACGCAGGCAAAGTTCCTTCTATTATGTGTTTAATAAATGTCATGGTATAATAAAAAAGTTGCTGTCTAATGCTAAGCCAATTAAGATAGCATAGCATGTCTCTGATAAGTGTGTCATACCGTTTTTATACTCAGTTGAGCAGAGCTCACAGAGTATATTAACTTTGATTGCATAACGGTTGGTTGTACAGGTATAACG
Organism: Eurosta solidaginis; assembly: GCF_040869045.1. Taxonomy (NCBI): domain Eukaryota; kingdom Metazoa; phylum Arthropoda; class Insecta; order Diptera; family Tephritidae; genus Eurosta; species Eurosta solidaginis. Next base: position 160,914,260 of record NC_090324.1, on the reverse strand, counting down.
GAATCGAGATAGATATAGACTTCCATAAATCAAAATCATCAGTATCGAAAAAAAATTCGATTGAGCCATGTCCGTCCGTCCGTCTGCCCGTTAACACGATAACTTGAGTAAATTTTGAGGTATCTTGATGAAATTTGGTATGTAGATTCCTGGGCACTCATATCAGATCGCTATTTAAAATGAACGATATCGGACAATAACCACGCCCACTTTTTCGATATCGAAAATTTTGAAAAATTGAAAAAGTGCGATAATTCATTACCAAATACTCATTAAGCGATGAAACTTGGTAGGTGAGTTGAGCTTATGACGCAGAATAGAAAACTAGTAAAATTTTGGACAATGGGCGTGGCACCGCCCACTTTTAAATGAAGGTAATTTAGAAGTTTTGCACGCTGTAATTTGGCAGTCGTTGAAGATATCATGATGAAATTTTTGCAGGAACGTTACCCTTATTACTTTATGTCTGCTTAATAAAAATTAGCAAAATCAGAGAACGACCACGCCCACTTTTTAAAAATTTTTTTTTTTTTTAATTCAAATTTTAAAAGAAAAGTTAATATCTTTACAGCATATAAGTAAATTATGCCAACATTCAACTCCAGTAATGATATGGTGCAACAAAATACAAAAACAAATGAAAATTTCAAAATGGGCGTGGCTCCGCCATTTTTCATTTAATTTGTCTAGGATGCTTTTAATGCCATAAGTCGAACAAAAACTAACCAATCCTTGTGAAATTTGGTAGAGGCTTAGCTCTTAGGATGATAACTGTTTTCTGTGAAAAAGGGCAGAAATCGGTTGAAGCCACGCCCAGTTTTTATACACAGTCGACCGTCTGTCCTTTATATCCTTTTATATCTTTACTAAACTCAGTTCACGTACTTATCTGAACTTACTTTGTATTGGTGTAAAAAATGGCCGAAATCCGACTATGACCACGCCCACTTTTTCGATATCGAAAATTACGAAAAATGAAAAAAATGCCATAATTATATACCAAATACGAAAAAAGGAATGAAACATGGTAATTGTATTGGTCTATTGACGCAAAATATAACTTTAGAAAAAAACTTGGTAAAATGGGTGTGACACCTACCATATTAAGTAGAAGAAAATGAAAAAGTTTTTCAGGGCGAAATCAAAAGCCCTTGGAATCTTGGAAGGAATACTGATCGTGGTATTACATATATAAATAAATTAGCGGTACCCGAGAGATGATGTTCTGGATACCCTGGTCCACATTTTGGTCGATATCTCGAAAACGCCTTCACATATACAACTAAGGGCCACTCCCTTTTAAAACCCTCATTAACACCTTTCATTTGATACCCATATCGTACAAACGAATTCTAGAGTCACCCCTGGTCCACCTTTATGGCGATATCTCGAAAAGGCGTCCACATATAGAACTAAGGCCCACGCCCTTTTAAAATACTCATTAACACCTTTCATTTGATACCCATATTGTACAAACGCATTCTAGAGTCACCCCTGGTCCACGTTTAGGGCGATATCCCGAAAAGGCGTCCACCCATAGAACCACTCCCTTACCCATATCGTACAAACGAATTCTAGAGTCACCCCTGGTCCACCTTTATGGCGATATCTCGAAAAGGCGTCCACATATAGAACTAAGGCCCACTCCTTTTTAAAATACTCATTAACACCTTTCATTTGATACCCATATCGTACACAAAAATTATAGAGTCACCCCTGGCCCACCTTTATGGCGATATCACGAAAGGGCATCCACCTATAGAACTAAGGCCCACACCCTTTTAAAATACTCATTAGCACCTTTCATTTGATACCCATATCATACACAAAAATTCTAGAGTCACCCCTGGCCCACCTTTATGGCGATATCTCGAAAGGGCATCCACCTATAGAACTAAGGCCCACTCCCTTTTAAAATACTCATTAACACCTTTCATTTGATACCCATATCGTACAAACAAATTCTAGAGTCACCCCTGGTCTACCTTTATGGAGATATCTCGAAAGGGCATCCACCTATAGAACCAAGGCCCACCCCTTTTTAAAATACTCATTAACACCTTTAATTTGATACCCATATCGTACACAAAAATTCTAGAGTCACCCCTGGCCCACCTTTATGGCGATATCTCGAAAGGGCATCCACCTATAGAACTAAGGCCCACTTCTTTTTAAAATACTCATTAACACCTTTCATTTGATACCCATATCGTAAAAACAAATTCTAGAGTCACCCCTGGTCCACCTTCATGTCGATATCTCGAAAAGGCGTCCACCTATAGAACCAAGGCCCACCCCTTTTTAAAATACTCATTAACACCTTTTATTTGATACCCATATCGTACACAAAAATTCTAGAGTCACCCCTGGCCCACCTTTATGGCGATATCTCGAAAGGGCATCCACCTATAGAACTAAGGCCCACTCCCTTTTAAAATACTCATTAACACCTTTCATTTGATACCCATATCGTACAAACAAATTCTAGAGTCACCCCTGGTCTACCTTTATGTCGATATATCGAAAAGGCGTCCACCTATAGAACCAAGGCCCACGCCCTTTTAAAATACTCCTTAACACCTTTCATTTGATACCCATATCGTACAAACAAATTCTAGAGTCACCCCTGGTCCACCTTTATGGCGATATCTCGAAAAGGCGTCCACCTGTAGAACTAAGGCCCAGGCCCTTTTAAAATACTCATTAACACCTTTCATTTGATACCCATATCGTACACAAAAATTCTAGAGTCACCCCTGGCCCACCTTTATGGCGATATCTCGAAAGGGCATCCACCTATAGAACTAAGGCCCACTCCCTTTTAAAATACTCATTAACACCTTTCATTTGATACCCATATCGTACAAACAAATTCTAGAGTCACCCCTGGTCTACCTTTATGGAGATATCTCGAAAAGGCGTCCACCTATAGAACTAAGACCCACGCCCTTTTAAAATACTCATTAACACCTTTCATTTGATACCCATATCGTACACAAAAATTCAAGAGTCACCCCTGGCCCACCTTTATGGCGATTTCTCTAAAGGGCATCCACCTATAGAACTAAGGCCCACACCCTTTTAAAATACTCATTAGCACCTTTCATTTGATACCCATATCATACAAACAAATTCTAGAGTCACCCCTGGTCCACCTTTATGGCGATATCTCGAAAAGGCGTCCACCTATAGAACTAAGGCCCACGCCCTTTTAAAATACTCATTAACACCTTTCATTTGATACCCATATCTTACACAAAAATTCTAGAGTCACCCCTGGTCCACCTTTATGGCGATATCTCGAAAAGGCTTCCACCTATAGAACTAAGGCCCACATCCTTTTAAAATACTCATTAGCACCTTTCATTTGATACCCATATCGTACAAACAAATTCTAGAGTCACCCCTGGTCCACCTTTATGGCGATATCTCGAAAAGGCGTCCACCTATAGAACTAAGGCCCAGGCCCTTTTAAAATACTCATTAACACCTTTCATTTGATACCCATATCGTACACAAAAATTCTAGAGTCACCCCTGGCCCACCTTTATGGCGATATCTCGAAAGGGCATCCACCTATAGAACTAAGGCCCACTCCCTTTTAAAATACTCATTAACACCTTTCATTTGATACCCATATCGTACAAACAAATTCTAGAGTCACCCCTGGTCTACCTTTATGGAGATATCTCGAAAAGGCGTCCACCTATAGAACTAAGACCCACGCCCTTTTAAAATACTCATTAACACCTTTCATTTGATACCCATATCGTACACAAAAATTCTAGAGTCACCCCTGGCCCACCTTTATGGCGATATCTCGAAAGGGCATCCACCTATAGAACTAAGGCCCACTCCCTTTTAAAATACTCATTAACACCTTTCATTTGATACCCATATCGTACAAACAAATTCTAGAGTCACCCCTGGTCCACCTTTATGGCGATATCTCGAAAAGGCGTCCACCTATAGAACTAAGGCCCACGCCCTTTTAAAATACTCATTAACACCTTTCATTTGATACCCATATCGTACACAAAAATTCTAGAGTCACCCCTGGCCCACCTTTATGCCGATATCTCGAAAGGGCATTCACCCATAGAACTAAGGCCCACTCCCTTTTAAAATACCCATTAACACCTTTCATTTGATACCCATATTGTACAAACGCATTCTAGAGTCACCCCTGGTCCACGTTTATGGCGATATCCCGAAAAGGCGTCCACCCATAGAACTTAGGCCCACTCCCTTTTAAAACACTTATTGCACTTTTCGTTTGACACCCATATTGTACAAACGCATTATAGAGTCAACCCAGGTCCACTTTTATAACGATATTCCGAAATGCGTCCACCTATAGAACTTAGGCCCACTCCCTTTTAAAATACTCATTAACACCTTTCATTTGATACCCATATAGCACAAACAAATTCTAGAGTCACCCCTGGTCCACGTTTATTGCGATATCTCGAAAAGGCGTCCACGTATAGAACTAAGGCCCACGCCCTCTTAAAATACTCATTAATACCTTTTATTTGATACCCATATCGTACAAAATAAATTCTAGAGTAACCCCTGGTCCACCTTTATGGCGATATCTCGAAAAGACGTCCACCTATAGAACTTAGGCCCACTCCCTTTTAAAATTATCATTAGCACATATCATTTGATACCCATATCGTACAAACAAATTCTCGAGTCAGGCCTGGTCCACCTTTATGGCGATATCCCTAAATGGCTTCCATCTATAGATCTATGGCACACTCCCTCATAAAATACTCTTTAGTGCCTTTCATTTGATAGACATGTCATACAAACACATTCCAGGGTTACCCTAGGTTCCTTTTACAACATGGTGATTTCCCTTACTTTGTCTCCACAGCTCTCAACTGAGTATGTAATGTTCGGTTACACCCGAACTTAGCCTTCCTTACTTGTTTGAGAATGAATCTCATAGCTCGGTTCTGTTGCTTTTGTAGCTTGAATATCTGACTATCTCGCAATATGAAAAATATAGTTGGGCAACAAATAAAATGAGGTTCGATTATAGATCTGTAGACGAAGATTTTATACCTTCTATTTAAATATTTGCAGGTTCGTTGTGTAAAATATAACTTTTTCGCTATTTTTCCTACTGTATAATCCACGTGCTCGTTGAAATTCAGTTTATCATCTATTTTTATTCCCAAGTATTTTATGGTGCTGACTTTTTCAATTAGATTGTTATTTATATTTAAGTTTTGTAGCTCACTGTATTGAAAATTGCGTCTAGATATAACCATAAATTTCGTTTTATTAACATTCACTTTCAGTCTGTTTACGCATAACCAACCATATACGCTGTTAAGATCTTCTTGCAGCTTACCATATATTTCAGTAATATTGTTCCCACTTATCGTCAGCAATGTATCATAAGCAAACAATTTTATTTTACAGTGCTTAATGGAGCTAGTTATACCATTAATATATATATTAGCCGTGTTTTTTAACACGCGCGTATACGTTTCGTTTGCGCGTGTAAAAAGCGCCTATCTTCGCTTAGGTAATGCTTAGGAGACCCATCTAGCGGCTGTGGTTAAACAACTAGCTACAGCAACAGGGTGTACCGAAAAGCGGAGACGAAACGCTCTGATGGCCATAGGGTATAACATATAGCTGAATCAGTTGCGATGAATTGTGGAAACACATAGAATATATAGAATTAGTGTAGAGGGTGAAAGAAAGACACATATTTCAGTTACATCTGAGTATAATGCGTATTGAAATTTAGTAGGAAAAAATTTATGCGCAGCAATTTCAGAGGTGTATTTATAGTTTGTCGCTTAGCAGTCAATATAAAGTTTAAGCGTAAACGGATATACGCGTGTTAAAAAACACGGCTATTGAACAGTATGGGTGCCAGCACAGACCCTTGAGGTAGACCAACAGGTACCTCCCTTTTTTCCGATACGGACGTTCCAATCACTGTTCTTTGGTATCTGTTAATTAGGAAGTCTTGAAACCATTTTAGTTCTATACCAGAAACGCCAATGTAAGAAAGCTTTTTCAGCATTAAGTTTTGGTCGATCGTCTCGAATGCACGTTTTAAATCCAAAAACACAAGTAATATGTGTTTTTTCCTGCTTAAATCTTCTTTCCAGTTAGCTACAACCAAATTCAAAGCACTTTCACAGGAATGTTTCTTTCGAAAACCAGATTGTTGAGGTATAATAATTACATTATCTTCTAAATATTTTACCAGCTGATTTTTTACCACTGTTTCCGAAATTTTTTCATCACATTGTAACGTGTTAATAGGTCTTATCTCCTCAGCTTTGATGGTATTTTTAACTTTTACTAATGCCACAACCATAGAAGATTTCCATAAACTAATAACGAGACCTTTATGTAAGCTCTCATTAAAAAGTTGAGAATAGAAAAAACCTGTATACGTTATGGAGTCTTTAACGACTTCTTCCGACACAAGTTCCTTCCCTCCAATTTTATTTTTAAACTTACTTACTATATCAACTAAATCTGAAGTGCATACTTTCTGAAACTTAAAAACATTAGGGCCATTTTGCTCATATATAGTACCTTCAGTAGGTATATTCATGCTAATCTCCAATATACTATCAATGAAATAGTTATTCAAAGACTGCGCTATTTCATTTTCCTCTGTGTAGAGTTGGTCGTTTATTTTAATTTTTTTAATACCATTCTTTTCTTTAGCCATGCTTATGGGATTTTTTAAGTTTTTCCACATGACCTTACTATCACCAACACTATGGTTGATTTTGTTTCCCATGTACTTGGCTTTTTATATTAATTAGCCGTTGATATTGGCGTTTCGCACTATAATATTCACTCCATTCTCCAGTGGATAGGCTGATCTTGTAAAGATATCGCCATAAATAATAATAAAGATAACCATAAATTTCGTTTTATTAACATTCACTTTCAGTCTGTTTACGCATAACCAACCATATACGCTGTTAAGATCTTCTTGCAGCTTAGCATATATTTCAGTAATATTGTTCCCATTTATCATCAGCAATGTATCATCAGCAAACAATTTTATTTCACAGTGCTTAATGGAGCTAGTTATATCATTAATATATATATTGAACAGTATGGGTGCCAGCACAGACCCTTGAGGTAGACCAACAGGTAACTCCCTTTTATCCGATACGGACGTTCCAATCACTGTTCTTTAGTATCTGTTAATTAGGAAGTCTTGAAACCATTTTAGTTCTATACCAGAAACGCCAATGTAAGAAAGCTTTTTCAGCATTATGTTTTGGTCGATCGTCTCGAATGCACGTTTTAAATCCTAAAACACAGCTTATATGTGTTTTTTCCTGCTTAAGTCTTCTTTCCAGTTAGCTACAATCAAATTCAAAGCACCTTCACAGGAATGTTTCTTTCGAAAACCAGATTGTTGAGGTATAATAATTACATTATCTTCTAAATATTTTACCAGCTGTTTTTTTTACCACTGTTTCCAAAATTTTTTCATTACATTGTAGCGTGTTAATAGGTCTTGTCTCCTCAGCTTTGATGGTATTTTTAACTTTTTCTAATGGTACAACTATAGAAGATTTTCAAAAACTAGGAACGAGACCTTTATCTAAGCTCTCATTAACAAGTTGAGAATAGAAAAAACCTGTATACGTTATGGAGTCTTTAACGACTCCTTCCGACACAAGTTTCTTCCCTCCAATTTTGTTTTTAAACTTACTTACTCTATCAACTAGCCGAACTCCATAACGCCCGACTATGAGGCGGAGCTGTTTAGGACAGACATCTACGCCGTTTCGCCTCATACGAGGGCGGCGGGATGTCGGTGACCAAGAACTGCCAACCCCCTAATCCAGGGTGTTATGCGGACCATGCCTATTGGACGAATTGCAGCCAGGGGATAAATTCGGCTGTATTCGAAAGGAGCCTTCCCGATACCGGGCCACCTCGGGAAGTATTAATGGCCTTACCACAGTAAGGGGCGCTGCTGTGGCGGACGGTTCTTTCCCCGTATATAATACAGGACCGCTGAGCCCGCTTTGTCGGGCAGGTGGTCGTACGACCAAGATGAACGACTCATTACCTGCCTGTAATAAGGACGATGTAAAGAGGAGGACTGAGTCGCAATCCAAGGACGACAAATACGAATTAAGCGATTCGTCAGACTCGGGGAGCGAGAGTAGTGCTGATTCAATGAACTCCGTGTTGGAGAAGCACACAAACGAAAACGGAGTAGAAGAGTGGAGAAGGGTACGGAGCAGAGGAAGTAAAAGAGCTCTCTCGCATTACCGTGCAGCACTAAGAATTGCACAATGCTTGGGAGCAGTGGTCGACCCAACAGAAGTGGAGATCGAGCGCTTGGAATGGGCCCATGAAGCGGGAGAAGTAGGTCGAAGGCAGTTCAAAAGGTTTGCTGCGAGAAACCCTCGGTTCTGCAACCGGTACGATGAGGAAGAAGCGTCGAATGGCAGAATGAAGACGCAACGTTCGGCGGAAGGCGACAAGCCTGCTTTCAAGAGGCAGAAAGGACCCAGTCCTAGAGCCACGAGGCAGGGCAGTCGCATAGACAACACAAGTAGGCCCAAAGCTGTAAGGCAGATGGGCTCCAATAGGAAGGTAGCAACTACCTCGAAAGATGCGAGTCAGAGGGAAGTTCCAATTAAGAAAGTAGGAGATAAGCCAAAGGGAGATAACGCTAAGACTCCGGCTTTCTCGGATGCGCTAAAGGGAGTTAACGCTAAGACTCCGGCTTTCTCGGAGGTGCCAAAGGGAAATAACACTAAGACTCCTGCTTTTCCTGAGAAGATGAGTGATGCGGCAAAGCAGTCACTGACTGTGGCGCTGGTTGATCGTAGAAGTCCTTTCGGACAAATGACTACTGAAAGGTGAAGATCTGTGGAAAGGGAGCTTATCAGCTTAATGCTTAAGATGATGCGGGAACAACCAAGTAAGCCCCTTCCAATCTTTGATTCGGGGGGATGGTATAATGGTGTGAAGATGATAGCGTGCGACAACATCGCGAGTTTGCGGTGGCTGGAAGAAGTGGCTCCAAACCTCCAAGGGCAAGGCACGAACGCGCGTTTTGAGGTGGTGGATGAAGCGCAAATCCCCACGGTACCAAACGTTAAGGTTTGGATACCATGCGTGATGAAGTCGGAGGATACACTGCGGCTTGTGCAGAATCAGAATCCGAACATACTGACACAGGATTGGAAGGTACTTACTGTATCTCGGCCTACCGAGGATGGTCAATTCTACATCTTCCAAATAAAAAAGCAGGCGGAGGATATTTTGTACACGCAGCTTGGTAAAATGTCCTTTGGCACTGGCAAAATTTACATGCGACGCAGGAGAAGAAGTCCCGAGGATAAAAACCCTAACACGCTAGAGGTGGGCGAAGTCGAAAAGGACCTCAAAAGCCTAAGGGAAATAAGACAGGTGGAGGTCCCCGACGTCACCACGAACGTGCTAGAAGAGGACCAACCGCTAAATGGTGCTGTGACTCGCACAGAGGAACACCCGGCACAACAGTCACGAGAGGCTAAAGGGGGCCTCGAATACTCTAAACCAAAAGGGCAAGGGGAGGACGACGACGTCAGTGCTGGAGGGGGACAAACAGCCCAATGGTGCTGCAAGTCCTACAGATAAACCTCCAACACAGTAAAGTGGCGTCGAGCGAACTCCTACTAACCCTTGAGGAGGGTTCGTTTGACGAGGCGCTGATCCAGGAGCCGTGGCTCTAATCGGGAGGAAAGGTTTCTGGACTTAGCGCGCGTGGGTTTGGCGTTTACTACGCACAAACGGAAGGACGGGTGCGAGCTGTAGTAATGGTAAGGAAACAGCTGCATTCATATATGCTGCCTAATTACACCACTGAGGATCTCGTAGCGGTGGCCGTTGAGCAAAAGAATAAGCAGGCATTTATCCTGGCGTTCTGCTACATGGCCCATGCTGCGGAGGTTCCACCGTTGGAGTGCAAAAGGCGGGTACAGGAGGAAGGGCGCAAAGGGCGGTTGGTCATAGGCGCAGATGCAAATGCGCACCACAATGCGTGGGGAAGAGCAGATACGAACGAGAGAGGCGAATCTCTGTTTTGTTACATCGTGCAAACCAATTTGCAGATAGCCAACAGGGGAAATGTCACTACATACATTGGTCCAACATCCAGCAATGTTCTGGATATTACATTGAGCTCCGAGCGAGATATATCAAGGTATGATTGGATGGTTCTTGATAGATCATCCTTCTCCGACCATGCGTATATCAGATTCAACATCTCCCTAAAGAGGGTAGAGAAGGGAGGAACCTTTAGAAACCCTAGGTCAACGAGCTGCACTAAATTCCAGAAACATGTAGAAACAAAACTGGGACACCCAAAGAGGTTGCTAATGTAGAGGAACTGGAGGGGTCCAATGAATTCCTAACAAGGACGCTTATGACTGCATATAACAAAGCTTGCCCTCTAAGAAGATTCAGAGGAAAAGCAAAGCCGCCATTGGTGGAGCAATGAGCTGAGTCTTCTAATAAGACAGGTAAAAGAAATGTTTAAGCTCTCAAAGACCGCGGACGAGTACAGGGATCTACTGAGGATCTACAAGCGTGAAATTTCCAGGGCGAAGAGAAACTCATTGAAAAGTTTCTGTACGGACGTAGAGTGCTCCAGCGAAACAGCACGGTTGAAAATAGTCCTAGCAAAGGGAAACATAGTCCAGGGACTAATAAAGAAAGAGGACGGGGAATGGTCACGTAATAGTGAGGAATCCTTTGAGGTGCTTCTTGATACACATTTCTCATCGGGAGACGGTTTAGAAGAGCCAGCAGACTTCACTCACACTTCGATCACGGAGCTAGTAGTGCCGGGCTTGGTGACCGATACCAAGATCGAGTGGGCAGTGAAGACGTTTCCTAAGTTTAAATCGCCGGGCCCAGATGGTATATTCCCGGCCATGCTACAAGTCTCAAGTAGGGCGGTCGTGGAAAGGCTTAAAATAATATTCGATGGGTGCATACGACTGAATCATGTACCGCACTCTTGGAGAACTGCTTGTGTAGCTTTCCTACCAAAAGCGAGGAAGATCGGTCACGTGTATCCAAAAGACTATAGACCCATTAGCTTAACAGCATTTCTGCTCAAGACCTTTGAGAGGCTGATAGATGTGTACATAAAGTCCAACGTGGATGAAAAGCTGCTCTCGACAACACAGCATGCGTACACCAAAGGCAAGTCGGTAGACACCGCATTGCATAGGGTGGTAATAAGCATAGAGAAATCCCTGGAAAATAAGGAATATGCTCTAGGAGTCTTCTTGGACATTGCCGGGGCTTTCAGAAATGTTGCAAAATGGGCGATTATGGATGGTCTTAATTACATTAAAGTACATCCTGCCTTAATCAGATGGATCGGCTGCATGTTAAATTGCAGAAAGATTACATCACAATGGGGATTGTACGAGGCCACGAAATCAGTGTACAGGGGCACGCTGCAGGGAGGGGTGCTATCACCTCTGCTGTGGACGCTGGTCATCAACCAACTGCTCAGGCATTCGATGAAGGACCCGTAAAACTTACGGCTTACGCAGATGACGTTGCAATTGTCATAAGTGGAAACTGCCTTCCAACGATTAGTTCTTTGATGGATCGGGCGCTTCGGGATATTCATACCTGGGCATCTAATGTCGGGTTGAAAGTCAATGCGGAGAAGACGGATATGGTCTTGTTTACAAAGAGGTACAAGGTCCCAAATTGAACCAGGCCTAAGTTAGGAGGGGTGACCTTACAGGAGAAACCTTGCACAAAATATTTAGGGATCATCCTAGACAGTAAGCTGTCATGGAAGCTCAACCCTGGAAGATAATAGCTTAAGCTGCAACCGTGTTAACTTTTATATTGACAGTCAAGCAGCAATTAAGGCAATAATCTTTCATAGCACAGCATCTAAATGCGTGTTAGAGTGTAAGCAGTCTCTGGGGAGAATCGGGACAGGGAGAAGCATACATCTATATTGGGTCCCAGGGCATATGGGAATAGATGGGAATTAAAAAGCGGACGAACTAGCTAAAAATGGCGCATCCCTTGAAGCTTACTCCGTAGATGTCCCAATTAGATTGGGCGAGATTAAGCGAAGTCGAGAGGTGCACATGATCGACTAAGCGGGAAAGGCGTGGGTTCAAGCGCGGGCCTGTAAAGTGTCGAAGATTATGTGTAGGTCTTACAACCTTAGACTAACACAGTTGCTCCTATCATTAAAAAGAGAGGACTGTAGACTCATGACGGGTATTCTGACTGGACACTGCCTTCTGGCGTCACATGCCTTTAAACTAGGCTTGGTCAGTGATAGCAGATGTAGGAAGTGCGGGTTGGAGGAGGAAACGATCGAGCACGTTCTGTGCTCGTGCCCTGCACTTGCCAGGCTAAGACTCCAGCTATTAGGAGTGATACAGCTGTCAGATCTAGAAACAGCAAGTGGCTTAAGTCCTAGGAAGCTTCTAGTATTTGCCAAGAGGACGGAGTTATTTTATAACATAGGTCCTGGTTTTTGATAGTGTTTTTTAGGTTGGTCCTTAAAACAAACTTCTGGTAACACTACGGACTCAACCAGTCTATGTGAGGTCCTCATGGATCGGCCAGTTCAACCTACCTACTTTATCAACTATTTCTGAAGTGGATACTTTCTGAAACTTAAAAACATTAGGGCCATTTTCCTCATCTATAGTACCTTCATTACTAAAAGAAGTAGGAATATTCATGCTAATCTCCAATATACTATCAATGAAATAGTCATTCAAAGACTGCGCTATTTTATTTTCCTTTGTGTAGAGTTGGTCGTTTATTTTATTTTTTTTACTACCATTGTTTTCTTTAGCCATGCTTATGGAATTTTTCAAGTTTTTCCACATGACCTTACTATCACCAACACTATGGTTGATTTTGTTTCCCATGTACTGGTCTTTTTTATCTTAATTAGCCGTTGATATTGGCGTTTCGCACTATAATATTCACTCCATTCTCCAGTGGATAGGCTGATCTTGTAAAGATATCGCCATAAAGGTGGACCAGGGGTGACTCCAGAATGTGTTTGTACAATATGGGTTTTAATGAGTATTTTAAAAGGGCGTGGGGCTTAGTTCTATAGGTGGACGCCTTTTCGAGATATCGCCATAAAGGTGGACAAGGGGTGACTCTAGAATATGTTTGTACAATATGGGTATCAAACGAAAGGTTTTAATGAGTATTTAAAAAGGGCGTGGGGCTTAGTTCTATAGGTGGCCGTCTTTTCGAGATATCACCATAAAGGGGAAACCGGGGTGACTCTAGAAAGTGTTTGTACGATATGGGTATCAAATTAAAGGTATTAATGAGGGTTTTAAAAGGGAGTGGTGGTAGTTGTATAGGTGGTCGCCTTTTCGAGGTATCGGCATAAAGGTGGACCAGGGGTGACTCTAGAATGCGTTTGTACAATAGGGGTATCAAACGAAAGGTGTTAAGGAGTATTTTAAAAGGGAGTGGGCCTTAGTTCTATAGGTGGACGCCTTTTCGAGATATCGCCATATAGGGCGCAGACAGGGAACCAGGTAGTCTGTTCGTCTTGTGATTAGTGACACTATACTACTTTGAAATAAATAAATTTTTGGGTTTTGTTAATAGCCTTATAAGTGTATTTTAACTTTCTGGTTAATTATTGGGCTCAAGGCCGCAAGGATAAATAAAACACCATGTATTTTGTGCTATTATAATTAATATAATTGGTCGATATTTCAGTTTCAATATGAAACCATCATCAGGACTAAAAAAACACAAAATATAATAACAAACATTTGGCAAACATAAAAATAGCAGGTGGATATTTTACATATGGGCATACAACTTACACAAATGAATGTACTTGATCGCCTGATCATATGTTCGAACAGATGAATGAATGTTTTGTTTTTTTATCCTTGCGGCCTTGAGCTCAATAATTAACCAGAAAGTTGAAATAAACAAACACAAGAGGGGTCTTCCTCGTTATAAGATTGTCTTTGATTACAGCGAAAGGAAATATATAATGGATACAATATTACCTTTGTGTTTAAAGTGACGATGGTGATCCTGGGCGACGTGAACTGCTTGGCGGTCGATCGAAAAAGAGGCCGGTTGTCCCGTTGATGACAACCGCTAAGCCGCGAAACAGGTCCTCTGTTGTTAAGAAGGGGAAAGCCACACACATAATCGCCCCCACATATACGTACATGGGTGCTGACAACCGACACACACACATGCATGTGTATGAAAGGCATGCATGTGCATGCATGCACATAAATATGGGCGTGAGAGTGTGGGTGGCTGGAAATGTTATTAGAACATTAGGGAGGGGCGCCGTCAATCAAGTAAAAGTTAGGCATTGGGCCTAAACATGCCGCTCCCTTGCGGTACGCAACCTCATAGTCCTCCAAGGATCACCGACCGTAAAGAAGAGGAAAAAATAAAAGCTTATAACTATAACTAACTTTACCTAACGACAGCCAGTCCGCCGGCTTGGCGGCACGAAACATGGTTTTCATAGTGTGCAAGCTTGGCTGCTGATACCTCGGTCATTCGCTATTGGTCCCGTCAAGGTGAGAGGTTGACGAGCCATGTTTGCCTACAGCTAGGGATTGAGAAAAGAAGTAAGAAGATATACGTGTTCATATTTCTTGCCGTTTATATAAAACTCAATTTATTTCGATAAAGGTACTATTTACATGTATAAACTTATAATAAGCTAAATAACCCTAAATCACCATTAAGGTATACTAGATCGGGTGGGTCTCCGAGAGTACCCACCCGAAGATCGTGCTTTGCGCGAGCAGCGATCCGAAGAATGGTGGTAATGTGCCCGGCGTTATGATTTCGGCGTAAACCTCGCCGGCAAGAACGAGGCGAATTGGTGTGGACGCATAAAAATGGGGATACTGCGTGAGTCGTCACCGTCTTGCTCTGTTCATGTTTGCCTCTAAATCTAATGAAACAACCGGTTTCGCCAGCGGCGTGTGTTGTCGGTCAGTGCTAACTCTCGCGCCAGCCTAAGGTCGATCGTTGTGCGGGAGGAACATGTATCAAGGAGTGCACGAATGAGGTGTAAACGCCCCCCGGCTTCCACCTTCACGACTGCATTTGGCACCAGAATAAGCAATGGGCGAAGGGTTGGGCCGAGTGTAGTGTGGACCGGAATGATTCCGTTCCTAAAGGAACTGTGTTGCGGTAGCTGGCGCGGCCGAGTGGCCAACCTACCGCCTCGGTTGTGTTCGTGTGAGTTTCGAATAGCGCGTAACTGTCGCGGCCGAGGGGCCAGTCTACGCTCGCGCGTTTTCCGTGGTGCTCGCATGCGTCGTTGCATGGGTGGGCGGAAAGGCCCTGTTTTCGCTCCACTTTCCTCTCGTCTTTCGTGCGCTAAAAGGGGTCTAAACGGCCATGGGTCCGATCCCGTACTGTTTGCTCGACTGTATGGGAGCCCGCTCCACTCCCGGATGGTATCTGTGGATCCTTTGTAAAGGCGGCTCGGACGCATGGCGAGACAGCGCCTCATCCATAGCCCGTCGTCCACCTATTGCGTCGTCGGCATCATTTCATAGCCCTCCTCTTCCTCTTCTAAGACCAGCTTGTTCCAGCTCTAGGGCTGCTCTGGCTCCGATGAAATGTGTTCCTTTGAAAGGTGCAGTGTGGTATGATGGTTGCTACCACATATTCGGCACCTGCCCTTACTCGTGCAGTCTCTGGCACGATGCACCATCGAAAGACAATTTTGGCAGAAGTTAGCTCTGATAAATTCGCGCAGCCGTTCCAGCGGGGACTTTGGGTGATAGATAGGACACGACCTGATCGGATGCTGCGCGCTGCATAGATGGCACGGCTTCAGTTAACGAGCGGCTTGGCGCTCGGTTCTCTTGCGTAGCAAAGCGTAACGAGTCATTCTATTCAGAGAATGTGGAAGAAAAAGGAATGGAAACTCATTTTATTTGTTATGACTGGGTTCCGCGTTCGGTGGCGAGTAGGCCCTAATTTTATTATCGAGACTTGAAAAATTTAGCGCGTGAGTAGGGTGAAAACATCTATAGCAGCATAACAAAAATATTCATATTTGGCGCACATTATGTGCATGGCCTCTTTCCTCGCACGTTATGTGCCTGGGTCTTTAGTGCCTTATTTGTCTATTTTTTTGTGTGACCCGGTAGCGTTTTAGCTAACCATGCCTACTAGTGCTGCAGAAGAATGCGCATTAACGTTATTCGGTACTCACATTTTGGTACCAAACCGGGTAGTGGGTGTGTTATGTGATTGATTTTTTCCTCGTTGTTGTTTGTGTTGTTGGTGCTAACACCCAACAATTTTCCTGCCCGCCGCAAAGAAATGTTTGTACAACACAATTTTGTGCGACAAAAGAAACAATAAAAAGACGTTCTGGGACAAAAGGCAAAATGTTTTATGAAATTTAGCTTTTCTTTTTTGTATGGCTCTTCATCTATTTATTTAAATTTTTTTTTCTAAATATGCCTGCAGTCCTGCTTATTTGGGGGCCTTTCCCAAATGGCACGGTTCCCGAAAGGCGTTTGGATCCGCTACAGATTTATCAGAAACGGGTTTTTGGGTACCCGTTTGCATCTTTTGATGCATCAGTAATATAGAATAGGCATATATATGTAGATACGTTGGTGTAAGTATACCAACCGTCAGTGCACGGACTTTACCGCATTGGTAGATTTACCAACTTTTTGACCCATTTTCATTTTCTACTACTTCTATCACCAAATCCCAAAAATCTAACAACATTTCAATCTATTCGCATTGAAACTAAATACTGTGTCATTTCGTAAACATATTGATTTTCTGGGCACACCCAAATTACATTAAGAGGTACACTAACCCAAACGAAGCCATTTTGAACCAGGTTGTGCACAAATTCAAAAAGGAAATAAACTTGTTCATGAAACACATGTAGTAAATGAGCACGCAAACATTTTCCTGTGCTATTTTCCTCATTTTTTGAATGAAAATAAAGTTTTAAGCTAACCGTAACATGCCGAAATCGATGATTTTGTGGCAGTGTTTTGGTACATTTGAAAACACAGTGCTACAAAAAAAATATCTCAGGCACTTTTGTAGCGACCTAGTGTTCGTCGTAGGTCATGATGAGTAGATCACGATACCGTGTTTCAAAATTTTCTTACACCCCGAAACTTTCAAGTTATTGTTACTCCGTCATTTTTCGATCATTTTTGATTGCTTAATATTTTTGGAAAGCTGAAAGATAGGGATTCTAAAATATATATATTTGTCTACAATTATTATAGCAAATTTTTGAGATTTTTTAAAAGTTATCTAAAATTTTCTCTTTTTTTTAATTATTCAAAGTTTGACGGCTTTTTAATGTATAATTTCTTTAATGAATTATTTTTTTTTCGTAAAGAGATTCAGAGAATATTATATCTCGAGTAAAAAAGTGCTGGTTGATCAAATTGGGTTGAAAATTGTTGAAATGACAACAACAAGAAAATTCTGCTCTCATCGTAGAATCAAAATCGCGCCATGTCAGGATTGAATGTATGATTTCAGTATATCGTCATCATTGTTTTGAGCATTCTCTATGCTCCGTTTAACCTTTTTTTGTGATTTAATTATGAAACAAAGATAAAAAAATTATTTACTTTTATTAAAAGTATTTACTATTTAATTATTTACTTTTTGGGGAATAACAGAAACGCCAACTACGTAGAAATAGTGAATGAGTTTCTAGAGGCTTATGGGCAGATGAGGTGCAGAATGTCAATCAAAGTAAATTTTCTGCATTCACATTTGGATTGCTTCCCTGAAAGTCTTGTACAATTCAGTGACGAACAGGTAGAACGGTTCCATCAGGAACTATTAGAGGTCAAAAAACGCTTTGTCAGAAAAAGTCAGATCAGAATGCTGGCAAATTATTGCTGGTCTCTAAAAGGCGATACTGACGATGTGGCTTATAAACGTAGAAGATCTAGTAAACATTTTTAACAGCTATCGAAATTCGAAGTTTTTTTTTGTATTAAGTACATAAAATAAAACAAAATGTTATGTAAATATATTTGCAACTATTTTTTTTTTTTCTTTATTTTTTCTCTCCAACGTAGGAGCAAAATAAAATTACTCGAGAGATGATATAAATAAATAAAAAATATCGAAATTGTTTAAATAATTAAAGTCAATAATTGGAATTTTGTTATAACAAAAAACAAGTAAGGAAGGTTAAGTTCGGGTGTAACCGAACATTAAATACTCAGTTGAGAGCTATGGTGACAACATTAGGGAAAATAACCATGTAGGAAAATGAACCGAGGGTAACCCTGAATATGTTTGTATGACATGTGTATCAAATGAAAGGTATTAAAGAGTATTTTATGAGGGAGTGGGCCATAGTTCTATAGGTGGACGCCATTTAGGGATATCGCAAAAAAGGTGGATCAGGGTTGACTCTAGATTTTGTTTGTACGATATGGGTATCAAATGAAAGATGTTAATTAGTATTTTAAAAGGGAGTGATCCTTAGTTCCATAGGTGGACTCCGTTTCGGGATATCGCCATAAAGGTGGACCAGGGGTGACCCTAGAATTTGTTTGTACGATATGGGTATCAAATGAAAGGGGTTAATGAACATTTTAAAAGGGAGTGGGCCATAGTTCTATAGGTGGACGCCTTTTCGAGATATCGCCATAGAGGAGGACCAGGGGTGACTCTAGAATGTGTTCGTACGATATGGGTATCAAATGAAAGGTGTTAATGAGTGTTTTAAAAGGGAGTGATCCTTAGTTCCATAGGTGGACGCCGTTTCGGGATATCGCCATAAAGGTGGACCAGGGGTGACCCTAGAATTTGTTTGTACGATATGGGTACCAAATGAAAGGGGTTAATGAACGTTTTAAAAGGGAGTGGACCTTAGTACAATAGGTGAACGCCTTTTCGAGATATCGCCATAAAGGTGGACCAGTGGTGACTCTAGAATGTGTTTTGCGGACGACTTTTCGAGATATCGCCATAAAGGTGGACCAGGGGTGGCTCTAGAATGTGTTTGTACAATATGGGTATCAAACGAAAGGTGTTAATGAGTATTTTAAAAGGGAGTGGGCCTTAGTTCTACAGGTGGACGCCTTTTCGAGATATCGCCATAAAGGTGGACCAGGGGTGACTCTAGAATGTGTTTGTACAGCATGGGTATCAAACGAAAGGTTTTAATGAGTATTTTAAAAGGGCGTGGGGCTTAGTTTTGTAGGTGGCCGCCTTTTCGAGATATCACCATAAAGGTGGACCAGGGGTGCCTCTAGAATGTGTTTGTGTAATATGGGTATCAAACGAAAGGTGTTAATGAGTATTTTAAAAGGGCATGGGGCTTAGTTCTATAGGTGGACGGCTTTTCGAGATATCGCCATAAAGGTGGACCTGGGGTGACTCTAGAATGTGTTTGTACGATATCGGTATCAAATTAAAGGTATTAATGAGGGTTTTAAAAGGGAGTGGTGGTAGTTGTATAGGTGGTCGCCTTTTCGAGATATCGGCATAAAGGTGGACCAGGGGTGATTCTAGAATGCGTTTGTACAATATGGGTATCAATCGAAAGGTGTTAATGAGTATTTTAAAAGGGAGTGGGCCTTAGTTCTATAGGTGAACGCCTTTTCGAGATATCACCATAAAGGTGGACCAGGGGTGACTCTAGAATGCGTTTGTTCAATATGGGTATCAAACAAAAGGTGTTAATGAGTATTTTAAAAGGGTGTGGGGCTTAGTTCTATAGGTGGACGTCTTTTCGAGATATCGCCATAAAGGTGGACCAGGGGTGACTCTAGAATGTGTTTGTACGATATCGGTATCAAATTAAAGGTATAAATGAGGGTTTTAAAAGGGAGTGGTTGTAGTTGTATAAGTGGTCGTCTTTTCGAGATATCGGCATAATGGTGGACCAGGGGTTACTATAGAATTTGTTTGTACGATACGGGTATCAAATGAAAGGTGCTAATGAGTATTTTAAAAGGGAGTGGTTGCCTTTTCGAGATATCGGCATAAAGGTGGACTAGGGATGACTCCAGAATTTGTTTGTACAATATGGGTATCAAATGAAAGGTGTTAATGAGTATTTTAAAAGGGAGTGATCCTTAGTTCCATAGGTGGACGTCGTTTCGAGATATCGCCATAAAGGTGGACCAGGGGTGACCCTAGAATTTGTTTGTACGATATGGGTATCAAATGAAAGGGGTTAATGAGCGTTTTAAAAAGGAGTGGGCCTTAGTTCTATAGGTGGACGCCTTTTCGAGATATCGCCATAAAGGTGGACCAGGGGTGACTCTAGAATGTGTTTGTACAGCATGGGTATCAAACGAAAGGTTTTAATGAGTATTTTAAAAGGGCGTGGGGCTTAGTTCTGTAGGTGGCCGCCTTTTCGAGATATCACCATAAAGGTGGACCAGGGGTGCCTCTAGAATGTGTTTGTACGATATGAGTATCAAATTAAAGGTATTAATGAGGGTTTTAAAAGGGAGTGGTGGTAGTTGTATAGGTGGTCGCCTTTTCGAGATATCGGCATAAAGGTGGACCAGGGGTGACTTTAGAATGCGTTTGTACAATATGGGTATCAAACGAAAGGTGTTAATGAGTATTTTAAAAGCGAGTGGGCCTTAGTTCTATAGGTGGACGCCTTTTCGAGATATCGCCATAAAGGTGGACCAGGGGTCGCTCTAGAATGTGTTTGTACAATATGGGTATCAAACGAAAGGTTTTAATGAGTATTTTAAAAGGTCGTGGGGCTTAGTTCTGTAGGTGGCCGCCTTTTCGAGATATCACCATAAAGGTGGACCAGGGGTGACTCTAGATGCGTTTGTACAATATGGGTATCAAACGAAAGGTGTTAATGAGTATTTTAAAAGGGAGTGGGCCTTAGTTCTATAGGTGGACGCCTTTTCGAGATATCGCCATAAAGGTGGATCAGGGGTGACTCTAGAATGTGTTTGTACAATATGGGTATCAAACGAAAGTTTTTAATGAGTATTTTAAAAGGGCGTGGGGTTTAGTTCTGTAGGTGGCCGCCTTTTCGAGATATCACCATTAAGGTGGACCAGGGGTGACTTTAGAATGTGCTTGTACGATATGGGTATCATTAGAGATATTAATGAGGGTTTTAAAAGGGAGTGGTGGTAGTTGTATAGGTGGTCGCCTTTTCGAGATATCGGCATAAAGGTGGACCAGGGGTGACTGTAGAATGCGTTTGAACAATATGGGTGTCAAACGAAAGGTGTTAATGAGTATTTTAAAAGGGAGTGGGCCTTAGTTCTATAGGTGGACGCCTTTTCGTGATATCACCATAAAGGTGGACCAGGGGTGACTCTAGAATGCGTTTGTAAAATATGGGTATCAAACGAAAGGTGTTAATGAGTATTTCAAAAGGGCATGGGGCTTAGTTCTATAGGTGGACGGCTTTTCGAGATATCGCCATAAAGGTGGACCTGGGGTGACTCTAGAATGTGTTTGTACGATATCGGTATCAAATTAAAGGTATTAATGAGGGTTTTAAAAGGGAGTGGTGGTAGTTGTATAGGTGGTCGCCTTTTCGAGATATCGGCATAAAGGTGGACCAGGGGTGACTCTAGAATGCATTTGTACAATATGGGTATCAAACGAAAGGTATTAATAAGTTTTTCAAAAGGGAGTGGGCCCTAGTTCTATAGATGGACGCCTTTTCGAGATATCGCCATAAAGGTGGACCAGGGGTGACTCTAGAATATGTTTGTACGATATGGGTATCAAATGAAAGGTGTTAATGGGTATTTTAAAAGGGCGTGTGGCTTAGTTCTATAGGTGGACGCCTTTTCGAGATATAGGCCTAAAGGTGGACCAGGGGTGACTCTAGAATGCGTTTGTACAATATGGGTGTCAAACGAAAGGTGTTAATGAGTATTTTAAAAGGGAGTGGGCCTTAGTTCTATAGGTGGACGCCTTTTCGAGATATCGGCATAAAGGTGGACCAGGGGTGACTCTAGAATGCGTTTGTACAATATGGGTATCAAACGAAAGGTATTAATAAGTTTTTCAAAAGGGAGTGGGCCCTAGTTCTATAGATGGACGCCTTTTCGTGATATCACCATAAAGGTGGACCAGGGGTGACTCTAGAATGCGTTTGTATAATATGGGTATCAAACGAAAGGTGTTAATGAGTATTTTAAAAGGGCATGGGGCTTAGTTCTATAGGTGGACGCCTTTTCGAGATATAGGCCTAAAGGTGGACCAGGGGTGACTCTAGAATGCGTTTGTACAATATGGGTGTCAAACGAAAGGTGTTAATGAGTATTTTAAAAGGGAGTGGGCCTTAGTTCTATAGGTGGACGCCTTTTCGAGGTATCGCCATAAAGGTGGACCAGGGGTGAGCCTAGAATGTGTTTGTACGATATGGGTATCAAATTAAAGGTATTAATGAGGATTTTAAAAGGGAGTGGTGGTAGTTGTATATGTGAAGGCGTTTTCCAGATATCGACCAAAATGTGGACCAGGGTAACCCAGAACATCATCTGTTGGATACCGCTAATTTAGTTGTATGTGTCATACCACGAACAGTATTATTATTATTATTATTATTATATTTATTTATTACGGTCTTCAAGACCTAGTTGATGTTAAGTAAACATTTATTTCATTAAACATCAAGTGTTTTACAATATAAAAATAATTTTACTTTAAACTTATTAATATTTTCACAATCTTTTATCTCAGTAAGTAGTTCATTGTACATTTTGTACCCTGTGTATTCTAAAGTCTTCTTTGCGAACTCTGTTCTTACTCTAGGCAGTCTTATATTATTGCAGTATCTAGTTCCATAACTATGGATCTCGTGATTATATAATATTTTATTGCTCAGGTAACTCGGTAGCATTCCTAATCTTACATTATGTATAAATTTCAAAGTGAAGTAATTTATTGACTGTTTTATACTAAGCCAGTTTAACCGATTCAGCATTATAGTTTTTGATGTTCTTGGGGGACATTTTAATATAAATCGCATTGCCTTGTTTTGTTGTATTTGAAGTCTTTTAATTTGCATATCACTCGCTATCAGCAGAATTGTAGGACAGTATATAAAGTGCGGCTCAATAATTGAACGATACACCATTATTTTATGACGCTGACTAATATGTTTACATGTTCTGTACATGAATCCTATTTTCTGCGCAATTTTTCTTTCAAGATAATTTATATGTTCTCCAAAGTTCAGGTTTTCATCAATTAAAACTCCTAAGTACTTAATTTCATTTACTCTTTGAATTAAGTTGTTTTTTATCTTCATGGTTATATTGTTTAAATCGTTATTACGTATGATGTTCTGGTTTTTGCAAAATACCATGAACTTAGTCTTATCTATATTTAACTTCAATTTTTTAAGGCACAACCAGTTGTATAGAGAGTCAAGATCTTCTTGTGCTTTCTGCATTGCACAGTTGGCATATTTCTCACTGATGGTGAGCAGTGCATCATCCGCAAATAGACGTATATTGCAATATTTTAAGCATTTTTTTATATCATTTATGTACAATGTAAATAGTATCGGTGCAAGTACTGAACCTTGTGGCAATCCGATAGCTACATCCACAACCGATGAGACTGCGTTTCCAATTACCGTCCTTTGCTTTCTGTCACTGAGATAACTTCGGAACCATTAACCAAAGTCTTACCTCTGACACCAGTTTTGAACAAAACATTCAACAATTCCCGTCTATCAATTGTTTCAAAGGCCCGTTTCAAGTCTAAGAAGACAGACACCACAACTTTTTTATCTGATATATCTTCTTTCCATTCTGCAATAACCATGTTAAGTGCTGTTTCACAAGAATGGCTCTTCCTGAATCCAGACTGTTCTGGCATAATAACTTTGTGCTTTTCTAGGTATGCCACCAATTGATTATTCACCACCATTTCCATAATTTTCTCATCTGCGGGTAACGAATTGATTGGCCGTAGCTCCTCCGGTTTCACTGTATTTTTTACTTTTTCCACAGGTACTATTGTTGAAACTTTCCAGCATTTTGGAACAATGCCATTATTTAGGGACTCATTTATTATGTCTTTGTAAAAGTTACCAATGTACATCATGGAATCCTTGAAGACACCCTCAGATAAAAGATTTTCTCCGCCATATTTATTTTTAAAAGCTTTTGTGATATTCATTATATCATCTAACTCAATGTCAGTGAAAAGAAATGGTTCTATTGCGAACGAGCGATCAACGTTTAGTTCGGATGCAGTAGGCATTTCTTCGATACTATCACTAATTTCGACTATGCTCTGTACAAAAAAATTGGGTATTAGCTATATGATACTCATTATCGAGGCATTCGCCATGCATTAATATCTTAGTTATATGTTTTTTGTTATTTGTAAGCTCTGCGAGGTCTTTCAGACACTTCCACATCCGCTTCATGTTTCCGTTATTGCTGTGAACTCTGCCTTCCATATACATCTTCTTCATCTTCTTCTTATACTTAATAGTACTTTTGTATATTTTCTTTAATACATTGTATTCATCCCAGTATCCTGTTTCTGTGGCAATATTATATAGCTCAAGTTTTCTTTTATGGAGAGCTGTAAGCTCACGGTCATACCACTTATTTTTAAGTTGTATTTTTTTTTCTCTTCACATATGTCAGTGCTTGCATTACTTCAGTAAGAATATTGTTCAGGGCTGTAGTTTTATTTTCTACTCCCGCATTACGCATAAAGCTAAAATCGCATGTTCTTAACTTATTTAAAAGGTTTTCGGAACTATAGTATTTCCATGAGGTAAAAGTATAGTAGCTTCTCATTTTGCAAAACTTTGTTGTTGGCACTTTGAAATTAATTGTTTCATGATCCGAAATTCTATATTCAACTATATTTTCCGACCTAACTTGATCATTATTACTAAAGAGCAAGTCAATTTTGGTAGACGAGTTCTCTGTTGTTCTCGTATAAATTAATTCTTTGAATCATTGCCCAGTGCGAATAAACTTAATAGGTGTATGTTGACGATATATTCATATTGATGTTAAAATATCCAATTATGATATTATTGTCTGATTCCTTGAGGTTTTCAGTCAGGATTTCATCTAAAAACGTAATAAAGTCGGCGTCACTGCTACTCGGTGAGTGATAAAGTACACCAATTTGCCATTTTAACGCACATTTTTTGATTTGTATAATAATGCACCATATATTCATGTTAATGGCTATATTGCAGACTATACTAAACTCTAAATTTTCATGAACATATATCAAAACACCACCCGTATGTCTACTATGGGAATCGCAACGAATACATTTGTATGTCGGAATGTTTAATTCGGTATCCATTATATGATCAGTTGTGCATGTTTCTGCGCATAGTACAATGTTTGGTTTTCTTATTTCGACAAGCCTCTCCAGTTCGCTTTTGTTTGCTGTTATACTACAAATATTGAGATATATACATTCTAAGCTATGCACCCCACTACTTCGATTTTTGTACTTTTTATGCTTTGGTTGCTAATAAACAATCTTTTTTTTTCCTTGCGGATAATTTTTGCTGATATACAGGACATGCTCTATCTATAGTATCATGGTTATCATCAAGCCCAAGATTCAGTTCCTTATTTTCCCTCCTACAGTTGATACATTTCCTGACTGGTTCCTTATCGCATTGCGTATGTTTGTGTTCACCCAGATATTTTGTGCACACTTCTCTTTCTTTACAGTAACTGGCCTTATGATGAAAGCCTTTGCATTTAAAACAACAAAGTACTTGGACTGCATCATACACTCTGCACCGTTCCCAGCCTACATTTAACCTTTCTCCAGCTAGTATATTCGTGAAAGCTTCTACGTCCACTTCCAGTACTGCGTTGCAATACACATTCGAGCCCTTTTTCTTTTCATACTGTTTTATAATTTTAATGTCCGTTTCGGAAAGACACGCATTTTGTCGTTTAATTCTCTGCGCCAGTTCTTCACTATCATATTTAAAATTTATACCCGATACAACAATTGTCGGTTTCACTTTCTTAGGGATCTTGACCTCATAGGTATTTCCAAGATTAGTCTCGATGGCATTTTTAATTTTATCTCGTTCTTGATCATTTTTACTTTCAACTATCACTACCCCGCTTTGCCTAGTTACTATATTCGTTATTTGCAGCTCTTTAGGGTCTACATTTGAATTAAGGTCATTTTTTGTCCTTTGCGCATCTTGTTTTTTGCTCGGTTTTACTATTAGTGGCTGATTTTTTTTTATCTCTGGCAACGCTTCTTTTTTTTTGTTTACTACTTTATGTTATATTCGCATATGATATTTTTGCTTCAACATTATTGACATTCTGCTTCAGTTCATTGCACATTTTTTTGTTTTCGCTGCTTATTGCTTCAATCATTTTCTTATTGTCATCTTTGTTAGTTTTTATTTCGGACACATACCCGTTCACTGCTTCGCTTAAAGCCTTCTGCTATTTCCCGTATTTTATTAACCTCTTTTACACTTTTTTCACACGATTCTTGCGCTTTTTGCATAGCTCTAATTCTTTCACTGAAAGCTGTTTCCACCGCTTGTATAAGATGCTTTATTTCTTTTTCGTTCTTTCTAAGTGCATTATCAAATTCACTTCTATATTCTTGTAGTTGTTGTCCATTTTGCTTCACTACCATTTGCATGTCTTTTAATATGTCATCTACATTATGTACATACTGTACACAGTCAGTACACATAAATCTTAGCATTTCACATTCTTGCAGTTTATTAATGCTGTATTGGTCCAACCCAGAACATTTGGTCAGGTGGTAATATTTACCACACACCCCTTCACATCGTATATTGGCCACTTCTCCACGTATCGAACTTTTACACTTGTCGCACTTTTTTTCCATTTTGGTTTAAGTAACTTGCATACATATATGTGCATACATATGTATATATGCATGTAGCCACTAATGCAGGTGCAAATGTATGCGTATGACTTATTTATATTAAAAATTGATTAATTTAGACTTTATTTTATTTAGTGTCACAAATAACTTCCAAATTAGTTTCCTGAGTCTCTATCTCTCACATTAGATTATGTTATCTAATATTTTTGTGAGGTTTTACAATTTTTCAATATAAAATTCAAGGAGCAAAATTAAACACGACCGTTCGTTCAACCAATTTCGCCCTTTTTCACAGATATAAGTTATCGTCCCAGAATCAAAGCCTACCAAATTTCACAAGGATTGGTAAAGTTTTGTTCGACTTATGGCATTAAAAGTATCCTAGACAAATTAAACGAAAAAGGGCGGAGCCACGCCCATTTTGAAATTTTCTTTTATTTTTGCATTTTGTTGCACCATATCATTACTGGAGTTAAATGTTGGCATAATTTACTTATTAAATTAAAATTTGACTTTAAAAATTTTTTTTAAATAGGGCGTGGTCGTTCTCCGATTTTGCTAATTTTTGTTAAGCATACATATAGTGATAGGAGTAACGTTCCTGCCAAATTTCATCATGATATCTTCAACCACTGCCAAATTACAGCTTGCAAAACTTTTAAATTACCTTCTTTTAAAAGTGGGCGGTGCCACGCCCATTGTCCAAAATTTTACTAATTTTCTATTCCGCGTCATAAGTTCAACTCACCCACCAAGTTTCATCGCTTTATCCATCTTTGGTAATGAATTATCGCACTTTTTCCGTTTTTTCGAAATTTTCGATATCGAAAAAGTGGGCGTGGTTATAGTCCGATATCGTTCATTTTAAATAGCGATCTGAGATGAGTGCTCAGGAATCTACGTACCACATTTCATAAAGACACTTCAAAATTTACTCAAGTTATCGTGTTAAAGGACAGACGGACGGACGGACGGACGGACATGGCTCAATCAAATTTTTTTTCGATCCTGATGATTTTGATACAAGGAAGTCTATATCTATCTCGATTCCTTTATACCTGTACAACCAACCGTTATCCAATCAAAGTTAATATATTCTGTGAGCTCTGCTCAACTGAGTATAATAATTGGTGGAATAAAATAAATCATAAGAATGCTCATTACGATGGCAGCGATATACCGAAATCATACAATTAATCCTGACTCGACGCGATATCGATTTTACAATGAGAGCAAAATTTTCTTGTTCACAAAATGTCTTGTTATTGAAACAATTCTCAACCGAACTTGATCAACCAGCACTTTTTTACTCGAGATAGAATATTCTCTCAACCTCCTTAAGAAAAAAAATTTTTCATTAAAGAAATGATACATTGAAAAGCTGTCAAACTTTGAAAAATTAAAAAAATGAGTTAATTTTAGATAACTGTTAAAAAATCTCAAAAATTTTCTATAATAAGTGAAGACAAATATATATATTTTTGAAGCCCTATCTTTCAGCTTTCAAAGACTGTTAAACAACCAAAAATTGATGGAAAAAGAACGGAGTAACGAATTTCTGAATGCGCGAGGTACAAGAAAAACTGTTTTTTAACAATAACTTGAAAATTTCGGGGTGTTAGACAATTTTGAAACACGGCATCTTGTTCTACTCATTAAGACATACAACGGACACTAGGTCGCTATTAAAGTGCAAAATCAGTGTAGCACAGTGAAATTGTTGCGATTAGACGCTTCGGTCAATTTTTGTGAGTATTTCAAGTTTATAGTACAGGAAAAACAAGTAAAATATAGGCATAAGCTATGTATATATACAAGTTTCCATATCTTTTGTTTTGTTTACCTGTTTTTTAAGTGTTATTTTCTTGATATGTGCTTTATTTGTTCCGCAATAAATTATGAATTGTGTTGTAAAAAATTAGCTCTAGCTGTTGTTTTCTCGGACAAAATCTACAAACTACTACTATTTTAATTTTTTTTCGTCTACCACCATTCTCTTTTTAAAAGGTCCGCGCACTGGTACAAGTATACCTGCAGCAAGAAAGAAAAAAAACGAACATTCATAGACACAAATATACATCTGTATGAATTGAAGCAAACGGTAAACGGTCGAATCGATTCATGTCGCACTTACTTCAAGCGGCAGTTACCCACAAACGAACGTAGAAAAAAGGTGTCAGCTGACATGACCTAATTTATGAGTGTGCAATGTAAAGAGCAGTACGCAGATCACAAGTAATTGCTCAAGAAAAATTTAACTTTTTTTCTTGCGTGAAAAATAGTAGTATGGAAGTAATTTTGACGTTTAAAAATCCACGGTGAATAGTGAAACAAACAAGAAGAGCACATAAACAAAAGAAGTGTAAAGAATGTCACTACCCTTATAAGTGCCCGTTTCTCCTCCGCCGTGAAATTCACTATGCGCTTTTTGCGTTTTGGTGCTGCAGCTATTGTTATTTCTATTTCTGAAATAAAATAATAATTATGTATTGCAGAAAAATTTTAAAACCATGTGCTTACCTAATTTTTCCAGTTTGTTTACCTTTTTTCTTCAAGAAATATATGGCACTTGACATATTTCTTGCGGATGTGGAATTTTTACTTTCTTGTGATCTGCGTACCGCTCTTAAACGAAAAGTCACCGACGTTCAACGCACGTACGTACGTAGCCCGGAACGTAGAAATCAAAACAATTTTGATTTTTTCCTTAAGAACGTATCAGCTGATCGCTCTCTCACAAGACAGAGTTGCCTATTAAATATTTTGTGTGCTATGTTTGGACCAATTGCAGTTATTATACAAAAAGGCCTAATGATTGTTTAAAATTTTGTTGAAATATCATACAAGTTACAAATAAATGAACTAGAAACTCTTATTCAGTATTTGTTTATACCATTTGCACCATGAAAAATTGTCATTCCAAAAGCTGATGTTTGCATAAGCATGCAAATTAAGGTTGTGACCTTTGGCTCAACATTTTAAAAAATACTTTTTATTTTAGGCCTTGAGGCCGAGTTTATCCAAGTATGGTGATGGTTACTCAAAAACTAAACTTTATTTGCAATTTGCTCTTATTTATAGGATTACAACACTTGCTTACATTCTAATTTCATCATATTCTGAAATACCTTGGCCTTGAAATAAAGATATCAATTTCTATTTGAGGGACAATTCCATCAAGACTCTAGTTAAGCTACATCTGAATCGATGCGCCATTATTCGATCAAGTAAACAAATCAGGATACTTTGTATTCTTACAATAACAAATATGAATCATAAAACTATTTTTGGGTAGCTTGAATCATTGATTCAAGATCAAATTGTTTACCATTTGCAGCTGCAATAACAAAGAGACGAGCCTGTGCTTACTTAAGAAGCGATTTCAGTTCGCAGCATGAATTGATTGGAAAGATAAATTTTGTTTACAGTTATGGTAAGGTTTGTGTGTGGAGGCTGCCGGTAACTCCCCCTCTCTAAGATGAATCGTCCCGGATTCAGTTAAGTTATTTATCTTGTCCAAAATGGCATTATAAGTGATTTGCTGCAATTCTGAATCTACGTTTTGCTTTTTAATTTTACCTGATTTCCGTAACTTTTCGCATAAGTAAATTATCAAAATCATGCAAAAAGCCACAAAGATATACAAAAAACAAGCAAGGAAGGCTAAGTTCAGGTGTAACGGGTGTTCGGGTGTTCGGGTGTTAATGAGTATTTTAAAAGGACGTGGGCCTTAGTTCTATAGGTGGACGCCAGGGGCGACTCTAGAATTGGTGTGTACGATATGGGTATCAAATGAAAGGTGTTAATGAGTATTTTAAAAAGGAGTGGGCCTTAGTTCTATGTGTGGACGCTGTTTCGAGATATCGCCATAAACGTGGACCAGGGAGGACTCTAGAATTTGTTTGTACTATATGGGTATCAAATGAAAGGTGTTAATGAGTATTTTAAAAGGGAGTGGGCCTTAGTTCTATATGTGGACGCCTTTTCGGAATATCGTTATAAAAGTGGACCAGGGTTGACTGTAGAATGCGTTTGTACAATATGGGTATCAAACGAAAGGTGTTAATAAGTGTTTTAAAAGGGAGTGGGCCTTAGTTCTATAGGTGGACGCCTTTTCGGAATATCGTTATAAAAGTGGACCAGGGGTGACTCTAGAATGCGTTTGTACAATATGGGTATCAAATGAAAGGTGTTAATGCGTATTTTAAAAGGGCGTGGCCTTAGTTCTATAGGTGGACGCCTTTTCGAAATATCGCCATAAAGGTGGACCAGGGGCGAATCTAGAATTTGTTTGTACGATATGGGTATCAAATGAAAGGTGTTAATGAGTATTTTAAAAAGGAGTGGGCCTTAGTTCTATGTGTGGACGCCTTTTCGAGATATCGCCATAAACGTGGACCAGGGGTGACTCTAGAATTTGTTTGTACTATATGGGTATCAAATGAAAGGTGTTAATGAGTATTTTAAAAGGGAGTGGGCCTTAGTTCTATAGCTGGATGCCTTTTCGAGATATCGCCATAAACGTGGACCAGGGGTGACTCTAGAATTTGTTTGTACGATATGGCTATCAAATGAAAGGTGTTAATGAGTATTTTAAAAAGGAGTGCGCCTTAGTTCTATATGTGGACGCCTTTTCGAGATATCGCCATAAACGTGGACCAGGGGTGACTCTAGAATTTGTTTTTACTATATGGGTATCAAATGAAAGGTGTTAATGAGTATTTTAAAAGGGCGTAGGCCTTAGTTTCATAGGTGGACGCCTTTTCGAAATATCGCCATAAAGGTGGACCAGGGGTGACTCTAGAATTTGTTTGTGCGATATGGCTATCAAATGAAAGGTGTTAATGAGTATTTTAAAAGGGCGTGGGCCTTAGTTCTTTTTTGTACGATATGGGTATCAAATGAAAGGTGTTAATGAGTATTTTAACAAGTAAGGAAGGCTAAGTTCGGGTGTAACCGAACATTACATACTCAGTTGAGAGCTGTGGAGACAAAGTAAGGGAAAATCACCATGTTGTAAAAAGAACCTAGGGTAACCCTGGAATGTGTTTGTATGACATGTGTATCAAATGGAAGGTATTAAAGAGTATTTTAAGAGGAAGTGGGCCATAGTTCTATAGATGGACGCCATTTAGGGATATCGCCATAAAGGTGGACCAGGCCTGACTCTAGAATTTGTTTGTACGATATGGGTATCAAATGAAAGGTATTAATGAGTATTTTAAAAGGGCGTGGGCCTAAGTTCTATAGATGGACGCCGTTTCGAGATATCGCCATAAAGATGGACCAGGGGTGACTCTAGAATTTGTTTGTACGAAATGGGTATCAAACGAAAGGTGTTAATAAGTGTTTTAAAAGGGAGTGGGCCTTGGTTCTATAGGTGGACGACTTTTCGGAATATCGATATAAAAGTGGACCAGGGGTGACTCTAGAATGGAAAAGGTGGACCAGGGGTGACTATAGAATTTGTTTGGTCTATATGGGTATCAAATGAAAGGTGTTAATGAGTATTTTAAAAAAGCGTGGGCCTTAGTTTTATAGGTGGACGCCTTTTCGAAATATCGCCATAAAGGTGGACCAGGGGTGACTCTAGAATTTGTTTGTACGATATGGCTATCAAATGAAAGGTGTTAATGAGTATTTTAAAAGGGCGTGGGCCTTAGTTCTATAGGTGGGCGCCTTTCCGAAATATCGCCATAAAGGTGGGCCAGGGGTGACTCTAGAATTTTTTTGTAGGATATGGGTATCAAATGAAAGGTGTTAATGAGTATTTTAAAAAGGAGTGGGCCTTAGTTCTATATGTGGACGCCTTTTCGAGATATCGCCATAAACGTGGACCAGGGGTGACTCTAGAATGTGTTTGTACGATATGGGTATCAAATTAAAGGTATTAATGAGGGTTTTAAAAGGGAGGGCCCTTAGTTGTACATGTGAAGGCGTTTTCGCGATATCGACCAAAATGTGGACCAGGGTGATCCAGAACATCATCTGTCGGATACCGTTAATTTATTTGTATATGTATTACCACGAACTGTATTCCTTCTAAGATTCCAAGGGCTTTTGATTTCGCCCTGCAAAACTTTTTCATTTTCTTCTACTTAATGTGGTAGGTGTCACACCCATTTTATCAAGTTTTTTTCTAAAGTTATATTTTGCGTCAATAGACCAATACAATTACCATGTTTCATCCCTTTTTTCGTATTTGGTTGTGAGGACCAAATATAACACCATTAATTTGGCCCAAACAAAGCGACCCCACATCATATTCGATACAGCACTAACACAACAGCCAGTCACAAAAGGCTATAACAACAGACCAACCACAAGTTCAATACATCATACATCATAATCGATACAACACTAACACAACAGCCAGTCACAAAAGGCTATAGCAACAGACCAACCAACAAGTTCAATACAGCATTGACACAACAGCCAGTCACAAAAGGCTATAGCAGCAGACCAACCAACAAGTCTCAG
Source organism: Eurosta solidaginis (assembly GCF_040869045.1). Lineage (NCBI taxonomy): Eukaryota > Metazoa > Arthropoda > Insecta > Diptera > Tephritidae > Eurosta > Eurosta solidaginis. The sequence goes on along the minus strand of NC_090324.1, from coordinate 160,880,891 downwards.
CAACACAACGGGCAAGCACAACACTTCAATGCCAACACAGCAAACTAACAAATCTCAGCAACGCAACGAGCGTTCGCAACATCGAACGGCAACCATGGCAACGCAACCATTTGAGCCAGCAATACCAAACAGCCATAAAAGGAGCGACACAGCAGCACCAAAGTCAGTCAGCACGGAGCTGTGGTCGTGACCAGAGCTACTAGCGAAGTATATCCCTATTGCAGTTGACCTTCTCTATGCAATAGGAATCCACTTCCTAGGAGCGAGTCGTGGAACGGTGATTGCGGTTGACCTTCTCTACGCATCACCCCCAAAGACCAAAGGCCCCGCCACAGTAACACGCAACCGCGACAGGTGACACCCGCTCACCTCCGTCAGTAGAAGTACGCCGGCAGAGGCCGCAACAGAGCGGCAACGCACGTAAACCAGCAGTCAGTCAGCACGGAGCTGTGGTCGTGACCAGAGCTACTAGCGAAGTATATCCCTATTGCAGTTGACCTTCTCTATGCAATAGGAATCCACTTCCTAGGAGCGAGTCGTGGAACGGTGATTGCGGTTGACCTTCTCTACGCATCACCCCCAAAGACCAAAGGCCCCGCCACAGTAACGCACAACCGCGACAGGTGACACCCGCTCACCTCCGTCAGTAGAAGTACGCCGGCAGAGGCCGCAACAGAGCGGCAACGCACGTAAACCAGCGCAGAGCGCGGCAGCAAAGCGCAGCAGTGGTCCGCCGACGCACAACGTAACCAGGGTAAGCCAGCGCGAACCGCGGCAGCAGAGGTACGCCGACAGAGGTCACGTCAACGCGGCCAGGCTAAGCCAGCGCCAAGCGCGGCGGCAGAGGGCAGCAGAGGTACACCGACAGAGTAATACAAGTAAGCGCCGACGTAGGGCGCGACAGAGCACCGCCTCAGCAATACGAGTAAACGCCGACGTAGGGCGCGACAGAGTATCGCCCAGCAAATACGAGTAGACGCCGACGCAAGGCGTGGCAGAGGATCACCCAGCAACCAGCAATACAAATAGACGCCGACGCAAGGCGCAGCAGAGTAATACAAGTGAACGCCGACGTAAGGCGCGTCAAGGCACCGACGCCACACACTAACGGGATCCGTCTAACGGAACACGGCGACAGAGCGTTGCCTCAGCAATACAAGTAGACGCCGACGTAAGGCGCGACAGAGCACCGCAGCAGAGAGAGACACCGTCATAAGGCGCGTCAAGGCACCGACGCCACATACTAACGGGATCCGTCTAACGGAACACGGCGACAGAGCATCGCCTCAGCAATACAAGTAGACGCCGACGTAAGGCGCGACAGAGCACCGCAGCAGAGAGAGACGCCGTCATAAGGCGCGTCAAGGCACCGACGCCACATATTAACGGGACCCGGCTAACGGAATACGGCCGGACCGCTAAGGCCCGCCAACGCAATCAAGGATACCGCAAGATAATCCAAGTGAAATTGAAAATGAAGTATACAAACACGTTTTATTTATATTATAGAATTTAGAACCAATAAAGAGAGTGAAGTTTCTTATATTAAATCGATTTGCAAGGTGCCCCTTTAATACAAATTTATTGGAAACGAACCCTGGGCACGGCGAGTATACCCCAGCAAATATCAAAGAAGCAACGGGGCACGAAAAAGCTTCGTTACAATTGGCGCCCGAGCAGACCCTGCAAATCGTTAGCGCGTCAGAAGGAACATTCTTGACGAGAAACCTAACCACAAAATGGTCGACCAGATCGATACCACGTGGTTAGACACAATTTCAAAGGAGCAGCTTATATCCATCACACAGGAATTGGGTATTGAGCAGACAGGTACCAACCGAGAAATCCGAAAGCGCATAGCAGCACTGGCCTCAAGGGCAAATACCTACTAGGAAATCCATGAAAAATTTTTATCCCTACAAGCCACCTACAAGGAAACTACGCACATGAGCGACGTAAATGAGGTTAAGACACCGACTCCGTCGAACGGAGGAGGCACACCAAAGGTCGCCGTTACAATAGTAGAACAAGCTCAATTCGCGTTTCCTCCCAGGAATACAGTACCCACACAACAGCACGTACCATCAGAAATTATGGCATCATCAACCGGCACATCTCAACCCACGCAAGCGTACTTACCAGCGGGAATGACGGCACCAGCCATGAACTATACATGCCAGGTAACTCAAGCACCGACCGTGGTGTTCGCGCCTATCATCGACCAGGTAAGAAAGTGGTCCGTAAAGTATGAATGTGGACGGGACCCGTTAGCGTTCATCGAACGGTTAGAGGAGTTAGCCGAAGTATACGCGCTAAACGTGGACCTCCTGCCAAAAACCATGCCCGAGCTACTAGGGGGCGCCGCGCTACAATGGTACCGCAATAACAATGCGCACTGGGGAGAGTGGACAAGCTTCAAAAAGGATTTTTTACGTTTCTACCTACCAGTCAGGTACTTCGAGCGGCTCGACGACGACATACGCCAACGAAGGCAGCACAACAAGGAGAGGTATAAGGACTACGTACAAGGAATCCAGAGCTTGATGAGACACGCAGGGTACACCAGCGAACAGCGGATGGAACGAATCTTCCGTAACAGCCACCCCGATTACAAACTTTACATCCGTCGGAGCGACTTCACTAATCTCGCAGAGCTCCTGACACTCGCCGAAGAATACGAGAACATACGCGAGGACTATCGAAGATCATCAGGCGGACATCACCGCGAAGTTACGCGACACATCGCCAGTGACACAACCCGGGTGTCATCATCAAAACCTGAAACACAACCACCACCACCACCGAACCTAACGAATCGCACGCCTCCAAGCAATCAGAGATACGACCCCAACGGCGTATGCAGGAGATGGCGCGAACGAGGACATGACACCAATAGGTGCCGAAACCCAAAGAAAATTTTTTGCTGGGAATGTGGCCGCAACGACATACGAACCATCGAATGCTGCCGCCGACGTCAGGGAAACGACAGAGGGCTCCACGAAGAAGAAGGCACCGTGAGCCCAAGGGACCTAGCGCCGAAACGGCAGTAACGATACCCAAGGAACCCAGCGCTGAAACGGCAGTAACAATGTACCAAGAGCATGGTCGCCTCTACGCCGTAGGCAAGCTCGGCGCGGAATCAGCCGAGGCAGTCACCGACACAGGGGCATCAAGAAGTTTCGTCTCGAGCAGCTTAGCAGAACGTGTGGTGAACTCGGGAAGCGGAGAAATGGTGAGAGTGGCCACCAAAATAACGATGGCAGACGGGACTAGCACTACCATCTTCGACGCCATAAGGACTGAGGTACGCCTCGGAGAAGCGTCACTCCACACAGTTTTACACGTCATGCCCGGAGCGATCGACGACATCATACTGGGCCTAGATACGCTAGGAAGCATGGGAGCCACCATATCATGTGGAGAAGGCCACCTCGTGCTAACTAGACCCCTTGCCCAGCACACACCGAATCCGGAAGCCGCGCCAGAAACTATTCAGAGAACAACATCATCAAGAACGGATATCGCCAGGTACGACAGCCCTGGGACTATTCAAAGTACACCATCAGCCAGAACGGATATCGCCAGGTACGACAGCCCTGGGACTATTCAAAATTCAACATCATCAAGAACGGATATCGCCAGGTACGACAGCCCTGGGACTATTCAAAGTACACCATCAGCCAGAACGGATATCGCCAGGAACGACAGCCCTGGGACTATTCAAAATTCAACATCATCAAGAACGGATAACGCCGGGTACGACACCCCTGGAGCCTCATCTGGAACCATTCAGAGTATAACAGCACCGAGCAACAGTAACTTCAAGCACGACGGCATTATGCAAAACAACGACAACCGGTCATTCCATCGCAAAACTACCGAGGTGACAACACGTGCTTTTGCTACGAATTTCTTTTCCAAAAAAAAAAAAAAACAAAACACCAACAACCTAAGATGGAGAGCCATAACGCCAAACTAAACGACAGCGTCAAGCGTATGCGCTAGCATTACGAGGAGGAGGAAGCAAAGCGCCCCAGGGTAGTACTGCTGGAAGCAGCTACCGGCGCCGACGTCAGCAACACGCGTGGAACCACACGCACAAACACGTACGCTGACGTCGCACGCAACGTTACACCACCTAGCGCTACTGGCGCCGACGTCAGCAACACGCGTGCAACTAAGCGCGTAAACACGTACGCTGACGTCGCACGTATCATCACACCACCGAACACCACAGGCGGCGACGTCAACAACATGCGTGCAACTAAACAAGCAAACACGTACGCTGACGTCGCACGCACCATCACATCACCAAACACTGCAGACACCTACACCAGCACCACGAACAGCGAGTCAGCCGCAGCCGCAGCTTATGCCAGCACCAACATCAGACGCGCGGCGGAAGCAGCCAGACGGGCAACGGAACTCGTGACACGCACCACGCGCATATCTAAATGGGAGGAAGTCTCGGCCAAGGCACACAACAAGACCAGCACATCACAACTAACAACCACACTGGGTAGGATAGACGTGGAGGCAGGGCAGTTGCCGGCAGCCATCGAGCTCTCCTCTGGCAAGGACACAGGCCCACCGGAACAACAACAACAGCAAACGATCATTGAGCTCTCCTCGAATGAGGACACAGCCCCACCAGAGAGGGAAACGACCAAAACAATATTCCCGGCAGGACCAGGCAGCATAACACTCTACGCGACTGACCTCTACGCCCTCAAGGGATCTAGATGGCTAACCGATACCGTCATTGACGCTTGGGCAAAGGGACTGGAAGAGCAACACGGACAACACAATACGACTCTCAGCCCTTTCGTGATCTGGCAGCTGATCCAGAAGAGTAACACGGAGGAAAATTACCGACGTATACACCGCTGGGTCCGGAACGTCGACCTGTTTGGCAAGAGCGTGATACTTGTGCCCCACAACGTAGCCAAACACTGGTACCTACTCGGCCTGACGAACGCAGCAGTCACACACCACATCACTGACACGGAATGCTGGCAGGAGCGGTACGCATGGATAGCGGACTCGATGCACAGGGCCAAAGTTCCGCACGCAACACAGGCTTGGGTGGATTTCCTTCGGTGGGAGTATGTACAGCGGTACGGGTATGACGGGTTTAAGGCCCAGGAGCTAGTAATCGAGGTCTCTCACAATGCAACAACAACGACTGTGGCGTATACGTAGCCGAGAACATGGAGAGGGTATTGCGATACACAGGTAGCGGAGAAGGAGTACCCGGACTGTGCAGACAGCCGTTCACCGAGGAAATGGCGAGCCAGAAGCGCACGGAAATGTTGAACCGATTTCTACGGGACGGCCGAGAGTCCACGAAGACTACGCAAACCATAACCACCACATACGATCCTTACACAGTCAAACAACCAATCCCGGAAGACAGCACTGAACCGGTAGCACCAGACGCCGAAACAGAGCCACACAGAACAACAGCAGGCCACCAAGAGGTGATAATCGAGGCCCACGACGCGGATGGACCAACGCTAAACGAATTCCCGAAAATGGCAGAAAGCGTGCGAAACATTTTCCGACGCATCGCCGAAGGCAAAGGACGCTCCCGCTTAAGTTTTCGCACACGGGAATACACCGTCACGGTGGTAAAAGGCAGGGCCCGCATACGAATACTGGGCACCGAGGGCTAAATTTCTGAAGTGGGGGGGGGGGGGGGGGGGGGAGTGTGAGGACCAAATATAACACCATTAATTTGGCCCACACAAAACGACCCCACATCATATTCGATACAGCACTAACACAACAGCCAGTCACAAAAGGCTATAGCAACAGACCAACCACAAGTTCAATACAGCATACATCATAATCGATACAACACTAACACAACAGCCAGTCACAAAAGCTATAGCAACAGACCAACCAACAAGTTCAATACAGCATTGACACAACAGCCAGTCACAAAAGGCTATAGCAGCAGACCAACCAACAAGTCTCAGCAACACAACGGGCAAGCACAACACTTTAATGCCAACACAGCAAACTAACAAATCTCAGCAACGCAACGAGCGTTCGCATCATCGAACGGCAACCATGGCAACGCAACAATTTGAGCCAGCAATACCAAACAGCCATAAAAGGAGCGACACAGCAGCACCAAAGTCAGTCAGCACGGAGCTGTGGTCGTGACCAGAGCTACTAGCGAAGTATATCCCTATTGCAGTTGACCTTCTCTATGCAATAAGAATCCACTTCCTAGGAGCGAGTCGTGGAACGGTGATTGCGGTTGACCTTCTCTACGCATCACCCCCAAAGACCAAAGGCCCCGCCACAGTAACGCGCAACCGCGACAGGTGACACCCGCTCACCTCCGTCAGTAGAAGTACGCCGGCAGAGGCCGCAACAGAGCGGCAACGCACGTAAACCAGCAGTCAGTCAGCACGGAGCTGTGGTCGTGACCAGAGCTACTAGCGAAGTATATCCCTATTGAAGCTGATCTTCTCTATGCAATAGAAATCCACTTCCTAGGAGCGAGTCATGGAACTGTGATTGCGGTTGACCTTCTCTACGCATCACCCCCAAAGACCAAAGACCCCGCCACAGTAACGCGCAACCGCGACAGGTGACACCCTCTCACCTCCATCAGTAGAAGTACGCCGGCAGAGGCCGCAACAGAGCGGCAACGCACGTAAACAAGCAGTCAGTCAGTACGGAGCTGTGGTCGTGACCAGAGCTACTAGCGAAGTATATCCCTATTGCAGTTGACCTTCTCTATGCAATAGGAATCCACTTTCTAGGAGCGAGTCGTGGAACGGTGATTGCGGTTGACCTTCTCTACGCATCACCCCCAAAGACCAAAGGCCCCGCCACAGTAACGCGCAACAGCGACAGATGACACCCGCTCACCTCCGTCAGTAGAAGTACGCCGGCAGAGGCCGCAACAGAGCGGCAACGCACGTAAGCCAGCGCAGAGCGTGGCAGCAAAGCGCAGCAGAGGTCCGCCGACGCACAACGTAACCAAGGTAAGCCAGCGCGAACCGCGGCAGCAGAGGTACGCCGACAGAGGTCACGTCAACGCGGCGACGCATAGCGCCGCCAGGCTAAGCCAGCACCAAGCGCGGCGGCAGAGCGCAGCAGAGGTACACCGACAGAGTAATACAAGTAAGCGCCGACGTAGGGCGCGACAGAGCACCGCCTCAGCAATACAAGTAAACGCCGACGTAGGGCGCGACAGAGTATCGCCCAGCAAATACGATTAGACGCCGACGCAAGGCGTGGCAGAGAATCACCCAGCAACCAGCAATACAAATAGACGCCGACGCAAGGTGCAGCAGAGTAATACAAGTGAACGCCGACGTAAGGCGCGTCAAGGCACCGACGCCACACACTAACGGGATCCGTCTAACGGAACACGGCGACAGAGCATCGCCTCAGCAATACAAGTAGACGCCGACGTAAGGCGCGACAGAGCACCGCAGCAGAGAGAGACGCCGTCATAAGGCGCGTCAAGGCACCGACGCCACATACTAACGGGATCCGTCTAACGGAACACGGCGACAGAGCATCGCCTCAGCAATACAAGTAGACGCCGACGTAAGGCGCGACAGAGCACCGCAGCAGAGAGAGACGCCGTCATAAGGCGCGTCAAGGCACCGACGCCACATATTAACGGGACCCGGCTAACGGAATACGGCCGGACCGCTAAGGCCCGCCACCGCAATCAAGGATACCGCAAGATAATCCAAGTGAAATTGAAAATGAAGTATACAAACACGTTTTATTTATATTATAGAATTTAGAACCAATAAAGAGAGTGAAGTTTCTTATATTAAATCGATTTGCAAGGTGCCCCTTTAATACAAATTTATTGTAAACGAACCCTGGGCACGGCGAGTATACCCAAGCAAATATCAAAGAAGCAACGGGGCACGAAAAAGCTTCGTTACATGGTATATAATTATGGCATTTTTTTAATTTTTCGTAATTTTCGGTATCGAAAAAGTGGGCGTGGTCATAGTCGGATTTCGGCCATTTTTTACTCCAACACAAGGTGAGTTCAGATAAGTACGTGAACTGAGTTTAGTAAAGATATATCGATTTTTGCTCAAGTTATCGTGTTAACGGCCGAGCGGAAGGACAGACGGTCGACTTTGTATAAAAACTGGGCGTGGCTTCAACCGATTTCGCCCTTTTTCACAGAAAATAGTTATCGTCCTAGAATCTAAGCCTCTACCAAATTTCACAAGGATTTGTAATTTAATTTGGACTTATGGCATTAAAAGTATCCTAGACAAATTAAATGAAAAAGGGCGAAGCCACGCCCATTTTGAAATTTTCTTTTATTTTTGTATTTTGTTGCACCATATCATTACTGGAGTTGAATGTTGACATAATTTACTTATATACTGTAAAGATATTAACTTTTCTTTTAAAATTTGAATTTAAAAAAAAATTTTTTTTAAAATTGGGCGTGGTCGTTCTCCGATTTTGCAAATTTTTATTAAGCAGACATACAGTAATAAGAGTAACGTTCCTGCCAAATTTCATCATGATATCTTCAACGAATGCCAAATTACAGCTTGCAAAACTTCTAAATTACCTTCTTTTAAAAGTGGGCGGTGCCACGCCCATTGTCCAAAATTTTGTAAGTTTTCTATTCTGCGTCATAAGTTCAACTCACCTACCAAGTTTCATCGCTTAATCAATATTTGGTAATGAATTATCGCACTTTTTCGATTTTTCGAAATTTTCGATATCGAAAAAGTGGGCGTGGTTATTGCCCGATATCGTTCATTTTAAATAGCGCTCTTAGATGAGTGCCCAGGAACCTACATACCAAATTTCATCAAGATACCTCAAAATTTACTCAAGTTATCGTGTTAACGGACAGACGGACGGACGGACATGGCTCAATCGAATTTTTTTTCGATACTGATGATTTTGATATATGGAAGTCTATATCTATCTCGATTCCTTTATACCTGTACAACCAACCGTTATCCAATCAAAGTTAATATACTCTGTGAGCTCTGCTCAACTGAGTATAATTAATGTGTTTTGATATCTTCATTTCGCTTATTTAAAAGATTTATATTTTCAAATTTTAGTTGTTCATTAGTTGATTAAATATATTCTAAATTTTCAAAATTATTTACATTGTTATGTTTTAAATAATTCCATATTTTTGTTTCAACATTTACATAAGTTTTGTTATTAATTATTGTTTGATTTTCGAAAGTAATTGAGTATGTTCCTGTTAAATTTTGATTCTGAACATAATTTTCTGCTGAAACTAAAATAACTCCCTGTTTTATTATTTCAATTTTATTATTTCGTTGTTTAATTTTTTTACAATTTCCTTGTTTTTCATTTAAAAGTTGTGATAAACATGTGGTTTCTTTATTTAGTTTACAATAAGAATTTGTAATTTCCTTTTTACAATCCTGTACATTAACAAATTTATTAATACAATTTATTATATTTTTGTCTATTATAAGCTTACCATCTATCTGTGCTATAGCTCTAGCTTCATAATGTTTACAAGTAAATTTTATTTTTGGATATTTTATATATAGTATAATTTATCTGTTTTTTGAACTATTTTGAATTCTGATATATCCATTAAATCTGTAATTGACATTAAACCATGTTGATGGTTTGTTATGTTTTTTAATTCATTTAAGTGAAGGATTACCGGGTTTAAAATTCCTATTTTTCCGAAAGTGATGGTATTTATTAAATTTTGAAGTTCTTGCTTAATGTACTGTTATCTTTTAATTTTTAACGCTCTAGCAAATGTGTCTCCTATCATTTTATTTACTCTATTTGTTAATTCTGTGATTACCTTAAACATTTCTGAATTTTTAGTAAATTGCTTATTATTATTTTCGACTACTTCATTTAATTTGTCATTAATTTTTATAAAATCATCATAATGATCTGGAGTTCCTGCTATCCATTTCCAAATTGTTCCAAACTCATTTATCCCTCTTTTCTGCCTAAAGGAATTTTGTCTAAGTTGTCCTAACAAAGTTTTAATTATTAAAATTTCTGATTCAGAGTCTAAGCTGTTAATTTTATTGTTGTCATTATATGGAATTGGATGATTAACAAAATCTCGTTTTTCTTCATTTATGATTTCCTATAAATATGTTAAATTTGTAATTTGAAAAATATCTCCATAATCTTCATATATGGAAACGTCTCCACTCTCAATTAGTACGTAATTTTGTCGAGTATAATCCACGATGTCGGCGACTATTGAGCCGAGCAGGAATGCATTCATGAACAATATCATTTTGAATATCTACGAATAATTATGATTTATATTATCTTTATGTATGATTCTATCTCTATTGTTAATTATTATTTTATTTTCTAAATTTTCCTTAACCTGCTGTTTTTTATTTATAGTTTTTAACTTATTTCTTTCTCCTATAATTTTTTCATAAATGATTTGTCCTGGGCAATACTGTTTTTCAACTCTATTTTTATTATGACTTGTTAACATATTATCCTGTGCCTGCTTAAGTTTTATTGGTAAATTTTCATGATTCACCTTGTTATAGAGAACCTCGCTTGGTTTCAAATTAGTAACTGAATATATCGTTATAATGTACTATTGTGCCGCTCTAATAATTGTTTCTAAATCACTAACTGTATTGTACTCTTCTTTTATACATCTAACTATTTCTATTATTGTCGAATGAACCCTTTCTATTTGCCCATTGGTTATACTGTGTCGGGGAACACAAAAAAAAATTTCGATATTTATTCGTTGCATCAGAGATTTAAATGTTGGCGTTGTGAAACTTGGTTCATTATCCAAAGTTATTCGTTTAATATCTGTAAAAGTTTGAAGTAATTCCAAAACCGTTTCCTTAATGTTAGATTTGTCTTCTATGTGTTTTATCACTAAAAATTTTGAATAAGCATCTACGCATGTGATGAATTTCAACTTCTGCGCGTAAAAAATATCTAAGTGAAGCTGTTCTCCTTCTGCTTCTGGAATTGGAGCCTTGCCTATTGGTATTCTTTTTGGATGATGATCATATTTATTTTTATTACATATTGTGCAATTACGAATGTATTCTTTCATCATTTTTCTCATTTCTGGCCAATAGTACAATTTTTCTATTTGTTTTATGTTTTCATTAAAGTTACGATGAGCTCTATTATGAGTTTGTTCAATTATTCCAGACTGATCTTCTCTATTAATATTATCCATCGGAAAAAGACTTGTATAAACAAATTTGTTTTGAAATGTTTGTTTAAGGGGTCCTTGGATTTCATATAAATCCTCTATTGTACAGTGAATTGCGGTTACCAATTTTGGTTGAATAAATTCTTTTAAAATGGTTTGAAAATTTTCCACTGTATCATATTCTATTAAATGACTTTTATTTCCAAAATTTTCAATTAATTCATGAATTGTGAATCTGTTTTTACACAAAATTATCTGTGGTTTAAATTGGTTTACAGGTTTTTTTGTTTCTTGTATTCTAATACTCTCACTACTTTGTGCGGAATGTTGTGATTCGTTACTCTGCAAATCCTGTGGATATCGGACATATTGTTGCTACAACATTGGTTTTACCAGGTCTATAAATAAATTTTAGAGCAAACTGCTCTATAAATGCGTGCCATCTTTTCATTTTTGGATTAGGGTTGCGAGGTGACAAAGCAAATGTCAATGGTTGATGATCAGTATGAATTTCCAGATTAGTGACACCATATAAATAATTTCTAAGAGTCTTTAGTACCCAGACAATAGCAAATAATTCTTTTTCATTTGTTGCGTAATTTCTTTCTGTTTTATTAAGAGTTTTTGAAATAAAATTGATTGGTCTAACCTCCTGTGAGAGCGCAGCGCCTATTGCTACATTAGAGGCATCGGTAGTAAGAACAAAAACCTTTGAATAATCCGGTTGCGTCAGTTCCATTTCTGACGCCCGATGTTTTTTAATTTACTAAATGCTTGAATCCCATTTTGACCCAAATTTATTTCAAACTTTTTTGACTTATTTCTGGAAACTCTTCAATTTTCTCCGGATAAGTATCTACTCAATGGTTTGGCTATTGCTGCAAAATCTTTAACAAACTTACGATAATATCCTGCAATTCCCAAAAATCCTCTTAGTTCTCGTAAATTTTCAGGTATTGGGTAATTTAAAATCAATCTTGTTTTGTTGGGATCTGTTTTAATAACGTTTCGTGCTATTATGTATTCTAAAAGCTCTATTTTCTTTTCAAAAAACTTTGATTTTTCAAGTGAAATTTTCATATTTGCTTTTCTCAAAACTTCCGTCACTATTTCTAAATCTCGCAAATGTTGTGTTATATTTTCTGAAAAAAAAAAAATTATGTCATCCATGTAAAAAAAATATGTTCACGCAATATATCATCCATTGCTCTTTGAAAAATTCTAGGTGTATTTTTCAAACCGAATGGCATTCGTAAAAATTCATATTTTCCATTATTTACGGAGAAAGCGGTTTTTTCGATGTCATTTTCCGACATTAATATTTGATGGAAACCTGATTCTAAATCAATGCTTGAAAAATATTTTGATTTACCTAAATTTGATAAAATTATGTTAGTATCCGGAATTGCATAACGATCACAAATGGTATGTTCATTAATCTTTTTATAATCGATGACCACTCTAAGTTTGGGTGAGCCATCATCATTTGTTCCTTTTTTGGGTACAACCCAAATCCGTGAATTATATGGGCTTTTACTAGGTCTTATTATGTTTTCATTCAACATTTTATTAATTTCTTTATTAACGAATGAATTTACTGGCAAAGAATATGGGTATTGCCTACTCCATATGGGTTCAATATTTTTGGTTCTTATTTCAGCCTTTACGTTGGTCATAAACGGAAAACTTGTATTAATTCTTGAATGTATTTAAGCAATTTGTATACCTTTCATGAAAATGAAATGGTATATTAATTTCGTCACGAAACCCAAAATTGTAAGTCCTTAAAGGAAAATAGATAGACCCACCATTAAGTATACCGAAATAATCAGGTTGAAGAGCTGAGTTGATTTAGCCATGTCCGTCTGTCCGTCTGTCTGTTTGTATGCAAACTAGTCCCTCAATTTTTGAGATATCTTGATAAAATTTGGTGAGCGGGTGTATTTGGGTGTCCGATTAGACATTTGTCGGAACCGACCGGATCGGACCACTATAGCATACATCCTCCATACAACCGATTTTTCAGAAAAAGAGGATTTTTGTAATATCTTACTCAATTTAACAGATTGAGGCTTCACCATATACTTTCGTATATTGCACATATTGTTGCCTGCAAAATTGATGATATCGGTCGTATATATAGTATATATCCCCCACAACCGATTGTTCAGATAAGAAACTTTTCGTAATTAACTGCCCTATTTTAAGAGCTAGAGGCTTCAAATTTCAACGAATGCTTACGTATATAGCATATATTGTTGTCTGAAAAAATCATAGAGATCGGTGGTATATATATTATATACTTCATATAAACTGTCATTTTTGCCCCTTTTTTACGGATAGAAGCTTCAAAATTCATCAAATTTCATCAAATAGTTACGCTTACTTCATATATTTTTGAAATACGTGATTCGTAGTCATAGTTTTTACATGCAGACCACAAAAAACGTGAAGCTTTGCATCTTCACACAAAGTACCTACCTATTTTTTATTTTATATCTATCTTAAAAATCGTTTAGTTATGTTCAAATTTCACCCAATGTTTACGTGTATAGCATATATTGTTGTCTGAAAAAATCATAGAGATCGGTGGTACATATATTATATACCCCATATAAACTGTATTTTTTTGCCCCTTTTTTACGGCTAGAAGCTTCAAAATTCATAACATTTCATCAAATAGTTACGTTTACGTCATATATTGTTGAAATACGTGATTCGTAGTCATAGTTTTTACACGCAGACCACAAAAAACCTGAAACTTTGCATCCTCACACGAAGTACCTACCTATTTTTATACCTTTCATGAAAATGAAATGGTATATTAATTTCGTCACGAAACCGAAAATTGTAAGTCCTTAAAGGAAAATAGATAGACCCACCATTAAGTATACCGAAATAATCAGGTTGAAGAGCTGAGTTGATTTAGCCATGTCCGTCTGTCCGTCTGTCCGTCTGTCTGTTTGTATGCAAACTAGTCCCTCAATTTTTGAGATATCTTGATAAAATTTGGTGAGCGGGTGTATTTGGGTGTCCGATTAGACATTTGTCGGAACCGACCGGATCGGACCACTATAGCATATATCCTCCATACAACCGATTTTTCAGAAAAAGAGGATTTTTGTAATATCTTACCCAGTTTAACAGATTGAAGCTTCAAACTACACCATATACTTTCGTATATTGCACATATTGTTGCCTGAAAAAATTGATGAGATCGGTCGTATATATAGTATATATCCCCCACAACCGATTGTTCAGATAAGGAACTTTTCGTAATTACTGCCCCATTTTAAGAGCTAGAGGCTTCAAATTTCAACGAATGTTTAGGTATATAGCATATATTGTTGTCTGAAAAAATCATAAAGATCGGTGGTATATATAGTATATATATGGTGGTATATATAGTATATATATATATATTTTCGCAAATTTTAGCCCCATTTTAACAGCTAGAAGCTTCAAATTTCACCGAATACTTACGTATATAGCATATATTGTTGTCTGAAAAAATCGTAGAGATCGGTTGTATATATAGTATATATCTCATACAACCGATTGTTCAGATAAGAAACTTTTCGCAATTTCTACCCCATTTTAACAGCTATAAGCTTCACATTTCACCGATTGCTTACGTATATAGCATATATTGTTGTCTGAAAAAATCATAGAGATCGGTTGTATATATAGTATATATCTCATACAACTGATTGTTCAGATAAGAAACTTTTCGCAATTTCTACCCCATTTTAACAGCTAGAAGCTTCAAATTTCACCAAATGCCTAAGTATATAGCATATATTGTTGTCTGAAAAAATCATAGAGATCGGTTGTATATATAGTAGATATCTCATACAACCGATTGTTCAGATAAGAAACTTTGCGCAATTTCTGCCCCGTTTTAACAGCTAGAAGCTTCAAATTTCACAAAATGCTTACGTATATAGCATATATTGTTGTCTGAAAAAATCATAGAGATCGGTTGTATAAATAGTAGATATCTCATACAACCGATTGTTCAGATAAGAAACTTTGCGCAATTTCTGCCCCGTTTTAACAGCTAGAAGCTTCAAATTTCACAAAATGCTTACGTATATAGCATATATTGTTGTCTGAAAAAATCATAGAGATCGGTGGTATATATATTATATACTTCATATAAACTCTCATTTTTGCCCCTTTTTTACGGCTAGAAGCTTCAAAATTCATCAAATTTCATCAAATAGTTACGTTTACGTCATATATTTTTGAAATACGTGATTCGTAGTCATAGTTTTTACATGCAGACCACAAAAAACGTGAAGCTTTGCATCCTCACACAGATTACCTACCTATTTTTATACCTTTCATGAAAATGAAATGGTATATTAATTTCGTCACGAAACCGAAAATTGTAAGTCCTTAAAGGAAAATAGATAGACCCACCATTAAGTATACCGAAATAATCAGGTTGAAGAGCTGAGTTGATTTAGCCATGTCCGTCTGTCCGTCTGTCCGTCTGTCCGTCTGTCTGTTTGTATGCAAACTAGTCCCTCAATTTTTGAGATATCTTGATAAAATTTGGTGAGCGGGTGTATTTGGGTGTCCGATTAAACATTTGTCGGAACCGACGGGATCGGACCACTATAGCATATATCCTCCATACATCCGATTTTTCAGAAAAAGAGGATTTTTGTAATATCTTACCCAGTTTAACAGATTGAAGCTTCAAACTTCACCATATGCTTTCGTATATTGCACATATTGTTGCCTGAAAAAATTGATGAGATCGGTCGTATATATAGTATATATCCCCCACAACCGATTGTTCAGATAAGGAACTTTTCGTAATTACTGCCCCATTTTAAGAGCTAGAGGCTTCAAATTTCAACGAATGTTTAGGTATATAGCATATATTGTTGTCTGAAAAAATCATAAAGATCGGTGGTATATATAGTATATATATGGTGGTATATATAGTATATATATATATTTTTTCGCAAATTTTAGCCCCATTTTAACAGCTAGAAGCTTCAAATTTCACCGAATACTTACGTATATAGCATATATTGTTGTCTGAAAAAATCGTAGCGATCGGTTGTATATATAGTATATATCTCATACAACCGATTGTTCAGATAAGAAACTTTTCGCAATTTCTACCCCATTTTAACAGCTATAAGCTTCACATTTCACCGATTGCTTACGTATATAGCATATATTGTTGTCTGAAAAAATCATAGAGATCGGTTGTATATATAGTATATATCTCATACAACCGATTGTTCAGATAAGAAACTTTTCGCAATTTCTACCCCATTTTAACAGCTAGAAGCTTCAAATTTCACCAAATGCCTAAGTATATAGCATATATTGTTGTCTGAAAAAATCATAGAGATCGGTTGTATATATAGTAGATATCTCATACAACCGATTGTTCAGATAAGAAACTTTGCGCAATTTCTGCCCCGTTTTAACAGCTAGAAGCTTCAAATTTCACAAAATGCTTACGTATATAGCATATATTGTTGTCTGAAAAAATCATAGAGATCGGTTGTATAAATAGTAGATATCTCATACAACCGATTGTTCAGATAAGAAACTTTGCGCAATTTCTGCCCCGTTTTAACAGCTAGAAGCTTCAAATTTCACAAAATGCTTACGTATATAGCATATATTGTTGTCTGAAAAAATCATAGAGATCGGTGGTATATATATTATATACTTCATATAAACTCTCATTTTTGCCCCTTTTTTACGGCTAGAAGCTTCAAAATTCATCAAATTTCATCAAATAGTTACGTTTACGTCATATATTTTTGAAATACGTGATTCGTAGTCATAGTTTTTACATGCAGACCACAAAAAACGTGAAGCTTTGCATCCTCACACAGATTACCTACCTATTTTTATACCTTTCATGAAAATGAAATGGTATATTAATTTCGTCACGAAACCGAAAATTGTAAGTCCTTAAAGGAAAATAGATAGACCCACCATTAAGTATACCGAAATAATCAGGTTGAAGAGCTGAGTTGATTTAGCCATGTCCGTCTGTCCGTCTGTCCGTCTGTCTGTTTGTATGCAAACTAGTCCCTCAATTTTTGAGATATCTTGATAAAATTTGGTGAGCGGGTGTATTTGGGTGTCCGATTAAACATTTGTCGGAACCGACGGGATCGGACCACTATAGCATATATCCTCCATACATCCGATTTTTCAGAAAAAGAGGATTTTTGTAATATCTTACCCAGTTTAACAGATTGAAGCTTCAAACTTCACCATATGCTTTCGTATATTGCACATATTGTTGCCTGAAAAAATTGATGAGATCGGTCGTATATATAGTATATATCCCCCACAACCGATTGTTCAGATAAGGAACTTTTCGTAATTACTGCCCCATTTTAAGAGCTAGAGGCTTCAAATTTCAACGAATGTTTAGGTATATAGCATATATTGTTGTCTGAAAAAATCATAAAGATCGGTGGTATATATAGTATATATATGGTGGTATATATAGTATATATATATATATTTTCGCAAATTTTAGCCCCATTTTAACAGCTAGAAGCTTCAAATTTCACCGAATACTTACGTATATAGCATATATTGTTGTCTGAAAAAATCGTAGAGATCGGTTGTATATATAGTATATATCTCATACAACCGATTGTTCAGATAAGAAACTTTTCGCAATTTCTACCCCATTTTAACAGCTATAAGCTTCAAATTTCACCGATTGCTTACGTATATAGCATATATTGTTGTCTGAAAAAATCATAGAGATCGGTTGTATATATAGTATATATCTCATACAACCGATTGTTCAGATAAGAAACTTTTCGCAATTTCTACCCCATTTTAACAGCGAGAAGCTTCAAATTTCACCAAATGCTTAAGTATATAGCATATATTGTTGTCTGAAAAAATCATAGAGATCGGTGGTATATATATTATATACTTCATATAAACTCTCATTTTTGCCCCTTTTTTACGGCTAGCATATATTGTTGTCTGAAAAAATCATAATGATCGGTTGTATATATAGTAGATATCTCATACAACCGATTGTTCAGATAAGAAACTTTGCGCAATTTCTGCCCCGTTTTAACAGCTAGAAGCTTCAAATTTCACAAAATGCTTACGTATATAGCATATATTGTTGTCTGAAAAAATCATAGAGATCGGTGGTATATATATTATATACTTCATATAAACTCTCATTTTTGCCCCTTTTTTACGGCTAGAAGTTTCAAAATTCATCAAATTTCATCAAATAGTTACGTTTACGTCATATATTTTTGAAATACGTCATTCGTAGTCATAGTTTTTACATGCAGACCACAAAAAACGTGAAGCTTTGCATCCTCACACAGATAACCTACCTATTTTTATACCTTTCATGAAAATGAAATGGTATATTAATTTCCTCACGAAACCGAAAATTGTAAGTCCTTAAAGGAAAATAGATAGACCCACCATTAAGTATACCGAAATAATCAGGTTGAAGAGCTGAGTTGATTTAGCCATGTCCGTCTGTCCGTCTGTCCGTCTGTCTGTTTGTATGCAAACTAGTCCCTCAATTTTTGAGATATCTTGATAAAATTTGGTGAGCGGGTGTATTTGGGTGTCCGATTAGACATTTGTCGGAACCGACCGGATCGGACCACTATAGCATATATCCTCCATACAACCGATTTTTCAGAAAAAGAGGATTTTTGTAATATCTTACCCAGTTTAACAGATTGAAGCTTCAAACTTCACCATATACTTTCGTATATTGCACATATTGTTGCCTGAAAAAATTGATGAGATCGGTCGTATATATAGTATATATCCCCCCCACAACCGATTGTTCAGATAAGGAACTTTTCGTAATTACTGCCCCATTTTAAGAGCTAGAGGCTTCAAATTTCAACGAATGTTTAGGTATATAGCATATATTGTTGTCTGAAAAAATCATAAAGATCGGTGGTATATATAGTATATATATGGTGGTATATATAGTATATATATATATATTTTCGCAAATTTTAGCCCCATTTTAAAAGATAGAAGCTTCAAATTTCACCGAATACTTACGTATATAGCATATATTGTTGTCTGAAAAAATCGTAGACATCGGTTGTATATATAGTATATATCTCATACAACCGATTGTTCAGATAAGAAACTTTTCGCAATTTCTACCCCATTTTAACAGCTATAAGCTTCAAATTTCACCGATTGCTTACGTATATAGCATATATTGTTGTTTGAAAAAATCATAGAGATCGGTTGTATATATAGTATATATCTCATACAACCGATTGTTCAGATAAGAAACTTTTCGCAATTTCTACCCCATTTTAACAGCTAGAAGCTTCAAATTTCACCAAATGCTTAAGTATATAGCATATATTGTTGTCTGAAAAAATCATAGAGATCGGTTGTATATATACTAGATATCTCATACAACCGATTGTTCAGATAAGAAACTTTGCGCAATTTCTGCCCCGTTTTAACAGCTAGAAGCTTAAAATTTCACAAAATGCTTACGTATATAGCATATATTGTTGTCTGAAAAAATCATAGAGATCGGTTGTATATATAGTAGATATCTCATACAACCGATTGTTCAGATAAGAAACTTTGCGCAATTTCTGCCCCGTTTTAACAGCTAGAAGCTTCAAATTTCACAAAATGCTTACGTATATAGCATATATTGTTGTCTGAAAAAATCATAGAGATCGGTGGTATATATATTATATACTTCATATAAACTCTCATTTTTGCCCCTTTTTTACGGCTAGAAGCTTCAAAATTCATCAAATTTCATCAAATAGTTACGTTTACGTCATATATTTTTGAAATACGTGATTCGTGGTCATAGTTTTTACATGCAGACCACAAAAAACGTGAAGCTTTGCATCCTCACACAGATTACCTACCTATTTTTTATTTTATATTTATCTTAAAAATCGTTTAGATATGTTCAAATTTCACTAAATGCTTACGTGTATAGCATATATTGTTGTCTGAGAAAATCATAGATACCGGTGGTATATATAGTATATATCCCATACAACCGATTGTTCAGATAAGAAACTTTGCG
Source organism: Eurosta solidaginis (assembly GCF_040869045.1). Classification (NCBI taxonomy): domain Eukaryota; kingdom Metazoa; phylum Arthropoda; class Insecta; order Diptera; family Tephritidae; genus Eurosta; species Eurosta solidaginis. The sequence goes on along the minus strand of NC_090324.1, from coordinate 160,860,630 downwards.
CAATTTCTTCCCCATTTTAACAGCTAGAAGCTTCAACTTTCACCAAATGCTTACGTGTATAGCATTTATTGTTGTCTGAAAAAATCATTGAGATCGATGGTATATATAGTATATATCTCATACAACCGATTGTTCAGTTAAGAAACTTTGCGCAATTTCTGCCCCTTTTTAACAGCTAGACGCTTCAAATTTCACCATATGCTTACGTATATAGCATATATTGTTGTCTGAAAAAATCATAGAGATCGGTGGTATATATATTATATACTTCATATAAACTGTCATTTTTGCCCCTTTTTTACGGCTAGAAGCTTCAAAATTCATAACATTTCATCAAATAGTTACGTTTACGTCATATATTGTTGAAATACGTGATTCGTAGTCATACTTTTTACACGCAGACCACAAAAAACCTGAAACTTTGCATCCTCACACAAAGTACCTACCTATTTTTTATTTTATATTTATCTTAAAAATCGTTTAGGTATGTAGATCTGTTCCTAGATATTTCTTATCTTATACATCCGATTATTCGGAGATTACGAACGGGATAAGATTATTGTTCAGCCCCATTCATGAAAGGCATGAAGTCTTCGGCATAGCCGAAGACAGTCCCGTCCTTACTTGTTTATTTTATATTTATCTTAAAAATCGTTTAGGTATGTATATCTGTTCACTAGATATTTCTTATCTTATACATCCGATTATTCGGAGATTACGAACGGGTTAAGATTATTGTTCAGCCCCATTCATGAAAGGTATGAAGTCTTCGGCATAGCCGAAGACAGTCCCGTCCTTACTTGTTTCTTTTATGTGGGTTTTGAATTCCGAAAGGTTCTCATCTTGACTTTAAATCTTTAATGTTTCAAAATTTTCTTCACTATTTTTATTTTTCACATATTTTTTAAAATTTGACTACTCTTCATTGTCATTATCCCTATCGCTGAGCATTGCAGCTATTTCTGAATTAGTTTCAGTTATTTTATAATAATTATCAAAGGAATTTCCCATAAATACCTCTTTGTGTAATTTAGGATCCTTTTGCCCTAACGAAATAAAATATTTGTTTAATATAATGTTGCCGGTAAAATCATCGGCTGGCTTTGTAGAAACTTTTTGTTCCACAATATTTTGTATATCCTTTTTAGGATATATTTCATTTTTTGAATTTCTAAAAGGCTTTTGTAGCTTGTTCAAATTTTCATTTTCGAATTTATTTTTTATTTTGCCGATATTTTCTACGGCCGGCGCCTTAGGATTTTCCCATCCCAAGATTTTTAATATTTCACACTTTCTTACACATTTTTCTTTCTTATTGCCGGTAATTACTTCGGCGGGCGCCTTATTACTATTTTATCCCAAGGGGTTTAATTCTTCACATATGTTAGGCGTTTTTGCCTTTTTAAGATTTTTTAACTTGGTTTTGCCGGAATTAACTTCGGCGGGCGCCTTAGGATTTTTTAATCCCGAGGGATTTAATTGTTTACTTTTAATAGGCTTATTTGCCTTTTTTATTTCACTTTTTTTTTCACTTTCTTCTTTTGTTTTGCCGGTATTAACTTCGATGGGAGCCTTAGGACTTTTTTGTCCCAAGGGGTTTAGATTTGCAACACTATCATTACGAAAGTTAATATTAATGCTTCTTTTCACATTATCTTTATCGTCTATATTTTTATAAATTATTTTTCCTTTGCGCAAGTCAATATGCGCTTCTTTTTTTTGCAAAAAATTATAACCTAGGAGCAAATCTGATTCCAAGTTATCTATCTCATAGAAAACCTGTTCCACTCCAAATAAACGAATTACATGATAATATTTTATTATTGAAAACCCATTCACAGTTTTTACTCTATTGTAAATGGCTAATTCATTTCTATCATCATATACTCCTTGCTTTATGTAGCAAGAAGTGGCTCCTGTATCGACAAGAGCTTTCAATCTTTTATTTATTCTGTCATCTCGGACTGTGATGTAGGGGAGGACGTCCCCTCTTCTTCTAAAAAATATTCCTCATTTAGATTATTTACCCTTTGATTTTTTTCTTGCGGCCGGAAACTATTATTGCTATCCCTTGGTCGCTTTATTCCATGTGAATTTTGAGCTTGAAAGCCGTTTGAATTAGTATGTACGTTAGCCGCTACTGGCTTAATATTTTATAAATTTGTATTTTGTTGACCTCTGTAATTATAGTTTCTATTAAACATTCTAGAGGTGGATGGATCTACGTCCATGGGTTCAAGCTTAGTATTAACGTATTGTGGGATTCTTGGGGAATTTGTTCGCCGCGGAAAGCGTAAATTATTACTTGTATGATCTTGCTTCAATTTTGATTTTTCGTTTGCAAAATTTTGTGCAAACCTAATTCTTTGATTATTAGACTCGAGTTCTTGAGCCTTTGCCAAAGCATCTGGCAAGTCCTGAGGATTTAATGAGAATATGATATCTCTTAATGGCACCATGCGTCATTAATGTTTTATTTACTAGAATTGTCAACTTCTTGTTAACTAAATTATAATATTCAATTACAGTCATTGAGCCTTGTCGCAAGACACTCAATTCCTGTTCAATAATATGAATGGGACGTTTGTCTGAATAGGCAAAGTTCAAACGTGCAATTATAGCATCAAAATTTAAAACTGTGCCATGATTTGTTAAAATATCATTGGCATCATGGTTTATTTTATTTCTCAAAAAAGTCATGCAGCAAATTATCTTCTACTCTTCCTAACATATAACCTCATAGCATTATGAGCTGCTTCACGCCAGCTGACATAGGAATTAAATTTTCCTGAAAATTCTGGCAAAGATTTAATTATGTCAAGAGAATTTCTGACATTGAACATTTTCATCTATTATTTCTGCCGTGTAGTCAGTAGCACTTGGTGTATTAGACTCCAATTGAGAACGCAACCGATTAATTTCCTGTCTTAAGGAAATAGTACTATCTGCGATTAATCTACTGATTAAATCGACACTTTAACGCCTCATTTGCCATTTTTCCTTTCTTTTCCAAAAAAAAAAACATTATTTAAATTAAAGTTTCTCCACTATTTTCTTGCTCTATTTCTTCCAAAATTTTCATTATTTCATCACATTCATCAAGAGATAAATCTGGGGTACAACAAGGTATTAAAACAGGACCATTTTCCTCAGGTTCAAAACCTTCAATAATTTTATTTATTTCATTATCAATTTCTTCAGGAGTAAAATCAAAATTATCACTAACATCTGGCCTATTTGCCATTTTAAATCATCAATTTCAGATTTAATTAGATTTATTTATTTTTCCTACATAATTTAGGACATTTCAAAATATCATGTTCCCCACCACAATAGTCACAATATTTTAGCCTGAAATACTTAGGCTTACTTTGAAAATTTCCCATTCTTTCAAATATTCAACATTTTTACTAATATTAGTATAACATTTTTCTTACTCTATAATCCTTCGTATTATATAGCCGTAACTTCTCACTATGGATCGCCGGATAGTCCTTCCTTTCTTGCAAATTATCAATTTTCCGGACCACTTTCAATTTCATGCCCGTTCTGAATACTGACTGGTGGAGCCGGCAGTAGAGGTGGCGTAGGGAAGCATATATAGCGATGCCGGTGCCAATCCAAGCTGGCACAATAACGTACAATAAAAATCTCTACACCTTTGACACGTTCTTAAGGCGTTCCTTCCATATAAGACACACCGTCCACTAATATTTTCCATTTAGGAATTTATTAATAGAGATATATTTTTTCTCTTTTCTTCTTTTTCAATTGTCCCTAATAAGGACTAGGATAATTTTTATCCTTTTTTCTGTTTGTCCTTTTCCTTAATGTCGAAAGCTCACTTGTCCTTTATAAGGACTGGGATAATTTTTTATCCTCTTTTTAACTTGTACTTGGATAATTTTGTATCCTTTATCTTTTTGTCCTGTTTCTTGATATGGAAAACTCACTTGTCCTTTATAAGGACTGGGATAATTTTTTTATCCTCTTTTTTCTTTTTAACTTGGACTAGGATAATTTTGTATCCTTTTTCTTTTTGTCCTTTTTTTTTTGCTTACGACGTTGGGCGCCAATTAAGGTTGTGGCCTTTGGCTCAACCTTTTAAAAAATACTTTTTATTTTAGGCCTTGAGGCCGAGTTTATCCAAATATGGTGACGGTTACTCAAAAACTAAACTTTATTTGCGTTTTGCTCTTATTTATAGGATTGTAACACTTGCTTACATTCTAATTTCATCATATTGTGAAATACCATGGCCTTGAAATAAAGATATCAATTTCTATTTGATGAAAAATTCGATCAAGGCTCTAGTTAAGCTACATCCGAATCGATGCGCCAGTATTCGATCAAGTAAACAAATCAGGATACTTTGTGTTGGAGCGACTGACGGTGTTTTTTTCAAAATGCTATAACTTTTTTTTTAAACATGTTTTTAAATGTACTTTTCGGAAAAAATACAAAAAAAAATTTAAAGTTTTTTTTTCAATTAAATAAAAAAAATTTTTTTTCGGCCCACACCGGGATTAGTGGGGATGATTGCAGAATTGACTGAAGTTTTTTATGAGAAAAAAAGGGCGAAATTTGAAATCTCGAAAAAATGAAAAATTACAAAAAAAAACTTAAAATTTTTTTTTAATTTTTTCCGAAAAGTACATTTAAAAACAAATTAAAAAAAAAAAGATCCGAAACGGTCAATTTTTGAAAAAGTTATAGCATTTTGAAAACACAAACGGTGTTTTTTTAAAAATTCATAACTTTTTTTGAGTTAGATGAAAAAATTTTAAAAACTTCTGAAAAACGTCTTTCGTAAGCTAGAAAAAGAAGAAAAACTTTCAGCCAATTCTAAAGGGGTCGAAAAATATCGAAAAACTAAAAAATTAAAAAAAACTTTAAAAATGTGTTTGTATTTTTTCCGAAAAGTACATTTAAAAACAAATTAAAAAAAAAAAAAATTTTAAAGTTTTTTTTTAATTTTTCAGTTTTTCGAGATTTTTCGAATTTCGCTATTTTTTTTTCTCATAAAAAACTTCAATCAATTCTGCCATCATCCCCACTAATCCCGGAGTGGGCCGATTTTTTTTATATTTTGTTTTATTTAATTGAAAAAAAAAATTTTCCAAAAAAAAAATTTTTTCTTTTATCAATTTTATTTATATAACAAAAAAATGTAAGAAAATGATTTTTAAGTATTCTTTTCTTTATATATTATGGTAATCTACGATTAAAATAACCAGGATTAATGACTGACACAGTAAATATGTAAGTTTTCTAAAAATAATGTAACAACTTATGAATTTATTTTCTGGCGTTTAAATATTTTACAAATTCTTTATTCTTCTGAATTTGAAAAGTTTTTAACATACAAACAACCATTTTTGTCAGGAATTATGCAATGTAATTGTTGAGTTCCTGTAATCGATTTTTCATTCAAATCTTTTACTGCTGTATTATAATCATCTTCTGGGGAAAACTTGACTGTAATGTTTGGCAAGTTGTCCGGATCAGAAGTCATTTAAAAAGCCCTTCAGGTGTCATTATTTGATTACCAACCGCGAGTTGGAGACTTGCTCTTGCTGCATATCGTTTGGTAATGCCACCAATACCATCACACGGACCTTTGCCATGAGCAGTCGCAAAAAAGTGCCATTCGGCAGGAATGTCAAAATCATCTTCATGATAATATAAATTTACAAAGTTTTTGAAGTTTTTAAATTGTTGAGGAGCTCCATCAGAAAAATAATAAATCTTGTCACAACGTTCAGGAAAACTCTTCACGTAATCAGTAATTATTTTAATAAAAACATGAACAGCAATGGCATCATGATTATTACAATCTGAAATAATTGCTAAGCTTTTGTGTTCAAGTTTGCCATTTACTTTATAATAAATTACTACCGGAAAAATTGTTGCCTGGTTATTGTTCCAGTGAAAACCAGATGCCGCATTTTGCACTACGAATGCGTAATTTTCTGCAAAATCACAAATAATAATAAATTTATTTGGTTTTAATGTTTCTTTCAACGTTTTTAAAAATTTAGCTTGTTCTTTGGCGATGAATGAGTGAGGTAGAAGAGTTTTTAATTCACCACAAAAATCTTCAACAAATTCTTCTTTAGGCTTAATAAAAGCGTCTAAACTGCTTCTCGGCTTTGATTTCCAATATTTATAGGTAGTATTCTCAATTTCGTGGTTCTCAAAATATGTCAGTAAAATATTAATCAATTCATCTACCCCTGGACAGCTACTACATCTACCCAAATAACATTGAAACGATGGAGTTTCACATATAATCATGCTCAAGCAATCGCTATAGTGTTGAACGGGCTTTTCTGCATTTCTTGTTAAAGAATTAATATTTGCACCTGAAATGATTAAGTTAAATGAAAATTTACGCATTTATAATTATTAATAAATTTGATATTTACCAAGCGTCATCAATTTAACGTTTTGATGGATCGTACCTACACAGATGGTGTGTGTTCCACTTGCCCCTGCTAACACACAATGTTTAGGTCGCAAAGAAGCAAATTTCGAAAATCCAATTTTCTCTGCAGCGTTTACTTCCCGAAAACTTTGGTATAATTCTTTTAAGTTAGACAGGACAAGAATTTTTTGGACGTGCACTCGATTACCATCGTCACTTCGAACTGAAACAAAGTCTTTCATACCTGGCATCAGAGCACTGTACTCATCATGGTTATAAAAATTTTGAACTTTCAATTTTCCTTCATCTTCAATTTTCCTCCCTATAAAAAAGATGTAATTGAATTTTCAATTGTATTTCAAATATTAATTTTACGTTATATATACATAATTTCGATTCAGGTGTTGAAAGTATACCTTTTTCTTCAACCAACATTTTCGCTAGCCTTTGTCATATGTCTTGATGAATTCATAGTTTCACAAATACGCCTTTCAGTCCATTTTTCTGGTAATAATGTTAATATTTGTATTTTCAAAGACTTTTCCGTTTCTTTATCGTTGAATTTGTCACACAGCATTTTAATTAAAGCACGAAAATTTTCAACATCATTAACGATCGATTCTTCATCAGTAGAAGAGAGAAAATCCTTTTTCAAGCTCTCAGATAGTTTATTTATTTAGTTGTACAAAAATTGATTGTCTTTTGACCTTCTTGATGGAATTGGTGATTGATTCAACAGTTGTTGTTTAGGCAGGATGCCTAACTTTTCGGTATCCGATTGCGATCCCCCCAATGCAACTCTGCAAATCGATACTCGTTTTAATTTATAACCACCCACACCATCACCGCCACATGCATGTGCATGCATGTACATGCACGTGTATGTGTGCTTTTTGTCAGCACTCATGCATATGCATGTCGGGGTTGATGTGTGGGTGCCTTTCCCCTCCAAAACGGAGGATTTTGCGGGTCAACGGTTGTAGCTTTCAATACAACCGCGTACACATCTGCCGCCAGCGATCTCTGCGTTCTGATCACAATAAACTAAGGTAATATTGTAATCCTTTTATTTCTTAATTCTACATAATAAAACGCACCTATTATAAAGAGAAATCTCGTATTCTCTTATTTTTATACCCATACGCATATTCCCACAGAGATCGACCCGGTGCGCCCACCTCTCGCAAGGATCAGACGCACCCTGGCCGAACATTTGGTCCCTCTTCACCAGGAATTTGGAATACAGTACCTATATACAGTCCACATCCGTACAAAACCATTATATGCAAGCTTGGTTATACACTTTGGTGGTAAAATTATTGTGCTGATACTCAACAATTCTGATAAACACGCTTGGTGATACACTACAACAACATCTTGCAAAAACACTGAGCAAGCGACAGCCAGCTGAAGCCGCTGCAACACCACAAGATACTTGCCACACCGGAATACAAATCACCAAAAAGTTCAAAGTAAGTGCAATATTTCTTGCCACATTTTTTTCGGTTAAAAATAATAAATAAAAAGTGCGAAAAATCCATTTGAGGTGCCATACCTGCTTGTAACTGACCGCGAAAAGTGTGAAAAAACTGTGTAGTGCCAAAAAGAAAATAAGTGCAAACGCGGATCATTAACGTTGTTAAGAATCCTTGTGACTATCTGGCCTGTCCCCCCACCAGCGGTAAGGCTCTCCGGACACAGCACAAGGAAGAGGTACACATAACCTCACTTTCACATAAAATTTCACGCCATTCGATTTAAATTTTCTTTTTGCATCACATTATTTTCACTAATTTCTCTAATTAATCTTGTTACACAGTTTTGTTCTTTGTTGCATAAGATTTATTTCACGGTTTCACACTTTTCATCGAGTTTATATACACGCACGCACTTAATTTATAATAAAATTGAAGGTTGAAGTGGCACAATACACATTGGTGTTGATTCCCCCTGCTCTGTTTTTTAAGGCACAAATAATCTGCAAAGTCAGACAAAGATAAACAAATTAAGAGTAATAAATCAATTTTGCGTAATTTTAATAGTTGTTGGTTGGGTGATTCGCTCAGGTTTTCAAAGTTATATCCCAGGGTTAATTCGCTCTCTACTTTTCAACCATGAACATGGACTCCTACATTAGATTGGCCGATCGAATAATCGAATTCGAGGCCGATTTTAATGATATCAATGCGGCTCTGCACACTGTACACACTCTTGCAATACAGCAAAAAGAGTTGCAAGCTAAGTGGGAAAAAGCAGAGAACGCGCTAGAGGAGTTGCTTGGCTCTGACACGCTCGACGCCAAAAAAATTGCAGCGGTCAAGATCAAGCATAAAGCGGCATATGCCGTATTCTTGAGATGCATGTCGAACATGGCTGAAATTCAAACTAAATTGAAGGAGGAAAAAGATAGGGTAGTCAAACCTGAGGGAGAACGCGCGCGCGAACACAGTATCCGCCTGCCAGCCTGCGATACTGAGGTATTCAAGGGCGACTACCTATCTTGGCCAACGTTTCGAGACCTGTTTACGGCCATCTACAAAAACAACAGTCGCCTAAGCCCGGTAGAAAAGTTGTTCCACCTTAACCAAAAAACCCAAGGTGAGGCAAAGGACATTGTCAAGAAATGTCCTTTGAAAAATGAAGGCTTCGAAACAGCCTGGAAAACCTATGTGAGAGATACGAGAATAAGCGGGTTCTCGTAAACTCACAACTACAAATTTTGTTTAATCTAAAAAAGATAGATAGCGAGTGCGGCAGCTCGATCAAAACCTTACAGCGCGACATAAATAATTGTTTAGCATCCTTAAAAACACATCAGATTGACGTTTCAAATTGTGATGCGATTATTACTTATTTATGTTCGACAAAATTACCCGAGAATACGTTGGCTCTATGGGAGCAGAGCATTGATCACAAGACGGACATATCCAAGTGGGAGGATATGGACAAATTCTTGTCAAATCGTTTTCAGACACTTGAAACCGTGTCTGGTTTTACAGGGAATGCCACTTCTAAAGTGCAAAAATCAAATGCGTCGCGCCAGTCGACAGAAACCCCTACAAAAAGACTTGGTGCTTTTCAAACAAAAGTAACCAAGCAAACAACAAAATCAATATGTAAAATGTGCAAATCTACGGAGCACAGATTACGCAACTGTTCACGTTTTTGCGATTTAAACCCGGTAGAAAGGATTAAATTCGTCAAATCCACAAATGGCTGCCTGAATTGTTTATCCCCAGGACACACAGTGACGAGGTGCACCAGTTCATACAACTGTTCCAAATGCCACTCTCGTCACCACACGCTCCTGCATGCGGACACACTTCAGCAACCAGCGGTGCGCAGCCCGTTCAAAGATGCGGATAATGCCCCATCAACTTCGGTACAGGCACGGAAAAGACAGGAATCGAGACAACCACCTTCTTCTACGAACCAGAATGTCAAATCCTGCCATGCCAATTCCAGCACAGGTGTGCTCTTAGGAACTGCTCGCGTACACATTCACCATAATGGTACCGACTTCTCCGCGCGGGCATTAATTGATTCTGGGTCTGAATGTTCCTTTATAACTGAAAGGCTGAAACGCAGAATCAATTTGCCAGCGAGGAAAATGCATGCCCATGTTTCAGGCATCACAAATGCGGTGTCAGCTCAGGTGAAAGAAGCATCCAACATCGAATTACGTTCACCGGTGGATCCCTGCTTCAGCCTGACTACACCCGTACTAGTTCTAGCGAAACTCACTGGGAATCTTCCATCCTGCCATATCAACGCAATGACTATGCAGGCATTCCCAGACTTGGTTTGGCAGACAAGAGGTTCTACGTCAACGAAGACGTAGACCTCATACTTGGCGGAGACATATATCCCCAAATTGTAATGAGCGGTATAAAAAAGAATGTGCTAAACACACTTTTAGCCCAAGAGACAGTGTTCGGTTGGATACTAACCGGTCGTATCGAATCACCGAATCCAACGAAGAGCATTATGTCTTTTTACAACGAGGTTGTGTTAGACAACCAACTCAAAGCGTTCTGGGAGGTAGAAAATGTATCAAAAAATAAAATATTAAATGAAGAGGAAAGGTACTGCGAACAATTATTTAAGGAAACAACGAAACGTGATGAAGATGGAAGATACACCGTATCACTACCATTCAGGCAGGATTACCCTAATAACATTAATTTGGGACCGTCCCTGAAACGCGCATGCTCTCAATTCTTCCGGAATGAGGGGCGACTAATGAAAAACCCAGATTTATGTAAAGAATATGTTCGAGTGTTGTCAGAATATGATACGCTCCGCCATATGAGAAAATTAAAAAAGAATATCCCATCCGACGATTCGGATCATTACTTCCTGCCCCACCACGCCGTTATTAAAGCAGAAAGTACCACTACAAAGGTACGCGTAGTATTCAATGCCTCGAGCCCTACGGCCAACGGCAATAGCCTAAACGATATTCTCCTCCCAGGCCCAGTTCTACAAGCCGATCTACCCATCCTTATCTTACGTTGGAGACTATACCGTTTCGTCTTCAATAGCCACATCGAAAAGATGTATCGACAAATTTGGGTGAACGAAAATCACACCAAATTTCAACGTATTGTGCATCGCACGTTCCCGAATGACCCTATTAGTCTTTATGAATTAAAGATGGTTACCTTCGGAGTGGTCACGGAAAGGCAGTTGAATGGTGATCATTGGCGCACTTAAGGTTGACATGTTAACAGGCAATATAATCACCAGGAAAACGCGATGCGCCCCCAAGTCTCGAGGGGACTTTGGAAGAATATGACGGTGAGTAAATATTAGTGTGTAGTGGTTGCTGATATGTTGTTTCTTCCCCCTTTTGTGTCACTGTTTGAATGCCTTGATTTGCTTTGATTCAATTGCGAATTGTCAATTTTGGGGCCTGAGCGCCTGCCTTGGCACGTCCGCTATATTTCTGACGACGGACGGTGCTATTGATTCACTACTGACTTTGGCGGAAGAGTTAAGCTTTTGTGCGGGCCTGCTACACAGGGAGTATTTACCCCTTTATTCTGATATTTCGGAAGGCTATTCCCGCTTAAATATCCATTGAAGTGTTGCGAGTAAAACTTTAATTTAGAATATTTGGAACCCGTTAACTTGATACTACCTCGTGAGGTCCAAAATATTTCAAATATAAAACGATTCCACACATTCTTAAATAGAGACGTAGGTTCCGAGCATACGAAGTGAATAACTTAACGTACTCAATGAGTACATTTCGTTATGGCATCTCCATTGATTTTAACGACATTTTTACGCGAATCGATCGCCTAGGCGAATTTTGACGTGGAGTGATGAATGTTAAATTAGGTTTCGGATGGTATAGGTGTCTGTACTTTTCATAAAATTACTTATGTCCATCCACTCTAATAGATCATGGCATAGTTAGTAAATTCTCCATAAAGGCAAGAAATGTTCCAAGCGATTACACAGTTCCGTACTTATCAGCTATCCGGAAACTAAATTCTGTGGGCCGAGGACGTTTACGTTCTGTGGCAGACCGTTAGTCTGCGTTAGGGTTCTGGAGTCCTCGCTCGGGGGAGCGAGTGGCAGATCGGTTCGCCCTTCTGCGGTAGGCTTTTCTGGTGTCCTCGTTATGGGATAACGAGTGAATTGTGGGATTGTTTCTGGTGACCTCGCTCGAGGTGAGCGAGTGAATTTGGGTGTTGATGTTGGAAAGATAAAAGAAATAAGTGTTTTGTGGCAGATGAGGGATCTGCATTAGGGTTGTTGGTTGGCCTCGTTCCGGGTGAATGAGAGCTGGGTTTCCTGTTCAGGGGGCCCCCGGTTAATATTGTTAAAAAAAAAAACAGAAAAAAAATGCTTTTTGTTTGCGAGCTTTTGGCAAGCTCTCCCGTGTCTTCGTGCGTCTCGCTCCCTTTCCCCATTGCCCACCAGTAGTCAGGTGTAGGATTCCCTCCGGTAGACTCGACACGAGACCGGGGGTAGAGAACAAAAAAAAGAGAAGATATAGGATCGCCCTCCGGTAGACTCGCACCTTCACGAGACCGGGGGGTTGATTATAATTCGGGCCTCGGGAGAGACACAAGCTTAGGGATAGCGGGGCATCACGGCGCGTGGTTGAACGCGTCTTTATGTCCCGCGCTCCCTTTCCCCATTGCCATCGCGTAGTACGTTTTTTTGGATTCCCCTTCGGTAGACTCGCACCATCACGAGACCGGGGGGTTGATTATAATATATGGCTCGGGAGAAACGCAGGCTTAGGGATAAAGAGACACGAAGACGCGGGTTCCTTAATTTGCTTTCTATGCTATCACCAACCCTGGGCCTCTGATTTTAGGTAGCTGGGGGAAATAGAGTTTTGGTTTTTGGGGTTTTGTAAGGCGGACTTTGGCCCCTTACATTTAATCCTCCTTGTCGTGGGACGGAAGGAGTACCAATTTCGTAATTGGTCTAGTGGGTTGTCCCTTGTTTGTATGAACGTCAACAACACGCACACGGTTATCAGAGCCTGGGTGTGTGTTGACGATTCTCCCCATTCTCCACTCGTTGGGTTGGAGGTTGTCCTCTTTGATAACAACTAGGTATCCGGGTTTTAGATTAGGTTGTGGATGTTTCCACTTGTATCGTTTCTGGATCTCGGTGAGATATTCGGTTTTCCATCGCTTGCAGAAAGTGTGATGGAGGGCTTTGAGTTTCTGCCACCGATTGATCATCGAGGCAGGGCTCTCACTCGCATTCGGCTCTGGCGGAGCCAGTAGATGGCTGCCAGTGAGGAAATGTCCTGGGGTAAGCGGCTCTAGGTCCGTCGGGTCATTGGACGCCGGGCTGAGCGGCCGCAAGTTCAGGCATGCCTCGATGCGGCACAAGAGGGTATGGAATTCCTCGAAGGTGAATTTGTGTGGTGAGGCTATCTTTTTGAAATGGCTTTTGAAGCTTTTCCCTCCAGCCTCCCACAGCCCTCCCATATGGGGAGCGCCCGCAGGGATGAAATGCCACGTGAGTGACTGGTGGCTGTACTTTGAGACAGCGTTCTCTCGCGCTTGTGAGATGAAGGTCTTGAATTCCGATCGTAGGGATCGTGAAGCTCCGACAAAGTTTGTCCCGTTGTCGGAGTAGACGTTTTTGGGACATCCGCGTCTAGATATAAAACGGGCAAAAGCCGCAAGAAATGATGGGGTGCTGAGGTCAGTAGTGGCCTCCAGATGAATCGCTCGTGTGGAAAAACACACGAAAAGGCAGACATAGCCTTTGGATAGTCGACACCTTCTACCGCGGTAACTTTTGATGTCGAATGGTCCGGCGAAGTCGACTCCAGTATTCGTGAATGCACGGCTGAAAGTCGTGCGCTCGCGAGGGAGAATACCCATAAGTTGGGTCTGAGCACGCTTTCGGTGTATAGTGCAAACTTTGCAATTATGAGTGGTTGCCCTAATCATGGTTTTGATGTTAGGTATCCAGTATTGGGTGCGTATCAGACGTAACATGAGTTGGTTTTCCCCATGCAGACTTTGTTGATGAAACATTAGGACTGTCAGACGGGATAACCGGCAGTTGTATGGGAGGAGGATTGAGTGGCGTTCATTAAAGGCTAAGTCCTTTGACGCCCCGAGTCGCCCTCCTACCCGAATGATGCCATGTTGGTCTAGATAGGGATTAAGTGAGAGTATTGCACTTTTCCCTGCAATTGGTTCTCCGACCTTTAGATCACTATATTCGGAACTATAGTGTTGTTTCTGATAGATTTTAATTAAGAGTTGGGTTACTGATTTGATCTCATCAGGAGAGATTAAAGGTGACTTGACCTGAAATGATTTTTTTGTTTTGGGGTGAGTTCTTCGGTAGAACCTCATAACGTATGAGAGCACCCGTAAAGCCCTAGGTAGGTCTGAAAAGCGTTGGAGAACATCGGTAGTATTTACTGTTGTGGTTGCGCAGGTCTTCGCCCTCTTTTCCTCTACGGAGGTGAGGTAGTCACTTTCTTGTGCTGGCCATTGGGAAGTGTCTTCTTGCAGCCAAAAGGTCCCTGCCTCCACAACGAATTGTTGACCAATTCAGACGCAGGTAATCCTCTGCTACCTAAATCTGCTGGGTTTGATTCGGAATTTACGTGCAACCAGTCCTTATTTCCGACCATGTCGATGATCTTGGTGATCCGATGTGCGACGAAGGTTGACCAGGACCAAATGTTCGGCCGGGGTGCGTCTGACCCTTACGAGAGGTGGGCGCACCGGATCGATCTCAGTGGGAATATGCGTATGGTATAAAAATAAGAGAATAAGAGATTTCTCGTTATAATAGGTGCGTTTTATTATTTAGAATTAAGAAATAAAAGGATTACAATATTACCTTAGTTTATTGTGATCAGAACGGCAGAGATCGCTGGCGGCAGATGTGTACGCGTTGGCTGTTAGAATCCAAGAGCCATGTATCACAGTACCTACACGTAAAGACTAAGTTGATATCAATATCTGTTTGTATGTACACAAATACTCAAAGGACATATATTTACTTAACTTAAAATTCTTCAGAAGCAGTTGGTTATTATAACTATGAAGCGCTTTTGTAATTTCGTTACGATGCAAATTTTCAATAGGCATGGCGCAAAACACACTTGGATCGTCGGCGAGCAAAGTTTGTAAACTTTTCAATGTATCCATTTGCTCTGGTGTATACTTAGAACTCTTGGTGTGCAGCTTAACTTAGAAATGAGGTTCGCCACACAGCGTTAAACGCTCGAAAATGTGTGTGGACAAATAATGTGATATAGATACTGAAAGGTGTGTTAAAAATGCAGTGTTAGTAAAAACTAGTTGACTCGGTAGCTTCTCGCAAATAGTATCGAAGTCTTAAAAAAAATTCTTGTTGATGGCGGGCAGAGCTTGGAACGTGGTTATCGTTAGTGAAATTTCCTTCCCATCCACAACGCATAACGTCTATTTGATAATGGATATGGGATCACACCCAAAGATATCTTTCAATTTCTGATGCATTTGCATTATAAGTATGAGCAAACATGCTGCTATGTAATTCTGCAAATGGACCGCCACGATGGATACGTAGTACATCAAGAGTATCCGTTGCAGTTTTTGGCGGACACTGCTTCATACACAAAATCATGCGTATTATCTAATGATTTTTCTAAAAAATTCAATGCACAATGTAATTCAAATATGCGCCGTTCCAGAGAAGTAATCTTTGGTCATATGTAATTTGACGTTGTGTAGGTTTAATCTCATATGCCTGAATATTTGATTCGATAGATTGAATCTGGAAATTCATAAGAGACGCGCACATATCTTATGCTGCAGCAGAAAAGCCGTTGGTAAGGAAGATTTGGGAAATAGTGGTAGTATATTGGCACATCTTACATTTTTCAGCATCAATTGTAAAGCCTCGCTCATGTGAGGTGTTTGCTTACGATAACCAATACATATGACATACACCTCTGAATTGCCACGCTTCGAAGTAGCAGGCTTATAGACATATACTGCATCAAAGGCGCAATTAAGCAAGAAGAGTTTACAACAATTTGCCGACTCAAAAAGCGTAAACATTTTCACTACAAAGCAGCCACCTTCCGCCAATATAGTTAAAGCAGCTGTGATATCGGCGAAATGTAGCGTTGGCCCAACTTCCTCTTGACAATCTGGGATATCAGCGCATTCCATAGAACCATCCGCAGTAATGAGGTTAACATCGCTGCCTAAACGTTCTTTGCATTTCGCCTGCATTTTCTCAATATATGCACGATCAATAATATTGCCAGAAAAATCATCATGCAGTAGCCAAATGTCAAAAGTGTGAAACATAAAGCGAGCATCTGTAATCATGCCTCCAGTAGGATTGCCTTCATAAGACGGATTGAGCGTAGTGGAAAGCCAACGCCACTGAACCTCTTGCCGCTTATACGTTTAATACGCGATTTATTTCCTTTTGTTTTTAGTAATATGGGAATCCACACCGGGACTTGCAGCAGTTTGGTACAAGGGCCTACGCGGCACCAAACGTTCCACTGAGTAATCCATAACTGAGGGTTGGTGATTTGGTTCGATGTTTAAATTATAAGATTATTTAGTTAAATCTATTTTTTCTAAGCAATTACATTGCTTAGAAGCTCCGCTACGAACAATTGGGAAAAAGTTACGAAGTATGTTTGGGAAACAAAAGTATTACGCTAGTTAATTTGTTGCATGACGACGGCCACGCAATTATGTTTAATAGTAATCTGAAATGAAACAAAGAAAAAAAGAAATTAGAAAATTTATAAAATTATTAAAAGGGAACGATACATAAAACCCATCAGCTCTCCTGGATCTCCACCGCATGCACCTGAAAAATAAAAGTAATATTAATTATTGGCGGCCACCGTGGTGTGATGGTAGCGTGCTCCGCCTATCACACCGTATGCCCTGGGTTCAACTCCCGGGCAAAGCAACATCAAAATTTTAGAAATAAGATTTTTCAATTAGAAGAAATTTTTTCTAAGCGGGGTCGCCCCTCGGCAGTGTCTGGCAAGCGCTCCGATTGTATTTCTGCCATGAAAAGCTCTCAGTGAAAACTCATCTGCCTTGCAGATGCCGTTCGGAGTCTGCATAAAACATGTAGGTCCCGTCCGGCCAATTTGTAGGGAAAAATCAAGAGGAGCACGACGCAAATTGGAAGAGAAGCTCGGCCTTAGATCTCTTCGGAGGTTATCGCGCCTTACATTTATTTTTTTTTTTATTTATTAATTAATAATCTACAATAAAAATTCTTTTACAAAAGAATAAACATTAAAACTAACTTACCATTTTTTCCTCCTTAATTGTCCATGCGCCGTACTCCAAGCGCCGTAGTAAAAAGAATTGAAAGAACGAAAAAAAAAAAAATCATTCGATTTCTTTACCGTGTATGAATGTTCATTTGTTTTGTCTTTTGCCGTTGGCATATTTGTAACCAACGTATGTACATATGTATGTATGTATGCCTACTTGGTTCGGCATATCCTATTAGTGCTGCATCAAATGACGCACACTGATACCGAAAACCCGCAAAAGGAACAAAATCGGGATCGGCTTTTCTGACCCGGGCAGTCCCAGAATATACTTACGCACAAAAAATAAAGGCAAACACCTCCTTAAAAATTAATTGCTCTCATTTACAAACAAAAAAACACAACCAAAAAAAAAATTTTTTTTTTGATTTTTTGATTTTTTTTGCCGTCGGTACTGCCTATTTTTTGGCGGGGGCAGGACTTGTTGTTTTTCAACAACAAACATCACAAACAGTCATTATAAGGGCTCGGTACAAAAAAATCCGGGTCCCGAAATAAAAGAATCCCGACACGACAAAATCCCGAAATGGGAAAAAGTCAACTGTTTCTACCGGCCTAGTGTGCTACTGCCCCAATGACCTAGTTTTTTTCAAGGGCAAGCAAATACATATATGTATATATACTCGCACACCACAAATTCACCATACCAGCTGTCAGCTAACCAAGAAATACACGACAGAGTTGCATGGTACATTTAGCATAATGGTACGCGCAGATAGAACGCGTCGCGGAGAACGCATCGCCAATCTGCAAATTTATGTCAGGTGAACGTAAATAACGCATCTCTGCTTGGTAGGAATTGTATTTAATAATATGCTTCGCATATGCACTTAATTCATCTATTTTAACATACGTTTTGTAATAAAACACCTCCGCTTCACCCAACCAACCTCACGGTCACTCGCCCTGGCACCTCAAAAGATGCCACACCTCCTCCAACAAAAAAGGCAGTCGCCCCGAGAGCAACACGATACATTAGACGCTGGAACGGAGACTTCGGCCTCTTCGTCCAGCCCAGAAAAACCTAAACAAGAATAATACGAGTCTGGAACGGAGACTTCGGCCTCTCGTCCAACCAAACAAAAATAATGCGAATCTGGAACGGAGACCGCGGCCTCTCCGTCCAACAAAAAAAATTTTTTTGCCAGTCTGGAACGGAGACCTCGGCCTCTTCGTCCAGCACGATTGACCTTCTACGTCATATCACTTCATGGATTCTATATATGTCTAAGAATTATGTATAACCAAAGGCAAGAAATATTCACTTTCTTCCACTTCTAATGTTTATTTTTCATCCTAGCTTAGGTGGCATGCTGCGCAAGTCGGGCAGGACTCCCGGTCACCCGCAACGCTGGCGAAATACGCGATTTAGGTTAAGTTTAGTTTTAATGCAAACATTTTTCTCGTTGCTTTTCAGCGGTCGGAGATCGGTGGGGTAAAACGATGTTGCGTATCGCAAGGGGGGCCGGCATGTTTAGGCAGGATGCCTAACTTTTCGGTATCCGATTGCGATCCCCCAATGCAACTCTGCAAATCGATGCTCGATACTCGTTTTAATTTATAACCACCCACACCATCACCGCCACATGCATGTGCATGCATGTACATGCACGTGTATATGTGCTTTTTGTCGGCACTCATGCATATGCATGTCGGGGTTGATTTGTGGGTGCCTTTCCCCTCCAAAACGGAGGATTTTGCAGGTCAACGGTTGTAGCTTTCAATACAACCGGCCTCTTGGATTCTAACAGCCAACGCGTACACATCTGCCGCCAGCGATCTCTGCGTTCTGATCACAATAAACTAAGGTAATTTGTAATCCTTTTATTTCTTAATTCTACATAATAAAACGCACCTATTATAAAGAGAAATCTCGTATTCTCTTATTTTTATACCCATATGCCTATTCCCACTGAGATCGACCCGGTGCGCCCACCTATCGCTAGGATCAGACGCACCCCGGCCGAACAGTTGTAAAGCACGGTTTATTACAGGTAATTGAGTTTCAGCGCTAACTTCGGATACCGAGGTTTATTGTAAATCATCTGTGTTACTGTCACTATCAATCTGATAATTGTTTTCATAACTGTTACTTGCGGGTTGCTTAACTATTTTCGAAGCTTCTTTACGACATGAACTGCATAATAAATAATAATCACCTAATCCTAACACTAATTTCATAGCGTCAGTCGCTGGACGCAAACCAATTTTTTTCAAAAGGATTGCAACATCGATCGAATTGTTTATTTGATGCCATGATATTTCGATGAAATTATTTTAATAAACGTAGATAAGTATTGAATACGAATGTATGTGTATACCGGCCTAATGCAGTTGCTGGACAGCGAAATCGAGTCATTTTAATCGTAGATTACCACAATATATAAAGAAAAGAATACTTAAAAATCATTTTCTTACACTTTTTTGTTATATAAATAAAATTGATAAAAAAAAATTTTTTATTTTTGAAAATTTTTTTTTCAATTAAATAAAAAAAAATATAAAAAAAAATCGGCCCACTCCGCGATTAGTGGGGATGATTGCAGAATTGATTGAAGTTTTTTATAAGAAAAAAAAAAAATGGCGAAATTCGAAAAATCTCGAAAAACTGAAAAATTAAAAAAAAAAACTTTAAACATTTTTTTGCATTTTTTCCGAAAAGTACATTTAAAAAAATTAAAAAAAAGGAGATCCCAAACGGTCAATTTTTGAAAAAGTTATAGCATTTTGAAAACAAAAACGATGTTTTTTTTAAATTCATAACTTTTTTTTGAGTTGGATGAAAAATTTTGAAAAAATTCTGAAAAACGTCTTTCTTAAGCTAGAAAAAGAAGAAAAACTTTCAGCCAATTCTAAAGGGGTCGGGTTCAAAATTGGTCGAAATGGGATGGAATACCCCATATATATATATATATATATTAGGGCGGGTCGATTTAAAAATCGCTCATTGCTCTGTGAAAATCGTATTCTAGGGATCAAAATAAGAAACTTTACCGAAGGAACCATACCTCTAAAACGAATTCTGATGCATGAAATGTGTTAATGATAATTTTAAAAGGTAGTGGGCCTAAGTTCTCTAGGTGGACGCCTTTTCGAGATATCGCCATAAAGGTGGACCAGGGGTGACCCTAGAATTTATTTTGTACGATATGGGTATCATATGAAAGGTATTAATGAGTATTTTAAAAGGGCGTGGGCCTTAGTTCTATAGGTGGACGCCTTTTAGAGATATCGCCATAAAGGTGGACCAGGGGTGCCTCTAGAATTTGTTTGTACAATATGGGTATCAAATGAAAGTGTTAATGAGTATTTTAAAAGGGCGTCGGCCTTAGTTCTATAGGTGGACGCCTTTTCAAGATATCGCCATAAAGGTGGACCAGGGGTGACTCTAGAATTTGTTTGTACGATATGGGTATCAAATGAAATGTGTTAATGAGTATTTTAAAAGGGAGTGGGCCTTAGTTCTATAGGTGGACGCCTTTTCGGTATATCGTTATAAAAGTGGACCAGGTTTGACTCTAGAATGCGTTTGTACAATATGGGTATCAAACGAAAGGTGTTAATAAGTGTTTTAAAAGGGAGTGGGCCTTAGTTCTATGGGTGGACACCTTTTCGGGATATCGCCATAAACGTGGACCAGGGGTGACTCTAGAATGCGTTTGTACAATATGGGTATCAAATGAAAGGCGTTAATGAGTATTTTAAAAGGGCGTGGGCCTTAGTTCTATATGTGGACGCCTTTTCGAGATATCGCCAGGGGTGACTCTAGAATTCGTTTGTACGATATGGGTATCAAATGAAAGGTGTTAATGAGGGTTTTAAAAGGGAGTGGCCCTTAGTTGTATATGTGAAGGCGTTTTCGAGATATCGACCAAAATGTGGACCAGGGTATCCAGAACATCATCTCTCGGGTACCGCTAATTTATTTATATATGTAATATCACGAACAGTATTCCTTCCAAGATTCCAAGGGCTTTTGATTTCACCCTGCAAAACTTTTTCATTTTCTTCTGCTTAATATGGTAGGTGTCACACCCGTTTTACCAAGTTTTTTTCTAAAGTTATATTTTGCGTCAATAGACTAATACAATTACCATGTTTCATCCCTTTTTTCGTATTTGGTATAGAATTATGGAATTTTTTTAATTTTTCGTAATTTTCGATATCGAAAAATTGGGCGTGGTCATAGTCGGATTTCGGCCATTTTTTACACCAATACAAAGTGAGTTCAGGTAAGTACGTGAACTGAGTTTAGTAAAGATATATCGATGTTTGCTCAAGTTATCGTGTTAACGGCCGAGCGGAAGGACAGACGGTCGACTGTGTATAAAAACTGGGCGTGGCTTCACCCGATTTCGCCCTTTTTCACACAAAACAGCTATCGTCCTAGAATCTAAGCCTCTACCAAATTTCACAAGGATTGGTAAATTTTTGTTCGACTTATGGCATTAAAAGTATCCTAGACAAATTAAATGAAAAAGGGCGGAGCCACGCCCATTTTGAAATTTTCTTTTATTTTTGTATTTTGTTGCAACATATCATTACTGGAGTTGAATGATGACATAATTTACTTATATACTGTAAAGATATTAACTTTTCTTTTAAAAATTTAATTTAAAAAAAATTTTTTTTAAAAGGTGGGCGTGGTCGTTCTCCGATTTTGCTAATTTTTATTAAGCAGACATATAGTAATAAGGGTAACGTTCCTGCGAAATTTCATCATGATATCTTCAACGACTGCGAAAATACAGCTTGCAAAACTTCTAAATTACCTTCTTTTAAAAGTGGGCGGTGCCACGCCCATTGTCCAAAATTTTACCAGTTTTCTATTCTGCGTCATAAGTTCAACTCACCTACCAAGTTTCATCACTTAATCCGTATTTTGTAATGAATTATCGCACTTTTTCGATTTTTCGAAATTTTCGATATCGAAAAAGTGGGCGTGGTTATTGTCCGATATCGTTCATTTTAAATAGCGATCTTAGATCAGTGCCCAGGAACCTACATACCAAATTTCATCAAGATAACTCAAAATTTACTCAAGTTATCGTGTTAACGGACAGACGGACGGACGGACGGACGGACATGGCTCAATCGAATTTTTTTTCGATACTGATAATTTTGATATATGGAAGTCTATATCTATCTCAATTACTTTACATCTGTACAACCAACCGTTATCCAATCAAAGTTAATATACTCTGTGAGCTCTGCTCAACTGAGTATAAACAAGTACGGAAGGTTAAGTTCGGGTGTAACCGAACATTACATACTCAGTTGAGAGCTATGGTGGCAACATAAGGGAAAATAACAATGTAGGAAAATGAGGGTAACCCTGGAATGTGTTTGTATGACATGTGTATCAAATGAAAGGTGTTAATGAGTATTTTAAAAGGGAGTGATCCTTATTTCCATAGGTGGACGCCGTTTCGTGATATCGTCATAAAGGGGACCAGGGGTGACTCCAAGTTGTACACTATGGGTGTCAAACGAAAGGTATTAATGAGTATTTTAAGAGGGCGTGGGCCTTAGTTCTATATGTGGACGCCTTTTCGAGATATCGCCATAAAGGTGGACCAGGGGTGACTCTAGAATTTGTTTGTACTATATGGGTATCAAATGAAAGGTGTTAATGAGTATTTTAAAAGGGAGTGGGCCTTAGTTCTATAGGTGGACGCCTTTTCGGAATATCGTTATAAAAGTGGACCAGGGTTGACTCTAGAATGCGTTTGTACAATATGGGTATCAAACGAAAGGTGTTAATAAGTGTTGTAAAAGGGAGTGGGCGTTAGTTCTATGGGTGGACGCCTTTTCGGGATATCGCCATAAACGTGGACCAGGGGTGACTCTAGAATGCGTTTGTACAATATGGGTATCAAATGAAAGGTGTTAATGAGTATTTTAAAAGGGCGTGGGCCTTAGTTCTATAGGTGGACGCCTTTTCGAGATATCGCCATAAAGGTGGACCAGGGGTGACTCTAGAATTCGTTTGTACGATATGGGTTTCAAATGAAAGGTGTAAATGAGTATTTTAAAAGAGCGTGGGCCTTAGTTCTATAGGTGGACGCCTTTTCGAGATATCGCCATAAAGGTGGACCAGGGGTGACTCTAGAATTTGTTTGTACGATATGGGTATCAAATGAAAGGTGTTAATGAGTATTTTAAAAGGGAGTGGGCCTTAGTTCCATGGGTGGATGCCTTTTCGAGATATCGCCATAAAGGTGGGCCAGGGGTGACTCTAGAATTTTTTTGTACGATATGGGTATCAAATGAAAGGTGTTAATGAGTATTTTAAAAGGGAGTGGGCCTTAGTTCCATGGGTGGATGCCTTTTCGAGATATCGCCATAAAGGTGGGCCAGGGGTGACTCTAGAATTTTTTTGTACGATATGGGTATCAAATGAAAGGTGTTAGTGAGTATTTTAAAAAGGAGTGGGCCTTAGTTCGATATGTGGACGCCTTTTCGAGATATCGCCATAAACGTGGACCAGGGGTGACTCTAGAATGTGTTTGTATGATATGGGTATCAAATTAAAGGTATTAATGAGGGTTTTAAAAGGGAGTGGCCCTTAGTTGTAAGGTGTTAATGAGTATTTTAAAAGGGCGTGGGCCTTAGTTCTATAGGTGGACGCCTTTTCGAGATATCGCCATAGAGGTGGACCAGGGGTGACTCTAGAATTCGTTTGTACGATATGGGTTTCAAACGAAAGGTGTTAATGAGTATTTTAAAAGAGCGTGGGCCTTAGTTCTATAGGTGGACGCCTTTTCGAGATATCGCCATAAAGGTGGGCCAGGGGTGACTCTACAATTTTTTTGTACGATATGGGTATCAAATGAAAGGTGTTAATGAGTATTTTAAAAACGAGTGGGCCTTAGTTCTATATGTGGACGCCTTTTCGAGATATTGCCATAAACGTGGACCAGGGGTGACTCTAGAATGTGTTTGTATGATATGGGTATCAAATTAAAGGTATTAATGAGGGTTTTAAAAGGGAGTGGCCCTTAGTTGTATATGTGAAGGCGTTTTCGAGATATCGAACAAAATGTGGACCAGGGTGATCCAGAACTTCATCTGTCGGGTACCGCTAATTTATTTATATATGTAATACCACGAACAGTATTCCTTCAAAGATTCCAAGGGCTTTTTATTTCGCCCTGCAAAACTTTTTCATTTTCTTCTACTTAATATGGTATGGTGTCACACCCATTTTACCAAGTTAAGTTATATTTTGCGTCCATATCGGCGGCCACCGTGGTGTGATGGTAGCGTGCTCCGCCTACCACACCGTATGCCCTGGGTTCGAACCCCGGGCAAAGCAACATCAACATTTTAGAAATAAGATTTTTAAATTAGAAGAACATTTTTCTAAGCGGGGTCGCCCCTCGGCAGTGTTTGGCAAGCGCTCCGGGTGTATTTCTGCCATGAAAAGCTCTCAGTGAAAACTCATCTGCCTTGCAGATGCCGTTCGGAGTCGGCATAATACATGTAGGTCCCGTCCGGCCAATTTGTAGGGAAAATCAAGAAGTGCACGACGCAACTTGGAAGAGAAGCTCGGCCTTAGATCTCTTCGGAGGTTATCGGGCCTCCAATTTTTTTTTTTTTATATTTTGCGTCAATAGACCAATACAATTACCATGTTTCCTCCCTTTTTTCGTATTTGGTATATAATTATGGCATTTTTTTCAATTTTCGTAATTTTCGATATCGAAAAAGTGGGCGTGGTCATAGTCGGATTTCAGCCATTTTTTACACCAATACAGAGTGAGTTCAGATAAGTACGTGAACTGAGTTTAGTAAAGATATATCGATTTTTGCTCAAGTTATCGTGTTAAAGGCCAAGCGGAAGGACAGACGGTCGACTGTGTATAAAAACTGGGCGCGGCTTCAACCGATTTCGCCCCTTTTTCACAGAAAACAGTTATCGTCCTAGAATCTAAGTCTCTACCAATTTCACAAGGATTGGTAAATTTGTGTTGGACTTATGGCATTAAAAGTATCCTAGACAAATTAAATGAAAAAGGGCGGAGCCACGCCCATTTTGAAATTTTCTTTTATTTTTGTATTTTGTTGCACCATATCATTACTGGAGTTGAATGTTGGCATAATTTACTTATATACTCTAAAGATATTAACTTTTCTTTTAAAATTCGAATTTAAAAAAATTTTTTTTTAAAAAGTGGGCGTGGTCGTTCTCCTATTTTGCTAATTTTTAGTAAGCAGACATATAGTAATAAGACTAACGTTGCTACCAAATTTCATCATGATATCTTCAACGATTGCCAAATAACAGCTTGCAAAACTTCTAAATTACCTTCTTTTAAAAGTGGGCGGTGCCACGCCCATTGTCCAAAATTTTACCATTTTTCTATTCTGCGTCATAAGTTCAACTAACTTACCAAGTTTCATCGCTTAATCCGTATTTGGTAATGAATTATCGCACTTTTTCGGTTTTTCGAAATTTTCGATATCGAAAAAGTGGGCGTGGTTATTGTCCGATATCGTTCATTTTAAATAGCGATCTGAGATGAGTGCCCGGGAACCTACATACAAAATTTCATCAAGATACCTCAAAATTTACTCAAGTTATCGTGTTAACGGACAGACGGACGAACGGACGGACGGACGGACATGGCTCAATCGAATTTTTTTTCGATACTGATGATTTTGATATATGGAAGTCTATATCTATCTCGATTCCTTTATACCTGTACAACCAACCGTTATCCAATCAAAGTTAATATACTCTGTGAGCTCTGCTTAACTGAGTATAAAAACATAGGCATTTCAAAGTGAGATTTTTCAAAATTTGCCCCTACGACCCAAAGGGGGGACATCAGAATTCGTTTTAGAGGTATGGTTCCTTCGGCAAAGTTTCTTATTTTGATCCCTAGAATATGATTTTTACAGAGCAATGGGCGATTGTTTTGCCTCCCCACAAATCGACCCGGCCTAATATATATATATATATATATATATATATAGCAATAACCCCATATTGCAAAACTTAGTACGGTATAGGTGCAAGGTATAATAAGAAAAACTTTTTAGTTAGCTACAGTGGGCACACTCGCTAAAACTACCCCTTAAATTTTTATTGCGACAAATCTCAACATATTTTAAAATTTTCTCAAGTCTTGTCCTCAATTAGATATATAATAAGAAAAACTAAGCTAGATACAGTGGGCACGTATATCGATTTTACATCTCAAATACTTTTTTCGGCGTTACATGTGTATACCGCTCTAAAAATATTTAATCTCTTTTAAATCGATACAGTGTCTTCCCTTGCTGATTATCATAGCATAAACCCTACAGTTTTTTTATTTAACCTCAATTGAATTAATAAACAACGCAAGCAATTTTTCTCGGTTTCCTTACTTGCGTATACACATATATACAGATATATAAAAGAAAGAATACAACATAAGCGGTAAATTAAAATTTCATACAGTGGTACAAGAGTGGTTCGGTGCGTACACTAGCTTTAAAAAAAAAATTGTTTCTCTCTTGTAAAGCTATATTTCCCCCCTAAACTGTGGTTATTATTACTTTCACTCTGTATCCCTCTTATACAGTCCACAAAATATATCGACAGTGAAATTAAATAATTACCCTGCAAAAATCGCGAGTACTCCATGCATGCATGTATGGAGTACTCGCTAAAGACCAACCGAGTACTCCAAAATTAAACACAATTCATACAAAAGATATGGTCCAATTAACATTAAGATGTCCTAGGACTGGACTATATACCTCCGCATAACATCAGAGTAATCCATGGAGTACCCACAGCCCAATAAACATCATGTAGTGATTACAATCGTTAAAAACGAGCAATGATCGGCTTACAATATGTTCGTGTAGAAACATGAGTTGGTCCATTGCTGCATTACAGTGGAGTATAATGGTAAATACTCCAGTGGACCACATGATCCAACGATTTTTGCAGGGTACTCATTATATTTACACATACACATATTGTATTTTTCCCAGCTATATTTAATTCTCCCCCATATATACGCATTAAACACAGTGCAAACGCGACACAAAGGTCAAACTCAATCGGTCACCCCCTCAAATAAAATTTAACTCGAAACCTTTTTTTTTTGATTTTAAAAATTATCCTCTCCTTTGCTATTTAACGTGAATATTTAAACGTAACTCCCTCACATTGTTAAAAGCAAATACTCTCTTTTCCAAAAAAAAAAATATAAAAGTTTTCTAAGTTAAATTTTATTAATTCTCAACTCTAAGCGTCATAAAACTAAGCTCAAAAAGAGTGACGAGGAGACCAGACAAAGTAAAACGGTTAAAAGATTTAAATTCTCGTCTGCCCCTAAAAAATTTATATCCGAAACGGACAATTTCATGGATTATTGTGCTCGGTTTAGGTCGATGTCCCTCCAAGACAACACAGAGTCTTCCCTCAATATAAAAAATTCGAACATCGAAAAATTCTGGAATAGAGTCCAACACGCTTTCGATAAAATTGTCGAAACCCCAGATCAGGACCTGCCCGAAGATTTTCCAACATCTGCTAATAGCAAATACAGGTCCTCTCTCATAGCGTATGAAGACACAAAAGCCCAGATCGAAGACCAGCTTCAGTTGCTTAAACAAGCAAATGCACCCGCGCCCCCTACCGTTACACCAGGTCCATCCGACAACTCCGGTATTTCGCTAAAAATCCCTCCCTGCGATACCGAAATATTTTATGGTGGTTATGAAAACTGGCCCTCATTTCGTGACATGTTCACAGCTGTTTACATTAACCACCCGAAACTCTCCCTAGCGCAAAAATTTTATCACTTCAGATACAAAACCCAAGGAGAGGTAGCTCAAATAGTCAACCAATTTCCCTTGACTGATGACAACTTTGCCTAGGGTGGGAAGCCCTAAAGTCCTGATACGAGAACAGAAGAGTTCTCGTAGATAATCAAATACGGGCCCTGATGAATTTAAAAACGATCACCACAGAAAACAGTGAAGACATTCAAAAGTTGCAATCGTCGGTAAATAATTGCCTTCAAATTCTCGCCACGCAACAAGTCTCCACAGATAACTGGGACCCCATACTTATTTATCTGGTTATCTCTAAACTCCCAGAAAACACAGTAACCCTGTGGCAACAGTCTCTAACCTCCAGGAAAGAACTTCCCAACTGGTCCCAAATGGACCAGTTCCTCACAACGCGATACGAAGTGGTAGAAAGAGTTGATCAATGGCGCCCAAGTAAAAGTAAGTTCACTCCTCCTCAAACCAGGCCGCCATTTAAACCTCAGCCGTCACATTCGTTCCAAAATAGATCGACAGCTGACACTCAGTCTCACGCAACAGAGCATCGAACGATGTACAAATGCTCAATATGCAAAACATCCTCTCACCTCTTAATAAATTGTTTCAAATTTAAGAAATTGTCTACCTCTGACCGCAGGAAGTTTGTCAAAGAAAACAATATGTGTTTCAATTGTCTCTCCCAGTCACACATGTTGAAAGATTGTCCTAGCAGTCAAACCTGCAATCAGTGTCGAGATCGGCACAACTCAGTGCTTCATGAAAACACTTCACCCACGCCGAAGAGACAACTCTCCCGATCGGAAAGGACAGCCTTCCAAACCACAACGACAAACCCCATTAACTCATCCGATAAAACCCCGGATCAAGACGATCTTATGGATGAAGAACCTTCCTGCTCTCAGAAAAGCCAAGTACAATCGTTCTGTGCAGAAACTGATTGTAAAATAATTTTTCCCACGGCTATCGTCCCGGTAGAACATATTCAAGCTTAGAGCTCTTGTAGATCGGGGATCTGAAAGAACCTTCATTTCCACAAGAGCCCAACCACAACGACAAACCCCATTAACTCATCCGATAAAACCCCGGATCAAGCCTATCTTGATGAAGAACATTCCTGCTCTCAGAAAAGCCAAGTACAATCGTTCTGTGCAGAAACTGATTGTAAAATAATTTTTCCCACGGCTATCGTCCCGGTAGAACATATTCAAGCTTAGAGCTCTTGTAGATCAGGGATCTGAAAGAACGTTCATTTCCACAAGAGCCCAAGACAGGATCAGACTCCCTTATAAACCCTCCAAGTTTGGCATGGGAGGGAAAGTAGTGCAAACCTCAAATAAACTGTGTTCCCTCACCCTTGTTTCCGCCGATATGCAAACAAAAATCAATGCGGAAGCGATAGTACTACCTCGGCTGACGAAAATGCTCCCCAACTTCAAACTGATCAAAGAACTCCAAGCGAAATGGGCGCATCTCAATCTTGTCAATCAATTGTCACTCACCATCTCAAATAGACCTTGTTCTAGGTAGTGACATAATACCCCAAATAATTAAGGAAGGCGTTGAAAGGCTCTCACCCCATCTGTTAGCTCAGAACACGATCTTTGAATGGATCATCAGCGGCAAGACGCCCGTGGAAGTAACCTCGTACTCCATACAAGTCTCAGAGGTAACTAATAGTGAACTAAGCTCCCTACTAAGGAAGTTTTGGGAATTGGAAGAAATACCCAGCTTCAATGAAAAAACTCCTGAAGATGAGTTTTGTGAAAATTATTACACACACACATTATAACGACGACGACGACAACGACAACGATAAGAACGCTGGCAGAGGCGGAGACAACGTGGCTGAGGAAACAATTTTCCGATCGACAGCATCGGCCGTAGGCCATGATGCTAATGTCATGATCTGGAAAAATTGTTTCCTCAGCCGGCGTTGTCTCCGCCTCTGCCAGCGTTCTTGTCGTTCTTGTCGTCGTCGTCGTCGTCGTTATAATGTTTTATTATTTTTACAGCGCATATTGCAAGTGCACAATAGCGAAACTGCTAAAAATAAATATGATACAAGGGCGTTAAGAGATATTTAAGGCAGTGTGCTACAATTTTAAAATTAGTATGTTTAAATACAGGGAGGGATTCACATATCCAGGGTATAATTATTTGGGACCCGGAAATTCAATATATAAGGACGATGAACCAGTGGATGACGTAGATGTTGATGCATATATTCACGATTTAGAATATGAGTTAGCAACCAAGGAGGAACATATAAGAGAAGATGATCTTGAGGCAATAAATAATTTTATCAATGATTGGAAACATAATCAAAGTTTAGCAGAACTAATAGGAATTATGGGATTATTTGTTAAATATGGTTTTGAAACGATTTTCGGTGTTCAATACCCAAGTATGTCAAATAGAGAAAAAACATTTGGTCAATTATTGTATGCATATAGAGAAAAGCATTTAGCTCAAGAATGGGACAATATTAAATTTAAACCTGGAAGAGACGGTTTTAGAGATATTCATGATTTTAAAAAAAATGCATTAATAGCTAAACAAATATATTCATATTACGCACCAGGAGGATATTATTATAATCAATTAAAAAAAGATTACGACGCGCAACATAATATTATAAATGAGGAACAAGCAACAACTTCTAGAACAAATAATAAGACTTCCGGAAGCACCAGAACCAATAATGAACCTCCCACCAAGCGAGCAAAGCCTTCAGACGATAGTGATACTGATCAAACAAGCGAGCCTGATCCTACATTTATTGAAAAGCTTAATTATCGTAATAATAATACTGCTAATATGGATGTTGATATGCAAGAAAATATTCATCTCCAAAGTGGTTCAGGTCGTGGCCCGAATACGGGGGCGCGATTGGGTGCAACGGGAAGTGGAGATTCCCCTTCTACGGGTATCACATGGATAAGACCAAGTCAACCATGTTCTAGTAATCATATGAATTTTTCTAAAACAAAAATTTTAATAAGTTATGGTTATAGTACTGAAAATATACAAACTTCGCCAGTATTGATCAAATTACAACTTCATTAGGTCTAATTCCTATAGATTTTGTACCGTTCTATTTAAGTGAAGCTGAATATGATATGTTACCTTCTACAGCAGAAGTTACAAAAGTAAAATGTAAAGTTACACCATTGGGAACTCGAACAGCATTTGATGTTGGAGCAACTATGTCTGGCACTGCAACTTCAGAATATGTTCCCATAGGTTTAGTTGCAGAAGGATTGAATAAAAAAAATTATGGCAAAAATGTTAAATATACTTCTTCTGCAACTGATCCAATGAAAGTTATTGGAATTGAAAATATTGAGCCAAAAGAAATGTATGAAAAATATTATAAACATGTTCCATCTAATGCTTTAGGGAGTGAAAAAACTTTCCCCAGAAAAGGAAATCTGAAGGAACTATATGATAGAGTATTAGAAGTATACCTCACACTCGATCATATGGAAGAAACGGGTTTCCATGAAAAATTTAACGAAGGCAAATGCTCCTCGTTTTATATCCCCCATCATGCGGTTATAAAGCCCGAAAAAAAAAACCACAAAAGTAAGGGTCGTATTTAACGCCTCGAAAAAGTCAGCATCAGGATATTCTCTTAATGATGTTCTCTATACCGGACCTACCCTCCCTAAGCAGCAGATGCGCTCGCAAATCATGGCAGCGTTGCCCCCGGAACGGTGCACTTATGCTCCGCCTTTTACTATTACCGGTGTTGACTTTTGCCTTTTCACGTAAAAGCCTCTATGCTAAGGTCTCACACCCTACTAAAAGTTTACGTGTCCGTTTTTGTATGTTTCTCTACAAAAGCTGTCCACCTTGAGTTGTGTTCCGATTTAACAACAAACGCTTTTGTCGCTCGCTTCGTCGGACGTCGCGGATACCCAGCGAAAATGATGAGCGATAATGGCAAAACGTTTATGGGAGCCAAAAGGGCAACCGAAAAGGAATTCGTCGACTTTCTGAAAACTGCCTCCCAAGGAATCATCCAGAAATACTCCCCTCAAGGTATTAACTGGCAGTTTATTCCCCCCGCTGATTCCCATATGGGTGGTCTGTGGGAGGCCGCAGAAAAAGTTTCAAATTCCATTTTAAAAGGACTGCAGGAACTCATACCTTCACATTTTAAGAATTTACCACGCTCTTGGTAAGAATAGGAGCCGTCTTAAACTCTCGCACGATTTCTCCTCAATCTAAAAACACCTCTGACTTCACTGCTCTCACCCCCGGCCACTTCCTCAGAGGCTGCCCTATCCTGGCCATCCCGGAAGTCGACCATGCAGATTTGTTCCTTATGAACCGTTGGGAAAGGGTGAAAAGCATCCATCACCAATTCAGCAAAAAATGGAAAGAAGATTACATAAAGGATCTGCAGAAACGGCAAAAGTGGAGAAATTCACAAACTGAACCCAAAATTGGTGGATGCGTTTGTATTCACGACGACTCACTCCCCCCGACAGAGTGGCGTCTAGGACGCATTGAGAAAATATATCCCGGGCCAGATGGTCATATGCGCGTTGTCGACGTTCGCACTCAAACCGGCACCCTCAAACGCCCACTTGTAAAGTTATGTTTCCTCCCTCAAAGCGAAGCTTAGACAGGGCACGCACGGAAAGCCCACCAAGCTACAACTGAACCACCTCTTCCACTCCCACCGCATTTCCGTCGCAACAGTATGACACTTCGAAGACTCAAGCAATCTGAAACCTTCTCCATTTAGCAGTTCTCTCGCCTAAAATATCTGTAAATCTGTCATTTCAGATTGTCGTGGATCGCGATCAGAAACCAGCACCCCGAAATTCCTTGCGGTCAGCAGTGGTCGCGCGCGGCCCGCCGCTGAAAACTGACTACCGACGATGCCATGTATGTACATGCAACCGCGCCCTTCGAACTCGCGAGGGCGCATAAATTCTGCTTGAATTGTATGGCGCTATCTCATGCCACCGATTAATGCAGTTCGTATGATCGCTGTCGAACTTTCGGATTAAGGCACCACTCTCTGCTGCATCGACGGGATTCAGCCCCGAGCATCCCACGTCACACCCAGGCACCCCGGCCTGGTCGCCAAATAGTACCACCTCAGGTACCCTCTACTCCCAACGTGCGACCCCATTGACCCCGCCCAGCTATCTCTCGGTCTCTTCCAGCTACCGACGCACAACCGCCAGCATCTACTGCCGCTCGATGCACCGTTCGGTGCACCGCTCAAGGGCTGCAGACTGCCATCTTCAGGGGAAAGGTGTCAGACCTCCTAGTACGAGACGCGTTAAGAACTCTTCAAGAGCTGAAAGAGGCTCTAGCCGCTGAACGCGCCTAGGGAGGGGACAATGTTGGAGCGACTGGCGCAGGCCTCAACCACCAACTCCTTTATTTTACCTAAATTAGTCTTAAGAACATTGATTTTATAAGAAGACGTGAATTACTTATATGCTTCACTATGTATTCGTACCTCTTTCTATGGAATTTAAACTTATATAAATTTATGAATTATTAAACGTCCAAATATGTACTTTATTACATATTTCATACTTTTATATTATATTTGAACTACTCATGAATTACTTAGAATACGTATAACCATTCTACGTAGCACTCATGTTAAACTCGGATTATCACTCATAGAATTGTAAATGAATGCTTGAGCATATTTCGCCCCTCTGGCAACCCCAACCATTGGTTGACAAAACATATGAACATATGTATATAAAATGTTTTGACATTTTCATTTTTATATTAATTCGAATTCTTTACTCATCCCTGTGTGATACACAAATTGTGTAAAACCATCAAAAATTAAAATTAAACGAAATAATTTGTTTTAAAAGTACAATACCGCGTTCTCATCCACTCCCAAGTTTATGCACCTTAGCATTGTTTGATCCAACGTGACAATAGTGTCTATATAGTTTTCGCGTATAGAGCCGATTTGCTTTGTGAAGAAGCATACCCTCTTTTTCCTCGAAATACTTCGTGCGAAATATTAGTTATCCCGATCCAGCCACCGCCACCATATTCAGCCAACACTATCACCACATCATACCACCATCATCATTCCCATCACACCGCCATCACCGCCGCCACCGAAGCAGCCACATCCACATCCAAACGAAGGGAAGTGCACTCGCAACACCATAAAGGTGCAACGCGCTGCTACTGCCGTAACGATCCTCGCCATTACCAGCACAGCTATATCCCGCCAGGAAAAGCAGGTAAATTGTGTATTGTCAGCCCCTAAACACTTTGTATTCTTACAATAACAAATATGAATCATAAAACTATTTTTGGGTAGCTTGAATCATTGATTCAAGATCAAATTGTTTACCATTTGCAGCTGCAATAACAAAGAGGCGAGCTTGTGCTTACTTAAGAAGCGATTTCAGTTCGCAGCATGAATTGATTGGAAAGATCAATTTTGTTTACAGTTATGGTAAGGTTTGTGTGTGGAGGCTGCCGGTAACTTGCATGCAAACTGGGCAATGACAACAGTGCTTTGCTGTAAACAATACACACACAAATTTGTTATGTACAAGTTTACAGATGCACACATTGATTCCTACAGGTTTGAGGGTTCGTTCAAACGTGTTTCGTACGACAAACGTCCGTACGTACGGCACACGTCGGTGGGTAACTGCCGCTTAATTCTTTTCGTTTTACGCGTGGTTGGAGAATGATGGTGGTGATCAATGGCTAAATATGGTAAGTAAATTGTAATATTTTCTTTTATCTCTTATTATAAATTATTTTTTTGTATTTTTTCATTATTAATTAATTTTATTTTTCAGTTGGAGATGGGCCAGGACACCAGGTTGATTGGGGTTTTGCTAGTTTTTCTGGTTTTTATGTTACCGGCATCGCAAAAGGGGTGCTCCAACGGCGGCGTCGGTCGCGCCGTCAGTTGTCACACCTTTGAGATGCCCATTGATTTTTTCTTTTCAGATGTAATTTGGGGTGCAATCTTCATTGGATAGGAGGTCATGATGCCACGTTTATTAAGCACATGTGCATGATTTAGTACGATTTGTATTGATTGCTCCAATATTTTCATAAAGAAATTGAGCAGTGTGAAAAACTGATTGTAAATCTTAATGTAAAAATTCTAGATGGTAATACACGGTTATCAGTTAAACGGAAAGAGTTACACAAAAGACTTGCTAAGGACACAAATAAACGTACAATCTCGATTTCAAATAATTTCCAAAAAATATCGTTCACTCGATTGCATTCCATATGATGCGCGTGCGAAGGACCCTATTGATTTTATAAATGTTGCTTATATAAAGAATCTCGGCGCTGGTTGTCCAAATTTTCAAAATAATCTCACAAACGCCACAGCAAAATACGATCAATGACTCTTGGTCAATGATTTGGTCAGTAAAAGCTCGTACTGTTGCTTGTTTGCATACGCCAAATGGGATGTTAGACCCATACTGGCTCCAGGAATGTAACGTTGAGAATCATTATGATGATTTTACTGTGGGATGTGTCAAAGGGGTCACTCTCTCATATTGTTTGGAATATCATGTGAAGTTGTCCATGTATGGCGCGGATACAATACTCGATTTGTCGGTGTTACGAATTAAGGTATGGACTAAAAACTTACCATCGCAAACCATCGGCATTGCTGGTAACGTTTTGCAGGCATACCAGCAACGTTGCTTGGAACGTTACCATCGTGAAAAGGGTCGTAAAGTTCTAGTTGAAATGTTTTTGCATTAGTAGATACGTTTGAGTGTTGCTTTTCTGAATCCCAAACGAAATTGGTATCCACTGAACTCAATTCGGAGCAGTTGGAACCATTATCCCAACTAGGTTTACGTGTAGCTGTAGAATCAATGGGCGATGCGGCATTGTCCTTTGCTGCCGTGGTGGGGCCGTGGGAGGCACTGCTAACCGTTGGTGAAATCGGTGCATTTTGTGTCGATGGTGCATCACCAGTAGCAGTGCTGAGTGCAATCCGATGGGTGGTGGTACGTTTAGACCGGCAATTGAAAAATGGACATCGGTTAATAAATCAATAATGGTTGATTTTTTAGGTACCTTTGCGCTTGGCGATTTAGCGGCATCTTGTTTCATTGCCGCAGCACCTTTTGCATCTGATTTTATGATGCTGGGCCGTCAGCGGTTTCGGTGATGCCGCGGGGGTTGTACTAAAAGTATACTCAGTACCGCTTTTCGTTGTTTGTGTTTCTGCTGCTGGTGCGCTGAAGCCAGTGAGTGCTGTGAATGTTGTCGTTGCATTTGTAAGGCATAAGGCGATGCGATGCCCTGCGATTAATACCCGTATGGTGTTGAATAATAACTTACACACGCTACTATCGTGGCTAGCGGAAGATGTACTGGCCGTGGTTTGGTGTGCGATACCAATGGTGATTCAAACCAAGTAGCTACGTTTATTTTATATGCATTTTCCGGTAGTTCCAACAACAACAGATTGTGATGAACCTGATGATGTATATTGACCGTAAATTTTATTATTTGCTTCTTGCTATCCGCTACCATATTCATCTATTAAATTTGAATTATTTATGCATTTATATAAATATAGAACAATTCAGGCCCAAAACATCAGAAGCGACTGTGTTAATTAAATAGGACAAATTTATTTTAGTGCTTTCTGTTCAACTAATCGACGGTAGTCATCGAATCCGTCAGGTAACAATGGACTATAACATATTGAGGTTGATATCGATTGCAAGCAAGTGGGCGCTGAGTCCGTTCGAGCGCCTCGTTTACGGGTACGTGTTCTTTACAATTAATTTGACATGTGTTACTTTAACTCATCAGAACCGCCTGCCGTTATAGCCAGACGACTCCAGCAGAGGGTACAGGGACAAAATATGCAAACAGCGCACCATGAGAGTACTTCATAAGAAAACATAACTTAAGAGAATGTAATGTCGCAGCTGGCAGCCGAAGCATTGATGCAACCATTCCTCATGAGGCAACGATTCGTGCAGCACAGGCAAGACAAGGGGGACAGTAAATTTAAGGTACATCAACTTTTACATATATTAATACGTTTAGTTAGATTATGTATCGATTTTCAAAACTTTCTTTATGTACATCAATACTTTAAATGAGTCCCTGCGAAATTAGTAGATAATTTTCGAATTTGTGACTGACACGTTTCAAAATGATGAAGACTATGTAGTGTATATATGTAATACTACTATATTGAAATTAGTCCCAATTACGTTTAAGCATTTTCTTGTATTTTCTGGGTGCCTGTTAAATGGTATAATTTAAGAAAAAAAATTCTAACATTCTCTGTTTAAACTTTCAGTTTTCAACTTTCAAGTGCATACTTGCCAGCAATTTTCTGATAATTTTATCGTCGCTCGCCAACGTGTAACTTAGATTAACAAACGTTTTTCGATGACAACCTTATTTTTTTTAACTAGATTCCTTGGATCGTTATTAATGGTATATGCGTGTTGTGTGCACACAACAACTAATAATTGACGAGCTGACAAGCAATTTGTATGAACACTTAAAAGATCTTAGGGGAATACCTGTTGAGAAGTCTAGATAGAGTGCAGGAAAGTGAGTTGCAAGCATTGCGCTATATGTAAGCGACTTTGTAAGCGATTTTTGAATGTGGAAGTTAGATAGACTTGAGGTTAAATGAATATTTTTCACCAACCTATATGACGTGCCTGCTGTCGCTTCCCAAGGCAGTCGGTTCTATGTACCGGAGCGACTCGGGATTTTTCCCGACCAAGGACTGTCATTTCAGTGTAACCCCATTTAATTTGTTTCGTCCCTCCCATAAATTGTCATCCTCCCAGCAGCTCCTTGCAGCAGGACTGCTCCATATTCTCTTGCTCCGGGAAGGTATCGAATCCAATCCGGGTCCGTCTCCTGACCCCGGTCCTGAGAAATGGTTTTGCTGCATCTGCCGGAAAAGAATCTTTTTAGGACGGTCATACTCTGTTCAGTGTGTCTCGTGTAAGGGATGGTTGCATCGGACAGGTTGTTCTGGGCTTGATCCCAAAACCCGACGTCCACGTAACTTTTATAAATCTTTTGTGGCTCCTTGCTGTTCACGCCCAAGGGCGCCTCGTAGTCTACTTCTAAGCGCCCCCCCATTACCTTCCAGCAGCCCCGCTGCTCAGCAAGCCACAACAAGTACCCGCTGCTGCTCGCGCCTTACGGCGGCAACAACTCAAACAGCTGCTACCACTCATAACTACAATCTTCGTAGTAGAGTCGGAAGCAATGCTGAGCAACAGCCCCTGCCCCCGTCTTCTCCCCCCCTCTTTTCCGGCAGCAATCGTGTAGGTCAGGGAACCAGACTCTTAGTCCCTACCTCCGTTTGCCAGCACAGAATATATATGTTTGCGACATCCGCCCAATGCAGCTCCTGCCTTGGGTGGTGCCACTTTCCTAGATGTTCTGGTCTCCGCGACGGCAACCCCTCGACGGGTTTCATTGCGCCATGTTGCCAGGTCGCAAACCCAAATCATCCGGGTACCCCAATGCTTGCCCAAGGACGCCCAGTCCCAGGGCCACAACAGCAATTGCGTCCTGGCCTTCCTCAACCCAGGCGTAGTCACCCGTCACTTACCCCCAGAGTGGCGACGTCTCCCCTCATACACTTCAGAATTCTGCAGTTAAACTGTAATGGACTAACTGGGAAGATTACGGAGATAGTCAATTTCATGAAGCGGCACAACATCCGCATTGCTGCGATTCAAGAGACTAAACTCACAGCACGATCTGCATTGCAGACCTGCTCTGGGTATAATGTCCACAGAAAAGATCGCGAGAGCGGAAATGGAGGCGGCCTCGCGTTTATAATACACCACTCTGTGCAGTATCACATATTTGATCCTGGCATCGACCGCAGGGACAACGTCTTAGAACGTCAAGGCCTATCTGTCCGGTCAGGCGATGCAAACCTAGAAATCATCAACATCTACATCCCCCCTGCCACCTGTTGCCCCGGTGGATACCGCCCTAATATCAGAGCCTTACTCACTGGAAACAATCGCATTATTTTAGGCGACTTCAATGCCCATCATGATCTATGGCATTCAAATTTGCGGGCGGACAGTAGGGGCGAGATGTTGGCGGATCAAATAGAAGAAACGACGTTCTGCACAATAAACGGAGACGCCCCCACACGTATGGTAGGAAGCTGTCACAGTTCGCCAGATATCTCAATCGTGAGCGCAGAACTCGTAAACTGCGTCAACTGGCAGCCGATGGTATCATTGGCATCCGACCACCTGCCTATACTTGTTTCGCTCGAGCGTACCGCCGACTTCATCGTCACCGAAAAACGCACTTTCATAAACTTTAAAAAAGGAAAGTGGGAAGAATATAAATCCTTTACAGACAATCTCTTTGCTGCCCTCCCTATCCCGACTGATGCCCGCCAAGGGGAGCGTGCCTTCCGCAAAGTCATTGAATCCGCCTCGGCACGTTTCATTCCCGCCGGGAAAATTCCCGAAATCCGGCCCCACTTCCCGCGGAGGCCGCAAACTTAGCGAGAGAACGTGACCTTATAAGGCAGCTTGATCCAGGCGACCCCCAAATAAGGGATATAAACCAACGCATCAGATTGCTTGTGGATGAACACAAGCGGGCGAAATGGGAGGAGCACCTAAGAGGTTGTAACCTCTCTACCGGTGTGGGTAAACTTTGGTCCACCGTAAAGTCCCTATCTAATCCGACTAAGCACAAAGACAAAGTTTCCATCGCCTTTGGCGACAAAGTGCTGTCGGATGCGAAAAAATGCGCGAGCGCTTTCTGCCGACAATATATAATGCATTCTACGGTCGACAAAGTTAGACGGAGGGCCAAAGAACACGCACATAAACACAAATTCAGCGCGTCACCAATCACCATCACCGCTAAAGAGGTTGAGGACGCCATTGGTCGCGCTAAACCATCCAAAGCAGTGGGCCCAGACGGCATAGCCATGCCGATGCTTAAAAGCCTAGGGAAAGAGGGTTTCAAATATTTAGCGCAGGTCTTCAACCTGTATCTTTCCACCTTTGTCATACCCGAGAAATGGAGAATGGCCAAGGTGGTCCCGCTACTAAAGCCTGGTAAACCAGCTAACATAGGAGAGTCGTATCGTCCGATATCTCTCCTATCGCCAGTAGCAAAGACGCTCGAAGCCATTTTGCTCCCTTATTTCCAAGCAAATTTGCAACTAGCCTCCCATCAGCATGGCTTCAGAAAACTCCATAGCACTACCTCCGCGCTAAATGCCATCAGCACCCAGATAAATTGCGGTTTAAATCAAAACCCCCACCATAGAACAGTACTCGTAGCGCTAGACCTATCAAAAGCTTTTGATACGGTCAACCATGGCTCGTTACTGCAAGACCTGGAAGGTTCTACCCTTCCCCCATGTCTTAAAAGGTGGACCGCAAATTATCTGGGTGGTCGGCAGGCATCGGTGCTATTTAGAAACGAAACATCAAAGCCAAGGAGAATTAAACAAGGGGTGCCACAGGGTGGTGTCCTATCCCCACTTTTGTTTAATTTCTACATATCTAAGCTACCTTCACCATCGGAAGGAGTCACAATCGTTTCCTACGCCGATGACTGCACAGTAATGGCCACAGGTCCAGGCCCACAGATCGATGAGCTATGCAATAAAATAAACGGCTACCTCCCTGATCTCTCCCGTTTTTTCGCCTCGCGAAACCTGGCATTATCACCGACTAAATCTTCCGCGACCTTATTTACAACATGGACGTCCCAAATGTCGACCATTTTGAACATCCACGTCGATGGCTCTACGCTACCGACTGTCCTACACCCCAAAATCTTGGGTGTGACGTTTGATCAGGATCTACATTTTGGTGAGCACGCAGCCGCAATTGTTCCGAGAATTCAGAGCCGTAACAAAATCCTCAAATCCCTTGCTGGCAGTACCTGGGGAAAAGATAAAGAAACGCTCATGACTACATACAAAGCAATTAGCCAGCCGATTACGTGCTACGCGTCACCCATATGGTCGCCAAGCCTAAAAATTACCCACTGGAAGAAGCTACAGGCCTGCCAAAATACTGCTCTCAGAATTGCCACGGGCTGTCTTCTTATGTCCCCAGAACACCATCTACATAATGAGGCGAGAATACTCCCCATCAGGGAAAGAAACGAGATGCTGACCAAACAGTTCCTGTTGAATACCCAGAAACCTGGGCATCCCAACAGACATCTGATTGACGAGCCAGCACCGCCTAGGGGCTTAAGGAGTCATCTCCGTAAGCATTTTGAGGAAATACGGCATCTGAGAACACAGCCGTATGAAGCGAAAAAACATAAGCAGGTCCTTGGTGAACTCCACAAACAGGCGTCGGACCTTTATGCCGGGAATTGCCCGGTGAACCCAGTACTCAAAGTAAAGTATCCAAAACTTGCGGAAGAGGAACGCATACTCCCCCAGGGAAACGCGTGTCACTCTGGCTCAACTTCGTTCTGGATACTGTAACAGGTTAAACTCTTACCTATCCAGAATCAACCCCGACATACAAAATGTATGCCCCGCTTTCAATGTGTCCCCACATGACACCAACCATCTCTTTAATTGTAATGTGGAACCAACGCCTCTAACACCCCTTTCCCTATGGTCCACCCCTGTTGAAACAGCAAGTTTCCTTGGACTCCCGTTAGAGGATATTGATGACAGTTTGTGATCGGTCGCGTCTGTTAGGTGGGGCGAAGCACTGCTACAACAACAACAACAACGTGCCTGCTGTGTTCATTTACATAAATTAGTGTGAGATATACACACTAGGGTGATAGCCCATCATTCCGTTGCAAATATCCTGAGCCAGATTAATGATCTTGCATGTAAATGCAACAACGAGTTCACCCAGATGAATCCAGGTAGAAGTCTGGTTCAATTTGCGAGCCAGATAATTTATTGATTTCTTGTCCTTTGATGATGCCACTTACACTAAAGATATGTGTGGTCATCTTTGTGTGTGGCACTGCTACAACAATATATGTATGGACTATTTATGAAAAACATGTTTTGTAAGAAACTAATTATTACATTTATTAAACTTGAAAAGTTCATATTTACAATTTGTGTCTGTACTCTTTCAATTTCCTGGATCTTCCGAAATTTGTAACTTTTTTTGAAGTTAATTATACATATATACATATATTAACTTATTTATTCATTACTCGTTTAAATATACCTACACAAGGCATTGCTGCATACACACCCCCATCTATACTTGTTGGCTTTTTTCGCGGGTGCGAGCAGCAGTGATCAAATTTGCTTGAAAAAAAAAAGAACAGATGAACAAACAGAACGACTTGTTCGTTCATCAGAAAAAGGACGAAAGATTCGAATCTCTGAAATGAATGAAAAAGCACAACTCTATTGCCGAACTAAACGATACTAATTCTCGTGCTTTGATTTTATTTTACACTTGCCTTCGTTTGATCAATACAATCGTACGCAAAACCTGTTCGGTCATGCGATCTCAATCATGCTAACAGAGTCTTGTAAAGACAGATGCTGAGTATATTCAATTACTAGTTTATTCAACTATGAGTTTATTTAATATGAGTTTATTCGCATGATTGAATGTGAATGCAAGTTTTAATGTTTGATTAAATCAAGAAAATTGTGAGTTTTGCATATAACATATATTAAGGGTTGATTCAAAGATGAATACCGCAAGCATTAAATGATTTTAATACTGAAATATG
This sequence comes from Eurosta solidaginis, assembly GCF_040869045.1. Lineage (NCBI taxonomy): Eukaryota > Metazoa > Arthropoda > Insecta > Diptera > Tephritidae > Eurosta > Eurosta solidaginis. Next base: position 160,817,869 of record NC_090324.1, on the reverse strand, counting down.
CGACTGATGCATATGCCAATAGCGTCTTCAGTAGGATGCTGTAAAACCGTTGCTATCATGAAAACCAAGATCTAAAGTTTTGTGTGCATATCATGACCATTTACAATATTTTAAGTTTTTGTATTTTGCACAACCATGTTTATAATAGTATTATGAGTACTTGCTGATGAAGCTACTGGTAAAAGTTCATAAGGCAGAATGTTTGGTAAAAATGTTGGATGAATTTTCCTCACAATATAGGGACGTTTATCTCCACGAGATAAAAAAACTAAAAATCTACTCAACAAGATAAGATGAAATGCTTCCTATCGCTAACTCAGAAGAAAGCAAGGAATTGATTTCTGGCATTTTGGTGGGGAAGGAGAATTTTGTTGCGTTTGAGCTTGTGTACCTAAAAGTTGTGTGCTAATAAGTAGCTACAAAAAATAGTTTAACTTCTTTGAATGTAGTTTTATAAAAAAAAAACTGTTACCACTATTTTAAATGAAACCAGATAAAAAATGTTGGTTTTGTTATGTTTAAATGTTCTTTCAGTTTATATTTCACTGCTGGGATTTCGAAGTAGTATGACGCATACTTTGAATTTTTTATTTTTTTTAACAGTAATACTAGCCTAACCCGAGGTTCTGCTCGCGTCAGACTACATTTCATAAATGTGACTTTTTGGAATGGGTCTTTCCCTAGTTCGATTTCTCAGGAAAATTCCTAAATATTAACGTTAAATTCCTAAATAAGAACTATTTGCCGAATTTCAAGCAAAGCGTTCACTAAATAAGATGTTTGGAAATATGTATGTCGATTGATTCAGTGGTATTCTGTGGCAGATGGTGGATCTGCGTTAGGGTTCTGGTGTCCTCGCTCTGGGTGAGCGAGTGTATTGTGGGTTTGATTTTTGAAGATTAGAATAGAATGGACCGAGTCCCTTTAGGTTCTGTGGCAGATATTGGATCTGTGTTAGGTTATTGGTTGGCCTCGTTTCGGGTGAACGAGAGCTGGGTTTTTGGACATCCCTTTCCCTCGGCGGAGCTCGTCCGTCTTTCTGTTAGGCATTCCTTCCGTCTCAGTTACCGTGAGAGCATAAATTTAGGGAATCGTGTTTACTCACGTGGCGAGTCCGGGGATTCCGCTGTGGCACATTATGAATTTGTTTTACAAATTTTAAATAGAAACGGTCGAGTGCCTTAGGGGGGTTGGAATCTCCAGTAGGATTCTCACAAGATGAGTCAAAATGTAGGAGTATATATTGTTAGGTGTCCGTTCACGTGATTAGCCCGAGGATTCCGGGGTTGGCACTGAGTGCCCAGGTTGGTGGGAATCCCCGGTGAGAGCCTCCCACGGTGAGTCCCGGTGTAGGAGTAGCGGAGTGTATAGATTATGCTCTTACGGTGACGGGATGAGTTCGGTGGGAATACCTAACTGGAAGTCTGTGAAGTGGGGGGGATTCTCGATAGGAAGGAGGAATTTGGAAAGGAGGGCGAGGAACGGAGGGATTGTTATGAGGAGCTCTTGGTCTTCTCGCAGCCCATCTCCTCTGTTGGAAGAAGGATCAGTTTGGCCAAAGGTCAGGCTATCTTTTTGAAGTGGCTTTTGAAGCTTCTCACTCTAGCCTCCCACAGCCCTCCCATGTGGGGCGCGCCCACAGGGATGAAATGCCACGTGAGTGACTGGTGGCTGTACTTCGAGACAGCATTGTCTCTGGCTTGTGAAATGAAACTCACCGTTGTCGGAGTAAACGTTTTTGGGACATCCGCGTCTAGATATAAAACGGGCAAAGGCCGCTAAAAATGATGGGGTACTGAGGTCAATCGTGGCCTCCAGATGAATCGCTCTTGTGGTAAAACACACAAAAAGGCAAACATAGCCTTTGGATAGTCGACACCCCCTGCCACGGTAACTCTTGATATCGAAGGGCCGCGCAAATTCTACCCCGGTATTGGTGAACGCGCGGGTAAAAGTAGTACGTTCAAAGGGAAGGGTACTGTAGCATTATGCGTCATGCCCACATATGCAATACATTTACGGCCTTACGTATCATGAACTTCTATGCCAATACATTTTAATAGCATAATCACACTACAATATCATAAGACATAAATTACCTTGAACTCACACAGTGGTTAGCTAACATCAATGGAATGCCGAATATGAACCCCTTGTCAGTTCATACACCACAAATTATGTTTATGTTAGTTTGTCACCAAAATATTTACATACAACCAATAATATGAATTAACCAAATATTCACATTTCACATGAATATCGATCTGCTGACTTTGCATACAAATCTACATGCATGCATATTAATACAAATCTACATGCATGCATAGTAATACAAATATACATATATGCATAGCATCACAAATCTACATATATACATAATAATACAAATCTACATATACTGCATATATGCATATTAATACAAATCTACATATATGCATAGCAATACAAATCTACATATATAAGTTAACTCGGAACAAGTTAATACCACCCACGTCGTCCACAAGGGGATCGTCTACCACGAGTTAGCCGATCCCATTCAATAAATTATCGATTTTTATCACTTACAATTTGTTAAGTAACTGATACCACCCACGTTGTCCGCTTAGCACAAGCTAGTTACCCATACCATAAATTAGTCTCATAAATTGTTTGCAGCTAAACAAATAGCTGATAAAAAATTCTTAAATTGTTTTGCCGAAATACTACTACTCATATTTCGGCCAACCCAAATAAAATTCCCAAAAACACTTTGCGCAATATGATCGCTAACCCAAGTCCGATCGCACTTAATAAATTACGAATGCAAGCCTAAGCGTTTTTGTCCAAAAACGATTAAGCAACAGTCGAAAAGTATGTCACTTGAGAATTTGGCCACTCAAGCATTTCAAAGCGGCACGCCGCCAATCCATATGTTGACATATCACATACATCCAAACCTTAACCGGCCATACGGTAACATGGCGAGCCAGCATTATGCGAATATAGGTCGCACCAAAAAATGCAACGACAAAATTATTTACATAGGAAATACTTTCCAATATTTCCAGCACATAGGGAAAATAGGGCATGTGCAGTTGCAGCGCAGGCACAATTCTAGTATAAATAAGAAAATTGCTGTAAACTAGAGGAGTCTTTAAGTCATTTTTGATCAATAAAGAACAAACGCTCCTGAAGCGAGCAAAATAGAATTTCCGTTCTATTATTTGGCGCCCGAGACAAAAATTCTCCCGGGAAATCGCGTGTAAAGTCCTGAAAATACAAAGTAAGGACTCGCGATAAAAATACGCGTGTGAAAGTCCTGAAAATACAAAGTAAGGACTCGCGGAAAAAAAAGTCTCCCGGGAAATCGCGTGTGAAAGTCCTGAAAAGTAAGGACTCGCGATAAAAATACGCGTGTGAAAGTCCTGAAAATACAAAGTAAGGACTCGCGGAAAAACGACGTCAGTGAGAAAAATCGCATGTGAAAGTCCTAAAAATAAAAAGTAAGGACTCGCGAAAAAAAAAGCTGATAAACTAAAAAAGTGAAAGTCCGAGAAAAAACAAAAAGAGGACCCGCGACATACATTAATATTCGCGACTATAGCAGTGGGCCCCGTAGTAGCCAAAGCAAACCGGTGGTATAACGTACCAGCCCGCGGCATAGGAAAATAGTTGGAAAAAAAACATTCGTGAAAAAAAAAGGAAATAAAAAATAACATTAAAAATTTTTCTCAGCAGACCAGGCGCGCAGGGGAAGTGGAATAAGAAACGTGAGACGAAAAGAAAAAAACCATACTGCCACAGAGCAAGAGAAGGCCAAGCGCGCAGTGGAAGTGGAATAAGAAACGTGAGAAGAGAGGAAAAAAACCCCACAGCTCCAGAACAAGAGAAGGCAAGTAGCAACGCTAAAAAATTGCAACTACCAACAGTGAGCATAGATATAAAAACAATTTTTTTAACCTAAGCTTAAAAATTAAGACATATTTAGCCTAGAAAGGAAAATCTTTGAGGAAAAATTAATTAATAATAAATTATTTTGCCTAAAATCCAATAAAAGGAGAAAAATATTTAACAAAGAAAGGGAAGGAAAATTTGTTTGGAAAAAATAGTGTGTGAGGAAAAATTAAATATCACCGCTTAAAAGTAAATAAAGGAAATTTAACTTGAATAAAGTAGCCACAGCAGAAGACTACGATAACCCAGATACCCTAGTATCTGAAACCAGGCAAACGATAGAAGTTGCTAAAAAGTTATATAGAGAATAAAAGTTATCGAAAACATAACAAATTTTTTTTTAAAGTAGAATAGAAAATTCCTAAAAGGGACAAACGGCATAACTTTCAACATGGCCAACCCAAACAATTTAGTTAGACCTTCGATCCTTTCACAAAATCAAAACCCTACAGCCCCCCAAATCAATAATCACAATGAACAGTTAAATATAACGGAACTGAGGGATCTCATATCTGAAATTGCGACTAACGTCTTGACGCAACAAGGACCACAGGTAGTCCAAAATATTCTAAACCCAAATTCTGGCTTGGCTACAGCGGTAGACCAAGACATTGTAGAAGGACAAAGAGGAAACCTAGGAGAATTAGACAAAATACCAGACGTGGTCAAATGTCTAAAAGATTTCTCAGGTCGCCCAGGAGAATTCAACTCCTGGAAGAAAAGTGTCGATCGTATTCTGAATTTATACGAACCACTAAGGGGTACACCAAAATACTATGGCATCCTTAGTATAATAAGAAATAAAATAATAGGAAATGCCGATGCGGCATTAGAATCTTATAATACCCCTCTGAATTGGGGAGCAATTACGAAGTGTCTCGCTATGCACTACGCAGATAGACGAGACCTATCAACCTTGGAATATCAAATGACCACACTCATACAAGGTGATAAATCGATAGACGTATTCTATCAACAAGTGTATAAACACCTATCTCTCATTCTAAACAAATTGGGTTATGAAGGTATCAGTAGTGAAACGCAGCGAATGCTCACAGAATCATATAGGAACAAAGCATTAGATACATTTATTCGAGGATTAAATGGAGACTTGCCAAGATTACTAGGTATGAAGGAACCAGTCGATTTACCTCAGGCCCTCCATCTATGTCAGAAATTAGACAACCAGAATTTCAGGACGAACCACGCCAACGGCATGAGGCATTCATACCAAGGATACCAAAAACCAACAAAAAATTACTCATCACATCAAAGAGCACAGCATTTTTACCCACAATTAGCGCATAACCCCCAAACAAGCCACCAGGCATGGCAAACCAATCAGGTAAATGCTAACGCTAGTGCGCCGCCAAGGCCACCCAAGCCTCAACCCAAACCAGAGCCTATGGATGTGGACCAAAGCATACATTCACGTAGAATAAACTACATGAATAAACCCACACAGAACCAGTACCAAGGAAAGAGACCTGCAGAAAATCCCACAACTCAAAGGGAAAAGTCACAAAGAACTTTTCACATATCGGAACAAGAAGAGAGGAAGTATGAAGAGGATGAACAATCAGACGTTCATTTTTTTAGCCTAATGAGCTCTTCGCTCCCTTACTTTGAAGCTAGAGCGGAGAGAGGGAAAATACTAAGATTTTTAGTGGACACAGGCTCCAGTAAAAATTATTTAAAACCACATTTAGCAAAGAAACGAATAAAAAACAAAGTCCCATTCCACGCCAAATCAGTCGTAGGGGACATAAAAATTGAAGAGCATACCCTATTGAAATTATTTAATATCGATAAGGAGCTAAAATTTTTCCTGATGCCATCCTTAAAAACATTTGATGGAATTTTAGGAAACGATACATTAAGAGATATGGATGCTGTGATCCATACCAAGGACAATATATTGATATTGAATAACGAGAAGAGGATCAAACTTAAACAGCTCCCCTCAAAGGCGGTAAACGCCATACAAATAAAGGACGAACATTTATCGTCACAACAAAGAAGGGATATGAACGAAATAATTCATGCATTCCCAAGGTTATTCTCAGAACCGGATGAGAAATTAACATATACGACAAAAGTCGTCGGAGAAATACGGACAGTAACAGATACACCTATTTACTCTAAATTTTACCCATTCCCAGCTTCTCTCAAACCAGAAGTAGAGAGCCAGGTCAAAAAATTGATAGCGGATGGAATCATAAGACCATCAAGGTCACCCTACAATTCACCAATATGGATTGTTCCGAAAAAGGCGGACTCAGAGGGAAATAAACAATATCGAATGGTTATAGACTATCGGAAGCTGAATTCAGTCACAACAGCAGATAGATACCCAATACCTGAAATTTCTGAAGTAATTTCAAATTTAGGGGAAAACAAATTTTTTTCGGTATTAGATCTGAAAAGTGGGTTTCATCAAATTCCTCTAAAGGATTCTGATATTGAGAAAACCGCATTTTCGGTAAATAATGGTAAATACGAATTTACTCGGTTGCCATTTGGGTTGAAAAATGCACCTTCCATTTTTCAGCGAGCGCTTGATGACATTTTGCATGAACACATAGGAAAATATGCTTATGTTTATATTGATGATATAATAATTTTCAGCAAAACAGAAAAAGAGCATATTGAACATATTAAAAAAATTTTTAAAACGTTGCAAGAGGCAAACATGAAAGTTCAATTAGACAAGTGTCATTTTTTCAAAAAAGAGGTCGAATTTTTGGGATTAGTAATATCCGCGGATGGCGTAAAAACCAACCCTGTAAAAGTGGAAGCGATAGCGAATTTCCCACAACCAAAAACCATAAAGGAACTTCGTAGTTTCCTCGGAATGTCCGGGTACTACAGGAAGTTTATAAAAGATTACGCTAAACTAGCAAAACCCCTAACAACTCTTTTAAGAGGGGAAGAAGGCAGGATATCAAAAAATAAATCCTCAAAAATTAAAGTAAATTTAGATAAGGAAGCAATAAAAGCTTTTAATAAGGTGAAAAATTCACTTATCTCCAGGGATGTCATTCTTGCATACCCCGATTACAATAAAAAGTTTGAGCTGACTACGGATGCTTCCAACTACGCAATCGGAGCAGTCCTGTCACAAGAGTCAAAGCCTATAGCATTCATTTCAAGAACATTAAATAAAGCCGAAGAGCATTATGCGGCTAATGAAAAGGAAATGTTGGCTATAATATGGGCCTTGAACTCACTTAGAAATTACCTCTATGGATCAGCTAGAATACAAATATTCACTGATCACCAACCGCTCACATACGCATTGAGCAATAAGAACAACAATGCAAAAATGAAAAGGTGGAAAGCAGCATTAGAAGAGTATACGTACGAATTGTGTTACAAACCTGGTAAACAGAATGTTGTCGCTGATGCTCTATCAAGGATACCTGTCGAACAATCACAAGTTAACAGCCTATCGGTAGCATCCAGATCAGACGACAGCTCATCACACAATTTAATTTACAGCGTCGAAGGACCGATAAATGCCTTCAAAAATCAAATTTTTTTAAATATTGATAGTAGGCCATCTTACGAATTTAAAATCTTGTTTCCTACATATCACCGCCATGTGATATCACAACCGGAATATTCGGAACAGATTTTGTTATCAATCTTGAAAAAATATTTAAACCCTTCAGTCATTAATTGTATCAAAACTGAACAGTTCGTCATGGGAAAAATACAGACGCTTTACCCACTACATTTTAGCAAATATAAAATAAGGTTCACCCAAAAAATGGTGGAGGACATACCTGATGACCATAGGCAACAGGAGATAATAATAAAAGAGCATAAGAGAGCTCACAGAAATTCTAAAGAAAATAAAACTCAAATTTTAGGAAAGTATTATTTTCCAGGTATGGCATCGAAAATCAAAAAAATTATAAAAAATTGCGGGACTTGCAAAGAAAATAAATATGACCGACACCCGGCAAAGCCGCGAATCCAATCAACACCTATTGCTACATTCCCAGGTCAAATAGTACATATTGATGTACTTCATATAGGAAAGCAGTTAATCTTAACCGCAGTAGATAAGTTTTCTAAACATGCAATTGCAAAGCTTATTAAATCTAGAGCCACCGAAGATATAAAACAACCATTGAGGGACGTTCTTTTTTCACTCGTACCAGAGACGATAGTCATGGATAATGAGAGATCATTTAAATCAGAAGAAATAAATTTTATGATGGAAAACGAGTTTGGCATAGAAATTTTCCGAACAGCACCGTACACAAGCTGCTCAAATGGGCAGGTGGAACGATTTCACTCTACCCTACAGGAAATAATGCGATGCCTCCAATGCGAAAAAATGCATAAAACTTTCAATGAATTATTAGAAAGATCAGTCAAAGAATACAATTATACAGTGCATTCCGCTACAGGGAAAAAGCCAATAGAAGTATACTTTGGTACACGGGTCACTACAAACCCGCTACTGTTAGAAAAATATAGATTAGAAACAGCAAATAAACTTAAGGAGAAGCAAACTGCAGATCTTGCATACCATAATAAGGATAGAACACCATTAAGGCAGTATAGTATAGGGGAAAAAATTTATGTTAAAATAAATAAAAGATTAGGGAATAAGTTAACCCCTAGATATAGGAAAGAAATAGTGGCACAAGATTACAACACCACAATTAAAACACAATCAGGAAGAATAGTGCATAAAAATAATATTAAACAGAGTTAATATTTTTCCCAATTAGAATCCACCGTCAAAAAAATAAATTGGAAAATGACTATGGTTATGCAGCTTTTATCATTAATGGTTGCCCTGACAGCGGCACAACCAATTGACGTCCAAGACTTAACGAACAACCACGGATATATACCCGTTAAGGTTGGAGAGCAGAAAACCATAAGCCAGTACAATAAAGTTCTTCATTTTATAAATCTGACAGCTTACGACGAAACAATCCTTCTGATTGCAGACAACATAGAAGCGTTAACAGCAACAAATTTCGAGGATAAACAATTGCTGGACACAGTAAATAAAAATTTCATGCTATTAAAAGCCAAAGTAAGTTATCTACATCCACACAGTAAAATTAAGCGAGGTTCAGTGAACGTTCTAGGTAAGGGACTCAAATACATTGCAGGTACAATGGACAGTGATGACGAACAACAAATTATCAGCACACTGACTATGCTGCAAGACGACAATAAAGACAACACGGACAAGGTTAATAAATTAGTATACACCAATAAGCTTCTAGCTGATCAGGTTAACAACATAACCACGCACATAAACACACAACAAACTCTCATTCAAGACTACATCAACTTATTTAGGAGAAACATTCAAAATAAGATCAAAACTATAGAAGACGAGGTCGAATTCATTAAACACATATATCAGGTAAACAACGACATATTACTCCTACAAAGTCACATAAACGACATCGGACAAGTAATCTTTTCCAGTAAAATAGGTATAATTCCCACGGATATCCTAACGGAAATAGAGTTAAAACTCATTCAGGATTTTGATAGCTATAGAGATATGAAATTAGCAGTAATCTTCCAAAATAATAATATCATTATAACGATATTGATACCACAATTTTCCTCTAACACTCTTTCCAAAATAAAATTTGAACCTATCCCAAATAGTAATAATTTGTCAATAGTATTAGACGATTTCGAAATATTGTTAAACGAAAATAATAATGCATTTAGCAAGATTGTTAAAAATAATATGGAAAAGAATTTGAAAATAATAGAAAATCAATGTATTCTGGATATTCTAAAATTTAAAGAAGCCGACTGTAAACTAAAACCTTTCATTGGAAAAAATATTGTAGAAATATTGCCAGGAATCCTAATACTAAAGAATTCAAACTTTAACATTAAACATGATTGCAATAAATTAAAGATTAAACAAACAGGAACATTTCTAATCAAATTCGAAAATTGTAAAATAGAAATTGCAAATAATACTTATGAAAACAGCAAAATTAAAATGTACGACACGTTTGTACTACCAAATAGAATAACAAAAATAAAAGAAACCTTAAATGAAACAAATGCAGAATTGAAATTAAAGAATTTATATTTGAAACAAATCAAACAGGAGGAATATATAGAATTACTTTCCAACCAAAATAAAAATGTACACATAATTAGCTTAAGTACAGACTTATTAATTATATTCATTATTATTATATCAATTTCAATACTAATATGCATTTATAAACATAAGAGTAAATTTTATCTTGCGCCTGAACTGCAATTACCAACACAAAAAATTACAAATATATCGTTTTTGCAACTAAAACCCCTGTAATTCATTAAAACTTATAAAAATTCAAATGTCGATTGAGGACACCCGACTTAAGAGGGGAAGAGTTAACTCGGAACAAGTTAATACCACCCACGTCGTCCACAAGGGGATCGTCTACCACGAGTTAGCCGATCCCATTCAATAAATTATCGATTTTTATCACTTACAATTTGTTAAGTAACTGATACCACCCACGTTGTCCGCTTAGCACAAGCTAGTTACCCATACCATAAATTAGTCTCATAAATTGTTTGCAGCTAAACAAATAGCTGATAAAAAATTCTTAAATTGTTTTGCCGAAATACTACTACTCATATTTCGGCCAACCCAAATAAAATTCCCAAAAACACTTTGCGCAATATGATCGCTAACCCAAGTCCGATCGCACTTAATAAATTACGAATGCAAGCCTAAGCGTTTTTGTCCAAAAACGATTAAGCAACAGTCGAAAAGTATGTCACTTGAGAATTTGGCCACTCAAGCATTTCAAAGCGGCACGCCGCCAATCCATATGTTGACATATCACATACATCCAAACCTTAACCGGCCATACGGTAACATGGCGAGCCAGCATTATGCGAATATAGGTCGCACCAAAAAATGCAACGACAAAATTATTTACATAGGAAATACTTTCCAATATTTCCAGCACATAGGGAAAATAGGGCATGTGCAGTTGCAGCGCAGGCACAATTCTAGTATAAATAAGAAAATTGCTGTAAACTAGAGGAGTCTTTAAGTCATTTTTGATCAATAAAGAACAAACGCTCCTGAAGCGAGCAAAATAGAATTTCCGTTCTATTATTTTATACTCTGTAATACAAATGTACTTATTTTTAGTTGTTAGTATTAGGATATTTATAAATGTGTAGGTTAAGTAATTAGCTATAAAAAGGGAAAGAATTTTTGTAATAAAGAGAATATTGATCTGACCACCAAAGTCAACACATCTTTTTTTTTTTTACTTTTCATGGCGATCCTGCCAGCTTGATCAAAAATCAGCAAAAATTGCTAAAGATCTTGCTGGAGGAAAAAATCCTGCCAGTTTTATTTGCACTAAGCATAAGATTTGCTGACCAAGCAAATATCGCTTAAAAGATTTAGCTGCTCAGAGATCCTGCCCAAGAAACTTTAAAAAACAAAGTATAAAAAAGTTAATAATTTTACCATCCGGGCAAAAGTTGAAAGGATCCTGATACAAAGGATTACAACTGCTATCACAGCACAAATACAATAAAACCAAATCAATATCAGCATGAGGGCAATGTTATCAACAAAATAACGAAGAAACAAATGCAGAAAACAAATAATATTGAGCAGTGACCAAGGATGAATAAAGCATAAGGCGAAGTGGAATAAATGGATTAAAAGAACACATTTTAGAAAAGGCAACCAAGGATGAATAAAGCATAAGGCGAAGTAGAATAAACGGATTGAAAGGACACATTTTAAACAGCAATATTCTGCAGGACCAATTGGTGGCATGACTAGCTGAAAGCAGTACTAATAAGTATATTTAGAAATAAATTGGGCGGCCTTTATGGATGCTAAACCATTAGCAAAAACGAAAGTTTTTGCTTAGGAATTTTTTTTAAAAATGGTAGGATAAACAATTTTTTTTTCAAAAGTTTGATGTCAGCTTTGAAAATGACACAAACTAAACCGAACAAAAAAAAGAAGCAAAAAATCTAATTTTAGACAACACTCTGTAAAGTAAATTCAAAAAAAAAAATCGATTTCAATTTTAATAAAACAAGAAATGTTAAAATATTAACTTCAGGAAAATTTTTTTTTTAAGAAAATCAAAAGTTTTAGAAAATTTTGAACAGTAGTTTCTATAACTTTAATTAAATAAGGAAAAATATTATTACCAAAATTATTCTTAGATCTTTATAATGCCAAATAAATCAGGCAAAAATGGCATAAAAACTAATTTTTAAAATATTATGTAAATTGAAAAAATTTTTTTATTAAAATGCTAAAATTAAACAAATATTTCCAACACAATTTTTCTTAAACTGTTATGTCAACTAAATAAGGAAAAATAATAAAAGTAAAATGGAATGCATAGGATAAAATGATAAAATCGAAAAAGTTTATTAAAAATTAAATTTAGTTCATTACTCATAGAAGCAGGAAGATAGCCAAAATGTCTTGGTGGACAAAAATAGCCCAAGGCATTATGGTAGCCATAGCTGGCTATGAATTCGGCAAAGAAACCTCTGAAGAGGAAATAGTTGACAACAAATTGGTAAAACATGAGCCACAAGCCAAAGTGGACACAAAAACTATAGACATTTGGCTAGGTGCTTTAATATGCACGATAGGGCTATTAATCATAGAGATAGCCGCTATTCTTAAAAACTATATGAAAATCAAATTTAGGCAAATGAATAACGTGCAACAGCACGTCTAAAATTTTTTTTTTCTTCTATGCCCAAATTTCCAAACTCGAAGTTGAGGAAGAGCAATATACAAGTCAAGTAAAAGTAACCTTCAACTGTCTCAATTGACAGTAAAGACAGCTTTACTAGCCCCGCCTAAATTCAACGGCAAATCAAGAATCTGCATAATTCCCATGAAGGCTCCTGAAATATTTAAAAACAAAGAAATCAGGAAGCAATTCCAAAAACTCACAGTAGTTCACATGGAAATATCAACCACGAAGGCTAGCACGGTCGAAAATTTATACCAAAAAGAATAATTCTTTCAAATTATACCTGAAAAAAAAAAAACAAAACCCCGTGCTACTGGAGATACGCATAATATACAAAAAAAGAAAAAAAAATAAACCAGCCCATAACAACAAGCATGAAGAAAAAGTCACAAAGAGAACACATATATATAATAAAGCGCTATAAAAATTTGCAATAAAAGACTAGTCGCGCTCATTTTCATCTTAGGATAGAAAAATGGTAGCGTAGAAAATTTTCAAGCAACCAGATTGTTGAGGAAGTTATTGACTTAGGACAATATTCGACCAGGCATAAAAGAAATGCCGGCAAACCAGGATTTGAAATTTATAAGTAAAACATAGTTGTCCTGAGGGACAAATTGGTGAAAATAATTGAATAGTTAGTGCAGTAGGCGAATTTATAAAATAATAAATGGTACCCAAGTTCTCAAAGATCAAATAATTGCACTAACCAAAGAGGTTATGCATGTGACAATCCCGGTATAAAAATAAAAATAATTTTTCATAAAAGTCATGACGATTCTGTCTTGGTGGCCGCCGCAAAAATCCATGACGCATAAGATCAAATATGTTGCTGGAAAATAGGGAAATTATCGAAAATATAAAAATAACATTTAAAAGATACGAAACATTTTTCTTTGCACCCACTGTACCTTCCACTCATCCATTAATAGAACTACTATCGATACATAGCTATCTCGCTCTTCCACCAACTACAGCTACTAAATTTTCCGAATAATTAGCTATAAAATTTTTTATTGGTTCTAAGTTTAATGTAACCCTAATAAAATGATATAACTATGAAAAGGTGTTATTTAATAAAAATAATTATAGAAATATATATAAGTATGAGGTGTTTCAGCTATAAAAACTCGCTTTTATAGATATCATAATTTTAGGAAAAATATTTTTTACTTTAACTCCGGTAAAATAGAATAGGAAATAGTAATAGGAAATATCTTTTACGCTAAATAGAATTGAATAGTATTAAGAAATATTCTTACTTCAATTGACTAAGAAATGGTAATGGGAATACCAATACAAAAAAAAATCTATTATTAACTCAGAATTTAATAAAAACCAGGTTCAACCATAGTATTCCAATTTACTCGGTTAGTTAATAAAAATTTCTAAAGACAAGCGGATTTTAAGTGAGTGCACACATTTAAAATCCGCCTATAAAATAAATAAAATAAATAAAATCTATAAAAAGGTAAGTACGTAAAATAATAGTTAAATTTGTACAAAATATTGAAAAAAAAAAAAAATATAAAATGTAAAAATAATAAAAGTATCAAGGTCAGCAAATTAAAAACAAATTACACGACCTCTTTCACTACAATATCAAGCTAAGGTAAAATATCAAAATCATTTAAATGCGAACAAAGAGTCTTATACAATTGTTCACAAAACAATTATATAATACTCTTTTTCTAAGGAGGATGGTGTAGCATTATGCGGCATGCCCACCTATGCAATACATTTACGGCCTTACGCATCATAAACTTCTATGCCAATACATTTTAATAGCATAATCATATTACAATATCATAAGACATAAATTACCTTGAACTCACACAGCGGTTAGCTAACATCAATGGAATGCCGAATATGAACCCCTCGTCCGTTCACACACCACAAATTATGTTTATGTTAGTTTGTCACCAAAATATTTACATACAACCAATAATATTAATTAACCAAATATTCACATTTCACATGAATATCGATCTGCTGACTTTGCATACAAATCTACATGCATGCATAGTACAACAAATATAAGTTAATTTAGACCGAACTAAATTGTTTTAAAAAAATATTTTTTCTACGGCAGGAAGCGGTATGTTTTTTCTTTAATGTCAAAAATAGAACTGAATTACAATTTGGAATGATACTAAATTATATACCCTGATCTTCGCTGTCGTGCCACTGCTTGGTGAATATTCGTTGTTGCGCCGCAGCTCAGAAAATATGGCCTTGATTCAAGATATCTGGTATCCAGACATGCAGTCAGCAGTTTTGGCGATTGCGCGTTAAGGCATCTTGTGTAGACATGCAGTCAGCAGTTTTGGCGATTGCGCGTGTAGAATTGCATTATTTGTATCTGGATACTTTGTATCAGCGTGAGAGAATGAATTTCTGGTTCTTAAATGTTTGTTATGTTAACTCCTCCCTTTTTAAAAACGCTTGTCCCCAAGCGTCTGAAAAATTTGAAACGCTCTTTTTGAGGGTGTGGGAACTTCTGACATAGCCTCTTCTTCTTGATCTGCCTGTCCAATAGTTTCCGATGGCTGTTTTAACGGCTTACTTGTTTTGTGCCTTTTATAGCAATATTTGCCAAAACTAACCATCAGGACAATGATTACTATAAGGGTAAGTCCTGAAGAAAATCGGTTTATTACTCTTTCTGTTTGGAGTGTCTGGATTTCGATGGTATTGTTTATGTGTAGCTCACTGAGCGCTTCTAATGACAGAAGCTTAGTCAGGCTTTCTTCTATTGGATTTGGTTGTGCTATCGCTGGCAATATCTTTAAAGGGGGTGCTTCGAAATTCCTATATGTTCTCCCAATGACTACAATGGTCTTATTTTTAAAATTTACGATGTAAGTCCCATCCATGTATCTCACGTCGCTGCTTGTGGTAATATTGCCGTTGTAGTTGTTTAGGAAAAGCATTCCGGGCGCAACAAGCTCGTCCTTTGGGATGTGGTGGCAGTTGATAAAGTGACACGAAGAGTTGAGGCTTTTTATTAACTTAGGTATACAAGAATCATTACTTAAATCTATTAACTCATTTTGCTTACATATGCTAATTTTTTTATACTTTCTACAATCATTTGTTATGCGGAATATACGGTCTTTATTTTTTATGACATTATTATATTTTAGGTCAATTATAATATTATTCCTTATAAAATTGATGAAATATTTCTAAGTACACTTACTTCAGCTAGTTCCAATGCCTCCTCGGCAGTATCAAATGGCATATGTTCTTTATTCATTTCTCCTATAGCTAAACCAATTTCCAATTTATATATATAATAGGGCTTACAATTCCAATTCTTGCCCATTGTATGGCGTACTTAACATTTACAATTTCTTCTTTGATTAATCTTAGCTTATTTTGGAGGCTTACTGCTACCTCATTTGTTATGACATTTTTCTTTTTTATAGCATTTAACAAACTATTAGTAATTTCAGTAATTTTATTTACTTGGTGTTTCAACACATTATTTATAATAATTTGTTTATTATTGTTTATAATCAATTTTCCCAAGTTAGAATTTATAATATTGAGGTCATCATGGTCGGGGCTTCCCGCTATGTACTTCCAAGCGGTACCGAGAAAATCTAGGGATCTTCGGGTTTTAGTATTTCGGATGGGTTCAATGACTTCCAACATCTCAATAGCTTGTTGGGGCTCATGCTGCAGGGTAGGATATAAAGGATTCGATGGTGGTAAATTTTTTCCTATGGTCACCGTTATATTTTCCAAAAGGTTTCTGTATGTTTGGGTGTTAATAATGTGGATGAAGTTGAGGGTGCCATCTTTGATTTTTGAGAGGCCGTTATCTATAGTTATTAAGTGGGATGATGAATAATCGTGGATTTGGATATCCGCATGTGCCATGCAGGCAAGGAGACTGAAAAAGGGGTTTATTTTTTTAATGACCATGAACACTCAATTATTGCTTATATCTAAAATCGTACGCCTATGGCATATAGCTCGAATTGACTTAAATTATTGCTAGAATAGATCGCGAGGCCATGGCATTTTTCTCGATTTGACTTAAATTTAAGAAGATTAATTGTATTGAACTTAAATGTCTGTATATTAAATATTTGTCGATATTATTATTAGTAATTATGTTTCTTTGGTCATATAAGACCCGCATAATCAGAGCATTCCTTAAACCTTCCTGTACTATCCTTTTTATTATTATTATAATTTGTAATTTTTATTTTCATTCCTTTGACTGATTAATTTTTAGAAAAGAAAAATTCCTTCTTCCCTCTTTCTTGCTTTTTGTTTCTTTGTTTTTTGAAAAGTTTTTTTACTCTTTTTTTATTTTATTTTTTTTTTTTTTTATTGGGCCTTAATATGGCTTTTATGCACCGACTTTCCCGACTGAGTCGTAATTGTATTTCCCTTGTCCTCAAGTACCATTTCCTTCCCGTAACGGGGTGACAATTTATTTCCTATTCGCTTGTTTAATTTTACATAAACAACGTCATTGGCACTGTATATCCTGAAATCTGTTCTTCTCTTATTGTGGACCACTAAATCCCGTCCTTGTTTAATTTTCAAGTTTTGTATGTTTTCGTCTTTGTCCAGGTCGACTGGGTGCGGTCAAACTGTCCGTCCAAAAAATAATTCTATAAGGTTTCGTTTAGTAGTGGAATGAATTGAGAAATTGTATTTGTATAGGGATCTATCAAGGAGATCGCGGAAATCGGAGTGAACATTTTCTGCTTTGGTACATCGCAATAATTCCGACAAGGTGGAGTGGAATCGCTCTATCTGTCCGTTCACTGTGCTTTTATATGGTGGGGTTCTGAATATTTCTATTCCAAATCGATTCTGCAGCATGAAGGTTATGGGAGCCGAATTCAGTGATTTTTCATTATCTATCACAATGTTTTCGGGAAATCCAAATATCTCCAACAAATCTCTTAAAGGGGTTTTTACATCTTCGGATGATCTGGACTTTACAATCTTTGCTTGGGCGTATTTTGAGAATTTGTCTATTGCTGTTAATACTATTTTATTGCTGTTCTACGTGAACAGTATGTCCTGGATAATTGGGGATTGGAGTGGCTTTTAGAATGGGGTTCACTGGGTGTCGCTTGTACTTATTTTCAAGGCAAATCCTACACTGTTTCGCCATTTTTTTTATTTTCGCGTTCATCTGGGGAAAATAGCATCTCTCCAAAAGTTGAGGTTTATTTTCTGTTGGGTAGCGATGAGCTCTGTTGTGTTCGCAGACAATTTCTCTTTCCCGTTCAGACTCGGTAAGGATATCCTCCACAAAATTTCGCGTGTAGCGCACCCTGTATCTACTGAAGTGGGTTTGGTAAATGGTTTGGATTCTTCCTAATAAAGTCTTCTGTCTTTATGCTATTTGTAACCGAGGGTTTCAAATATCTTTTTAATAAAGCAATAATACTACCTTCCATGAATTCTCTCCCCACCACAGTATGCCTATGATAGGTTGGGAAAATTATTTGAAACTGGTATGAGGAGGTTTCACCTATGGAAATGAAAAGTTGGTTCTTGAATGCGTTGATGGGTGCGTCTGTATAGGGTATCAACGTTTGAACTGAGCTGTCGTCGCTCTGTCGGGTTGCTGTTAGGGAATTTTTCTGTTCTTGTTGCGGTGGTCTAGATAGTCCTTCCGCAACTACGTTCATTTTGCCAGGTTTGTAATTCAATTCGTAATCATATTCCTCAAGTATAGCTCTCCAGCGTTTCATTTTATTGTTGCTATTTTTGTTGCTTAGAGCATAAGTTAAGGGCTGGTGGTCTGTGAAAATTCTGACTTTTGCCGAACCGTAAAGATAGTTACGCAGAGATTTCAATGTCCATATAATGGCAAGCATTTCCTTCTCGTTGGCTGCGTAATTTTCTTCTGTTTTTGAAAGGGTCCTGGATATGAATGTGATGGGTCTGTCTTCCTGCGACAGGACTGCGCCTATTGCGTAATTGGAGGCATCGGTTGTCAGCTCAAAGCCTTTGCTCAAGTTGGGGTAGGTCAGCATTACTTCCTCTGAGACAAGAACATTTTTAAGTTTTGTAAACGCCACCATTGCGTCCTAATCAAGGGTGATCTGTTTTTTTGCCGATTGATTTTTGGGCACGCGTCCCTCCTCCCCTCTTAAAAGGGCTGTAAGGGGTTTAGCTAGCTTCGCATAATCTTTAACGAAGCGCCGAAAATAACCCGACAGACCCAAAAAGGATCTGAGCTCTTTGAGGTTCCGTGGAACTGAGAAATTTTGAATAGCCTCTATTTTTGAAGGATTTGTTTTGATTCCTTCTGGCGTTACAATGAATCCCAGAAATTCGACCTCCTTTTGAAAGAACTTGCACTTATCCAGTTGTACCTTCCTGTTCGCATCTTCGAGTGTGCCGAAAATACTTTTTAAATGAGCTGTGTGATCCGCATCAGTTTTGCTGAATATTATGATGTCATCTATGTAAACGTAGCAGCAATGTCCTATGTAGTCTCGTAAAATGTCGTCCAGAGTTCTCAGGAAAATTGAAGGGGCATTCTTAAGCCAAATGGTAGTCTGGTGAACTCATACTTCCCGTTATTTATGGAGAAAGCGGTCTTTTCTATATCTGAATTTTTTAAAGGAATCTGGTGAAAGCCGCTCTTCAGGTCAATGACCGAGAAAACTTTATTGCTCCCCAGTTGGGAAAGGACCTCGTTAATTTCGGGAATAGGGTAACGGTCTGCTATTGTTACAGATTTCAACTTCCGATAATCTATAACTAGTCTGTATTGTTTGTTTCCCAGGGAATCTGGTTTTTTATCCACTATCCAGACAGGCGAATTATAGGGTGATCGTGATGGCCTTATGATGCCGTCTTCCAGGAGTTTATTAATTTGTCTTTCGACCTCTGATTTTAGAAACATTGGGTATGGATAACTTCGCGAGTAGACAGGGTTGTCGGTCGTCGTCCTAATTTCTGCCTCCACTACAGTGGTATATGTCAGTTTTTCATCAGGTTCTGCGAAAAGTTTTGAGTGCTGGTTACAGAGATCACGAAGCCCCCCCTTTGTTCTTCTGTTAGGTGCTCAGTTTTTATTTACAAATTATTTACCGATTTTGATAACAATTTCTTTATTCTGATTTTTTTACCATTTTTAATAATCATGTAATCCCTAGAGGTATGAATTACCGCATTTAATTGTTTGAGGCTGTCATTCCCAATGATGCCGTGGAATGACACCAATGAAGGCAAAACGAAAAACCTAAGCCGTTCCTCGTTCAAACCGAAAAGATTCAAAAATATATGATGCGATACTCTTGCTTTACCTCCGAAAGAGTTCGCGTAAAAAATGTTTTCGTTTGGTAAGGGGTTTTTCGCTAATGAAGGCTGTATATAGTTTTTGTTGGAGCCAGTGTCTATAAGGAATTTTAATACTTCTCCATTGCCGGTTTTGCACTGGATGTAGGGCAATGTCGAGTGCGTCAGCCTAAAAAATTAACGTCGCAAAACTCTTCGCCTTCTTTTTCGCTGCCATGTGCGTACCGCGAATAATCCTGATAGTAGTCTTCCCAGGATTGTGTTTCTTCTGCGTTCAGTTCGTCAGTTTCGCGTCCGTATGTACCTGCTTCGTATTGCTGTGCTTCGGCTACGGCAGTGTCAGGTGATGGTTCTATGTGCTCTATCCTTTGAAGTTCAGGGGCAGCATTTCTATTGAATTGCCCTGTGTTCGCCGGGGGTGGTCGTTTCGACGCTACGTTGCTGTATCCTGGCCTGTTCATGTAATTGATATTTCTTGTTCGCATCGATTGGTCTACGTCCATAGGTGTGGGTGGTTTTGGTTGTAATGGCCTTGGCGGTGGATTACCGTAATGCATGGGTCCTTGGGTATTTGGTGTATTTGCGTACTGTAGATATGGGCGTTGATATTGTTGGTATTGAGGTTGCTGATACTGTTGTTGCTTATGGTATTGAGGTTGCTGTGGAAATCGGGTAAATGGAGATATTGATTGGGGGAAATGCGCAAGGTGCGGGTAAAATGGTTGATTGGGTTGTTTCCTCGGTGGAAGTGCAGGCTTTTGTTGGTATGTACCAAATGATGCTGTAGGTAGCATTGGTCTTCTGGGTAAATTGTACTGGCTGTTAGCGTGAGCAGCTCTAAAGTTCTGGTTTTCTAGCTTAATGCATAAATGTAAGGCTTCGGGCAAATCAGACGGCTCTTTCATGCCGAGGAGTCTGGATAGGTCACCCGATAGTCCTCGAATAAAGGTATCTAATGCCTTGTCACGGTATGTACGCGTGAGGACACGCATGGCCTCCCCGCCAACATCCATGCAGGATACTTTGTTGAGTATCAGCGAAAGGTGGGAATACACCTCCGCGTAGAATTCCTGTACCGATTTCCTGCCTTGGACCAAACAAGTCATCTGGTACTCCAAGGTGCTTAAGTCCCGTTTGTCAGCATGGTGTGCTGTCTGGCACTGGGAAATTGCTTTCCAATTTAAGGGGGTGATGTAGGATTCGCTCTACACTTTTTTTCCAGCTACTGAATTCTTCTGGGTTGCCATCGAACTCGCGCAGGGATCTCACGACGTGGGGCACTTTGTCCATGTCTGAGAGGTTACTTCGAAATTGTTCGTCAATTAGTTGATCCGTTAATGGTTGTTTTGTGGGAAGAAGTACGCTCCTAACTATATTATTCTCGTCCGTCACCAGAATTTCAGTTATTAGATCCTAAATAAGGTCCCTAAACTCAGGGGAGGCATTCACCGATTGGGGAATACCAGCTGGTTGAAGCTGAGGTTGTGGTTGTACTGGTGCGCCTGCTGGAGGTGCAGCTGCATTACCCAACAAAGGTGGTCGTAGCACATTATTTTGCGCTATTTTTGCTCCGAGTTATTAATGTGTTTTCGTTTAACAATCTCTGGAGGGTCCCTTTTCAGGTGAATCGCAGAGTTGGATTTGTGTTATTTTTAATTGCCTATTTAATTTATGAGCTTTACGAGCTCTTTATGATTCAGTGCAATTAGGGAAAAAAAAACTCTGAAATGCAAATGTTAATAACCTATTTGTAATATCTCCTTAAAACTCTTAATTTTATACATGTTAAAATACCTATTTTCCTTTTTTTTTTAAATAATTTCACTTAAATATTCTTACGATAAGACAGCAAGCATGGATTTTCGATTTATTCTCTTTTCCTTCCGGGTACCAAAGGTCGGCTATTCCACTTGAATTACACTCGCTTGCTGCCCCTTTCTCAAGCGTGGGTAAGGGGGTGAGTTCTTGGTCCCAGGTACGATGGTAACGGCGAGCCTTTTTGGATCGACTTATGCACTTTTTATTTCGCGACTAGACCCTTTGGCGTTGGCCGCCAGTTAATTTAGACCGAACTAAATTGTTTTAAAAAAATATTTTTTTGTATGGCAGGAAGCCGTATGTTTTTTATTTAATGTCAAAAATAGAACTGAACTACAATTTGGGGAGATACTTAATTATATACCCTGATCTTCGCTGTCGCGTCACTGCTTGGTGAATATTCGTTGTTGCGCCGCAGCTCAGAAAATATGGCCTTGATGCAAGATATCTGGTATCCAGACATACAGTCAGCAGTTTTGGCGATTGCGCGTTAAGGCATCTTGTGTAGACATGCAGTCAGAAGTTTTGGCGATTACGCGTGTAGAATTGCAATATTTGTATCTGGATACTTTGTATCAGCTGAGAGAATGAATTTCTGGTTTTTAAATGTTTGTTATGTTAACTTATGCATATATGCATAGCAATACAAATCTACATATATACATAATAATACAAATCTACATATACGCATACTATTAATACAAATCTACATATATGCATAGCAATACAAATCTACATATATACTCTGTAATACAAATGTACTTATTTTTAGTTGTTAGTATTAGGATATTTATAAATGTGTAGGTTAAGTAATTAGCTATAAAAAGGGAAATAATTTTTGTAATAAAGAGTATATTGATCTGACCACCAAAGTCAACACATCTTTTTGTTTTTTACTTTTCAGTACCCATAAGTTGGGACTGCGCCTGCTTTCGGTGAATAATGCAGGTTGTGCAATTGTGGATGATGGCTCTGATCATGGTCTTGATATTTGGTTTCCAATGTTGGGTTCGGATAAGACGGAGCATGAGCTGGTTCTCGCCATGAAGGGAATCATGATGAATCATCATGACTGTAAGGCGAGACAGCCTGTAATTGTAAGGCAAAACAACAGGATGACGCTCTTTATATGACAAGTGTTATGATGCCCCTAGACGCCCCTGTTCTAATAATACCATCTTGGTCGAGGTATGGGTTGAGTGACAGTATTTCACTCTTTCGATCAATAGGTTCCCTATTTTTCAATTTTAAGTATTCTGTACCGTAGAATCGTTTTTGACATACTTTGATTAAGCTTGAGTCGTTGCCTTAATTTCATCGGCTTATATTATGCTCGACTCTTCGTGGAACGAGGCTTTGTTCCTTGGATGAGTTCCTAACATTGGATAGCACTTTCAAAGTCCGGGGTAAATTTGAGAATCGGTCGAGAATATCCATTTGATCTACCCTTGTCGTGGCATATGATTATGTCCTCTTTTCCTCAACGGACGTGTTGGAGTCACTTTCTTGTGCTAGTCATTGGGAAGTGTCTTCTTGCAGTCAAGAAGATCCCTGCCACCACAACGATTGTTGACCAAATCGGACGCTAGTAGTCCTCTGCTCCTTCATAAATCCGCTGAATTAAATTCTGAGTCCACGTGAAGCCAGTCCTTATTTCCGACCATGTCGATGATCTTGGTGATCCGATGTGCGACGAAATTGGACCAGGGACAGGGCGGTTTTCTTATCCATGCGAGCACTATGGTTGAATCCGTCCATAGACGTAGTTTTACGGGTCGCATTCTGATGTTCCTAAAAATGGATTCGGTTATTTCTTCGAGCAGAACTGCTCCACAGAGTTCTTGACGTGGAAATGATATAGCCTTCACTGGGGCTGCTCGGGTTTTGGCTAGCAAGAGATTTGTAAAAATTTTATCGTCCCTTTTTACGCGCATGTAGATTTATACTGCATATACCTTTTCCGATGCATCGCAAAAACCATGTATTTCGATGATGTCCTCTGGCGTAAAATTGACCCATCGCGGTAACATAATGTTGTCTATCTCGTGGTACTGTTCGGTGAAATTTTTCCAACGTTCCAATGTGCTAGTCCATACTTGTTCGTCCCAAGCTGTGCCCTCTAGCCATATACTCTGCATGAGTATTTTCGCCACGATGACCATTGGTGCAAGCCATCCTAAGGGGTCGAAAATTTGGCAATTGCTGATAACATTGTTCGATTCATAATGTTTTCAGGGTTCTCCAACGCGCCTGATTTATCCGTCCGTTGTGTGAAAGTTTTATATCCTTTCATTGTTTAAAATGCCTGGCCAGTCCACCTATGAGAAAACGTGCTTTGTTTATAGGGTGGTGCGAAAATTATGTCTGCAATCAATATAAGTGTAATACTAATAAAAAAAACAGAAGTTTTTTTAAGAATCGCAGACCCACCAAACTTTTATTCCGTACTTTGCCGGCTTAGACGGAATATATTGCGTAAACCTAGTCCGCGGTAGGAAATAGCTGCTCATCTACTGTTATTGCTGCGTTAGGGATATATGTTTCTTGAAGATTGTGATTCATCATAGTCAAGATGTCGTCAATTGGTGCAGATTTACTCAACAGAATACGTTCAGTACGAGTGTTAGCTCCTTCAATACGAACAAACCGAAGCAGTATTTTAAATCGACCTAACGTTGCATTATAAATACCAAAATGCCGAGAATGCATAGACCCATTGCTTGCATATTATTACAGTGGAGTACATCGGAAAATAATAGCAATCCAAACCAAGCATACATATCCATTTCGTCAGTGGGCTTCCACTCTTTTCGCTTACATGTTGGATTAACCTTATTCCAGGCCTTGATCACTTCTACTGATTTCCAACTCGTCTGATGGACAATCATATCCCCTATTTCAGGTGACATTATGTCACGAAAAATGGACATTGCAATCGGCAGAAATCTATGAGCAAGTCCCACTGGTCTGTTGCGGGTACTGGTAAACCGGTTCCAGTGGCGTGCTACACAACGAAAATTTGCAACCGAATTCAATTCTAATATAACTGCAGATATCTGGCACCTATTCTCGTGTTTTTTACTAAATCTAGTAAAACTGTCGAAAAGTACGGTACACCAAAATTGGAGTGGTGGCCTATGCAGGCCATTTACCCTAGCATATGAAGTTTTTGTGTAAAATATATTCTTTTCATAATCACTTCGCTAGAAATGGTTATACAATTTTCAGAAGCTTCAGCTAACAGACCTGTATGATATATTGGCGCCGTTTTTTGAAAAAATAACGAAACAAAAAGATATACCCCTTTAAAAAGAGAATTGCATAGGCCACATAACTCAACGGAGGGTTAAAATAGAAGATATCAGATTGGGCATTCCACCGAATGCCTAATGCTTTGATTGAGCTGGTATATTCGAATGCCAGGAAATTTTCACTGGGCAGATCTGCTGTAGGTATATCCTTAAGAATTTCCCCGGAATTTGACGTCCATTTGCGTAGTGGGAAGTCCGCCGAATGTAGGACTTGACGAATTTCATCTCTCGCTTTAATGGTTGATGTGATTGTGTGTCCCCCTGCTAACACGTCGTCTACATACATGCAATCCCTCAGTATGCTAGCGGCTGTAGGGTGTGAATTGGCTACATCTTCCGCCAGTTGTAGGAGCGGTCTTATCGCCAGATATGGGGCGCAGTTCACTCCAAACGTGACAGTCTTTAACTCGTAAAGGCTCACAGGGTCGTTTGGGGAGGTGCGATAGACAATCCGTTGAAATTTTGTGTGATTTTGTTCACCCAAATTTGCCTATACATCTTTTCTATGTCACTATTAAAGGCAAAGCGGTACAGTCTCCACCGGGCAGGTCTGCTAGGAGTACTGGAGTGGAGTTTGTCGTTTAGACTAATTCCATTCGCAGTCGGACTTGACGCGCTTAAGACGACGCGTACCTTGGTACTTGTACTTTCCGCCTTTACAACGGCATAATAGGGCAGGTAATAATTATCCGAATAGTCGGATGAAATATTGCTTTTGATTTTTCGCATATGTCCGAGCGTTTCGTATTCTGACAGCACTCGAACATACTCTTTACCTAAATCTGGGCTTTTTATTAGCCGCCCCTCATTGCTGAAGAACTGAGAGCATGCGCGCTTCAGGGACGGTCATAACTGAATATTATTAGGGTAATCCTGCCTGAATGATAGGAAAATGTATACCTCCCATTTTCATCATGTTTTGTTGTGTCTTTAAATAATTGTCCACAATACCTTTCTTCTTCATTAAGCATTTTATTTTTGGGCACATTTTCTACCTCCCAGAAAGCTTTTAATTGATTATCTATCGCAACCTCGTTGTAGAATGACATGATGCTCTTCGCTGCACTCGGTGCGCCGATGCGACCGGTTAGTATCCAACCGAACACTGTCTCTTGGGCCAAAAGTGTATTTAGTACGTTCTTTTTCAGACCGCTCATTATAATTTGGGGGTATATGTCTCCTCCAAGTATGAGGTCTACGTCTTCGTTGACATAGAACTTCTTGTCTGCCAAAACCAAGTCTGGGAATGCCTGCATAGTCATGGCGTTGATATGGCAGGATGGAAGATTCCCAGTGAGTTTGGCTAGGACTAGAACGGGTGTAGTCAGGCTGAAGCTGGCATCCACTGGTGAACGTAATTCAAGTTTTGATGCTTCTTTCACCAGAGCTGACACCGCATTTGTGATGCCTGAAACTGGGGCATGCATTTTCCTCGCTGGCAAATTGATTCTGCGTTTTAATCTTTCAGTTATAAAGGAACATTCAGACCCTGAAGCATTTAATGCCCGCGCGGAGAAGTCGGTACCATTATGGGGTATGTGTACGAGAGCAGTTCTTAATTGCACGCCTGTGCTGGAATTGGCATGACAGGATTTTACATTTTGGTTCGCAGATTGTCGCGGCTGTGCCGAAGTTGTTGGGATATTATCCGCATCTTTCAAAGTACTGCGCACCGCAGTTTGCTGAGATGTATCCGCATGCAGGAGCGTGTGGTGACGGGAGTGGCATTTGGAGCAGTTGTAGGAACTGGTGGACCTCGTCACTCTATGTCCGGGGGATAAGCAATTCAGGCAGTCACTTGTGGATTTTATAAATATAATCTTATCTACAGGGGTTAACTCGCAAAAGCGTGAACAGTTTCGTAATCTGTGCTCAGGGGATTTGCACATTTTACAAATTGATTTTATTGTTGGTCTTTTCGTAGGGGTTTCTGTCGATTGTCGCGTTCGTTTGGTTTTTGCACTTTCGAAGTGGAATGCCCTGTAAAACCAGACACTGTTTCAAGTGTCTGAAACCGATTAGACAGGAATTTCTCCATATCCTCCTACTTGGATTGTCCATTCTATGGTCTATACTTTGCTCCCATAGAGCCAACGTGCTCTCTGGTAACTTGGTTGAGCAGAGATAGGTCAGGATTGCATCCCAATTGGAAGTGTAAATTTTGTGGCATTTGAGGGACGAAATGCAATTATTTATATCATTTTGTAGCTTTTTTATTGAACTGCCGCACTCACTTTCTACCTTTTTTAAGTTAAATAAAAATTGTAGTTTTGTGTTTAATAAGATACGTTTGTTCTCAAGTTTTTCCAGGCCATCTCGAAGCCTTCATTTGTGAAAGGGCATTTTTTAACAATGTTTTTTGGTCCGCCCTGCGTTTTGTTATTGAGATAGAATAACTTTTCCACCCCTTTCAAGCTAGAATTATTTATATAAATGGCCGTGAACAAGTCACGAAGTGTTGGCCAAGACAAATAATCCCCTTTAAAAATTTCCGTGTCGCAAGCAGGGAGGCGAATTTTGTGCCCATGAGGTTCTTGCTCAGGGTTGACTTTCTTGTCCTCTTTCTTGTATTTTTCTGCCTCAGCAAAAATAGGCGCTATGCATCGCATGTAGATTGCGCATGCTCCTTTTCGCTTTTTTCTTATCGCCACAACGTCATCCCCTGCCACCTCGTCAGATCACAGTAGTGAATCAAACGCAGACTTTATCTTCTTCCACAAGGACCGCAACTCTTCCTGCTGTATCGCAAGGGTGTGTTTGCTATGGTCGCTTTCCGGAATAAGGCTGTAATCTTTAACAAACTCTGCGATTGATTCTGCTAAACGGATGTAGGTTTTCATTGTATTGTTTGAATTTATTAGTGAAATAATTGCCGATTAGAAAAATAGAACTCTTCTTAATTAAAATACCTGCCCAACCATAAGTAAAAACTCTGGAATTTCGAAGTTTTATTATTTATTTTTATATTTTTCTTTTTTTTGACTTTTTGTAAGAGCAGCGCCAACGAAAAGGGTTTAGTTTACAGACTTTTTGTCTCAGCAGCAACAACAATAAAGCGCTTATTATACTCAGTTGAGCAGAGCTCACAGAGTATATTAACTTTGATTGGATAACGGTTGGTTGTACAGGTATAAAGTAATCGAGATAGATATAGACTTCCATATATCAAAATCATCAGTATAGAAAAAAAATTTGATTGAGCCATGTCCGTTCGTCCGTCCGTCCGTCTGTCCGTCCATCCGTCTGCCCGTTAACACGATAACTTGAGTAAATTTTGAGGTATCTTGATGAAATTTGGTATGTAGGTTCCTGGGCACTCATCTCAGATCGCTATTTAAAATGAACGATATCGGACTATAACCACGACCTCTTTTTCGATATCGAAAATTTCGAAAAACCGAAAAAGTACGATAATTCATTACCAAAGACGGATAAAGCGATGAAACTTGGTAGGTGAGTTGGACTTATGACGCAGAACAGAAAATTAGTAAAATGTTGGACAATGGGCATGGCCCCGCCCACTTTTAAAAGAAGGTAATTTAAAAGTTGTGCAAGCTGCAATTTGGCAGTCCTTGAAGATATCATGACGACATTTGGCAGGAACATTACCCCTATTACTATATGTATGCTTAATAAAAATTATCAAAATCGGAGAACGACCACGCCCACAAAAAAAAATTTTTAAAGTCAAAATTTAACAAAAAATTTAATATCTTTACAGTATATGAGTAAATTATGTCAACATTCGACTCCAGTAACGATATGGTGAGATAAAATACAAAAATAAAAGAAAATTTCAAAATGAGCGTGGCTCCACCCTTTTTCATTTAATTTGTCTAGGATACTTTTAATGCCATAAGTGGAACAAAAATTTACCAATCCTTGTGAAATTTGGTAGGGGCTTAGATTCTCGGACGATAACTGTTTTCTGTGAAAAAGGGCGAAATCGGTTAAAGCCACGCCCAGTTTTTATACACAGTCGACCGTCTGTCGTCTGTCCTATGGCAGGATGGAAGATTCCCAGTGACTTTGGCTAGGACTAGAACGGGTGTAGTCAGGCTGAAGCTGGCATCCACTGGTGAACGTAATTCAAGTTTGGATGCTTCTTTCACCAGAGCTGACACCGCATTTGTGATGCCTGAAACTTGGGCATGCATTTTCCTCGCTGGCAAATTGATTCTGCGTTTTAATCTTTCAGTTATAAAGGAACATTCAGACCCTGAATCAATTAATGCCCGCGCGGAGAAGTCGGTACCATTATGGGGAATGTGTACGCGAGCAATTCCTAATTGCACGCCTGTGCTGGAATTGGCATGACAGAATTTTACATTCTGGTTCGCAGATTGTCGCGTCTGTGCCGAAGTTGTTGGGATATTATCCGCATCTTTGAAAGTACTGCGCACCGCAGTTTACTGAGATGTATCCACATGCAGGAGCGTGTGGTGACGAGAGTGGCATTTGGAGCAGTTGTTGGAACTGGTGCACCTCTTCACTGTATGTCTTGGGATAAGCAATTCAGGCAGTCACTTGTGGATTTTATAAATTTAATCCTTTCTACAGGGGTTATCTCGCCAAAGCGTGAACAGTTTCGTAATCTGTGCTCAGGGGATTTGCTCATTTTACAAATTGATTTTATTGTTTGCTTGGATACTTTTGTTTGAAAAGCACCAAGTCTTTTTGTAGGGATTTCTGTCGATTGTCGCTTTCGTTTGGTCTTTGCACTTTCGAAGTGGAATGCCCTGTAAAACCAGACACTGTTTCAAGTGTCTGAAACCGATTAGACAGGAATTTCTCCATATCCTCCTACTTGGATTGTCCATTCTATGGTCTATACTTTGCTCCCATAGAGCTAACGTGCTCTCTGGTAACTTGGTTGAGCAGAGATAGGTCAGGATTGCATCCCAATTGGAAGTGTAAATTTTGTGGCATTTGAGGGACGAAATGCAATTATTTATATCATTTTGTAGCTTTTTTATTGAACTGACGCACTCACTTTCTACCTTTTTTAAGTTAAATAAAATTTGTAGTTGTGTGTTTAATAAGATACGTTTGTTCTCAAGTTTTTCCAGGCCATCTCGAAGCCTTCATTTGTGAGAGGGCATTTTTTAACAATGTTTTTTGCTTCGCCCTGCGTTTTGTTATTGAGATAGAATAACTTTTCGACCCCTTTCAAGCTAGAATTATTTATATAAATGGCCGTGAACAGGTAACGAAATGTTGGCCAAGACAAATAATCCCCTTTAAAAACTTCCGTGTCGCAAGCAGGGAGGCGAATTTTGTGCCCATGAAGTTCTTGCTCAAGGTTGACTTTTTTGTCCTCTTTCTTGTATTTTTCTGCCTCAGCAAAAATAGACGCTAAGCATCGCATGTAGAATGCGTATGCTCCTTCTCGCTTTTTTCTTATCGCCACAACGTCATCCCCTGACACCTCGTCAGATTACAGTAGTGAATCAAACGCAGAATTTATCTTCTTCCACAAGGACCGCAACTCTTCCTGCTGTATCGCAAGTGTGTGTTTGCTATGGTCGCTTTCCGGAATAAGGCTGTAATCTTTATCAAACTCTGCGATTGATTCTGCTAAACGGATGTAGGTTTTCATTGTTTTGTTTGAATTAATTAGTGAAATAATTGCCGATTAGAAAAATAAAACTCTTCTTAATTAAAATACCTGCCCAACCGTAAATAAAAACTCTGGAATTTCGAAGTTTTATTATTTATTATTTATTTTTAATTTTTTTTTTTACTTTTTGTAAGAGCAGCGCCAACGAAAAGGGTTTCACCGGGATTCGAACCGTGAATCACATGGTGAAACTGCAGTAGCCTTTAACCATTAGGCCATCCTGCTGGTATTTGTTTTCATGCTTAATTCAGTTCTCATTTCTACACTAACAACACAATTGAGACTTTTTTGTCTCTATATAAATTTGTGTGCCATGTAGATTTGTTTTTGTAAAGTTCTTCTTCGTTGCGAATGAGAAGCTTTGTAAGCTCGGGCTCAGTTGTACATATTTATGTATGTCTGTTTAATGGTGTGTTCAGTTTATACTTATATTTAAGAATTCATGAGCTTAACACTAAAAAACTGAATTAAGCATGAAAACAAATACCAGCAGGATGGCCTAGTGGTTAAAGGCTACCGCAGTTTCACCATGTGATTCACGGTTCGAATCCCGGTGAAACCTTTGATAACATTACAAAATTGCTTGATGATGATTACGTTGGCGGTTTTCGAAATGGTCCATCGCAATATGCCAGTAAATGTTTCTTTCTTTTCAGTTTCTCTTAGAAAAAACATAATAATTGAAAATTCAATTATTATAAACCGGTGTTAAGCTCATGAATTCTTAAATATAAGTATAAACTGAACACACCATTAAACAAACATACATAAATATGTACAACTGAGCCCGAGTTTACAAAGCTTCTCATTCGCAACGAAGAAGAACTTTACAAAAACAAATCTACATGGCACACAAATTAATATAGAGACAAAAAATTTCTCAATTGTGTTGTTAGTGTAGAAATGAGAAAAACTGAATTAAGCATGAAAACAAATACCAGCAGGATGGCCTAGTGGTTAAAGGCTACTGCAGTTTCACCATGTGATTCACGGTTCGAATCCCGGTGAAACCTTTGATAACATTACAAAATTGCCTGATGCCATCGCAATATGCCAGTAAATGTTTCTTTCTTTTCAGTTTCTCTTAGAAAAAACATAATAATTGAAAATTCAATTAATATAAGCCGGTGTTAAGCTCATGAATTCTTAAAAAAAAAAAAAAAGAAAAGGGTTTAGTTTACAGACTTTTTGTCTCAGCAGCAACAACAACAAAAGGCTTATTATACTCAGTTGAGCAGAGCTCACAGAGTATATTAACTTTGATTGGATAACGGTTGGTTGTACAGGTATAAAGGAATCGAGATAGATATAGACTTCCATATATCAAAATCATCAGTATCGAAAACAAATTTGATTGAGCCATGTCCGTCCGTCCGTCTGGCCGTCCATCCGTCTGCCCGTTAGCACGATAACTTGAGTAAATTTTGAGGTATCTTGATGAAATTTTGTATGTAGGTTCCTGGGCACTCATCTCAGATCGCTATTTAAAATGAACGATTTCGGACTATAACCACGCCCACTTTTTCGATATCGAACATTTCGAAAAACCGAAATAGTGCGATAATTCATTACCAAAGACGGATAAAGCGATGAAACTTGGTAGGTGAGTTGGACTTATGACGCAGAACAGAAAATTAGTAAAATTTTGGACAATGGGCGTGGCTCCGCCCACTTTTAAAAGAAGGTAATTTAAAAGTTGTGCAAACTGTAATTTGGCAGTCGTTGAAGATATCATGACGAAATTTGGCAGGAACATTACCCCTATTACTATATGTATGCGATATATCTTTACTAAACTCAGTTCACGTAGTTACCTGAATTCACTTTGTATTGGTGTAAAAAATGGCCGAAATTCGACTATGAACACGCCCACTTTTTCGATATCGAAAATTACGAAAAATGAAAAAAATTCCATAATTCTATACCAAATACGAAAAAAGGGATAAAACATGGTAATTGGATTGGTTTATTGACGCAAAATATAACTTTAGAAAAAACTTTGCAAAACGGGTGTGACACCTACCATATTAAGTAGAAGAAAATGAAAAAGTTCTGCAGGGCGAAATCAAAAGCCCTTGGAATCTGGGCAGGAATACTGTTCGTGGTATTATATATATAAATAAATTAGCGGTACCCGGCAGATTATGTTATGGGTCCCCCTGGTACTAATTTTGGTCAATATCTCGAAAACGCCTTCACATATACAACTACCACCACTCCCTTTTAAAATACTCATTAACACCTTTCATTTGATACCCATATCGTACAAACAAATTCTAGAGTCACCCCTGATCCACCTTTATGGCGATATCTCGAAAAGGCGTCCACCTATAGAACTAAGGCCCACGCCCTTTTAAAATACTCATTAACACATTTCATTTGATACCCATATCTTACAAACAAATTCTAGAGTCACCCATGGTCCACCTTTATGGCGATATCTCGAAAAGGCGTCCACCTGTAGAACTAAGGCCCACGCCCTTTTAAAATACTCATTAACACTTTTCATTTGATACACATATCGTACAAACAAATTCTAGAGTCGCCTCTGGTCCACCTTTATGGCGATATCTCGAAAAGGCGTCCACCTATAGAACTAAGGCCCACTCCCTTTTAAAATACTCATTAACACCTTTTATTTGATACCCATATCGTACAAAGAAATTAATA
This sequence comes from Eurosta solidaginis, assembly GCF_040869045.1. Taxonomy (NCBI): domain Eukaryota; kingdom Metazoa; phylum Arthropoda; class Insecta; order Diptera; family Tephritidae; genus Eurosta; species Eurosta solidaginis. The sequence goes on along the minus strand of NC_090324.1, from coordinate 160,784,465 downwards.
GCATAATAGAAGAACAAGACGGTCGTTTTGATACGTGCTCCGTGTTTTTATTAAAAAAAAAAGTTGTAAACAACATACAAAAGCGCTAAAAAAACGTACAACATCTAACAACAGGTGCGAGAAGCTGTATTTAAGTGGACAAATCTAAAAACATAGTTTGGGGAGTGGAGTATTTGGGTGGTTAGTAATTTGCAAAAGCTATCTGCTGTGCTGCCATTACCAAACATGCAAACATCGCCAAGCACACTTTCACACAAACGCCTGCTGATACGCTGAGTACGTGTGAGAACATCAACAACCTGTCATGCCGCTTTGTTGCTATACTGTCGCTACTAATTGTGCTCTTTATTTTGTGTTTTTGACTTTTCTTTGCTATCATTAACTTAGCGCGAAAAATTAGCGCCCGATAAGCACTGAATTTGTTTACAAAGGTGAATGATAGAAAGGGCAAGTGGAAGGCATAAAGGAGTGAAAAGTGTCAGCCAAAAACAGGGCTGCCATTACGGTAGAAAAATATATATTTATATATATTTTTTAGTTTATCTTTTGAAACCAGTCTTGCGAATATTTAAAGTTGTGTATCACAAAGTTGTCATGTAAAGTTGCATATCTTTTACATTTTCTTATAAAGATATACATTTACAATGCCAGCAGAGTGCAAAGAATGTACTTCGAAACTGCTTTAGGTAGATGACATAGTAGCATGCTCTGGTGAGTGTGGCTATAGTTTCTGCTTGAAATGCATGTGCATTATCGGATACCAATACAAAATTTGTATAAATTAAACATCTGGTTAATAAATGTGAAGAAACAAAAATGAAAGCCGTTGATATTAAACAGATAGTCGAGCAGATATTTTGTAATAAATTCTCCCAGATTAAAAGTAGCATTATTACCGACTTCAACTCCCTTTTAGAGCATAACATAGAAGTAAAATTGACTGCAATGAAGAATGAGATAGTAAAAGATTTATCTAATGAATTAAAAAAGAGCAATGAATTGCTTAACGATTTACGCGTGGCAAATGATCAGCCAGAAAAACTATCTTATGCTCAGGTCGCTTCAGTAAGTGAGAATAAAATTGTCATTAAACCGAAAAAGAAGGGCAAAAAATCTAAGGAAACCAAGGAAGCTCTAAAAAAGTCATCGAAACTACCGAAGGCCTTGTTAAAAATGTTAAAGAAGTAAATAGTTATGAGGTGGGTTTTGTCAAAGGCTGAGGCATGTTCAAGTCAATCCAGAGTCGGATGGAGGTCCCCCTTCCCCCACCTAAATAAAAACACAGAGTCCAGGAGATAGAGAGAGAGAGAGATGTTCCTTAGGTAGTGTCGCTGAGAATATATTATAATCCAAGGACGACGGCTCTCCACAGAGAGAGATATATTGCTAGCTAGCGGTGGCTTCGATGGTGAAGACGACGGTGAATGACGGTGACTCTCACCAAGGGGTGATAACGGCGGTAGTGATGATCACGCCCGAAGAGAGAGTATTGAATGTCGGTAGTTCTCACCAAATAGCTATTACGACGGTGGGGGCTAGACTTCGGGATGGGATGTCCAAGGATCGGGATGGCGATGATGTTGTACCTACGACGAAGTGTCTCTATTAGTACCAGGCTAGTTTAACTAACTATAATATATTGGCTCGTGTATTTGGCTAGGGTAGTAGGGGAGTTTGTCCCGCCGCAGGCGTTGGGACGTGTTCCCCTCTCACCTGAGCCGTATATTCGTGCATTACCCTTCCTCTGAGTAATAGGGGGGAAGTACCATCGGCAGAACCGACCTTGTAGAATTTACCCCCCGTCGACCCAAAGGGAGTCCCTAGAATATATTTATATTGGCTCGAGCAGTCTGCCAGGGTAGTGGGGGAATCCGCCCTGCCACTGGCGTTAGGAGGGTTTCCTTTCTACCCGAGAAGGCTGCTCGTGCATTACTTTTCCAGTGAGTAATAAGGGGTGTAAATCCCGTCATATCCACCGGAAATGTGGGTAAACCGACGGGGCGTCCGATAGGCAGGGGGGCGTACCATCGGTGGAACCGACTTTGTAACGCACCCTCCTAACCCAAAGGGCACCCCTTGTCGACTGCCAATGGCAGACGGCACGCACTTCATTTACCTATGGCGAAGTGTGCCTGGTGTATTCCGACAAATCATTTTATTCATATGCAACTATGAACACATTGGGAACTATGCTCGCATTGTCGCGCACAGCGCGCACGAATGAAAATTCCCAAGCATTGTGCGTTCACCATCGCTGGCTTGCCTTGTGCTTGCGCGATAGTTGTTGGGCCAGTATGTATGTATATGTATGTCGGTACATACAATACTAGGGGTGGGCAGTAAATGGAAAATATAATGTTAGGGGTGGGCGCTAAATGGGATATAGATATTGTGGCGTAGCATTTGCTACGTTACATAGTGGTGCCATTATTGTTGAATGTAAAAATAAAAACGCCTGTGAAAAAGTCCAGCTAAATGTAAGAGAAGGTATTGGAAACGATTACGAAGCAGAGAAAACAAAAATAAGGATTAAATAAAAAAGAAAATAAAAATTGTTGGTTTAACTGAAAAAGTTAGCAATGAGCGTTTGGTAGAATGCTTAACTAAGCAAAATGACTCATGTAACGGAAAGGATTTTAAAGTGTTAAAACTGTATGAAAATACCAATCGTAGAGAAGTAAGCTACAATGCGTTAGTGGAAACAGATGCAGTAACATTCGATAATGTGTTGCAACAAAAGAAACTTTATATAGAGTGGGATACATGCGACGCTTACGAGCATATACGTGTTTTGAGGTATTTTAAATGTCTGGGATATAAGCACAAAGCAGCTGAGTGCACGAATAAAGTAGCTTGCAGCAAATGTGCTGGACCCCATGATAGCAAAGGGTGCACATCTAACATTGTTAAATGTGTAAACTGTAGCGAACTTGTTCGAAAAAAAGTTATTGTCGTCGATGTTAGCCATTACGCTTTCAGTAAAGATTGTCCTGCGTATACCAAATATTCGCAGCCAAGAAATAAGGAACGAGTTTAGCAACGAATACAATAGGAGCTAAGTTGTATATATTTAAATATTAGCAGTATCGTCGCCAATAAAGCTGAACCAGAGCGTCTGATAGATGTACATAAACCACATTTAATATTTTGTTCGGAGACTTGTTCGACTGAAGAAATAACGAATCAAGAGCTACAGATACAAACATATAAACTTGTACGGTGCGATTCCCATAGCAGGCACACAGGCGGTGTGCTAATATATATAAATGAAACAATTGAATACTCAATAAGTTACAACAGAACATTAAACAAGAACATCTGGTGTATTATACTAAAAGTTAAAAACATTTTCCCCCAATATCAAATAGCTCTGCTATATCACTCACCGAGCTCGAGTGATGCAGAATTTATAACGTACTTATACGACATTATAATTAATAACTTCGTAACACAGGATAATATTATCTTGTGGGCGATTTCAATATAAACCTTTACAAGAGCACAACTTATAGTAAACAGTTAGTTGACTTATTTCGATCCTTTGCTATGGAACAAAAAATAGATTTTTATAAACGAAAGGGCGATAAGACAGATACAATGATCGACTTGTTATTTACAGATAGTAGCTCTATATCATGTCTAAAATTAGAAGAGTTTCAGATTTCAGATCATGAAACGATTAAATTCAAAATCAAATTACATAAACTATTTCAGATGAGAACGAAGAGAACAATAATTTCCTGGGAAAATTATACAAGCGACAGCCTTTTTAATGAATTATGACAGCTTAACTATCTGAGTATCGAAAATAAGGCAACATTCCTATATAATACGCTATCAAGCGCAGTGACCACCCTGACATACTCTAAAGAAGTCAGTGTCAAACTTATGAACAAGTGGTATGATTTTAAACTGGTTAACTTAAATAAACGTAAGCTAAATCTTTACAAGATCAGCCTATGCACTGGAGAATGGAGTGAATATTATAGTGCGAGACGCCAATATAAACGTTAATAAAATTAACTAAAAAGTAAACAATAAATTGACTCTAAAGAAATATAACACTTTATAAGTTCATTGTAAGCTTTAACGATAATTAGGCTTTTTCGTCTGCGACAAAAGAATTCTATATTGTACATAATTATATATTTTTAACATTAAAACTTTACACCTAAATTATTAAACCTTACAGTTTATATCACAGTTCTAATTGTGCTAATAAAAAACGTGTTGAATTTTGATGGTATAATTAAGAACATTTAGGATCTCCTTTTCTTGCTATCGCAATGTAACACGCTTTTATTAGAACAATTAGGACTGTGATATAAACTGTAAGGTTTAATAATTTAGGTGTAAAGTTTTAATGTTAAAAATATATAATTATGTACAATATAGAATTCTTTTGTCGCAGACGAAAAAGCCTAATTATCGTTAAAGCTTACAATGAACTTATAAAGTGTTATATTTCTTTAGAGTCAATTTATTGTTTACTTTTTAGTTAATTTTATTAACCAATAATAAAAGCTTATTTTTAAAAAAGTTTTTTTTTCTTTCGTTTTATTAACAAGTAATAGAAGCTTGTTCTTAGAAAAGCCTTTTTCTTAAATTTAATTTAAATAGGAATTTTTTTAAATTTTTAGTTGGGTAAAATATTGTTTAAATTAGTTACGTAATCTTTACTTAGTTATTTGTAACGTTTCTCATTCTATCCATTTCTTTTAATGCATCAACTTACTTTTTAGTTAATTTTATTAACCAATAATAAAAGCTTATTTTTAAAAAAGTTTTTTTCTTTCGTTTTATTTCTTTCTTTAATTTTATTATATCATAATCCGAATATATTGGGGCATATCCATAATCGAAATAAAATGTGACTAAGTTAGTTGAAGCATTTTTGACAGAGAGCACATATAAAATTGTGTCAAACAGTGTTAAATAACTTAACTTTGCCTATGCCGCGTGCTGTTTACAACTACTTATTGCAGATCTCTCATCTGTGGGTTAAATCTGTTTTAAAATAAAATTCCTACTTTCGCTTAGCTAAAATTCCATCGCCAAAAATCTGTAAAACAAAATCAAGTGCGCAGAAAAGTATGCAACACTTACCGATAACAGCCTAACGGCGTTAGCGTTCGTTGTATCACAGAATTTTTACACTTTGAAAATGACGGCTGTTGTTTGCAAGGTTGCATTCCTTTGAGTCTTCGTTTTCACCATCTGGATTAACAAAGTCATGAGCCTGGACATTCGTGCAATTTTAGTGATGGATGTAAATTGCATGGCGCCAGCGCCAATGCGGTGCCAGCTCAATGGTAGCTCATTGACGAATTGACTCCAATCGAATTTTCGACGCTACTTAGTAGTGAGTGCGTAGTACATTTCACTTGCAATATTGAGTGAAACGAATTTTGTTTCTCAGGCACGAGTTTGGTGTTATTGGCGCTACTGACAATGATGACACTGAGCTGATGGCGGTAGCACTGGTAGTTCAGCTTTTGAATCAGAGAAAGAATTGATGACCCGTGCAAATTATTATGGCTTTGGCCGTGTAAATTATTATGTTGTATTTGCACCAAATAAATGCTGTGGACATAACAACTGGAGTCATTTTTGAGTTGTATATTTTAAATTTAATGTAAATTAATATGGGTGTGTTTGAGCGGCCAAATAATAACAGTAGTATTGCTAAAGTGCTGCTAAGTTGATGGAATGTCGCTAATTTCCTAGCGATGATCAATAGATTTTCAATATTTCGTTCAACGGACACGCGAAATTGCCACATCTACTCAAATTTTCCAAGTTTTTCCATTCTTGATTTAACTTAAGCTGTTATGCCAATATTTTTCAGCCAGCTTTTTTCAAATAGGTAATTTTTCCAAAAGCAAAATAAATTACAGAATAGATTGCAGAGTTAAACAGCCTTAAAATTTCAGCTATGTTGGTTATACACAGAAATACAACAGAGGGTTGTGTCTCCGCTTTTCACAAGCGTTGAGATTCACCACGCGTGATTCACCACGTCCAAATATCACAATCCACGGATAGGTACCGGCGGGTTTGTATGGGACTTAGGCTGTTATGCCAAAGTAAATACAAATCTTTACCGATAACTGTGTTATCGATTAATTTATGGAATTCTAACAAAGTAATATTGCATTGTCTTCGGAGTTATACATGTGTGCAAAATTTCAGCTCAATCGGACACCGGGAAGTGTATCAAATTTAACTTGCAAGATTCCATTACAGACAACAAAAGTGAAACTAAATAAAAGCTTATAAAAAAGCCAAGTACATGGAAAACAAAATCAACCATAGTGTTGGCGATAGTAAGGTCATGTGGAAAAACTTGAAAAATTCCATAAGCATGGCTAAAGAAAACAATGGTATTAAAAAAATTAAAATAAACGACCAACTCTACATAGAGGAAAATGAAATAGCGCAGTCTTTGAATAACTATTTCTTTCATAGTATTATAACGAATTTGCTGTAAATCCTCTTATTTGCCCTTTTGCTAAGTTCGTATCGCTAAACTGTTGAATAAATAGCTCCAATATTGAATAATGGAAAAATGGCCTTTATTAAAATACTTCACAATAACACTCAAACTGTGCAACGAATAGCTTAATAACCAAACTGATAGCTTAAATGAAACTGACTTTCAAAATAATACTGCTATTGCTCGCTAGATATCGTCTTAGTCGTAACTGCTTGACAACTTAAATCAAACTGAACTCCAGCGCCTCTACATCTGTCGCCTTTTATACTCTTTTATTTTAACATTCGCATCTTCCAGGCGCTTCCAGAATCTACTAGTCCATTTGCTCTCAAACATCTCAGCTGTAACTACAATTGCACAAATTTATAGTTTTTCTCATTGCATACTTATAGGAGTATCTCAGATATATGCATGTATTTGTGCATTGACTCTCCGCTGCTCGTATACGTACATGGTACATATATGTAGACGCAGTTATTGTTTCGTTTATGTAGATACATGATGATTGAATTATTGATGTGCATTCACGTCACTGCTTAGCATCGGCTTAGAGCTGGCAGCACTCCTTAGTTTTGCTAATATTCGTAACAGTATATTGGAGATTAATATGAATAGTCCTAATACTATGTTCAAACAGAAAAATAAATTGAGGAAATTTCGATTTGAATTGAGTGCTGTTCATACAACTCGATTTAGCTTACACAATAGTAATTTGATAGCTGGTTGGCTCATCTCTACATCAAGAACATACCTTTGTTCAGACTGTCAAAATGAACACGTACATTATTAGGCGAATGAAATGGAATGAAAACATAAAACTTTGAAATTTTTGTGTGTTGTAAGAAAATGTGTTCAATGTTTTGGTTTCATTTTGAGTTTGCTATCTTCTTTTGACAATCCCTACTCCAGTGAAATGAAAGACATAAAATCAGCTGATGAGATGAGCCAACCATATAGTTCAGCCATGCGTAACTGACGTTGAAATATACTCAATAAACACACTTTACAATGTTGCATTTGCAGTTTGAAACAATTTATTACGCAATTTTTTTTAAATTGGCAATTTATTATTACAATTTATTATATGACAAATTGCGTAATAAATTGCCCAAATAGTAGAAATTGCCAATTTGGTGTGTGTTTGAACTTAGTATAATTCTTTTAGTAATGAAGGTACTATAGATGAGCAAAATGGCCCCAATGTTTTTAAGTTTCAGAAAGTATCCACTTCAGAAATAGTTGATACAGTAAGTAAGTTTAAAAATAAAATTGGAGGGAAGAAACTTGTGTCGAAAGGAGTCGTTAAGGACTCCATAACGTATACAGGTTTTTTCTATTCTCAACTTGTTAATGAGAGCTTAGATAAAGGTCTCGTTCCTAGTTTATGGAAATCTTCTATAGTTGTGCTATTAGAAAAAGTTAAAAATACCATCAAAGCTGTGGAGATAAGACCTATTAACACGTTACAATGTGATGAAAAAATTTTGGAAACAGTGGTAAAAAATCAGCTGGTAAAATATTTAGAAGATAATGTAATTATTATACCTCAACAATCTGGTTTTCGAAAGAAACATTCCTGTGAAGGTGCTTTAAATTTTGTTGTAGCTAACTGGAAAGAAGACTTAAGCAGGAAAAAACACATATTAGCTGTGTTTTAGGATTTAAAACGTGCATTCGAGACGATCGACCAAAACATAATGCCTAAAAAGCTTTCTTACATTGGCGTTTCTGGTATAGAACTAAAATGGTTTCAAGACTTCCTAATTAACAGATACCAAAGAACAGTGATTGGAACGTCCGTATCGGATAAAAGGGAGTTACCTGTTGGTCTACCTCAAGGGTCTGTGCTGGCACCCATACTGTTCAATATATATATTAATGATATAACTAGCTCAATTAGGCACTGTGAAATAAAATTGTTTGCTGATGATACATTGCTGATGATAAGCGGGAACAATATTACTGAAATATATGCTAAGCTGCAAGAAGATCTTAACAGCGTATATGGTTGTTTATGCGTAAACAGACTAAAAGTGAATGTCAATAAAACGAAATTTATGGTTATATCTAGACGCAATTTTCAAAAAAGTGAGCTACAAAACTTAAATATAAATAACGAACTAATTGAAAAAGTCAGCACCATAAAATACTTGGGAATAAAAATAGATGATAAGCTGAATTTCAACGAGCGTGTGGATTATACGGTAGGAAAAATAGCGAAAAAGTTATATTTTACACAACCAACCTGAAAATATTTAAATGAAGGTATAAAATCATCGTCTACAGATCTATAATCGAACCTCATTTTATTTATTGCCCAACTATATTTTTCATCTTGCGAGATAGTCAGACATACAAGCTACAAAAGCAACAGAACCGAGCTTGAGATTCATTCTCAAAAAACGGTACGATACACCTATCAGGGACATGCTATGCTCTCTTAATTGGCTTAGCATTAGACAGCAACTTTTTTGTTATACCATGAAATTTATTAAAAACATAATATAAGGAACTTTGCCTGCGTATTTGATGATTAATATAAAATATGTAAAAGATATGCACTCTGCAAATACTCGTAATAAAAATAATTTTAATCTGCCGGCTTATAAAACTGAAGCAGACAAATGTAATCTGTATTATAAAGGTCTTAAATCCTATAATGAACTACCGAATGATATTAAATCATGTCATTCCAAAAAATTTAAACAAAAATTGTGCAATTATTGCAGAACACTACCAATTTAGTGCTGGACAAGCGGGCTTCCATAGCATCGATAGAAGTGCAGCGAAACTATACTGCTATGTAGCGCAAAGACTTCCAAGCTCTTGTACGCATACAAAAAAGGTTGCCGAAGCACATACTGAAACGCATCACTCGATTAACTCAGTGCATCGCCGTGCAGATGTTGCCTTCGCGCTTTACTAACATGCGTAAAATGCCTACATACTAAACTAGCACAACACTTTGTTCGCATGATCTGGAAGTCTCCCATCCATAGAACTCCAAGGTAGGTAATAGATGTAACTATTCTAGATTGCATAGTCCAGAAGACAATTATAAACATGTAAAATAGATTTAAGTTAGGCTTAGGAAAGCCGTAATAAATAAATACATTACACTACATTACATTACAAATTCTAGAGTCACCCCTGGTCCACCTTTATGGCGATATCTCGAAAAAGCGTCCACCTATAGAACTAAGGCCCACGCCCTTTTAAAATAATCATTAACACCTTTCATTTGATACCCATATGGTACAAACAAATTCTAGGATCACCCCTGGTCCACCTTTATGGCGATTTCTCGCCCACGCCCTTTTAAAATACTCATTAACAACTTTCATTTGATACCCATATCGTACAAACAAACACTAGAGTCAGCCCTGGTCCACCTTTATGGCGATATCCCTAAATGGCGTCCACCCATAGAACTATGGCCTACTCCCTCTTAAAATACTCATTAATACCTTCCATTTGACACATATCATACAAACAAATTCCAGGGTTACCCTAGGTTCATTTTCCTACATGGTGATTTTCCCTTATATTGTCTCCATAGCTTTCAGCTGAGTATGTAATGCTCGGTTACACCCGAACTTAGCCTTCCTTACTTGTTTTGGACTTATTTTGGGCTTTTTGTCTCAGTAGCGACACCAAAAAAGGGATCACTCGCCACCTCCACAAATAATGGGTATATTTTTGAAAAAGTGCGTGTGATATTCGAAAATACGCGCAAAAAAAAAGTGTAAAAAGTTTTTAAAAGTGAAGTGAGCACCGAATTAATTAAAAAGTATTAATTTCTTGCTCCTACACTGAATTTTATCTCGGTTTCTCATAAAAAAATTAAACAGAGATTTACAAAAAAATTTAAATTTTGAGGCCGTCGAAGGGTTAGGCTCATCCAAATCAAACAATAACCGAAAGAATTTACCAAATTTACTACGGAAATAAAGAAGAAAAGGGTTAACTAATACAAAACTACCTGCCACGCGTTGCATCGTTTTGGTTCTTCCGGTAGTGGTTGAAGGCTGAGCTGTCGTTGCCCTTTTGTCTACACCCATCCAACCTGCTAAAAGAATGGTAATATTTGTTCTCTTAGCCCAAACATACTCACCATTGCCCCTACCACAAATATCCAATAGAAGTTAAACCTTAATTTTTTTTCTTTTACAAATTCTTAAATTTTAAATAAAGTTTGTTCAATCATACATTTCACTTGTTCCTATCTCTAGTACTACGCTAAACTTGAATTTCATTCTTTTTTGTTTTTATTTATTATTTTGTGCGATATGTATTTATGTATATCTATGTATATGTTAACATACCTAAACTGTTCCTTACATCATATCTATTAGCCTACATACGAATATATTTATCGAAACCGAATTCTCAATATTTAATTTTATTTCGAAGTCTCTCAATTCAAAATTAAGTTCACAAATTTACAAAAGCATATTTAAATTAATTCTCTTGAACAAAAAAACATTTCTCTGGTTTCTATGATTTCTTCACATTCTACAAAATTCTTCTTATCTCTTATCATTAGTCAAAAATGTTAATTTGCGATTTCCTAACTAAATACAATTGAAAAAGTCGCTCATTATACAAATTCTCTTATTACCCTAGTACTAACTCAAAAAAAAAAAAAAAACCATGTTATTTCTCAATATTATATCTCTCGCATTTAACATAATTCATATAACCTGTAAGACTTACAGAGATCTCAGGTTTTATGAATTATGTTAAATGTGAGAGAAATAATTTTGAGAAAAAACATTGTTTTTTGTAAGTCTAAGTTTATATTTAACATAGTTTCAAACATATTTATGCATCGATCTCAGTTTGCGAGTGGGCGAGAATCACCGCCTGCACATAATAAGCAGTATGTTAACTCTCGATGTTGCGCTCTCGTATGCTCACAACACAATTAATTGAGTTGGTGCATGGAGTATGAACCAACAACGAAAGAAAATTGAAGTTAATGAGCAGCTGAGTATGAGAAGTTAGAAAATATATTTATGAAATTTAAATTCCCTTTCAAATTAAGAGAAGGAAAACAAAAAAAAAATCTTAACATAGCCTTCTTGCAACATAATCTGATTTAACGATGATACATGGCCCAATTAACAGAGCAGAACAAAAAAACAAAAGAAGTTCAAAACCTCCTGTCACAAAAGTTTATTTAATGTTAAAAAAAAGAAAAACTCTTCATTATTTATTGTTGTTATTATTTTGTTTATTTTTTCGTACTAATTTTTAACGAAAAATTTTTAGTAGAATTTTGTGACGATGTAACCCCTCAAGTGGTGCAAATATAAACATAAATTGCTGTATAGATATTAAAAGAGATATACAGACCGGTTAATTTTTATTAAGATTACTTACTTTTTATCTTTTCATTAAGGTGATAATTTTAATGAAAAGAAAAACTATGTGTCGAACATTCATCGCAAAAATAAAAATGCAAAAGTTTAAATATTATCACGGCGATTTAACAGAGAAAGCAATTAAACCAACTGATTGGATTAGTTAATTTCTCTGCATTTACTCAATTAGTCCAATATAAACAACTGAATTAAAAATAACTTTTTTTCTTTTTTTGTTTTTTTTAATCAATATTTAACAGGCCTGTTATACATACATGTGTCAAAAGATGAGGCACTTACCGATTCATCCTCCTTCCGCTGGGAAGTTGATGGAGTGTTGTCGTTTTTTGCTAGATTATTATTAGGATGAAAACAAATCACTTTTTATTAGCACCTTTTCCTAACCACACCCATTTTCTTCCCTAGTGGTATATTTTCTGGGGCTTTTTGATTCGCTCACTCGCCCACTGCGACATTACAATACAAATATTCACAATAAAAATATTTTTTTTTTGTTTTTTTTTTGTTTTAGTGTAAGACTACCAACTATTAAAAAAATATATGTTTAGTCGCTGCGCGCCCTGCACCTGGACAAAACTCCTGCCGATGTTACGGACTCCAACTTCATATCTTGCCTCATTTTATTGAAGATTTCTTCCTCTCGTAGGCCGCCATGCGCTGCTGATGGTTGCTCGTGGGAGCAGAAATCAAATTGTGACGTAATTCTGTAGGCACATACAATTTCCAAGCATTGTCATCAGTATCGCTGTTACCAGTTGCGAATTCGGTGCGATGATAAATGTACCCATCAATGACTTGGAAGTCCGGCAAATTTGAGGACTGAAACCGAAGTTTTAACTCCTCATATTCAGGCGAGTTAAAAGAATCGGAGCCTACATCAATTTCCGGCAGGACTGGGAGATCTATTACATTAATTTCGGACTCCGGCATGTCCTCATACATTCGAGACAGGGCATCCGCGATTACGTTTTCTTTCCTTTTTTGTGCTCAATTGAAAAGTTGAAACCTTGCAGTTTTATGGCCCACCTCGCTAGTCTCCCGCTAAGATCCTTTTGTTGCAACGCAAACTAGCATGATCGGTCACAACCTTGAATTCCATCCCTTCAATATACATTCTAAACTTTTTTATTGCAAGAACAACGGCTAGGCACTCAAGCTCTGTCACTGAGTAATTCCGCTGCGCTTTGTTCAGCTTCTGTGACATGTATGCTATAGGTCGGTCTTGGCCGTTCTCATCTACCTGTAGCAAACATGCTCCTAAACTAACCTGGCTAGCATCACATTGTAAACTAAAAGGTTTGTTATAGTTTGGGTGTATTAATATGGATGCTGGAGTCAATTTTTCTTTGAGGTCCTCAAATGCTTGCTGGGCCTCTGAGTTCCACACAAACTGTTTTTTCTTGGAGAGTTTAAGCATAATCATCGATAAATCTTCTATACCATCCGGTAATGCCAAGGAATTTCCGAAGTTGGCGTGCAGTCTTTGGAGTAGGATATGTCTGAATCGCAGAAATCTTTTCTTTGTCTACCTGGAGAGATCTGTTCCCCACTACAAAACCTAAATAGTTGACTTGACTTAGACAAAATTTACTCTTTCGAATATTAATGGTCAAGCCAGCCTTTCGCAATAATTCGGAGACTTCGGACAAGTGAACCACATGTTCATTAAATGAAGACGACACTACTAATAAATCATCCAAATATACGAAAACGTGATTTTTAAAGTTATATGGTATCACTTTATCCATAAGTCTACACATAGTTTGTGGCGCGTTGTACAATCCAAAAGGCATCTTTTTGATTTGGTACAGTGGCCTGTTAGGAACGAGAAAGGCAGCCTTTTCCCGTGATTGCTTTTCAAGACCAATTTTCCAGAATGCATCTTTCAATTCGATCTTTGAAATATAATGAACGGGAGGCAGCCTACTTAGCAATCCCTCAATAATTGGAATGGGATATGTATCCTTTAACGTTACCTAGTTTAATTTTCGCGAATCTAAGGAGAACCGAACCTTTCCAGGTTTGACAATTAACACTCCAGGTGAAGACCTCGCTGAACTTGGAGCTTCTTCTATCACTCCTAGTTCCAACAATCTATCTATTTCCTGGCATAGCAAATTCTCTACGGCTGGAGATATCGGATAAAATCTCTGTTTAATGGGTTTTGCGTCTCCTGTATCTATGATATGCCCCCCTAAATTGGTTAATCCCAGCCCCTCTCTCTCGAAGTTCGGAAATGATTCTATTATAATATCTAGTTGCTGTTGTTGCTGTGTATTCAGAGACGCCACTTCCTCGGAATTAGTTTCTAATGTATTTATGTGACCGCATTGGGGCTCAGTCTTTACCTTATATCGAACTTATTCCAAAAATCCATATCGCAAATTGCTGATTGAGTTAAAGATGGGACTATCAAAAATTCTATGTGTTTAGTTTGACCATTATAGGTAAAGGCTACCATTATTATACCACTTATTTGTTGTCGCTGACCATAAGCTGTCTTCACATAGCCACTAAAGGCTGGCTGGGGAAGTGGAATTCTGCTCTAAAATTGTTTTGGCCAACTGACCTCCTATTTCGATTTTATTCGCGCCGCTATCTAATAATGCCAACACATTTTCACCTTTAATATTATTTTGTATATAAGGCCTAAGTTCGGAGATTTTATACACAATAGCTGAGATGGTGAATTTTCGTAAACGCTTCTTTTTGGCCCAGAAATTCTTAATTCGTCGTGCCGAACGAGGAACAACTTTGGTGGTGCTGAGAAGATTTCGGCGCGACGCTGGTTGTACTCAGCTAACCGGACATAAAAAGGTCTTATTGGAGTTATTTTGGTTGGCAAGATGGCCTGGGAATCATGTCGTTGGGTTCGCGAGAATTATGCTCTTATTTACATCCAAGGCTGTTGGTTCGGATATCCCCTTCTGCGGACATCCTGATTCGAGTTTTCCGCACCGCGATTACATTTTGGGCATGTAGGTTTGTAAGTATCTGGTTTCCCACAACCATAACAAAATATTCTTCGCACTGGGTGGGTGCACTCTTGATACCTATGACCCATCACTTCGCAATTCCAACACTTCAGATTTTCCGCTGATATTTCGGCAACATCTGATGAGTCGGTTGTATTCGGATCAATGCGCTCCTGAATTTCCTCAGCAATTTCCGATATGTTTCTTCTAGCGGGAAAGTTTCGGATAGGAGCATTATTAATGAAATTAGCCATGAAGTGCCCATGCCTGTGACATTCTTTTCGAAGCATAGATAAGTCGGTTATGTCCAAATGCAAAAGCCCATATCTAAGGTCGGGTTTTAAATTCCTAATCATTGTTTCTATAAGCTCCGGGTCTATCATGGGAATTCGAAGCCTATCATTCATGGTTAGCAACTCGTCTAAAAATTCGTCAAATGGTTCGTTGGTTCTCTGTTTGCGTCTACGTATATTTTCTTTTCGGTCATATTCGCTCAACTGGTCCTTATATTTTTGCCTTAATCCTTCACAAATCTCCTCCCAATTTAGTCGATCTGTTTGCCGGTGATGCCTCCAAAACCAAGCTTCCGCATTCTCTGCAAAAGGCATGTGGACATATCGACACAATACATCGAAATCTCCGTTCAAGGATTGACGTGTTAACGCATTGACTCGATATATAAAATCCTCCAACGACATATCATTTGGATTACCCGTGAAACGTATACGCCAATTGGAAATCATAGCCTGTAAAGTGCTCGTCAGGGGCAGAGGTTCACTATCACGGTACGGTCGGTTGGGCTGCTCCTGATTAAGTGGCATTTCCTGTGGCCACCTTTAGGGCCGTAGAGAGAAAATCCGGGCCCGGGACTAAACAATTTACGGGCCCCCTATAAAAAATCCACTAATACATTTGATTAATTTGAATTAATGACGTCTCATTCATGAATGATGTATATTGGAACGATTTACTTTCATTCATGAATCATTATTAATGCATTACATCAAAAAAATTTTTCCACATCAACTAAATGATTTTTGGACTAAGAGCTGAAAATAAAATTAACACAGAATATTTACTAAGTATTTGTACTATTTATTGTAACGTAGAAATAAAATTCTCTTTTAACAGCCACATATTGTTTCAAACATATATGCAATACTCCTATATTGCTAATAGAAAATGCTCGCAATGTGTTTTGAATTCGAATTCAAAACAAGACAACCTATAAAATTTCTTATATTGTAGCAGCATAAGTGTGACAAGAAAACATTTAAATTTAGGTACATTCGATTATTGAATACAAAAACAAAAACGTGTAAAAAGTAATATATCGGAATTCTGATTTTTGGGAATGTACCTAGCCTTTTATAGCAATATAAGAGTATTACATATATGGTTTCAAATAATCTTGATTATAAATTTTAAATATTCAATATAGAAGGTTCGGCAGGGCCGGACTTACCACTAGCTGACTAGGCTGTAGCCTAGGGCGGCAAAGTTTTGGGGGCGCCATTTAGGGGGGAACATTTTTTAGAACCTAACGACAGAATAATTTATGATTTGGAAATCAAATGTATAGGAAAAAAATTATATTGGATAATCATTTATATCTCAAATAAAGGAAAATAATATGAAAAACATGTACCTATATCAATAATTTAATATAAGGAATTTGTTCATTCATTTCATGGATCATCAGTCGTAAGCATTCAGATAAATGCGCGACAATTTTTAAAGTGTGTCCAACAGAGCGTTTTACATGTCGTCTGCTACTCTGTGCAACAACGTATCACGTGACCTTGTTTCTCACTAGAAACAAGCGACTACATAATGCCAGCATGAAAAGTTAGCAACTTGCGAAACTTCCATTTCAGCGTTTGTTACTAGAATTTCCCAGTTCAATTTTTTGGGGTTAATTTAGCTATAAGTTGCAAAATTTTCTGGCGACACTGGACTAGAGAAATATGAGTGCTTGGTTGCACTTTTCGTTGTAGGCCTAACAGGGTTGAAAATATAATTTCTTCTAGCCACTATAAATAATCTTGTCGATGAAATCAAAATTTCAAAATATTTGTCCATCATTGTCGATTCTACTCCTGACATTTTTCATATCGATCAGTTGTCTTTTGTCGTAAGATATGTAGAAAACAATGGTTGTCCCGTGGAACGATTTATTAAATTTATTGAAAACTGAGTTCATAAAGGTGATGATATGCGGGAAGCTGTTGTATCAAGGTTAGAATTTCTAGGGCTGGATATTGCTGATTGTTGTGGGCAAACGTATCATACAGCCAGAAACATGACCGGAATTAAGCGTGGCCTGCAGGCACAAATTAAACAGTTGCATTCGTTTGCAGAATACACTCCATGCTCCACGTATTCTCTGAATTTGGTAGGATCTTCCACAGCAGAATGCTGCAAAATCGCGATTAATTTTTTTGACACTGTGAAGAAGGTATATAATTTGTTCACTGCATCCACTAAACGAAGGGAAATTCTGCAGTCTTCTGTTCCAGAAAGTAATAAAATAAGTTTGAAATCTTTATCAACCACTAGATGGTCGGCCAGAAATGACGTAGTCAATACACTCGATAAGTTTTATCTGGAAGTGATTTCTGCGTTACAAAATATGGAGAATAACGAAACAGAAAAACCTTTGGTGCGCAGCGAAGCCAAAGGAATCCTGGATAAATTAGAATCTCGTGAAACAGTCTTTATGGTTGGATTTTGGCATTTTATTTTTTCACGTTTCGAAGCAGTCATTAAAAAATTGCAATCTGTTTCTACTACAATGGACCAAGCGATTCAGTTGTACGATGAAATTCTTTATACTGTTAAAATGATGCGTAATGATTTTGACCTTTTTGAAAAAAAAAAGCCCTTGAGGTATCAGTCATTAAAGAATATAAGACTTGTCAAAGTAGAAAAAAAATCAGGAAAACTCAGTTTGATGAAAAAAAAGAAGGATATGTAACATTGTTGGGCAGAGAAGACTTGAGAGTCAATTCTTTCAATGTTATCATCGACAATTTACTCTGCAATCTAACAGAAAGAAGTTCAGGATACAAAAACATTTTTAAGAAATTTTCTGCGCTCATTGAATCAAGCAAAACAGTTGTGTGAATTTTATCACGAAGACTTGGAAACATCCTTTGGGGATGAGTTAATTCATTTTAAAATGCACTGCAGGGAAATGCAGATATCCAATTTTTCACCAACAGAAATGCTAAAATTTTTGCGGAAAAATGATCTTCAAATGGTGTTTCCAAACGTCGAAATAGCTTACAGAATACTTGTATGCACTGCAGTAACAAACTGCAGTGCCGAAAGATCTTTTTCATGTTTGTGAAGAATAAAAAATTATTTACGTTCAACAACATCAGAACACCGAACTTCGGCTACGGCTTTACTTGCAATTGAATTTTCATTATGTGTAAAACTTGGATAAGTTGATAGAAGAATTTGCAAAAAATAAGGTTCGACGCAAATTATTGTGAATAAGTGTATTTTTATCCAAGGATCAAAATTTGTTAAGCATATACATATGTATGTACATGGAATTATTAATATAAATAAAAAAGTATCAGCTAAAAGTATGTAGATATTATTTGTTACGATTTCTTTTATTTCATATACATATCCAAGAGAATTTTTAAAAAGTTGGGGAGGGGGGCGGGCGCATAAAATTAAACAGCCTAGGGCGGCAAATACCTCAAGTCGGGCCCCGAGGTTCGGATATCAAAGAGTGGCCCTTCTTGCTCTTTTCGCTGCAAATTTTTTTATAAAAATATCAAGATTTTACTGGCTTGCCAAAGCGGATTCAAAACAAAGAGTGGCAAGTCCGGAAAATCGCTCTTGAGATAAACACAATCGATGAAAGTTTTTGATTCTTGAAAGGACGCTGAAGGAACCACTGTGAATCAAACTAAGTGTGATATCTTATCTGTCAGCTGCCTGACAGGATGTTCAATATGGCTACTTTTTAGCGTTTTGAGAGGGTGTTCAATATGGCGGCGCATAGGGTCGGCTATCTTCAGCGGGTGATAGAAAGAGATACAGGATGAGACAGCGATAGTCAATTACAAATCAGGTGATCAAATCACTTTGGAATTTTGACGTCTATGCAGAAGATATCACACTTAGTTTGATTCACAATGGAAGGAACGTTCTGCACTAGCTACAGTGACAGGTATAGCGCAAAAGATACGTAAATCAACACAAATGTTGGTGAAAATTGTACACAGATTTTGAACATATGTATGCAGATTAGACTGCGTCAATTTACTAACCGATATCGCGCCATCGATTTTTCGATAGGATTTGGACTCAGGAAAAAAAGTTCCACTACGCATACCCAAAAAAATAATTTTCGAGCCTGCGAAAATAAAATGGCGAAAGGGTAAATTTTTCGAGCAAACCACTCCCCAAAACCCAAAAAATATTTTTTTTTTTTCAAAAAACTGTTATCGCCAATGTTTTTACAACAACTGTTTTGCATTCGTTTAAAGTTGTTTCCCATTGGTTCCTGATCAACATCAAATCAGCTAATAAGGCCCCTAGATGTCGGATCTCAACATCTATGGTGGCGTCCCTAGCTTGGGGGACCACGTTTCTTTCATTAATGGTATTCAGCATTTTGAACCAAATTGAGGACAGCAAGACACATTCGAACTTGTTGATGTACTTGAGAATTCCGGTAACATCTCCGTATGCTTACGCAGTCAAATTTGGCTTTTGTCTGAAAGACTATGAAGAGAGCTCGGTACATTTTTTTTAAGGATGTCCCATCGCTGTAGACTGCTGCTGAAAATAGTAAAACATTTTTATACAACTCCGAAGAAAGTAGTTGCAGCCGTACAACATTCTGCAGCATCAAGACCAGATAAATTCAGACTGTGGGTTGCACAAGGCGATTAATCAGCATTCGAGTTTTTGTCGAGAATGTGACGTTGTACTCCGTTGTAAGCTCCTTTCATATTAGCGCAGTTATCGTACCCGTTTGCACGAAAATCTTGTAATGGGATTTCTTTCATGTTTATCTAGAGTATAGCAAATTAAATCAGCGATTTCGTGGTTACAATTCACGAAAGCCAAAAAACGTTATTAAATTGTAAAATTTGTTACTTTCGAATTGAAATGGAGTTAGCGCAGAATGAACGTAGTCAACGTGACCAGCATCAGGCAGAGCATCAACGATATTAGCAAACTTCTTGGCCTTCTTGCGTTGATCAAATATAGTTTCCCTTACGTGTTTTGCTCAAATTTCTATAAACTCGTTCTGAATGTCTGGGAAAATCCTAACTTTCTCCAAATGATCTCTAGGTATCGGATCATAATGGCTTATGAGATCTTAGATGCCCAAAAAATGTCCATTATTTCGTTCACCAAGATATATACTTTCGCCTTTGAAAGCTAGGCCCATTTCATTATTCACGGTACCGATATCGAAGTCGTTTAAATAATCTTTACTTTGATACAGAGTTGGTGGTATTGTTGGAAACCTTTTTGAAGATGAACCTTCATCAGTGACACCACGAAAACTTTACGATTTCCGATTCATGTAAACATATATTTTTGTTTGATGTTTTTATTGTCTCCTCACTGTTCGAAGGCCCAGGCAAAAAATCATTATCAATATTCATTTCTTTTGGCTCGGAATGAAGTAGTTGCTGGTGAGGCTGTCACCCCCGCTACGCCAGTAGGCCATTTATCACCTTGCTTGAAAACGCGTCGATTTACTTGTTTGTAACGTTGTGCAAAATATTCGATATGCACACCCTATATTATTATTGGCGAACGTGGAATTATTTGTATAGTGTTGATCGTTTTAGGTTTACGTATGTTAGATTTATTATACGTTTACTTATTTTGATTTTATTTCTTTATATACTATGTATTTTTCTTTTCCTTTTGCAAAAAAAATTTATTATCTTGATAACATATTTGTGGCATCGGGGTCTTACATGGGCTTCAGTGCATGTATGTACGTAATACCGGTTGAACCCAACCTTGCAACAAAATGACAGTGCAAAAATTTAATTATTTAATGGCTGCGATTTCAAGTTCGGAAAAGTGACGAGAGTCTAGTCATCAACTAAAACAACCTCTACAAGCGGTACAATTCGTGAGTAATCTACCAAGATAACCCAGTAGAAAAAATCTCTGACGATGTCCGATATAAATTTAAGGAAACCACTATAAGGTTTTATCAAAGCTTTGATCGGGTATGACTTCGACATTATTTATTTATTTATTTATTATTTAAAGTCGACGACAAACTATGGTCGACTGCATAATATAAAAGATATATAAATATACAACTCAAAAGATAAAATTTAAGATATATCGAGATTTAAACAATGTTATATTACAAACAAAGAAATATTAATGAACATTACTCTTTAATTTCAGAATATAATAATAAGAAATATGAGCAGAAATAAGATCTTATGCCGAAATTTTATACTGGCGGAATGCATCAGATTCCGCTCAGCATGGTTTCGGAATGCAGTGGATTCCAATCTCCTGTTGGAATGCAACAAGATTCCAATCAGCATGTCATGGGAATCCGGCAGTGCTAAGAGTAGTGTAATGAGGATAAGCCATCACAAGGCATAAAAAAGTAACATGACCTCTGTTGTTGGAATGCACCGGATTCCAATCAGCTGGATGCCTGACCCATAAGATTATGCTGCCGGAATGCATACGATTCCGGTCAGTGACTCATGAAAAAGCATGTTATTTAAGTTGTTGGAATGCACCAGATTCCAATCAACACAGTACTGTCTTGTTCCTTCTTAATGATACATGTTGATAAATGTTCCTCCATCCTTAAGCGAGATAGTTCCTGTTTTTTATGGAAGGAATAAAATGCCGGCAAATTAAATTAGCTTGTATCTCTTAAATTAGATTGGCAAATATTGCATTACGTATAGTGGCAAAAGTACATTCAAGACTGATACAGCTATACAAGTCATTGTAGTGCGCGCACCAGATAAGAAGAGGATTATTTTTAGCAAAGTTTCGTCGACAAAGGGGTAAATAGAAAGGAACGTAGTATCTGGATACTCTAGGGGGAACCGCAAAAAATAAGCGGCTGAGGAGGTCCGCAGAATCAATTTCTCCAATAATGAGCTTAGGGATGAACAATACCCCCAGTAATATTCTCCGATTTTCCAGAGTGGGTAAGTTAATAAGAAGAAGTCTACTTCTGTATGGAGGAAGGTTGAGACTTGAGTCCCAATTAAGGCCGCGCAATGCAAATATCAAAAATTGCTTTTGAACTTACTCTAGACGCTTAATAAGCTTTTGAGAAACAGGGGACCAAACGCATGAGCAATACTCGAGTATTGGACGAACCAGCGATGTGTAAAGAACCTTAGTGAGGTACGGATCATCGAACTCTTTAGCCCATCTTTTAACAAATTCAAGTAAATCCAACGCTTTGTTGGCTATAAATGAAATATGCATGTTAAAATTCAATTTCGGATCAAAAAGTACACCTAGATCATTTGCAATAGATATACGCTCCAAAGGCGTACCATCTATTACATAAGATTTCAATGCTGGCTTCACTCGGTGAAATGTCATATGCTTACATTTAGAGCAATTTAAAGCTAGTAAATTTGTTGTGCACCAACATTGGAACGAGTCCAAGTTGGCCTGAAGAAGATCCAAGGAACTCAAATCGGTAGGACAGTAAGTATAGCAAAGTTTTACATCATCCGCATACATTATAGTATGGGAATATAATATTGTCTGTGGCAAGTCTTTAATGAAAAGGGCAAAGAGCAAAGGGCTTAGATGACTTCCCTTGGGTACGCCGGAGGAAACTCCGAACGATTCCGACAGATTGCGCTTGAACAGGACTTTTTGGGTCCGGTTAGAAAGATAGCTTTTCAGCCACATTAATAGGTGAAATGGAAAGCCTAGTAAATCAAGCTTATGAAGAGGCAATGTCATCTACTTCGCCGCCCAAAGCATGCAAAAAACTTACATTGATCTAGAGTTTACCCGTTCACATCCGAAATGTCCAGATGATGAAAATCCAAGTGTAGTGTAAACAGCCAACAATTTCAATGCCAAATAAGTAAACCAGTTAATATGCTACCCTGTAACAAAAGAGTCTACATTTTCATCAACACAAAAGGGGCATCTGCTAATTGTTGCTGACAGAGCAATTTCACGATTTAATACAGGTGTGTGTACAACGCTCAACATATACCGGCAAATTTGCTGACATTGCATTTCCCACAGAAGTCACAGCTCCACACAGATGTGTAGGTATATATTTTGTGTCGAGTTGTATGTAAGTATGTATGCTTAAGGTAAATATGTATGTAAGTATGTATGCTTAAAGTAAATATATATGTAAGAATATGTTTAGAATAATTTAGTATAAATATGCTGACAATATTTGAATAAAGAAGCATTCGCTCATTCGCACCTACACCTCACAAAACCGACTACTCTTTTATTAACCTTTTATATGGCGATCCTGCCTATGATTCTGGTGGCTGATTTTTCAGCCTAAGTTCATTACTGGCAAGGATACGTCTTTTATATGGCGATCCTGCCTTGATTATACTGGCTGATTATTCAGCCCAATTCATTGGTAAGGATTATACTGGCTGACTACAGCCTAAGCCTTGTAAAAGAAGCAAAGAAAAAGAGAAGGTATAGAACGTGTTTTTCCGAATCTAATTTTTATAGCGCAACAAACACAAATTTCGCTTTTGCAATGATGTTTTCGATGAATTAAATTTGGGCACCAACGATGAAGATCACATGAAAATTGCGGCAGTTGGAAAACAAATACACTACCATTAGATGCGCTGGCACACACTTTTGTACCTATCGATTACCAACATACTTCAAATAAACAACCAGCGAGAAATGTCCAGCGGTGATAAGGTGGTATAAACAACAGGACTGGCAGCATAATAAGTATAAATATAAAAAGTATAATTAGCTTAATTCTGAAGTCAGTTTGACAACTTAGACATTATTTTTAAGCAGGAAAATATTCGGGCAACCTAACGGCTGCCTATTGAAAAGCAAAAATTTTATATTTCTGCTTTAAAATAAATATAATTCTTTTACCCCTCTAAATTATGTCTCCAGAAGAGGATATACAAAATCAAAGTTAATTTGACCAAATTTTTGATAAATTAGTTAAATTAAATTTAAATTTGCAAGGAGGTGAAAACAAAACACCTGACAAAATCAAGCAGGCCCATAAGCCAATAACAATCGAGGAATACAGAAAGAGAAATAGAATTCAAAAAATTGAGGAACCTAAAGTTCCAAAGCCGGTCAAATTGAAAAGAAAAAGAGGAGAAAGGCAATTTGGCATTCGAAGAACAATAGCCAATAGGATCTATGAAAAAATAAATTTAAGCACTAATCAGGCAGAAAAAATTCAACTAAAACAAGAAATTAAGAAAGTTTGTAAAACTATTGATTTTAAATTATGGAAAGACCAAGGAAGATTAAAACTTATGTTAAAGGCCCACTTGAAGACCTTAAAAATGTAATTAAAATTGTAGATGAAGAAAAAACTCTAGTATGGTTGAAAACATGGTGGAAACTTATCGAGATTCCATGGAACCAACAAAATGGAATGTAAGAAACCCACAAGCAACAACATCTGAAAAATTATATAGGTTCGAAGTCAAATTTATGGAAGAACAGATTAATATAATGACAAAATTTAATAAAAGGAAAAACAAAGAAAGAAGCATAAATTCGCATTTTTTCCCACCCCCGAGGATACCATGAACCTCCTATTTCTCTGTGTAGCTAATTGCATTAATTTGTTTCTTAAGCTCTACTCATCCCAAATCATTTTAACAAACTTTATTTTATCTACCATCCCCAATGGGCAAATGGGAAGATATCGTTAAACTACTCATAGAAGAAAAAAACGATAGGAGAAAAATCTTACAAATGTATTAATAAAAAGGCAAAAGTAAAGGCAGAAACAGTAGTAAAGCATCTCAAAATAATAGTTGACACATTTAACAAAATAGGAAAAACAATACAACAGTTAAATGGTAAACTAGACGGCAATCGAAAAGACTAAGCATATCAAATTTTTACTAGCGTTAGAGACAAATTGGTGTCCTCACTGGCAAGATATGATATAGAATTCATAGTACCAACGAGATTCAAAAAAGAAATAGAAATAGACTTTAGCACATTCCTGCTGGAGTCAGCCTACGATTTAGAAGAGGAACCAGAAGTAGAACAAAAACAGGAACAAAAAGAAATTTTTATAGAGACACCAAACTACCAAACAAGAAAGGACAAAATGTCACAAACCACAGTAGAATTCTTAAAACCGGCTGCGTCAATTCTGCCTGAGTTTGATGGTAAGCCTGAGAACTTACATAGTTTCTTAGACGTACTAGTTACCCTAGAAAAAATTAAGAATACTCACGAGACCAAGCTCAAGGGAACAGCTAGAAACCTTTTGAGCACTGAAAATTCAATACTAGCAATAACGCAAAAGTCGAGTTCAGCAATTAAAGGTGAATCTGTAGAAGTTTTGACGGCAAAACTCCTAAACGTCCAACAGCGCAGTAAAACAGCTAACCAGTACACTGCCGAAATCGGAAAATTAAAAAATCGTTGGAAGGTGCTTACATATCTGACGGTCTTGCATCTTATGTTGCAACCAAATATGCCACACAATCAGCTGTAAAGGCCAAGTGTAAGAACTCGGCTAACGAAAGAGTTAAACTGATAATGCAAGCAGGAAAGTTCACATCTATGAACGAGGCTATTTCAAAATTCACGAATAGCTGTACTGAAGTCACGGGTAACCCAAATACAGTGTTACGCCTGACGCGCTCACAAGGTAATTACCGAGGTAACTTCCGAAGAAGCTACCAAAATAATAATTATCGAGGTAACCAAAACCGAAGATATTACGGTAATACTAACAGATATAATAATAATAATAGTAATAGACAAAATAATAATTTCCGAAGACGCAATTTTGGAGGTCAATCAAGATCATCATGACATTTCATCGCGTGAAGCCTGTCCTGTCGTCTTATGCACTTTATGGCACTCTTATGGAGCGTATATCTTCGATTAACGATTTAGGGGTTCTGTTTGACTCGAAACTGAGCTTCAACTCACATATTTCAGCTATTACTAATAAAGCAATGGGTACCCTTGGTTTTGTGAAACGCTGGGCTAAGGAGTTCAAGGATCCGTATCTGACCAAAGTCCTCTACACTTCGCTGGTCCGCCCAATACTTGAGTATTGCTCGTGTGTTTGGTGTCCATTATATATTACTCATATAAAGCGTATTGAGTCTGTGCAGAAACAATTTTTAATTTTTGCTCTACGGGCCTTTAACTGGGACTCAAATCTTCATCTTCCGTCTTATAGAAGTAGACTTCTTCTCATTAATTTGCCAACTCTGGAAAATCGTAGAATATTACTCGGGGTAATGTTCCTGCATAAGCTAATTCTAGGTGAGGTTGACTCCTCTGAGCTGCTACGTCGATTGAGCTTTGCAGTTCCTGCTAGGACTTCCAGACACTACGTGCCCTTCCATTTACCCCTGTGTCGTAGAAATTTTGGCAAAAATGATCCTATACGTGTTTGGTGCTCGTACTATAACGACTTGTATAATTGCATTAGTATCGAATGCTCGTTTGTTGCCTTACGCAATGGTATACTTTTCAGTCTCAACTGATATCTTAAAGTTTATTTGTTTAATTTGTAATGATAGTTTAATTTTAGTTCTTGTTCAATGTTAAAAGAAATTGTAAATTTTTAATTTATTCCATTTTTAATTCTATACTTGTATATACTTTTACGCTATCTTTTTTTTATGTTACTTTCCTTTGTATTTTGTTAGTCGACCACTCTTGTTAGTTGACTTTAAATAATTAAATAAATAAAAAAATAAAAAAAATAATCAGAGTAACACGAGCAATCTCCGTAATATGAACCAACAGGAAAACCAGGACACTCCACTCCAACAGTAAATTCTAACAGTAATAAAGTATATACATTCTACTTGCATCTGAACAGCTACATATCTTCCAATACTACTCTAAATAAGTCAAATTCAACGTTCCTGATAGATACAGGAGCGGATATCTCAATAATAAAGAAGGGTCAAATTACCAGTAATGTCACGATAAATAACTCACAGATCACAGATTTAAAGGTATTGGCCGAGGCATAACAATCACACTTGGATCAGCAAAAGCAGATCTAACAGATGATAGTCTTTTAATAGGACACAAATTTCACATAGTAGAAGACAATTTCCAATACCATGTGATGGAATTTTGGGACTCGACTTCATTAAAAAATATAATTGCATTTTAGATTATAATAAAAATGGGACAGCCTAATACTACGACCATACGATTACCCAGAAGATATAGTAATACAAATGACCAATAGACCAACAATCAATAGCATTACAATACCCGCAAGAGCCGAAGTAATTAGACAGGTTCATATCAATAGTTACAATAAGGAACTACTAGCACCTCACCAAGAATTGACTGATGGCATTTGTTTAGCCAACACGATAGTAAACTCAAATCAAGCTTTAATAAGAATAATAAATACAACAGATAATAGAAATCATTCAAGATTATGACATCGAAACAGAAAGTTTAGAGGATTATGTAATAATTGAAAATACACCTCACTGTAAAGCTAATAATAAAGAAAAGTTAGAAAGATTGAACAAAAATTTCCCGCCATTCGCTAGTTAATCACTCAACACATTATGCGCAGAATTCGTTGATATATTTTCATCAGAAACAGAACCAATCACGACAACAATTTTTACAAACAAAAGTTGCATCTGAAAGATAAAACTCCTGTGTATATTAAAAACTACAGACTACCTCAAGCATATAAGAATGAAATAAATAAACAAGTAAAGAAACTAATTCAAGATGATATTGTTGAACCATCAACCTCAGAAAACAACAGCCCCCTTTTATTGGTACCTAAAAAATCTCTTCCGGGCAAACAAGAAAAAAGGTGGAGATTAGTTGTTGATTTTAGACCATTAATAAAAAATTAACAGTTGATAAATTCCCTTTGCTTAGAATAGATGATATTCTGGATCAATTGGGAAGAGCGAAATATTTCTCATGCCTAGATTTAATGTCAGGATTTCACCAAATAGAACTCAGCCTAGAGTCAAGGGATATCACATCCTTTACAGCGGATAACGGTACTTAACTTTTCAAAAGATTACCTTATGACCTCAAAGTAGCTCCAAACTCATTCCAGAGGATGATGACATTGGCATTCGCAGGTCTGAAACCATCACCAGCATTTTTATACATGGACGATTTAGTCGTATTAGGATGCTCCGAAACATATGATTAAAAATTTACGGATGTATTCTCCACATGCAGAAAATATAATTTAAAATTACATCCGGATAAAGGTTTATTTTTCACTCAAGAAGTTACTTATCTTGGACTTAAATGCACAAGTACTGGAATTTTACTAGACCCAAATAAATTTAAAATTGTTCAAAATTACTCAACTCCCAAACATGCCTATGAAGCAAAAAGATTTGTCGCATTTTGTAATTTTTATAGAAGATTCATACAAAATTTCGCGGAATACGCCAGGATTCTAACAAGACTTAGAAGGTTAGGTTAGGTTGGGGTGGCTGCCCGAGGGCACACTTAGGCCAGTAGTACTAGGCCCGTTGTGATACCACGAAAAACACCGTTACCTCTCCTCTTCGAACCATTTTGAGGACCTGATGAAATCTACCAGGTCCTTGACGTCATGCTCCACAACCTGACTCATAGTATCAAGAAATGGAGCTCCCAGAAAGCGCTGCCGTGCTCCGCTTAGCGCTGGGCAGTTGCAAATGAGGTGAACCACCGTTTCCTCCTCCTCATCCTCTTTACAACTCCTACAGCAACGACGATAAGGCGCTCCTAGCCTTTCTGCATGCCTACCTATGAGGCAATGAGCCGTTAGTGCCCCTACAAGTGTGGAAATTGTATCCCTTCTTAGGTTGTAAACGTGACGGGACCTTTTAGGATCCCATTTAGGCCAGGTTTCTTTCGACGTTCGACATCCCGGTGTTTGTAGCCATCTTTCGTCGGCTTGACGGTAGATGTGCTCTTTTAGCATTAGCTTGCATGTGGACAGGGGCATGCCTAAGCGTTCTTGGGTGTACACGGTTCTGTTGAGCCATCTCTTGAAGAGATCGGCGACAGTTTAGTGCTAGTTCAGAATTGAACGAGTGGGAGCCCAGAGATTTTATGGCAGCTTGGCTGTCGCTGAAGATAAAAATTTCTTTGCCGACAATGTATGTCCCTATCCTAGCTGCGGCTTCCATTATGGCTGCAACTTCTGCCTGGAATACACTGCAGTGGTCGGGTAGTCTGAATGAGAGCTGGAGGTCAAGGTCCCTTGAGTATACTCCACCCCCAACTCTCCCGTTTAGCTTGGAGCCGTCCGTGTATATGGAAATGCTGTTGCCCATAGCAAGGCACTTGTCCGACTCCGTCCAGTCATCCCTGCTGGGTATGTTTATCTTAAAGTTGGTTTCCGCAACTGTTGTGGTCACACAGCGATCCGTGCTAGGAGGGAGAAAACTGTATTTGTTTAGTATACTTGAGTGTCCTGTGGTACTGTTGTTCCAGCACGACAACTCCCTTAGACGCAGGGCTGACGTTGCCGCTGCTCGATGACCAGCCAGATCCAGTGGAAATATGTCAAGAATGACCTGAAGAGCTTCGCTAGGCGTTGTTCTTAGAGCCCCGCTTATGCTTATCATGCTGGATCTGTGGACTTTACCCAACAAGTTTAGGTTTGACGCCTTGCTCAAGGCTGGCCACCATACGACTACCCCATACAGCAGTATGGGTCTGATAATCGCGGTATAAATCCATCTGCATATGTTGGGGGTGAGTCCCCATTTTTTGCCAATGGCTCTTTTACACGTATATAATGCAATGTACGCTTTCTTTTGTCGCTGGATAACGTTGTCCTTCCAGTTCAGCTTTTTGTCTAAAACTACGCCTAAAAATTTGGCTTTATCTGCCAGGCTTAGGCGCACCCCATTTAGTTCAGGTAGGTCCAACGATGGTATTTTGTATCGTTTGGTATATAAGACAAGCTCTACTTTATCGGAGTTGACGCTGAGTCCACATCGGGAAGCCCACAAGGAAACCTCTCGCAATGCTACCTGCATCAAGTCGCACAAAGTTTGAGGAAACTTGCCTCTGTAGATAATCGCTAGGTCATCAGCATATGCCACGACCTTCCCGCTCCCCCAACTAGTATCTCTTAATAGCGAGTTTACCGTTAGGTTCCATAGTAAGGGGGAAAGGACACCACCCTGGGGCGTGCCCCTTGCGACAAATCGTGTTACCTCAACCTTCCCCAGTGAGGAGAGCACTTTCCTTCCCCTGAGCAGTTGATCAATTAGTCCCACTAGGGGTCTATTTACGTCCAGATCAGTTAAAGCAATGTTAACGGCGTCTGGACTTATGTTGTTGAATGCTCCTTCAATGTCTAGGAAGGCCACAAGACAATAATCCTTTTGGAACAAGGATGTTTCTATAGTAGAGACTAGGCTGTGTAGCGCAGTCTCCGTAGATTTACCTTTGGTGTACGCGTGTTGATAGTCCGAAATGAGATTCCTATCAATGCTTGTAGTGAGAAAATCGCTAACTATTCTCTCTAGGGTCTTGAGTACGAAGGATGAAAGACTGATAGGTCTATAGTCCTTCGGCTCGTAATGAGAGGCTTTGCCTGCCTTAGGAATGAATATGACCGTGGCGCTCCTCCATGCACACGGAATATAGTTCATAGCCAAACAAGCGGTATATATGTGCCGCAGCCAGTTGGCTGATACCTCCAAGGAGTAGATAAGTTGAGCGGGTACAATCCCGTCTGGTCCAGCAGCCTTAAAAGGTTTAAAACTTTTGACTGCCCTCCTCACTCTCTCCTCAGTGATGGGTATATTCACAGCTTGGTTTGCTGCAGGTACTTCCGGTGCGTTTGTCATATTTCCCGGGAAATGTGTGTCCAGGAGCAGCTCTAGAGTTTCCCCTTCTGTGCTGGTCCAGGTACCATTCGGTCTCCGCAGAAAGCTAATAGCTGTTTGCGTCTTAGAAAGCACGCACCGTAGCCTGGATGTGTCCACGACACTTTCGACTCCAGTGCAGAAGTTTCTCCATGAAGTTCTCTTCGCTTGTCTCAGGACTTTTTTGTAGGTTCTTAGTTTGTCCTTGTATTCTAGCCATTGTGACCCGTTATCAAGGAATTTGGCTTTGTTAAACTGTTCTCTACAGGATTTACGAAGTAGGTCCAGATCATGGGACCACCAGTGAGGTTTACGCTTACCGCGCGGTTTTGGCAATGGACAGGCCTGTTCTAAGGCTTTTGAGAAAGCCGATGTGAAGGTTTCTACCAGACCCTCTAGCTCCATCGTTGATGAGAGGCTTTGTGGGGGTAGTTCTGGTAGTTCTCTTGCTAACAGCTCATTATGTAGTTCCCAGTTTGTATTACGTGGGTTACGTCTCGCAATGGGCTGATCGACGAAGAACTCTAACATTACTTCAATATAGCGGAGGAATGTTCCTCAAGAACACGCCATTTTTTAACCCACCCATAAACGCTTTCGCTACAAATAGTGAGGTCAATAACCTCTCTACGGTTTTTAGTAATAAAAGTTGGTTCATTACCTACATTGCGAACTACAAGGTTAGTTGTTAAAAGGTACTCAAAAAGTGACTCACCCCGAGTGTTTATGTCGGAACTACCCCACTGCACGTGGTGGGCGTTTGCGTCTGTCCCAATTAACAGATGGCTTGAGTCGGCCACCAGATCCTTTACCGTCTTTTGCGGAGGAGGTTCCTCTGCGTCGTACGGCATATAAACGGAGGCTAGGGTTAATTGGGTGCCTCCGCTTGACAAACTGGCCGCTGTGACGTCACCATTGCTATAATTAGGCAAGAGAAAGATATTTAGCTCAGACTTTACTAAAATGCATGTTCTCACTTTACCTTCATCTGCAGCTCGGATGAGCTTAAACCCAGTGGCCCCCAATCCGCAAATCCTTGAGTTGTTCACCCAGGGTTCTTGGATAAGGACCACTTCGACGTCGCCTTTAGAAAGGCGACTGATGAGAGCAGCCGAGGCTGCCTTACTTTTGTGCAGGTTTATCTGGAGCAACCTCAGCATGAGCTTGCTCAGACTCCCCTGCCTCCATCACCGTGATGTTGGGATCCTCTCCGTCGCTATCCAGCAGAGCATCCTCCATCGACAAATTGCCCAGAGCCCCTGCGCAATTTGACGTGGCGGAAACCAGGCTTTCGGCGTCGGAGATTTCCGCTTCCACTTCGGGTGCCTCAATGTCCGTGTCCAAAGAGGCACTCGAAAGGGATGCGCGCTGTGCGTCCCCACGGTATACGTGAATTACGACCTCCCCGAGGCCGTAAAACACTCTTCCTTTGCTCCGTCTAAGGGGCTCGAGAGCTTCCTTATTCAGGGCTAACACGACCTGTCTCCTAGGTCCTTCAGCGTCCTCGACTTGGATGACACTCCAGTCCTGCGTTGGGAGAGCCGGGTTCATCAGTTGCAGCATCCTGAGAATTCTCTCAGGTTCTGCTGGAACCGCTGGAACCCATGCCCTGGCCCTTGGCCGAGCCGGAATGTCCTTCCAGTCAACGACCTCGATAATCGCCCCGGGATAGACTTGTCCCAGCTTTGCGGCTGCTGCCTTGTACAGCGCAACAGACCTTGCGTCCTCGCAAGCGAGTACCTTGATTTGGCCCTGGTACCATCCTGCATCAGAACCTCGCGGCGGACTACCCGGAGACTCCATCAGCACGTCGAGAACGGCGTTGCCGATTTCATTCCGGACGTACGGCCACTGGTCTTTAGGGATTGCACCACGGTCATTCCCTCGGTCCAGGATTCCTATAAGGATCCGGCCCTTGGCTACCTCGGCAAAGCTGGGTTTGGCTACCGCGGGGTGATTCTGGTGCCTTTTCGGCGGTGGTTTGATATCCTCATCGGACCTTTGACGTTTATATGGGGTTGCGCTTGTTGGCAGAGAACCCCGAAAATTCGGCAGTAGAGCTCGCGCCCTTTCCACCGAATTCCTGGCGCTCTCTGGCAGCGTTTCCAGCGGAACACCCTCATACCTTGACAGGACTTTTGCAGCCCTTCTTTTGTTCCTGTGGAACGATCCCTTGTGGGAATCTTCTTGAGAAGGGGTCCGACCCGTAGTTGCCCTCGCGGTCGTACCCCCGGATGATGTCTTCATTATGGCTCCTTTCTCCTTTGGCTCAGTGTGACCAGATCGTGGGACCCCTGTCACAGCCGTGGGGAGAACAGTCGCCATACCGGCGTCAGACGGGCGCCCAGCATCAGCAGGCGCGTCAGTGTTCGCCGTTGCCAGCGCAACTACCTTCGCCGCCATACTGGTGCTTGCCCCCGTCCGATCACCTAAGACTGTGAACAAGACTTAGAAAGAAAAATGTAATTTTCAGTTGGACAGACGACTGCGAGAAATCTTTTAGCTACCTAAAAAATGCATTAATTAGTCCAAATATCCTACAATATCCCAATTTTGATAGAGAGTTCTTTATTACAACTGACGCAAGTGTTTATGCTTGCGGTGCTGTGCTAAGCCAAGAGTATGAAGGAAAACAATTACCCATTGCCAATGCCTCACGATCATTTACAAATGCGAAATAAATAAAGTCACGATCGAAAAAGAATTGGCGGCCATACACTGGGCCATTATATATTTTAGTCCATATGTTTATGGCAGAAAATTCACAGTGAAAGCGGATCATCGACCTTTAACATATTTATTCTCAATGAAAACCCCTTCATCTAAATTAACTAGAATCAGGTTAGATTTGGAAGAGTAGGACTTTGGGGTGGATTACATAGTCGGGAAAGAAAATTACGTGGCAGACGTCCTGTCACGAATAGATATCAATGATTTGAAAGAACTGTTAGTACAGGCATCTAAAATAATGAAAGTCACGACAAGATCGCAAACTAAAAAGGATTCCAGTAATAACAGTAACATAAATGAAGAGAAGAAAAGTCACAAAGAGAACTCTATAGTATACGAAGCGCATAATAAACGTGTAGTAAAAAGGTTAGTCCAGCTCGTTTTCGATCCTCCGAAATTATGTTTCAAAAAAGGAAGGAAAATTTGTAGTGAAATAAATATAGAGAATCAAATTGTTGAAGCGAAGATTGACTTAGGCCAATTCTTTACCAGTCTTATGGAAAAAGCCGGCAATTGGAGAATTAAGAAAATACAGTTGTCCTTAGGAGACAAATTGTTGAATTATACTCGAGTAGACACATTTAAAGAAATAGGTACCAAAGTTCTCAAAAGTTTAACAATTGCATTAACTCCGGAGGTTGTGCATGTGACGGAAAATGATAAAGTTATAAATATTCTTCAAAAATATCACGATGATCCTGTTAATGGTGGCCACCCAGGAATCAATCGTACAACTAATAAAATAAGACAAAAATATTACTGGAAAAATATGAAAAATTATATAAGAAAATATATAAAGAAATGCGTAAATTGTAATAACAATAAAATTTATAAAAATTTAAAAGAACCAATGATTTTGACTGAAACACCACCGAAGGCGTTCGAAACACTACAAATAGATATAATTGGACCTTTACCAAGATCATTAAATGGAAACAAATACGCTGTCACTCGGATATGTGATTTAACTAAATATTTAGTTGCAATTCCTATACAGAGCAAACATGCAAAAACAGTAGCCAGAGCCATATTCGAAAATTTCTTCTTAATTTATGGAAGTATGAAAACAATAATAACGGATATGGGATCTGAATATAAAAATAGCTTGTTTGAAGAACTATGTAAGCTTCTCAATATTGAGCACAAAACATCTACGCCGTATCACCACCAAACGTTAGGCACTGTTGAACGTAGCCATAGTACTTTCAATGAATATGTGCGTTCTTACATATCTATTAACAAAGATGACTGGGATGAGTATCTTAAATATTTTACATACTGTTACAATACTACCCCATCTACAGTGCATAACTATTGCCCATTCGAATTGATCTTTGGCAAAAAACCCCAGACTTACGAATTTTTACAAGAAAATGGGGTAAGCCCATTATACAATTATGAGGCTTAAGATAAAGAAATTAAATATAGGTTAAAAATAGTACAGAATAGAGCCTTTAAATTAGTAAAAGAAGCTAAAAAAAACAAAAGATTAGTTTTGATAAAAATATTCACTATAAGGAAATAACTATAGGAGATCTAGTGTTAGTAAAAAATGAAGCAGGTCATAAGTTAGATAGTAGATATAAATGGCTCTATAAGATAGAAAAAATCGATAAAAATAATAATTTTACTCTAATACCCCATAAAGTAGAAAATATCGATAATAAAAATAATGACACTCTAATCCCATCTAGAATAGGAAATGAGGATAAGCAAAAATTTCCCAGTAACATAGAAAATAGCAATATAATAAATAACAAGAAAATAATAATACACAAAAATAGACTTAAATTAATAGAATAAGGAAATTTTCAAATTAATTTTTACTTAACTAAATAAAAATAGAATGCTCATGCATTCTCCAAATGCATAAGCACTTGAATAAAAGGGAGATGTAGTGTAAACAGCCAACATTTTCAATGCCAAATAAGTAAACAAGTTAATATGCTACCCTGTAACAAAAAGAGTCTAAATTTTCATCAACACAAAAGGGGCATCTGCTAATTGTTGCTGACAGAGCAATTCCACGATTTAATACAGGTGTATGTACAACGCTCAACTAAACCAAATTTGCATACCGGCAAATTTGCTGGCATTGCATTTCCCACAGAAGTCACAGCTCAACACAGATGTGTAGGAACATATTTTGTGTCGAGTTGTATGTAGGTATGTAAGTATGTATGCTTAAGGTAAATATGTATGTAAGTATGTATGCTTAAAGTAAATATGTATGTAAAAATATGTTTAGAATATTTTAGTATAAATAAGCTGACAATATTTGAAGAAAGAAGCATTCGCTCATTCGCACCTACACCTCACAAAACCGACTACTCTTTTATTAACCTTTTATACAAGGCAAAATATTAAGGAAAACAAATGAAGGGTTAAACTGCGTTAAAGCAAACTAAAAAAAAATATTATGAGCTGCAAACATACTGAAATTAAAAAAAAATCTTATAAAGTTTACCGGTTCACATCCGAAATAATCCAGATAATGACAATCCAAGGCAAAATATTTTCAGTGATAAACAAAATTGAATAAACTACCAAAAATATTTTGATGAACTCTTAACCTTCTCTGGCCCCACGTTGGGCGCCATTTTATGTAATGGATCAATCGCATCACATCTCCGTCTGTCCACCGCATAGTACACCATCTTTGCAAGGAAACTGGCCTCATTTGCGTCAACCATTCCAGCCACGAACCCCTTCACATAGACCATCGTTTAGCATATTTTGCACTGAATTAGGGGACAATAGTTAAGCTTTGCAACGGCTCTCCGAGTAGTTATAGGGATTAAGGAGCGGATACTCTGTTTGTTACAACCGGCTAGTCTACGGCGTATATGGGGGTATCTGGCTCCTACACTGACTTTTATCTCGGTTTCTCATAAAAAAAATCAAACAGAGAATAAGGAAATAAAGAAGAAAATGGTTAAATAATACAAAACTACCTGCCACGCGTTGCATCGTTTGGGTTCTTCCGGCAGAGGTTGAAGGCTAAGCTGTCGTTGCCCTTCCGTCTACACCCACCCAACCTGCTAAAAGAATGGTAATATTTGTTCTCTTAGCCCACACATACTCACAATTGCCCCTACCACAAATATCCAATAGAAGTTAAACCTTCATTTTTTTCTTTTACAAATCCTTAAATTTTAATTAAAGTTTGTTCAATCATACATTTCATTTGTTCCTATCCCTAGTACTACGCTAAACTTGAATTTCATTCTTTTTTGTTTATATTTGTTATTTTGTGCGATATGTATTTATGTATATTTATGTATTTGTTAACATACCTAAACTGTTCCTTACATCATATCTATTAGCCTACTGTAAAGGTATGTTATGCTATGTTCAGCTAATGTTCAGCGCAGACATCAGATTCTCTTTATTAACAAAAT
Source organism: Eurosta solidaginis (assembly GCF_040869045.1). Classification (NCBI taxonomy): domain Eukaryota; kingdom Metazoa; phylum Arthropoda; class Insecta; order Diptera; family Tephritidae; genus Eurosta; species Eurosta solidaginis. The sequence continues at coordinate 160,747,418 of NC_090324.1, read as the reverse complement.
GCGTTCCCTTTTATAGGAATTCTACTTACAATACTATTACAATATTTTTGTACAATACTTACACACTAAAAATAACTACATTCTATTTCTATACACATATTCAGTACAATATTCTTATTACCTAACTATGTAATAATGTTTGGTCAGTCGCACCGGCAAACTGACGTTGTCATTCAGTTATGTTTACAGGTTAAGCAACTGTAAATGGATATGGCTCCCCGCTGGGTTCAATGTAACTTAGTTATGCCGCTATGAGTAATTCGTGTGTGTTCGAAAGTGAAATTCATTTGTTTATGCATTTCAAGATAGATCAAAATGAACCTAGGGTATCCCTGGAATGTGTTTGTATGACATGTGTATCAAATGAAAGGTGTTAATGATTATTTAAAACGTAGCGGGCGTTAGTTCTATAGGTGGACGCCTTTCGAGATATCGCAATAAGGGTGGACCAGGGGTGACTCTAGAATGTGTTTGTACGATATGGGTATCAAATTAAAAGTATTAATGAGAGTTTTAAAAGGGAGTAGCCCTTAGTTGTATATGTGAAGGCGTTTTCGAGATATCGACCAAAATGCGGACCAGGGTGACCCAGAACATCTTCTGTCGGGTACCGCTAATTTATTTATATCTGTCATACCACGAACAGTATTGCTTCCAAGATTCCAAGGGCTTTTGATTTCGCCCTGCACAACTTTTTCATTTTCTGCTACTTAATGTGGTAGGTGTCACACCCAGTTTACAAAGTTTTTTCTAAAGTTATATTTTGCGTCACAAAACCAATCCAATTACCATGTTTCATCTCTTTTTTCATATTTTGTACAGAATTATGGCATTTTTTTCATTTTTCGTAATTTTCGATATCGGAAAAGTAGGCGTGGTCATAGTGGGATTTCGGCCATATTTTATACCAAGATAAAGTGACTTCAGATAAGTACGTGAACCAAGTTTAGTTAAGATATATCCTTTTTTGCGCAAGTTATCTTGTTAACGGCCGAGCGGAAGGACACGGTCAACTGTGTATAAAAACTGGGCGTGGCTTCAACCGATTTCGCACATTTTCACAGAAAACCGTTACCGTTATAGAATCTATGTCCCTACCAAATTTCACAAGGATTGGTAAATTTTTGTTCGACTTATGGCATTAAAAGTATTCTAGACGAATTAAATGAAAAAGGGCGGAGTTACGCCCATTTTGAAATTTTCTTTTATCTTCGTGTTTGGTTGCACCATATCATTACTGGACTCGAATGTTGACATAATTTACTTTTATACTGTAAATATATTAAATTTTTTGTTAAAATTTGACTTTAAAAAACAATTTTTTTTAAAAGTGGGCGTTTTCGTCATCCGATTTCGCTAATTTTTTTTTAGCACACATGTAGTAATAGCAGTAACGCGCCTACCAAATTTCATCATGATATATTCAACGACTGCCAAATTACAGCTTGCAAAACTTTTAAATTACCTTCTTTCGAAAGTGGGCGGTGCCACGCCCATTGTACAAAATTTTTCTAATTTTCTATTTTGCGCCATAAGGTCAACGCACCTACCAAGTTTCATCGCTTTATTCGTCTTTGGTAATGAATTATCGCACTTTTCCGTTTTTCGAAATTTTCGATATCAAAAAAGTGGGCGTCGTTGTAGTCCGATTTCGTTCATTTTAAATTGCGATCTGAGATGAGCGCCCAGGAAGCTACATACCAAATATCATCAAGATACCTCAAAATTTAATCAATTTATCGTGTTTACAGACGGACGGACAGACGGACGGACGGACGGGCATGGCTAAATTAATTTCTTTTTTCACCCAGATCATTTTGATATATAGAAGTCTATATCTATCTCGATTAGTTTATGCCATTACGGATTACCGTTATGCGAACAAAATTAATATACTCTGTGAGCTCTGCTCAGCTGAGTATAAAAACAATGTTATCAATACTATTTCTCTCACATTTAACATAATTCATATAACCTGAGATCTCTGTAAGTTTATATTTGACATAGTTTCAAACATATTTATACATCGCTCTAGTTTGCGAGTGAGCGACAATCACCGCCTGCACATAATAAACAGTATGTCAACTCTCGATGTTGCGCTCTCATATGCTCACAACACTTAGAATTAATTGAGTTGGTGCATGGAGTATGAACCAACAACGATAGAAAATTGAAGTTAATGAGCAGCTGAGTACGAGAAGGTAGAAAATATATTTATGAAATTGAAATTCTCTTTCAAATTAAGAGAAGGAAAACAAAAAAATCTTTATCAGAAAATCGAAATTCTTTGACTGCGGTAACATAGCCTTCTTGCAACATAATCTGATTTAACGATGTTACATGGCCCAATTAACAGACCAGTACAAAAAAACAAAAGAAGTTCAAAACCTCCTGTCGTAAAAGTTTATTTAATGTTCAAAAAAAAAAGAAAAACTCTTCATTATTTATTATTGTTATTATTTTGTTTTTTTTTCGTACTAATTTTTAACGTAAAATTTTAAGTAGAATGACGATGTTACCCCGCAAGTGGTGCAAATAAAAATATGAATTGCTGTATAGATATTAAAACAGATATACAGACCGGTTAATTTTTATTATGATTACTTACTTCTTTTCTTTTCATTAAGGTTATCATTAATTATAATCATTATTAATGAAAAGAAAAACTATGTGTCGAACATTCATCGCAAAAATAAAAATGCAAAAGTTTAAATATTATCAGGACGATTTAACAGAGAAAGCAATTAAACCAAGCTGAGTATGAGAAGGTAGAAAATATATTTATGAAATTGAAATTCTCTTTCAAATTAAGAGAAGGAAAACAAAAAAATCTTTATCAGAAAATCGAAATTCTTTGACTGCGGTAACATAGCCTTCTTGCAACATAATCTGATTTAACGATGTTACATGGCCCAATTAACAGAGCAGTACAAAAAAACAAAAGAAGTTCAAAACCTCCTGTCGTAAAAGTTTATTTAATGTTCAAAAAAAAAAAAGAAAAACTCTTCATTATTTATTATTGTTATTATTTTGTTTTTTTTTCGTACTAATTTTTAACGTAAAATTTTAAGTAGAATGACGATGTTACCCCGCAAGTGGTGCAAATAAAAATATGAATTGCTGTATAGATATTAAAACAGATATACAGACCGGTTAATTTTTATTATGATTACTTACTTCTTTTCTTTTCATTAAGGTTATCATTAATTATAATCATTATTAATGAAAAGAAAAACTATGTGTCGAACATTCATCGCAAAAATAAAAATGCAAAAGTTTAAATATTATCAGGACGATTTAACAGAGAAAGCAATTAAACCAACTGATTGGATTAGTTAATTTATCTGCATTTACTCAATTAGTAAGCAGTCCAATATAAACAAATGAATTAATAATAACTTTTTTCTTTTTTTTTTTTAATCAATATTTAACAAGTCTGTTATACATACATGTGTCAAAAGATGAGGCACTTGCCGATTCATACTCCTTCCGCTGGCCAGTTGATGGAGTGTTGTCGTTTGTTGCTAGAATATTATTAGGATGAAAACACAATCACTTTTTATTAGCACCTTTTCCTAACCACACCCTTTTCTTCCCTAGTGGTATATTTTCTGGGGCTCTTTGACTCGCTCACTCGCCCACTGCGACCTTACAATACAAATATTCACAATAAAAATATTTTTTTTTTTTTGTTTTAGTGTAAGACTGCAAACTATTAAAAAAAATATGTTTAGTCGGCCGCACCTGGACAAAACTGCTGCCGATGTTAGGGACTCCAACTTCACATCTAGCCTCATTTTTTGAAGATTTCTTCCTCTCGTAGGATTTTAGAATTTTCACGTCTTATAAATGCAAGTGAAATGCCTCGGTTATTATTATTTTTTTTTTTTTTTTTTGTATTAAGTTCGCAAAAAGTTTTTTTTTTTTTTGCTATTATAAATTACTAATATATGTATATATATAATTTTTTTCTAAAATTTTCCTTTTTTTGGCTTTTACCGTTCAAATAATTTCCATTTTTTTTCCTATTTTCAATATTTTTCGTTCTAAAATCCTGTTTTCTTTTTTGTATTCGAACTTCTAAATATTCTTCGTTCTTATTTTTTTGTTTTTTTTTGTGTTTTTATATTCGAACTTACAAATAATTATTATTTTTTTATTTGTTTATTCAACTAACTTCAATTTTTAATTTTTTTCCATAACTTTTTGGTTCACTTCAGTATTTGTTTCATTCGAAATTAAATATTTTAAGATTTTTGGTTTTGTTCCAGTTTTGTATTCAAACATTCAAACTTACAATTAATTAGGTTTTTTTTTCATCGAATTTACTTTTGTTTCTGTTTTTGTTTCTTCTTTTTTTTTGTATAACTTTTCGGTTCACTTCTTCACGTATTGATATAATTTTTCCCTCCTATTTTGTAATGTTTTTTTTCACTTGTAAGTTTTTAATTTTATTAACTTTTTAAAATTAAAATGTTTTTCTTAGTTTGACGCGGTGCACGGCCGGGATAAACTTTTGTTTGATTAATATATAATTTTTTCCCCAAAAAAAGGTTTTTTTTTTCTTTTATTCACTTGTTCACGGGTTGATAAATATTTTAGTTTCTTTCTTCGCTTTTGCTAAATTTTAAATAAAATAATTTTTTCCCAACTTTTTGTAATCCTTCTCCAAGTTCGGTAACCGCCGCAATTAAGCCACTTGCTCTCCAAAAAAAATTGTTTTCGGACTATTTTCTATTAAAACAATTGTTTACGAGCTATTTTTCCCCGTTATTCGGCTGTTTTCGAACTATATTCCTTTGTATAGTTTTTATATTTTTAGTCTTTTCAAACCTATGGAATTTATGTTTTACTACCATACTTCACGCTGTTATTTTAATAAGCAATCTCTCACGTAATTTCTGCAACATTTTGCTACAAAAATCCCACAGTGTAAGCCCTGCTGTTATGATGCCTGTTAACACCTGTTCCCACTTCTGTTATTATTATTGTAACATTAATTGAACTTCGAAACTTCTCATATGCTGTTAACCCACGCTCTCTATTTGGACATACCCTGTTAACATACTACATATTTGCTATACCAACTAATAAACGAAAAGCATTTCCTATGGCTATCGGAAATGGAATGCTTATGACTGGCGGATATCAGTCGAACCTCATAAAAACCTTACCGCTGTTGGGGGGATAAACCAGATAATAACAAGGGACGAAATAAATTAAAACACAAGTGATTTAAATTTGTAAAACAAGTAAAAGACGGAAAAAAAACAGGCGCTCACTAAAATAAAACTTCACTATTTATACCTTGTTCAATTTCACCTTTTTCGCGCACAATACGGATGATTTCTTTATTTTTCAATAATCAACACTCAAAAAAAGTGGCAAGAAATATAACACTTACTTCTTATTATTTTGTGCTGGCGGGATTTATTTCTGTTATGGCTGTGGCTCCGGTGGCTGCTAATATCGTGTATAATATATATGCTCGCGAACTTCTTTGGTAGTTCTGTTTTTGGCTGCTGGGGCAAATAATTGTTGATGAATTTTTGTGGCAATTCGTGAAAAATTTGTAGTAGGCAAATGTGCTGTGCAGGTTGATTATTTCTGGTGTAGTAGACTGTATGACAAAAGGTGCTTTAAGTTCCTTTTTCGGGGGGTAAGGACCAATGTTCGGCCTGGGTGCGTCGGAAACCGGCAATGGGTTGGCGCACACGGGTCGATCTCGGGATGGGTGTGGTTCACTCAAAATGTAATAAACAAACACAAGAGGGTTTCCCTCGTTATAAGATTGTCTTCAGTTACAGTGAAAGGAAATATATAATGGATAGAATGTTACCTTTGTGTTTAAAGTGACGATGGTGATCCTGGGCGACATGAACTGCTTGGCTGTCGATCAAAAAAGAGGCCGGTTGTCCCGTTGATGACAGGTCCTCTGGTGTTAAAAAGGGGTCCTCTGGTGTTAAAAAGGGGAAATCCACACAAACAATCACCCCCACATATACGTGCATGGATGCTGACAACCGGCACACACACACATGCATGTGTATTAAACGCATGCACGTGCATGCATGCACACAAATGCGGGCGTGAGAGTGTGGGTGGCTGGAAATGTTATTAAAACATTAGGGAGGGGCGCCGTAGATCAAGTAAAAGTTAGGAATTGGGCCTAAACACGGTGTCTACCGACTTGCCTTTGGTGTACATATGCTGTGTTGTGGAGAGCAGCTTTTCATCCACGTTGGACTTTATGTATACATCTATCAGCCTATCAAAGGTCTTGAGCAGAAATGATGTTAAGCTAATGGGTCTATAGTCTTTGGGATACACGTGACCGATCTTCCCCGCCTTTGCTAGGAAAGCAACACGAGCAGTCCTCCAAGAGTACGGTAAATGATCCAGCCTTATGCATCCATCGAATATTATTTTAAGCCATTCCACGACCGCCCTACTTGCAACTTGTAGCATGGCCGGAAATACACCATCTGGGTGCGGCGATTTAAACTTAGAAAATGACTTCACTGCCCATTCGATCTTGGTACCGGTCACCAAGCCCGGTACTACCCGCTCCGTGATTGAAATGTGAGTGATGTTTGCTGGCTCTTCTAAACCGTCCCCCGATGGGAAATGTTTGTCGAAAAGCACCTCAAGGAATTCCTCACTATGACGTGACCATTCCCCGTTCTATTTCTTTATTAGTCCCTGGACTATGTTTCCCCTTGCTAGGACTATTTTCAACCGTGCTGTTTCGCTGGAGCACTCTACGTCCGTACAGAAACTTTTCAATGAGTTTCTCTTCGCCCTGGAAATTTCACGCTTGTAGATCCTCAGTAGATCCCTGTACTCGTCCGCGGTCTTTGAGAGCTTAAAGATTTCTTTTACCTGTCTTATTAGAAGACTCAGCTCATTGCTCCACCAATGGCGGCTTTGCTTTTCCTCTAAATCTTCTTAGAGGGCAAGCTTTATTATACGCAGTCATAAGCGTCTTTGGTACGAATTCATTCGACTCCTCCAGTTCCTCCACATTGGCAACCTCTTTGGGTTGTCCCAGTTTTGTTTTTACCTGTTTCTGAAATTTAGTCCAGTTCGGTAACCTAGGGTTTCTAAAGGTTCCTCCCTCCTCTGCCCTCTTTAGGGGGATGCAGAAGCTGATATATGCATGGTCGGAGAAGGATGGTCTATCAAGAACCATCTAATCATACCTTGGTATATCACACACGGAGCTCAATGTAATATCCAGAATATTACTGGATGTTGTACCAATGTATGTAGGGACATTTCCCATGTTGGCTATCTGCAAATTGGTTTTCAGGATGTAACAAAATAGAGATTCGCCTCTATCTGCTCCTCCCCACTCATTGTGGTGCGCATTTGCCGCCCTTTGCGCCCTTTCTCCTGTACTAGCCTTTTGCACTCCATCGGTGGAACTTCCGCAGTGCGGGCTATGTAGCAGGATGCCAGGATAAGAACCTGATTATTCTTTTATTCAACGGCAACCACTACGAGGTCCTCAGTAGTATAATTAAGCAGCATATATGATTGCAGCTGTTTCCTTACCATTACTACAGCTCGCACCCGTCCTTCCATTTGCGCGTAGTAAACGCCAATTCGGCGCGCGCTAAGTCCAGAAACCTTTTCTCCTGATGAGAGCCACGGCTCCTGGATCAGCGCCACGTCAAACAAACCTTCCTCAAGAGTTAGGAGGAGTTCGCTCGACGCCACTTTACTGTGTTGGAGGTTTATCTGTAGGACTCGCAGCACCATTGGGCTGCTTGTCCCTCTCCAGCACCTTCGTCGTGACGTCGTCGTCCTCCCCATGCCCTTAAGGTTTCGAGTATTCGAGGCCCCTTCAGCCTCTCGTAACTGTTGTGCCGGGTGTTCCTCTGTGCGATTCACAGCATCATTTGGTTTATCCTCTTCTAACACTTTCGTGGTGGCGTCGGCTACCTCCACCTGTCTTTTTTCTCTTAGGCTTTTGAGGTCCTTTTCGACTTCGCCCACCTCTAGCGTGTTAGGTTTTTTATCCTCGGGACTTCTTTTCCTGAGTCGCATGTATATTTTGCCTGTGCCAAAGACATTTTGCCAAGCTGCGTGTACAATATATCCTCCGCCTACTTGTTTATTTGGAAGATGTAGAACTGACCATCCTCGGTAGGCCGAGATACAGTAAGTACCTTCCAATCCTATGTCGGTATGTTCGGATTCTGATTCTGCATAGTCGCAGTGTATCCTCCAACTTCATCACGCATGGTATCCACACCTTAACATTTGGTACCGTGGGGATTTGCGCTTTATCCACCACCTCAAACCGCGCGTTCGTGCCTTGCCTTTGGAGGTTTGGAACCACTTCCTCCAGTCACCTCAAGCTCGCGATATTGTCGCACGCTATCATCTTCACACCATTATACCATCCCTCCGAATCAAAGGTTGGAAGGGGCTTACTTGGATATTCCCGCATTATCTTAAGCATTAAGCTAATAAGCTCCATTTCTACAGATCTCCACCTTTCAGTAGTCATCTGTACGAAAGGCCTGCTACGATCAACCAGCGCCACAGTCAGTGTCTGCTTTGCCACATCACTCATTTTCTCGGAAAAAGCCAGAGTCTTAGTGTTATCTCCCTTTGGCTCATCTCCTACCTCCGCAGTTGGAACTTCCTTCTGACTCGCAGCTTTCGAGGTAGTTACTACCTCACTATTGGGGCACATCTGTTTCACGGCTTTGGGCCTACTTGTCTTGTGTATGCAATTGCCCTGCCTCACGGCTCTGGGACTGGGTCGTTTCTGGCGCTTGAAAGCAGGCTTGTCGCCTTCCGCCGATCGTTGCCTCTTCATTCTGCCATTCGACGCTTCTTCCTCCTATTACCGGTTGCAGAACCGAGGGTTTCTCGCTGCGAGCCTTTTGAACTGCCTTCGACCTACTTCTACCGCCTCATGGGCCCATTCTAAGCGCTCGATCTCCACTTATGTTGGGTCGAACACTGCTCCCAAGCGTTGTACAATCCTTAGTGCTGCACGGTACTGCGAGAGAGCTCTTCTACTTCCTCTGCTCCGTACCCTTCTCCACTCTCCTACTCCGTTTTCATGTGCGTGCTTCTCCAAAATGGAGTTCATTGAATCAGCACTACTCTCGCTCCCCGAGTCCGACGCATCGCTTAATGCGTATTTGTCCTCCTTGGCTTGCGACTCAGTCCTCCTCTTATCATCGTCCCTATTACAATTAGGTAATGAGTCGTTCATCGTGGTCGTACGACCGCCTGCCCGACAAGGCGGGCTCAGCGGTCCAGTTTTATATACGGGGAAAGAACCGTCAGCCACAGCAGCGCCCCTTACTGTGGTAAGGCCATCAATACTTCCCGAGGTGGCCCGGTATCGATAAGGCTCCGTCCGAATACAGCCGAATTTATCCCCTGGCTGCAAATCATCCAATAGGCACGATCCGCTTATCACACGCAAAAGGTACTTTATTTTTCTATTCTTCTAAATTATAATAGGACTCAATATGATGAATATTCTTAACTTGAAACTAGTAATTTTTAGTGCACACTTTATTAGGGATAATCTCCCTCTTAATGATTTTGCGCGATGGCGCCTAATTTTACAGGATCAACAGCAGCGTCAAGAGCATTACCTGCGCCTGCAGCCGGATTTTTATAATTGCTACAACCTAACAATGGTTGTTAGCAATATAAATTTATCAGATACTGCGGCAGGAAATTTTTCTGCCTCAGTCCAACTTCGTAAAAATGATATGGACACTTTATGGCCCTTAGCAGAGGGTGAAATTCTATTTATGGAGGGTGACATAACACTCTCTTTAAGATACTAAAAAAAAAATTTTAAATTTAAAAATTTAAAATAAAAATTGTATTTATTTATTTATTTGAAAGGTTTATTTGAAAAAAGTAAGTATTTACAGGTAGAATTTATTTAGAATATTTACAACGAAGTTGATTATAAGTTTTTGTGTAAGTGTTCATAATTTTGTAGGCTTCCTCATCCAAACGCTCTAGGTGTGAGCAATTGCAAGTGTCTGGACCATCTGTGCTATTAGAATTCGACCAAACACAGTTTTCGTAAGGTTTGCCGCAATGATTCTTTATTTTACTTAATTTATCTCTATACTAAATTTTTGAATGAGCTTCGAAAAGTCTTTTCTTCTGCTCTTCGGGTAAAATATGTTCAAATTGTTTCAGAAAATTAAATATGAAATATTGTTTTAATGGTAAGCTTTTTATATGTTACAGTCAGGTGAAGCGTAGTTGGATATAAAAAAGAATTTTTAACCATTCCCCCACACTTATACACTTAAGAAATATGAGAGGTCATTTAAATATTTGGGGCCCTTTAAAAATTTGGGCCCCTCACAACAACACCAAGTTTCTTTGAAACCGCCTTACTAACGCATAACTTTACCACATGATTCCATACGAAGTTTGGACTGTGAATAAAGAAAATATGCAAAGAAGGCAATTGGGATAAGGTTTACAACAACTAAGGCAAGACGTGGCTGAATGCGTTTGTAACATTTCAACCGTCGTAGAAGTGTGGGTTCAAATCTCACTCCCAGGAGAAAAGGCTTTGAAGATATTTACAAGATACAACCGAAACAGCTGTCGCGTTGTCCGTCCTGGTGTCACGTTGTTAACATTTTTCCCAAAATATTAATAAATTATAAATTAAAAAATTGCTTCAAATAAAGGTTTTCATGCGTTTAAAGCCCCGCTTAAAACTCATACAATAATTATTTAATCTTACTATTGTTATGATAAATTTTTTCTTAACTGAAAAAAATTGTTTAAACTAGAATAGAAGAAAGAAAACATTTAGACAACTGCCAAAGCTCGTTGTATAGATCTATTTTGGGAACTGCTAAATTCCTTCATCGGAAGCGTTTAGGCGCCGCTGCTATAACCATTCAGTGATGACAGCGGTTATTTGTTTGTCTTCATTAATTCTACTTCTATCCTGTTTCTTGCCCATTGATTTTCACAGCGCTGCGACATCTGCTGCAGAAAAGATGTGAAAATTGGACATGTTTTATTGCAATGATGCCATAGTGCCATATTTATTGATACTTTTTCCCCGCGCTCTGGGATGTACTAACAATTTTCGTTGTTATATCGGCCTACTGACTTGTAAGATCGCGGACTCCAGTATGAAACTACGGCATCACTGCCAAAAAACAAGTCTAATTTTCACATCGTTTCTGCAACAGATGTCGAAGCGCTGTGAAAATCATTTGGCAAGAAACAGGAAAGAAGTAGAAATAATGAAGACAAAAAAATAACCGCTGTGATAACTGAATGGCTATAGCAGCGGCACCTAAACTTTGCCGATGAAGGAATTTAGCAGTTCCCGAAAGGAGCTTTGGCAGATGTCTAAATTTTTTCTTTCTTATTTAAATAATTTTTTCATTTAAGAAACTGCGATCTTACAAGTCAGGTCGATATAGCGACAAAAATTGTTAAAAAATATAGTGATATTATTTTGAAGATTTTCTTTTAATTATCTTTGCTTTTCGCTTTTAATTCATAGTTAATTCACTTGCGAAGGACAGACATCTTGACGCGATGTGAGGGCTTAGTCGCTGGCCACGGGACTTTGCCACCCAGTTGGATGCAGGTTCATATGGATCTCCATGACTGTGGTGGCTTAGTCCTAGGCTGAGCGACGACCAAGATCTGCCCCCTCCAAATCCAGGGTGTTATGCGGCACCGTGCCCATTGGATGGTTTGCAGCCGGGAGGTTAATCTGGCTGTATTTGTACGGAGCCTCTCTGACACCGGGCCGCCTCAGAGAGTCGAAATGGTCTTACCGCGGTAAGGGGCTCTGCAGCGGCGGACGACACTTTTCCCCCCTTTCCAATAAATTTACCCTATGCTGGCTTCTTCTAGCAAGGGGTCGTATGAACAATATGAATAACAAAAATAAAAAAGAATCTTCGTCCTCCTCCACAAGGGGAAGGACAACACCAAGGGTACCCACACGCCCTAGTGAACTAGGGAGGGCTACCATGAATAGAGGGAAGAGCGACTTGGTGGGGGTCGGCACCAGTATGGCGGCAACGGCGAACACTGACGCGCCTGCTGATGCCGGACACCGACCAAGCGCCGGAACGGCAACCATTTTCCCAACGTCTGTGGCAGGGGTCTCCCGACCTGGCCACTCTGAGCCAAGGGAAAAAAGGGCCGCAACAGCTATTTCTACCGGGGGAACGACTGCGTTGGAAACGACGGGTCGGCTCCCCGTGAACGAAAAGAGGGCAACCTCATTAAATACGGCCTTAGGTGATCTGACGGTGCGCGCTCGTCGGACGCCGGTACGGCGACTGGTCTCCCCATGGCTCTGACAGTGGTCCCACAATCTGGTCACACTGACGCAAAGGAGAAAGGAGCCATAAAAAAGAATTCATCCGGGGGTACGACCGCGTGGGCAAAGAATAAATATAAAAGAAGAAGGATTCCTGTCAAGGTATGAGGGCGTTTCGCTGTAAACGCTGCCGCCGAAAGGGCGCAAGAATCACCCCGCGGTAGCCAAACCCAGCCTTGCCGAGGTAGCCAAGGGCATCCCTGTAGGAATCCTGGACCGAGGGAATGACTGTGGTGCAATCCCTAAAGACCAGTGGCCGTGCGTCCGGAACGAAGCCGGTAACGCCGTTCTCGACGTGCTGATGGAGACTCCGAGTAGTTCGCCACGAGGTTCTGACGCGGGATGGTACCAGGGCCAAGGTCCTCGCTTGCGAAGACGCAAGGTCTGTTGCGCTGTATAAGGCAGCAGCCGCAAAGCTGGGACTAGTCTATCCCGGGGCGATTATTGATGTCGTCGACTGGAAGGATATTCCGGCTCGGCCAAGGGCTAGGACATAGGTTCCAGCAGTTCCAGCAGAACCTGAGAGAATTCTCAGTATGCTGCAGCTAATGAACCCAGCTCTCCCAACGCAGGACTGGTGTGTCACACAGGGGCTCTGTGAAATTTGTCGATGGATAATGCTCTGCTGGATAGCGGGGGATGGACGGGGAGGATCACAACGTCACGGTGATGGAGACAGGGGAGTCTGAGCAAGCTCATGCTGAGGTTGCTCCAGATAAACCTGCACAAATGTAAGGCAGCCACGAATGCCCTTATCAGTCGCTTTTCTAAAGGTGACGTCGACGTGGTCCTTATCCAAGAACCCTGGGTGAATAACTCAAGGATTTGCGGATTGGGGGCCATTGGGTTTCAGCTCGTCCGAGCTGTAGATGAAGGTAAAGTTAGAACCTGTATTTTAGTAAAGTCTGAGCTAAACATCTTTCTCTTACCTGAATATAGCAATGGTGACGTTACAGCGGCCAGCTTGGCAAGCGGAGGCACTCAATTAACGCTAGCCTCCGTTTATATGCCGTACGATGCAGGGGAACCTCTTCCAGAAAAGACGGTAAGGGATCTGGTGGCCGACTTAAGCAAAAGCCATCTGCTCATCGGGATAGACGCAAACGCCCACCACGTACAGTGGGGAAGTTCCGACATAAAACTCGTGTTGAGTCACTTTTTGAATACCTTTTAACAACTAACCTGGTAGTTTGCAATGTAGGTAATGAACCAACTTTTATTACTAAAAACCGTAAAGAGGTTATTGACCTCACTATTTGTAGCGAAAGCGTTTATGGGTGGGTTAAAAAGTGGCGTGTTCTTGAGGAACATTCCTTCCCAGACCACCGGTATATTGAAGTAATGTTAGAGTTCTTCGTTGATCAGCCCATTGCGAGACGTAACCCACGTAATAAGAACTAGGAACTACATAATGAGCTGTTAGCAAGAGAACTACCAACACTGGCCGCACAAAGCCCCTCATCACCGGAGGAGCTAGAGGGTCTGGTAGAAACCTTCACATCGGCATTCTCAAATGCCCTAGAAAAGACTTGTCCAATGCCAAAATCATGCGGTAAGCGTAAACCTCACTGGTGGTCCCATGATCTGGACCTACTTAGTGAATTCTGTAGAGAACAGTTTACCAAACCCAAATTCCTTGATGATGGGTCACAATGGCTAGAATACAAGGGAAAACTAAGGACCTACAAAAAGTCCTGAGACAAGCGAAGAGAACTTCGTGGAGAAATTTCTGCACTGGAGTCGAAAGTGTCGCTGGCACATCAAGGCTACGATTCGTGCTTTCTAAGACGCAAACAACTATTAGCTTTTTGCGGAGACCAAATGGAACCTGGACCAGCACAGAAGGGAAAACCCTATAGCTGCTCCTGGACACACATTTCCCGGGAAACTTGACCAACGCACCAGAAGTACCTGCAACAAACCATGCTGTGAATATACCCAACTATATTCCGTGTGCATGGAGGAGCGCCACGGTCGTGTTCATTCCTAAGGCAGGCAAAGCCTCTCACTACGAGCCGAAGGACTATAGACCTATCAGTCTTTCATCCTTCGTACTCAAGACCCTAGAGAGAATAATTATCAATTTTCTCACTACCAACATTTATTCGAACCTAATTTCGGGCTATCAACACGCGTACTCCAAAGAGAAATCTGCGGTGACTGCGCTACACAGCCTAGTCTCTACTATCGAAACATCCTTGTTCGAAAAGGATTACTGTATTGTGGCCTTCCTACAAATTGAAGGAGCATTCAACAATATAATTCCAGATACCGTTAACAATGCTTTAACTGGTCTGGATGTAAATAGACCCCTAGTGGGACTGATTGATCAACTGCCGTGAAGGAAAGTGCTTTCCTCACTAGTCAAGGTTGATGTAACACGATTTGTCGCAAGGGGCACGCTTCAGGATGGTGTCCCTTCCACTTTACTATGGAACCTAACGGTAAACTATTTAGAGATATCAGTTGGGGGAGCGGGAAGGTTGTGGCATATGCTGATGACCTAGCAATTGCCTACAGAGGCAAGTTCCCTCAAACTTTATGCGACTTGATGCAGGTAGCATTGCGAGAGGTTTCCCTATGGGCCTCCCGATGTGATCTCAGCGTCAATTCCGATAAAGTTAGCTTGTCTTATATACCAATCGATACAAAATACCATCGTTAAACCTACCAGAATTAAATGGGGTGCCTTGCAGATAAGGCAAAATTTCTAGGCGTAGTTTTAAACAAAAAGCTGAACTGGTAGGACAACGTCATTCAGCGACAAAAGAAAGCGTACATTGCATTATATATGTGTAAAAGACCCATAGTCAAATAATGGGGCCTCTCCGCCAACATATGCAGATGGATTTATACCGCGATTATCCGACCCATACTGCTGCATGGGATAGTCGTATGGAGGCCAGCCTTGAGCAAGGCGTCGAATCTAAACTTGTTGCGCAAAGTCCACACATCCAGCATGATAAGCATAAGCAGGGCTCTAAGAACAACGCTTAGCGAAGCTCTTCAGGTCATTCTTGACATCCTTCCATCGGATCTAGCTGATTATCGAGCGGCGGCAACGCCCTGCGTCTAAGGGAGTTGTCGTGTTGGAACAACAAGACCACAGGACACTCAAGTATACTAAACAAATACAGCTTTCTTCCTCCTAGCACGGATCGCTGTGCGATCACAACAGTTGCGGTGGAGTATGGAGGTGGAGTATACTCAAGGGACATTGACCTCCAGATTTCCTTCAGATTACCCGACCACTGCAGTGTATCCCAGGCAGAAGTTGCAGCCATAATGGAAGCCGCAGCTAGGATAGGGACACACCGTCGGCAAAGAAATTGTTATTTTCAGCGACAGCCAAGCTGCCATAAAATCTCTTGGCTCCTACTCATTCCATTCTGAACTAGCACTAAACTGTCGCCGATCTCTTCAAGAGATGGCTCAACAGAACCGTGTACATCTCACATGGGTCCCTGGACATAGAGACATCGAGGGAAACTGCATTGCAGATGAACTCGCTAGGCAGGGTACAACCAGGCAGGTTCTTCCTGGCCAAAAACGCTTAGGTATGCCCCTTTCCACATGCAAGCTAATGCTAAAAGAGCACATCCACCGTCAAGCCGACGAAGGATAGCTACAAACAACAGGATGTCGAACATCGAAAGAAACCTGGACTAAATGGGATTCTAAGAGATACCGTTACGTGTACAACCTAAGAAGGGATACAATTTCCACACTTGTGCGGCTAACTGGTAATTGCCTCATAGGTAGGCATGCAGAAAGGTTAGGAGCGCCTTATCATAGATGCTGTAGAAGTTGTAAAGAGGATTAGGAGGAGAAAACGATGGTTCACCTCATTTGCAACTGCCCAGCACTAAGCAGAGCACGGCAGCGCTTTCTGGGTGCTCCACTTCTTGATAATCTGAGCCAGGTTGTGGAGCAGAACGTCAAGGACCTGGTAGCTTTCATCAGGTCCTCAAAATGGTTCGATGAGGAAAGGTAACAGTGTATTTTCGTGGTATCACAACGGGCCTAATACTACTGGCCTAAGTGTGCCCTCGGGCAGCCACCTCAACCTAACCTAATCTAATTCACTTAATGTGTGCTTATCAATGTCTTGCCACTTGAAATTTGACGTCTTGTTCAAAACGTAATGTTTTTTTTTTTGACATAATATCCGGTGCCATTGACTGCTCAGAACTACTTGGGCAGTTGACTTTCAATGTCCCTAACAGAGCTCTCCGCTTTCACAGTACATTCCGCGTTGAAGTGCTGCGTTCGAATTACTTCAGTTTCGCACCTCTTCTAATAGGTCTTGTAGAATTTAATCGCCTATCCAGAAGCCTTGACCTGGACTTTGCCATGCCAAGGTCTCTGTTTAGGCACGCATTGAGTCCTATTACTTATCTCAGTAAATACTACTTTAAAATTGTTAAAATAGTACTAAGTTAACCTGTTATCTAGTCAGTAAGGTTGTTACCATTTGACTTAATAAAGATATGAAATGAAATGATATGAAATAAAGAATTATCCAGCTAAGTAAACACAACAATCGTTGTAAAATCGTTGGAGAATTTCTCAATACCACAATAGTATCATACAGATCTTTTTATAAAATAAAGGTATAATGTTTTATATTTCCACAAAATTTATCTCATTATACATTACATGAGACTCTGTAAAGTGACTGACTGATTGGGTGGTTGGAAGTGGCGACAAGCACGTATGCTTGCATCTCAGGCTCGGTCATCGTCTTGGGCAAGGCATTTAACCACCGTCCTCACCCACAGCCAAAGAGGATTCATACCTACACATGTGCGAAGGAAGAAAATAAATAAACGTCAGGTGCAGGACTCCCACACTATTCAGCGCAACTTGCGCGAAGCCATGGGTATTTTGCTGGCTCAGTGTGTCCGTCCGTCAATTTGTCACTTTTCCTACTAGTACTTCATATTTCCTTGCCGCATGCAAACGCAATCAATAAGTTTATTCAAAGAAATTAAATGTTTATATCTAAAGTAGTATGTGGAATTACTACGACCTAAAAGAAAAAGTGAAAATATTAGGAGTACAGTTGACAGAAAATATTCATATTATTCGAACTAGGCTAATGTAAATGCTACTAAAATATATTTAAAATCCAAATATATTTAGTTCAACTTAAATAAGATAAACACAACAACTATTACGTAAGAGCAATTCGGATCCTTGATCTACCGCTACAAAGTAAAGAATGTGTGTAAAATAGAAAATAAACAAAAAAGCACAGTTTGGAATATAAAAAAAAATTTATGTATATATGTGTTACGTTGGCGAAATTTTGTATGCAAATAAACTCTCCAGATTTTCATTCTTTTTCGATTCATATTTTGTTTTTACATCTAATTTTGAGTATAATTTAGGAGTCGCAAGCTAATATTTCTGCACACGAGCACATACTTACTGTGCTGAAAAAAAACAACGCTCAAAGCATACATTCTCAATTTGCATACATATTGTGACGAATATTAGTGACACTAAGTGATACTCACATTACTTACTTACGTACTTAATTGACGCTTAACCGTCTAAACGGTTATGGCCGTCTAACAAGGCGCGCCAGTCGCTCCTTCGCTCCGCCAACCGGCGCCAATTGGTCACACAAAGGGAGTTCAAATTGTTTTCCACCTGATCCTTCCAACGGAGTGGGGACCGCCCTCTACCTCTGCTTCCACAGAAGGGTTCCGATAGAAACACTTTCTTGGCCGGAGCATCACCTCTCATTCGCATAACATGGCCTAGCCAGCGTAGCCGCTGCGTTTTAATTCGCTGGACTATGTTGATGTCTGCGTATAGCTCGTACAGCTCATCATTAAATCTTCTTCGATACTCGCCATCGCCAACGCGTAGAGGTCCATAAATCTTTCGAAGAACTTTTCTCTCGAACACTCCCAAAGCCGCTTCATCTGCTGTTGTCATGGTCCATGCTTCTGCCCCATATAGCAGGACGGGTACGATAAGTGACTTGCAGAGTATGATTTTCGTTCGCCGAGAGAGGACTTTACTTTTCAATTGCCTGCCTAGTCCAAAGTAGCATTTATTGGTAAGGTTTATTCTTCGCTGGATTTCAATGCTGATGCTGTTGCTAGTGTTGATGCTGGTTCTCAAATAAACCAAGTCTTTTACTATTTCGAAATTATGGCTGCCAACAGTAGCGTGGTTGCCAAGGCGCGTATGCGCTGACTCTTTGCTCGATGACAGCAGGTACTTTATCCTCATTCACCATCAATCCCATCTTTACCGCTTCTTTTTCCAGTTTGGAGTAAGCAGAACTAACGGCGCGGGTGTTTAGGCCGATGATATCAATGTCATCAGCATATGCCAGTAATTACACGCTTTTATAGAATATTGTTCCAGTGCGGTTAAGTTCTGCAGCTAGTATAATTTTCTCCAGCATCAAATTAAAAAAATCGCACGATAGGGGGTAACCCTGTCTGAAACCTCGTTTAGTTTCGAACGGCTCGGAGAGGTCCTTCCCAATTCTGACTAAGCTGATGGTGTTGCTCAACGTCATTTTGCACAGCCGTATAAGTTTTGCGGGAAACCAAATTCAGACACAGCGGCATATAGGCAGCTCCTTTTTGTGCTGCATATATCTTATCTGAGATGCTCCCAAAAGTAGGCAGTTATAATTGTGCAAGTATCACTCACATATACACGCGCATATGAAAAGCTATAAACGTAGTAATTTTATAGCTGATAACTAACTAATAAATTCTAGAAATGGAAGCGCCTAGAAGTATGCGAACGAGAAATCACAGAGTATAAAAGGCAGCAACAGTAGAGGCACGACAATCAGTTTGGTTTAAGCAAGCTATTAGTTGCGAAGTATAAGTGTTATTGTGATGTACTTTAATAAATTTTTGCATTATTTATTATTGGAGTTATTTATGCAACAGTTTAGCGATTCGAACATTAGCAGAAGATTTGGAATAAGGGGAATTTCAGTAAATTCGTTACAGTTGGTGCCAGAAGAGGAATTCCCGAGGAAAACAAGGACATGGCAAAGTTAAGTGAATTGAAGATCCAGCAGCTGAAGAAGGAGTTGGAGAGCCGTGGATTGAATACAACCGAACTTCAGGTTCGACTACGAGAGGCAATGGAATTAGAAGGAATTGACGTGGAATAGTATGTCTTTCATCTTGATGTCGATGAGACAAAAAAATTGGAGGAGAAATATGAAACACCGCAGACAATGGCGAACACAGACCTGAACATGATATTGCAATATCGGCACATCGAAATGTCATAACAAATATCCACCAACATGTCATCTCAACTGGAATCACAGGAGACACGTATAACATCAAAGATTGAAACACAACTGAGAGAACAAGAGGCACGCATAACAGTACAACTCGAAGCGCAAGAGGCGCGTATATCATCAAAACTCGAAGCGCGTATGGACGAGAAAATAACGCTGTTTGAGGAAAAAATTGAAGCCGATGTGGATGTTTTGAGAGGTCGTATACAGGAGTTGCAATTGAATCGCCCAGCTGTTCCAGCAAGCAATCCAAAGGTAAAAAAAACATCATTTGACGGTTCTGTTCCTTTCCAGGTCTTAAGCTACAGTTTGAGAAGACTGCAGCAGTGAACAACTGGAATGCTGAAAATAAAGTGGCAGCTCTATTCGTAGCATTGAAGGGACCAGCAGCCGAAATCCTACAGACGATTCCCGAAGGAGAGCGGAACAACTATGAAGCATTGATGGCCGCTGTCGGGAGACGTTATGGAAGCGAGCATAGAAAACAGATATACCAAATTGAGTTGCAAACCCGTCACCAAAGCGCGGATGAGACTTTGCAGGAGTTTGCTTCGGATGTTGAAAGATTTAATGCCCCATTATCTCTATCTCACAAATTGGAAGATGGTAAAAGAATCTTACTGTCAGAGGACATGTTGATGGAAAGGAACGTTTACTGACTGTAGATACGGGTGCATCTCACTCCATCATTCGAGCCGATTTAGTCAACAAGAAAACAAGACCACTGAATGGAGCAAAACTGCGTTCAGCCACTGGAGAAGGCACCACGGTTCTAGGAGAAGTATCATGTGAAGTCGCAATTGGGAACGTCACGGTAGTACACAATTTTATAGTGGCAGAGATTGTTAATGAAATCATAATTGGAGTGGACTTCTTAATCGACCAAGGCATCAAGATCGATATGCAAAGCAAGACGATGAGATACAAGAACATGGATGTGCCACTTAATTTCGGCTACGAGAGAGGCTACAGCAGTAAACGAGTGCTGGTGGAAGAGAGTCAGCAAATACCACCGAAATCAGAAGAAGTCATCTGTGGGACAAACAAATTGTGGGTTGTCGAAGCAGCAAACAAATCAACACCGAATGTGCTTGTAGGAAAAGACCTGGCTATGATAAAACAAGATGGACGTATTCCGGTAAGAGTACTCAATGAGTTCAAGTCACCAATCAAACTGACCAAAGGAGCTATATTGGGAACATGCCAAGAGGCTAATGTAGTTATTAACTGTGAGCAGCTCCAGGAACACGTTTCAACCAGTAACACTGCTCTTTCAAATGACATCACGGCATGGACGGAGGGGCTAGAGGAAGATTATCAGAGTAAGGCAAAGCAACTGCTCCTAAAGTACGCGAACATATTTGACTAAGATGGCTCCAAACCAGGCCACACCAACGTTGTGAAACATCAAATTGACACTGCAGATGGGAGACCGATCCGTCAAGCTCCTCGTAGTGTTCCACGGGTGAAGTGAGAGGTTGTGAGTCAAATCGTACAAGAAATGAAAGACAGCGGCGTCATGGAACCATCAGCTAGTCCATGGAGCTCACCGGTGGTACTTGTGAAGAAGGATGGAAAAATGATGTTTTGCGTGGACCATCGAAAGTTGAAAGACGTTACTAAAAAGGATAGCTACACATTGCCAAGAATTGACGAGACACGGGACTCGCTATCTGGTACGAAATGGTTTTCCACAGTGGACTTATAAAGCGGCAACTGGCAAGTGGAAGTAAAGGAGGAAGACAAAGAGAAAACAGCCTTCAATATCGGTGTTGGTCTTTGGCAATTTACAGTAATGCCCTTTTGACTATGTAATGCACCAGCTACTTTCGAGAGACTCATGGATCAGGTATTGAAAGGACTACATTGGAAAACATATTTGGTGTACTTGGACGACATCATCGTATTAGGCAAGAACTTGGTGAACATTTTAAAACATAGAGAAAATTTTCCAGAGAATAGCTGGCGCTGGTCTGAAACTAAGTACCAAAAAGTGTGCGCTGTTTAAAAAGTAAGGAAATTATTTGGGTCACAAGGTAACGACAGAGGACATCTGCACTGCGAACTTAAAGATAGAGGTTGTAAAGGATTGGCCAAGTCCACAAAACCTGCATGAATTGAGAAGTTTCGTTGGGCTGTGCACATATTACCGCCGATTTGTACCAAACTTTTCCAGTGTAGCCCATAGCCTCCATGAGCGTACAAGAAACAAGTAAGGAAGGTTAAGTTCGGGTGTAACCGAACATTACATACTCAGTGGAGAGTTATGGTGAAAACATAAGGGAAAATAACCATGTAGGAAAATGAACCGAGAGTAACCCTGTTGTTGTTGTAGCAATGCTCGCCCCACCTAATAGCCGTGACCGATCACAAATTGTCATCAATATCCTCTAACGGGAGTCCAAGGAAACTTGCCGTTTCAACAGGGGTGGACCATAAGGAAAGGGGTGTTAGAGGCGTTGGTTCCACATTACAGTTGAAGAGATGGTTGGTGTCATGTGGGGACACGTTGCAAGCGTGGCATACATTTTGTATGTCGGGGTTGATTCTGGATAGGTAAGAGTTTAACCTGTTACAGTATCCAGAACGAAGTTGAGCAAGAGTGACACGCATTTCCCTGGGGAGTATGCGTTCCTCTTCCGGAAGTTTTGGATAATTTTCGTTAAGCACTGGATTCACCGGGCAATTCCCGGCATAAACGTGCGACGCCTGTTTATGGAGTTCACCAAGCACCTGCTTGTGTTTTTTGACTTCATACGGCTGGGTTCTCAGGTGCCGTATTTCCCCAAAATGCTTACGGAGATTACTCCTTAAGCCCCTAGGCGGTGCTGGTTCATCAATCAGATGTCTGTTGGGATGCCCAGGTTTCTGGGTATTCAACAGGAACTGTTTGGTCAGCATCTCATTTCTCTCCCTGATGGGGAGTATTCTCGCCTCATTATGTAGATGGTGTTCTGGGGACATAAGAAGACAGCCCGTGGCGATTCTGAGAGCAGTATTTTGGCAGGCCTGTAGTTTCTTCCAGTGGGTGATTTTTAGGTTTGGCGATCATATGGGTGACGCGTAGCACGTAATCGGCTGGCTAATTGCTTTGTATGTAGTCATGAGCGTTGCTTTATCTTTTCCCCAAGTACTGCCAGCGAGGGATTTGAGGATTTTGTTACGGATCTGAATTCTCGGAACAATTGCGGCTGCGTGCTCACCAAAATTTAGACCCTGATCAAACGTCACACCCAAGATTTTGGGGTGTAGGACAGGCGGTAGCGTAGTGCCATCGACCTGGATGTTCAAAATGGTCGACATTTGGGGCGTCCATGTTGTAAATAAGGTCGCGGAAGACCGAGAGTATATCGTTATAAAGGTGGACCAGGGCTGACTCTAGAATTTGTTTGTACGATATGGGTATCAAATGAAAGGTGTTAATGAGTATTTCAAAACTGAGTGGGCCTTAGTTCTATAGGTGGACGCCTTTTCGGTATATCGTTATAAAGGTGGACCAGGGGTGACTCTAGAATGCGTTTGTACAATAAGGGTATCAAACGAAAGGTGTTAATGAGTGTTTTAAAAGGTAGTGGGCCTTTTCGAGATATTGCCATACAGGTGGACCAGGGCTGACTCTAGAATTTGTTTGTACGATATGGGTATCAAATGAAAGGTGTTAATGAGTATTTTAAAAGGGCGTGCATCTTAGTTCTATAGGTGGACGCCTTTTCGAGATATCTCCATAAAGGTAGACCTGGGTTGACTCTAGAATGCGTTTGTACAATATGGGTGTCAAACGAAAAGTGTAATAAGTGTTTTAAAAGGGCGTGGGCCTTAGTTCTATAGGTGGACGCCTTTTCGGAATATCGTTATAAAAGTGGACCAGGGGTGACTCTAGAATGCGTTTGTACAATATGGGTATCAAATGAAAGGTGTTAATGAGTATTTTAAAAGGGCGTGGGCCTTAGTTCTATAGGTGGACGCCTTTTCGGGATATCGTTATAAACGTGGACCAGGGATGACTCTAGAATTAATTTGTACGATATGGGTATCACATGAAAGGTGTTAATGAGTATTTTAAAAGTGGGTGGGCCTTAGTTCTATGGGTGGACGCCTTTTCGAGATATCGCCATAAAGGTGGACCAGGGGTGACTCCAGACTTAGTTTGTACGATATGGGTTTCAAATGAAAGGTGTTAATGAGGGTTTTAAAAGGGGGTGGTGGTTGTTGTTTCGAGATATCGGCATAAAGGTGGACCAGGGGTGACTCTAGAATGCGTTTGTACAATATGGGTATCAAACGAAAGGTGTTTTTAATTTTAATTTTAATTTTATTTATATTTTTCGAAAATTCAAAAGCAACAATGGTTCTTACTGACTAAAACGAATAACTAAGCCTAGCTACCAAACAGGGTTAAGTAAATTAAGAAAAATAGACTTTGGATAAGAAAAATCAAGCATAATAGAATTCGAGATCTCATTAAGCTCACGTAAAGAGCGCGACAATGGAGCATTTATCGCATAGTTAGTAGACTTATGTTTAATATAAAAGGGGTTATGAGAACGAAGAGACCTCGTTGGAATAAGAAAATGAATCGCGTGCAGTAAAGAGGAGCAATCAATATCTCCATTAACAACTCCGAAAATGAAAGACAAGGAAAGGGTTGACCTTCTGAGCTCTAATGGTTTCAAATTAATTAGCCGCAAGCGGGAATGATAAGAAGGGACTGGGTCTGAGAAATGTAAGGATCTTAGGCAAAATTTTAGGAATATCTTTTGGACTCGCTCAATCCTGTCGATTGCAAACTTGTGAAAAGGTCTCCAAATAAATGCATCGTAAAAAATTCTAAAGTCACCCCTGGTCCACCTTTATGGCGATATCTCGAAAAGGCGTCCACCTATAGAACAACATACAAACAAATTCTAGAGTCATACCTGGTCCACCTTTTTTGGCGATATCTCGAATAGGCGTCCACCCATAGAACTAAGGCCCACCCAGTTTTAAAATACTCATTAATACCTTTCATTTGATAACCATATCGTACAAGTTAATTCTAGAGCCACCCCTGGTCCACCTTTATGGCGATATCTCGGAAAGGCTTCCACCTATAGAACTAAGGCCCACTCCTTTTTAAAATACTCATTAACACCTTTCGTTTGATATCCATATTGTACAAACGCATTCTAGAGTCATCCCTGGTCCACCTTTATAACGATATCCCGAAAAGGGGGCCACCTATAGAACTAAGGCCTACTCCCTTTTAAAATACTCATTAACACCTTTCGTTTGATACCCATATCGTACAAACAAATTCTAGAGTCACCCCTGGTCCACCCATATGGCAATATCTCGAAAAGGCCCACTACCTTTTAAAACACTCATTAACACCTTTCGTTTGATACCCTTATTGTACAAACGCATTCTAGAGTCACCCCTGGTCCACCTTTATAACGATATACCGAAAAGGCGTCCACCTATAGAACTAAGGGCCACTCCGTTTTAAAATACTCATTAACACCTTTCATTTGATACCGATATCGTACAAACAAATTCTAGAGTCAGCCCTGGTCCACCTTTATGGCGATATCTCGAAAATGCGTCCACCCATAGAACTAAGGCCCACCCACTTTTAAAATACTCATTAACACCTTTCATGTGATACCCATATCGTACAAATTAATTCTAGAGTCACCCCTGGTCCACGTTTATAACGAAATCCCGAAAAGGCGTCCACCTATAGAATTAAGGCCTACTCCCTTTTAAAATACTCATTAACACCTTTCATTTGATACCCATATCGTACAAACAAATTCTAGAGTCACCCCTGGTCCACCTGTATGGCAATATCTCGAAAAGGCCCACTACCTTTTAAAACACTCATTAACACCTTTCGTTTGATACCCTTATTGTACAAACGCATTCTAGAGTCACCCCTGGTCCACCTTTATAACGATATACCGAAAACGCGTCCACCTATAGAACTAAGGCCCACTCCGTTTTGAAATACTCATTAACACCTTTCATTTGATACCCATATCGTACAAACAAATTCTAGAGTCAGCCCTGGTCCACCTTTATGCCGATATCTCGAAAAGACGACCACCTATACAACTACCACCACTCCCTTTTAAAACCCTCACTAATACCTTTAATTTTATACCCATATCGTACAAACACATTCTAGAGTCACCCCTAGTCCACCTTTATGGCGATATCTCGCAAAGGCGTCCACCCATAGAACTAAGCCCCACACCCTTTTAAAATACTCATTAACACCTTTCGTTTGATACCCATATTGTACAAACGCATTCTAGAGTCACCCCTGGTCCACTTTTATGCCTACATCTCGAAAAGGCGACCACCTATACAACCACCACCACTCCCTTTTAAACCCCTCATTAATACCTTTAATTTGATACCCATATCGTACAAACACATTCTAGAGTCACCCCTGGTCCACCTTTATGGCGATATCTCGCAAAGGCGCCCACCCATATAACTAAGCCCAACGCCCTTTTAAAATACTCATTAACACCTTTCGTTTGATACCCATATTGTACAAACGCATTCTACAGTCACCCCTGGTCCACCTTTATGCCGACACTTCGAAAAGACGACCACCTATACAACTACCACCACTCCCTTTTAAAACCCTCCCTAATACCTTTAATTTGATACCCATATCGTACAAACACATTCTAGAGTCACCCCTTGTCCACCTTTATGGCGATATCTCGCAAAGGCGCCCACCCATATAACTAAGCCCCACGCCCTTTTAAAATACTCATTAACACGTTTCGTTTGATACCCATATTGTACAAACTCACTCTAGAGTCACCCCTGGCCCACCTTAATGGCGATATCTCGAAAAGGCGTCCACCTATAGACCTAAGGCAAACTCCCTCTTAAAATGCTCAGTAACACCTTTCGTTTGATACCAATATCGTACAAACATTCTAGAGTCACACTTGTTCCACCTTTATGAAGATATCTCGAAAAGGCGTCCACCTATACACCGAAGGCCCATTCCCTTTTAAAATACTCATTAACACGTTTCATTTGATGCCCATATCTCGAAAAGGCGACCACCTATAGAACTAAACCCCACGTCCTTTTGAAATACTCATTAACACTTTTCGTTTGATACCCATATTGTACAAACGCATTCTAGGGTAACCCCTGGTGCACCTTTATGGCGATATCTCTAAACTGCGTCCACCTATGAAACTAAGGATCACTCAGATTGTTGTTCAGCCCCATTCATGAAATGTATGAAGTCTTTGGCATAGCCGAAGACAACCCCGTCCTTACTTCTTTTTTTTAAAGTGGGCGTGGTCGTTCTCCGATTTTGCTAGTTTTTATTAAGCATACATATAGTAATAGGAGTAACGTTCCTGCCAAATTTCATCATGATATCTGCAACGACTGCCAAATTACAGCTTGCAAAACTTTTAAATTACCATCTTTTAAAAGTGGGCGGTGCCACGCCCATTGTCCACAATTTTACTAATTTTCTTTTCTGCGTCATAAGTTCAACTCACCTACCAAGTTTCATCGCTTTATCCGTCTTTGGTAATGAATTATCGCACTTTTTCGGTTTTTCGAAATTTTCGATATCGAAAAAGTGGGCGTGGTTATAGTCCGATATCGTTCATTTTAAATAGCGATCTGAGATGAGCACCCAGGAATCTACATACAATCCGCTTAGCAGCTCAGAGGACGCAACTTCTGGTAATGAGTATTTTAAAAGGGAGTGGGCCTTAGTTCGATATGTGGACGTCTTTTCCATATATCGCCATAAAGGTGGACCAGGGGTGGAGCTATGATGTGTTTCTGCGATATGGGTATCAAATTAAAGGTATTTATGAGGGTTTTAAAAGCAAGTGATCCTTAGATGTATATGTGAAGGCGTTTTCGCGATATCGACCAAAATGTGGACCAGGGTGATCCAGAAAATCAACTGTCGGTTACTGCTAATTTATTTATATATGCAATACCACGAACAGTATTCCTGCCAAGATTCCAAGGGCTGTTGATTTCGCCCTGCAGAACTTTTTCATTTTCTTCTACTTAATATGGTAGGTGTCACACCCATTTTACAAAGTTGTTTCTAAAGTTATATTTTGCGTCAATAAACCAATCAAATTACCATGTTTCATCCTTTTTTTCGTATTTGGTATAGAATTATGGCATTTTTTTAATTTTTCGTAATTTTTGATATCGAAAAACTGGGCGTGGTTATAGTCGGATTTCAGCCATTTTTAATACCAAGATAAAGTGAGTTTAGATAAGTACGTGGATTAAGTTTAGTAAAGATATATCGGTTTTTGCTCAAGTTGTCGTGTTAACCGCCGAGCGGAAGGACAGACGGTGGATTGTGTTTAAAAACTGGGCGCGGCTTAAACCGATTTCGCCCATTTTCACAGAAAACAGTTCCCGTCATAGAATCTATGCCTCTACCAAATTTCAGAAGGATTGGTAAATTTTTGTTCGACTTATGGCACTAAAATTATTCTAGACAAACTAAATGAAAATGAGCGGAGCCACTCCCATTTTGAAATTTTCTTTTATTTTTGTATTTTTTTGCACCACATCATTACAGCAGTTCAATGTTGACATAATTTACTTATATACAGTAAAGATATTAAATTTTTGTGTTAAAATTTGACTTTTAAAAATTTTTTTTTTAAAAAGTGGGCGTGTTCTTCATCCGATTTTGCTAATTTTTATTTAGCACATATATAGTAATAGTAGTAACGTTCCTGCCATATTTCATCATGATATCTTCAACGACTGCCAAATTACAGCTTGCAAAACTTTTAAATTACCTTCATTTAAAAGTGGGCGGTGCCACGCCCTTTGTCCAAAAACTTACTACTTTTCTATTCTGCGTCATAAGGTCAACTCTCCTACTAAGTTTCATCGCTTTATCCGTCTTTGACAATGAATTATCGCCTTCTTTCGGTTTTTCGAAATTTTCGATATCGAAAAAGTGGTCGTGGTTATAGTCGGATATCGTTCATTTTATATAGCGATCTGAGATGAGTGCCCAGGAACCTACATACCAAATTTCATCAAGATACCTCAAAATTTACTCAAGTTGTCGTGTTAACGGACAGACGGACGGATGGACGGACATTTTTCATTCATTTTTCATTTCATTTATTGATCATTTTCTTAATGCTATGTACATATTTTAAATTTCCATATTGTATTCAACACATTAACTATAACATAGCTTACGAAAGGTAGATGGCAATTATTATTTTAAGAATTAAAATAGTACTAATGCCATTTTCAATAATTATATACTGTTTTTGTTTTTGTGTGGTGCTCAATCAAATTTTTTTTCGATACTGATGATTTTGATGTATGGAAGTCTATATCTATCTCGATTCCTTTATACCTGTACAACCAACCGTTATCCAATCAAAGTTAATATACTCTGTGAGCTCTGCTCAACTGAGTATAAAAATGGCAAAAAACCCCCTTATCTGAACGATCGGTTGTATGGGATATATATTATATATAGCTCCGATCGAAATGATTTTTACAGGAAATCTTCTATGATATATTAGAATATATATCACCAAGTTTCACGTTTTTATATTGGAAACTAAGGGAGAAATGGCCAAAAATCTTTCTATCTGAACGATCGGTTGTATGGGATAGGTATATACCATATACATATATATCCGATCAAAGTCATTTTTTCAGGAAATCTACTATGATATATTAGAATAAATATCACCAAATTTAACGTTTTTATATTGGAAGTTAAGGGAGAAATGGCTAAAAATCTTTCTATGTGAACGATCGGTTGTATGGGATATATATTATATATAGCTCCGATCGAAAAGATTTTTTCATGAAATATTCTATGATATATTGGAATAAATATCACCAAGTTTAACGTTTTCATATTGGAAATTAAGGGAGAAATTGCCAAAAATATTTCTATCTGAACGATCGGTTGTATGGGATATACTATATATAGCTCCAATCAAAGTGATTTTTTCATAAAATCTTCTATGATATATTAAAATATATATCACCGAATTTCACGTTTATACTTTCTAAATTGCGGCAGGAATGACCAAAATCGTCTTATCTGAACGATCGGTTGTATGGGAGATATATGTTATAGTGGTCCGATCCTACCGGATCCGAAAAATTTCTAATAGAATATAAAAATACATCCCTGTGCCAAATTTCATTGAGATATCTCAAAATTTGAGGGACTAGTTTGCGTTCAAACAGACAGACGGACATGGCTATATCAACTCAGTTCGTCGCCCTGATCAATTCGGTATACTTAATGGGGAGTCTAACTTCTATATTTCTCACCGTTACAAACATCGGACCATGTTCATGAAAGGTATACAAATTTTTTAAAGTCAAATTTTAACAAAAAATTTTATATCTTTACAGTATATAAGTAAATTATGTCAACATTCAACTCCAGTAATGATAGGGTGCAACAAAATACAAAAATAAAAGAAAATTTCAAAATGGGCGTGGCTCCGCCCTTTTTCATTTAATTTGTCTAGAATACTTTTAATGCCATAAGTCGGACAAAAATTTACCAATCCTTGTGAAATTTGGTAGAGGCTTAGATTCTAGGACGATAACTTATTTCTGTGAAAATGGGCGAAATCGGTTGAAGCCACGCACAGGTTTTATACACAGTCGACCGTCTGTCCTTCCGCTCGGCCGTTAACAAGATAGCTTGAGCAAACATCGATATATCTTTACTAAACTCAGTTCGCATACTTATCTTAACTCACTTTGTATTGGTATAAAAAATGGCCGA
Source organism: Eurosta solidaginis (assembly GCF_040869045.1). NCBI lineage: Eukaryota > Metazoa > Arthropoda > Insecta > Diptera > Tephritidae > Eurosta > Eurosta solidaginis. The sequence continues at coordinate 160,716,959 of NC_090324.1, read as the reverse complement.
AATCCGACTATGACCACGCCCACTTTTTCGATATCGAAAATTACGAAAAATGAAAAAAATGCCATAATTCTCTACCAAAAACGAAAAAAGGGATGAAACATGGTAATTTGATTGGTTTATTGACGCAAAATATAACTTTAGAAAAAAACTTTGTAAAAAGGGTGTGACACCTACCATATTAAGTAGAAGAAAATGAAAAAGTTCTGCAGAGCGGAATAAGAAACCCTTGAAATCTTGGTAGGGATACTGTTCGTGGTATTACATTACTTATTCAATTGGCGCTTAACCGTCTAAACGGTTATGGCGTGGTATTACATATATAAATAAATTAGCGGTATCCTGGCCCACATTTTGGTCGATATCTGGAAAACGCCTTCACATATACAACTACCACCACTCCCATTTAAAACCCTTATTAATACTAGAGTTGTGCTTTTTCGTTCATTTCAGAGATTCGAATTTTTCGTTCTTTTTCTTATGAACGAACAAGTTGTTCTTTTGTTCATCTGTTCTTTTTTTTTCAAGCAAATTTGATCACTGCTGCTCGCACCCGCGAAAAAAGCCAACAAGTATAGATGGGGGTGTGTATGCAGCAATGCTTTGTGTAGGTATATTTAAATGAGTAATGAATAAATAAGTTAATATATATATGTATAATTAACTTCAAAAAAAGTTACAAATTTCGGAAGATCCATGAAATTGAAAGAGTACAGACACAAATTGTAAATATGAACTTTTCAAGTTTAATAAATGTAATAATTTCTTACAGAAGATGTTTTTCATAAATACTCCATACATATATTGTTGTAGCAGTGCCACACACAAAGACCACACATAAATTTAGTGTAAGTGGCACCATCAACATTCGTGCTCACTGTGAATTTCTGCTTATGTATGTATGAATTTACAATGTTCGCGAACGAGAAGAGAGAAAGAATAACATTAGATAAAACCAAATAAAGGAAAAAATGAACTAAAAGAACAAAAAGAACCGAAATCGAAGATCTAGTTCACTTGTTCAGTTGAGAGACCCGGTCAATTGAACAAGTTCAGAACGAAACGACCAAACTCTAATTAATAACTTTAAATTGATACCCATATCGTACAAACACATTCTAGAGTCACCCCTGTTCCACCTTTATGGCGATATCTCGAAAACGCGTCCACCTATAGAACTAAGCCCCACGTCCTTTTAAAATACTCATTAACACGTTTGATACCCATATCGTACAAACTAAGTCTAGAGTCACCCCTGGTCCACCTTTATGGCGATATCCCGAAAAGGCGTACACCTATAGAACTAAGGCCCACTCCCTTTTAAAATACTAATTGCTGTGCATCGTAGCTTGAGATCTTTTGAAATCAATCTAAATAATCCTGATACTATCCTGGAAATGTGTATATGCATCAACGGTTCGTCAACCTACGGATCGTTATATATTATTGGATCTTATACACCCTCTGGAAGTACGTCTGATATTTATAAAGCACATACTGATAACATTGTAAATATTGTGCATAATAAGTTAGCGGGAAATCACCTATGCGTTCTTTGCGACTTCAATCTTCCCAATGTAGCATGGTGTGGAAGCTACTCTAAACTTGATTTGATATCAACTAATATTACTTCGGCGACTGAATCTTATTGTATCGACAATATCTTAAGTCTTGATCTTATTCAAATTAATAGTTTTACTAACAAGCTTAATAGAATTCTTGATCTCGCCTTCGTTAGTACAAATATCAATACAACAATATCCGAATGTTCTTTTCCTATTTCATCTGCTGATCGACATCATGTTCCGTTGTGTCTGAAGGTCGAATTTTACGAGTTTGTTGCGTTTAAATTAGACAAGAAAATATCCTTTAAGTTTCAGTCCTGCGACTTCCAAAAACTTATTGCCTGTTTCCTAAACACTTGTTGGGATGCTCTTTTTTCTGGGCGGGATATTAATGATTTTTACACTATTTTTACGTCACATATCTTGGGTATTTGCTCGAAGATAATTCCAATTATTAAAAAGAGGACATATAAACTTTCCTGGTATACTCATGGTCTGAAAAGGCTAAAGGATCAGCGAAATAAGTGGCACAAAAAATTCCTGAAATCCAGGGATCAAATCCATTTTGGACTTTATACCCAACTATCTAAGAAGTTTAACTGCTTTAACAAATTTCTGTATAATAAATATATACTTGGGGTTGAATCAAACATTAAGTCTAATCCCAAAAATTTCTGGCATTTTATCAAATCTAAAAAAATGGCGGTGGGGTGCCTGCTGCTGTTTGCCTGGGTGATAAGCTTGCTACCTCCCCCGTAGACATTGTAAACTTATTTGCCAAATTTTTTCAATCCAACTTCACAGTTGATGAGGTTGTTTTACCAAACTATGTTTGTCATTCTTACCATGAATCAGCCTAGAATTTCAATGACCTAAGGCTTACCACAATCGACGTTATTAACGGTATCAATAGTCTAAAAAACTCTACTCAGACTGATCGCGATGGTCTTAGTACCGCCCTCCTCAAAAATTGTCCTGGTATTGTAGCCCCACTATTGGCCATGTTTAACCAATCTCTAAGTTCTGGTGTCTTTGTAGATGCCTGGAAACTTGCATACATTTCCCCAATTTTCAAAAATGGCAAAAATAATGATGCTTCTAACTATAAGCCAATATCTAAGCTATCTATCATTTCTAAACTTTTCGAAGGAATTGTTAAGGATAAACCGTATTTTGCCGCAAAAAATTTGTTACTACCAAACCAGCATGGCTTTGTTGTAGGAAGGTCTACCGTCACAAACTTAGCCTTGTTTAGTGAAAATTCCATTGAAGCGTTCTCTTCAAGCCATCAAGTCGATTGCATTTTTAGTTGTTTCGGTTCTTTGCATAAAAAAACTCAGTTTAATGCTTGGTTTACTACCATTTTGTTTGTAATAAAACTTAAATCCTAGTTTTTAGTCAAATATAAAGACTGCGCATGCAGCTAGTTCAAAAAGACGATGGTGGTAATAATAATAATAATTTCATTAGAATAAGAACAATGAAAGAAAATGTCAAAGTAAAAGTGATGTCAGATGTCAGCTGATCCGTATCTTATATGAAGTTGATACAAAGATGGCACGGTGTGCAACTCAATACGCTACAGTACTCCCCCTTTAGTGACTCGGTCACGATTTGGAGAAACGTACTCGCTGACGTGTTTCGTAAGTCCGCACACTCGGCGGACTATCTGGTTGTGTAATGCCGGTGCTAATTTCAGTGTTCGTTAGGAAAGCTGGTTTGATTCTCTGGATCGATACTGCTACGTCCTTACCATTGATACGAATGGTGAAAACACGATCTGATTCTTTGCTTACCACCTCATATGGCCCTGTGTATGGAGGTTCAAGTGGCTGTTTACAGCATCCGTTCGAAGAAAAATATGTGTGCAATCATTCAAATGTTTGAGCTGAAACATTTTATTGTTGTTGTGATGTGCAACTGGTGTTGGTCGCATGGCTCGCATTTGCTCTCTCAATTGGCCAGTGAAGATGTGAGGGTCAGCAGGTGCATCGGTGCCTTCTGCAAATTCGTTTGGTATGCGTATTGGCGAGCCATATAGCATCTGAGCTGCTGAAGCTTTAAGGTCAGGTTTACAACAATTCCGTAGTCCAAGTAGTGCTACTGGTAAGAGTTTTGGTCAAGGAATTTGGGTATTACACATTAAAGCTTCTTTTAGTGAACGATGCCAGCGCTCTATCATCCCATTGGACTGGGGGTGATATGCTGTTGTGTGTATGTGTTGGCCACCGACAAGTTTGCACAAATTTTTAAACAACGCGGATTCAAATTGTGTGCCTTGATCTGTCGTGATTGTTTTTGGACACCCAAACCTGGATACCCAATGAACCCAAAAAGTATTCGCAATCGTGTCCGCTGAAATATCTCTTAGCGGTATTGCTTCGGGCCAGCAAGAAAAGCGATCGATCATCGTGAGGCAATAACGATATCCTTGCGCATGGGGCATAACAATTATGTCCATGTGGACGTGATCGAATCTGTTGTCAGGCACAGTAATTTTTTGCGGTGTTAGCTTGTTGTGGCGATGTATTTTCGCGCGCTGACAGGGAATGCAATTTTTCGCCCATTCGGCGAAGTCCTTCTTCATGGATGGCCAAGCGTACTTTTGTCGCACCTGTTGACTTGTAGATTTGCCACTCGGATGTGACAATCCATGCGCTGCTGAAAAAACTTGATAGCGTAAGTTTCGTGGAACGTAAGGTCGCACTTGACCCGTTGATACATATATCGCAATAGATCGTACACGTGTCAAATTGAACTGCTTGTAATTTGAGAGATGTGCCACCGCTCAAAACCGAGCGTAATTCTTCGTCGTCTGCTTGCGATTTCGCAATGTCAGCCAGAGTTATAGCCGAGGGCATTGAGATTGCCTCTAATCCAGAGAGGGCATCGGCCACAGAATTTTCAGTACCTTTAACATGAACGATTGCTGTAGAAAACTGAGATATGAAATCTAAGTGACTTAGTTGCCGCGGCGATGCTTTTTCCGGTTTTTGTTGGAATGCATAGATCAATGGTTTATGGTCCGTTTTGATTACAAAACTGTGTGCTTCGAGAAAATGTTTGAAATGGCGAATTGCATCGTAAACTGCAAGTAGCTATCGGTCATAGGTACTGTAATTCTTTTCTGTGCTGCTAAGTTTTCTCGAAAAAAAAACCTAAAGGTTGCCACGAGTTATTCACTTCCTGCTCGAGAGCCGCGCCAATTGCCACGTTTGATGCATCACAGACAAGGGCTAATTTGGCCTTCGGTGCGGGATGACCCAGAAGCGCTGCGTTGACTACGCTTTGTTTACATGATTCAAATGCGTCGACTGCGTCTTTAGTCCACAGAATTTTTCGTTTGTCATTTTTTTTTAATGTTACGGATAAAATCACTCAACGGTGCTTGCATCTCGGAAGCGTGTGGTATACAGCGACGGTAATAGTTAATGACACCCAAAAATCGACCAAGTTCGCACAAAGTTTCGGGTTTCTTAAACTCAGCTATTGCCTTTATGTGGATGTCAGACGGTTTGATGCCGTCTTTGTTGATCACGTAACTTAAAAAAGATACTTCGGATTGCCCAAATTGGCATTTGTTGGCGTTTATGCTATGGCCATTTTTTCGCAAAATGGATAAAACAATGCGAAGGTGCTCTTCGTGCTCTTCTTGTGCGCCTGACATGATGAGAATGTCATCAATATAACGAGGCCAATTTGGTAGGGTCTCCATATGACAGCCGCATACTCCAACCTCGATTTGACAAAGGCACAATATAGTGACTCGCAGTGTAGGGGCTAGTGAATGCGGAACAGTTAAGACGTATGAACGCAAGCATTGCGTAAGAACGAGTTATGACATAGTTTATATGGGTAGTAAAATTAAATTTAGTGTCAAAATCACCCCTAGGTCGTGTGCAAAATCAAGCAAAGAGGAACACTTAGCATTATCAGCTTTTAATTCGGCAAACTTACTCAAAAGTGATTTAAGATCTAAATCGATAGCACCACCACTGCATGTTTTGTCAGTTGAGCCATTGTCAGCGATCGAATGAGTATAATTTTCTGACATTGTATTTAGCGAGAAAGGGGGAATTACCACACGCCCACTCTCTCACAGGTTGCACACTACAAAGCAATGCTTGGTTTACTTAAGCAAGATCAGTTGGAAGAACATTAGCACAGGAAAGATGAAATATTCACTGTAGCTAGCACACTGGATCTTAGGTTGATTGCGGTCAACTCTCTGCCCACAACTACATGGCATTTTAATGATAAAACGAAACGAATGGAGATAGAGTTTCGCTCTCGCTCAGGTGATTTAAACAAATCTTTAAAACTGTAATGCGAGCACTTAGCAAACTCATCCGAACAGCGCGACCATCAAACACTTTATATTGTTCAGGGATCGAGATATTACGAAAGTGAATTTACAAAATGTGGAATCTTGCACTATTTGAGTAGAACCCGATGAAAATGCAACATGAGGAAAAGCATTTTCGCTAGGTGGTTTAGGGTTCGTGAAAATTAAAAAAATCGTTCGAACAGGGAAATTTCGACTTAAGTGTTTTAAGGAGTTTTTCGATAACCTAGAGCCCTAAAATGTTGAAAGTCGCTTTGAACTCTATTGGGTTCTTATAATTTAGAAGAAATAGTTTTCTATATTGAACACGTATTGATTTATTAGGAAAATTCATTTACAACATGTGAAATCTTGCGACCGCCATATGAGTAATTTCCCGTAGTTTATATTCTTGAAACTAAGATCATTATTATATTACATGGTTATGCAACATGGTGGAAAAAAATTTCGCTAGGTCGTCAAAGTATCGTGAAAATTAAAAAAATAATCGGAGCTTGGAAATTTGCTTTCAAGTTTTAAGAAACTTCCCGACAACACAGGGACCTGCTAATTTGAAAGAAACTTTGGACTTTTCTGGTTTAGGATATATGGGACAGGGATCGATATAATTAGAGGTATTTAGAAAGTCAAATTACAACATGTGGAATCTTTCGACCGCTATTTGAGTACCTTCCCATAGAGCTAGATTCTTGAACCTAAAAACATACTTCAAAACTCCATTACAATGCAACATAACCGAAACAAATTTTTTCTAGGTGATCCGGAATGGTGCAAATTAAAAAAAGTCGTCCGAACGTAAAAAATTTGTCTTCGAGATTTAAAGAACTTCCCGATAACCCGGAAACTTCGGGCTTTAATGGGTTGTAAGATTTAGAATAAAGAGTTTTCTAGATAGGATAGGGATCGATATATCAAGAGGTTTTAAAAAGTCCATTTAGAGTTCTGGAATATTGCGATCGGTTTTAATAAACTAGAAGAAAATAAAAAGAAGATAAAAAATGTTGAAGTACCTTCTTCATGTAGATGGACCAGAGGAAATAAAAAACATCTCTTTAAATAAAGACATAATCTTGTTGAAGTTTGATATTCAAATTTTATTAAAGCCACTGTAAAAAATGTTATGAGGAACAAAAATATAAAAGTTGAGTGCATTAAAAAGGCTTTCGATATAATCTTTTCCTAAGTCGGGCAATGTGCGCTTCATCTCTATATTTTTGTTTCTCATAAAAATTGTTACCATGGTTATGATAATATTTGAATATCACAATATATTCGCAATGATGAAATCAACATGTTTGTTAAAATACAGTTTCGGGTCAAAAAAAACTCCTAGGTCCTTTACTTCCACAATACTCTGAAGGACAGTATTAGAAATGTGGTAGTACGTATTTCGAAATATTGCAAGATTTTAGCAAATATCATTTTAAAACATTTCTTTATGTTTAAAGAGAGACGAGAACGAAAACACCATGAATGAACAGCGTGGATATCGCATTGAAACTTTGCTTCATCAGAGGCATCTTGGACTTTGGCGAATATTTTGAGGTCATCGGCATAAAGTAAAAAAATTTGCGAAGGAAAAGCAGCTACTAACGTCATTGATGAACAGAACAAATAGTAGAGGGCCAAAGACGCTCCCTTGCTGTACCCCAGAAGAGGCAATGAAAGGTTGTGAGAACACACCATCAATGGTAACAACACAACGTCTATCAGTAAGATACGATTTTATCTACTCCAAAAAGCAGGAATGGAAGCCCATATATGCTAGTTTTTTAGGTAGTACTGTATGAGAAACTTTATCAAAGGCTTCCGAAAAGTCTGTATATACACAGTCAACTTGGAATCCAGCCGAAAAGGCAGTATTGCAGTAGTCGGTGAACACAGCTAAGTACGAGGCTGTGGACCGCCCTGGTACTAAGCCATGTTGATTATGGCATATAAGCGACTTGGTTGCAATGAACAATTTGTCTTTTACGATGCACTCAAAAAGTTTTGAAACGGAAGAGAGCTTCGAGATGGGTAGATAGTTCCGAACATCATTCTTTTTACCAGATTTCAAAATCGGAACTATGTGTGCTACTTTCTAATCATTACGGAAAGTACCTGATGAAAGAGATAAATTAAACATTATTTTAAGAGGTTCGATGAGAGCTGGGCATTTCTTTAGCAAAATCGCCGATAGGCCATCAACGTCGGTTTCAGACGAGGGCTTCTTTGAAGTCAGACCCGTCTTTATATCCTCAACAGACAGTGCAAGAGAACCAAAATTTAGGTAAGACCAAAAGTTAGAAGAAATGTTTGCAGAAGAGGAATTCTCATCAGTAGAAAAGTTTGACTTAAAAAAATCAGCAAACAGATTAGCTACCTCATTGGGCCCTTCAGCAAATTTATCGTCGACGAAAACTGACCTGGGAATAAAAGAACGAGACCGTTTGGATTGGATAAGGTCCAGAAATAGTTCGGATTACTTTTAATGCTGCGCTCAGCACAGCGAATGTATTTCTTATATAGAAACTTATCTAACCGGTTAAATTTGCCAGCAAAGTACTTATATTTATTATAAAAATAAATATTCCTTGTTGTGTGAAATTTTTTGTGAAACTTATTTCTCAGATTTTTAAGCTTTTTTAAATCTTTAGTGTACCACGGAATTCTATATGGCCGTTTCTTTTTAACTGCTATATTTTCTAAACAAAAGTCATGCAAAAAATTTTTAAAATTAGAAAAGCAATTATTAATATTTGAATATGAAAAAAGAGCAGTAAAATTGACTTCTTGTAATAAGTTATTTAAAACAGTAAAATCACAATTATTTTATTGGAAAGCGATCACATCACTAGTATTTTGACTAGTAGAAATATATTCATAACAATCAATACTTATTAACACGCTTTTATTAGCTTGGCCTGTATGTAGCGGAATATTTGAACTTAATTTTCACCGGTTTCTAGAAGTCTGATTAATTTGAAATTTTGCATACGTATCAAGGACCGATGACAATGCATTAATTGGATGGTGTGGTGACATAAGGTCAACGGCCATAAGGTCAATTGGCCGTATTACCACTTTGAATGGCCATAATTTTGATTGAAACTTTGCACACGTATCACGGCTCGATGACAATGCATTATTGTGACGGTGTGGTGACATAAGGTCAACGGCCATAAGGTCAATTGGCCTTGTTACCACTTTGAATGGACATGAGTTTGATTGAAACTTTGCACACGTATCAAGGCTCGATGAAAATACATTAATGTGATGGTGGGATCACATAAGGTTAACGGACATAAGGTCAATTGAACTTGTGACCACCCCAAATGGCCATAGATTTGAAACCTTGCACATAATGCGATAAACGCATTCCCTTATCAGTGATAGAAGTGGATGCATGGCACATCTACGAAAGAGCATACTGGAGCCCTTTTTAACACGCTTTTATTAGCTTGGCCTGTATCTATCTATGTATCCATGTATGTATGTAACGGAATCTGGAGTGGAGCCGAGAGTCCCGGTAATGCAGAGCTCCGAATTCCGTTGCACCTTTTGAAGCATTTTAAGATAGGTACTTTAAGCTAGTGCAGGCCACCAGACCAAGGCACTATAAAGAAGAATCGGGCGCACAATGGCTGTGTAAATACAATAGGTCACCTTAGGGGAGAATCCCCAGGAGGTGCTAATTGCCCTCTTGCATGTGAACAGCTCTGCTGCTGCCTTCTTGGATCGCTCCACTATATGGTCACCCCATAATAGCTTCCTATCCAGAATGACTCCCAAATACTTGACTTGATCGCTAAATGCTAAGAACGTACCCCCAATTCTTGGCGGTGTAAGATTTGGTACTTTGTACCTCCTCGTGAAGAGAAGAAGATCGGTTTTATTCGGGTTGACTTCCAAACCTGTGGCGAGTTGTACTCCTGGAGCAGCTCCAGGATGTCAGCTGGGTCCGTTGGCGTCACTGGAACCCAGGCTCTAGCCCTTGGTCGTGAGGGGATATCACGCGCCTCCACTACCTTGAGGCGCGCGCCCGGATATACCACCCCTATCAGCGTGACGGCGGCTCTATAGAGGTTGACCGACCTGGCGTCGTCACAGGCAATTAGCTTGACATTGCGCTGGAACCACCCTGCATCGGTGTAAGATGGCGGTGGGCCAGGGTTGTCTTTTTAACCTTAACGGCCACCGTAGCGAGCGCGGCCTCGATCTACTTACACTGTTGTTTCGGGATCCTGCAATCTTCGCTGCTCTCGTCTATAATGCCAATGATTTGCCGACCCTTGGCAATTTCGGCGAATAACCGCGTCCAGCCTCCCTGCGTCTTGCCCCTTTTCGGTGCCGTGGGGTTGGATTCATCCATGGACCGCTGGCGTTTCGAGATTTCATCACTCTCGACTAAAACTTTTAAAATTACTTGAACTAAAAAATTAAAAATAAATAATAGTTTAAAACAAGTAAGGAAGGCTAAGTTCGGGTGTAACCGAACATTACATACTAAGTTGAGAGCTGTGGAGACAAAGTAAGGGCAAATCACCATGTTGTAAAAAGAACCTAGGGTAACCCTGGAATGTGTTTGTATGACATGTGTATCAAATGGAAGGTATTAAAGAGTATTTTAAAAGGAAGTGGGCCATAGTTCTATAGATGGACGCCATTTAGGGATATCGCCATAAAGGTGGACCAGGCTTGACTCTAGAATTTGTTTGTACGATATGGGTATCAAATGAAATGTGTTAATGATAATTTTAAAAGGGAGTGGGCCTAAGTTTTATAGGTGGACGCCTTTTCGAGATATCGCCATAAAGGTGGACCAGGGGTGACTCTAGAATTTATTTTGTACGATATGTGTATCAAATGAAAGGTATTAAGGAGTATTTTAAAAGGGCGTGGGCCTAAGTTCTATAGATGGACGCCGTTTCGAGATATCGCCATAAAGATGGACCAGGGGTGACTCTAGAATTTGTTTGTACTATATGGGTATCAAATGAAAGGTGTTAATGAGTATTTTGAAAGGGAGTGGGCCTTAGTTCTATAGGTGGACGCCTTTTCGGTATATCGTTATAAAAGTGGACCAGGGTTGACTCTAGAATGCGTTTGTACAATATGGGTATCAAACGAAAGGTGTTAATAAGTGTTTTAAAAGAGAGTGGGCCTTAGTTCTATAGGTGGACGCCTTTTCGGAATATCGTTATAAAAGTGGACCAGGGGTGACTCTAGAATGCGTTTGTACAATATGGGTATCAAATGAAAGGTGTTAATGAGTATTTTAAAAGGGCGTGGGCCTTAGTTCTATAGGTGGACGCCTTTTCGAGATTTGGCCATAAAGGTGGACCAGGGGTGACTCTAGAATTTGTTTGTACGATATGGGTGTCAAATGAAAGGTGTTAATGAGTATTTTAAATGGACGTGGGCCTTAGTTCTATAGGTGGACGCCTTTTCGAAATATCGCCATAAGGGTGGACCAGGGGTGACTCTAGAATTTGTTTGTACTATATGGGTATCAAATGAAAGGTGTTAATGAGTATTTTGAAAGGGAGTGGGCCTTGGTTCTATAGGTGGACGCCTTTTCGGAATATCGTTTTAAAAGTGGACCAGGGTTGACTCTAGAATGCGTTTGTACAATATGGGTATCAAACGAAAGGTGTTAATAAGTGTTTTAAAAGAGAGTGGGCCTTAGTTCTATAGGTGGACGCCTTTTCGGAATATCGTTATAAAAGTGGACCAGGGGTGACCCTAGAATGCGTTTGTACAATATGGGTATCAAATGAAAGGTGTTAATGAGTATTTTAAAAGGGCGTGGGCCTTAGTTCTTTAGGTGGACGCCTTTTCGAGATTTCGCCATAAAGGTGGACTAGGGGTGACGCTAGAATTTGTTTGTACGATATGGGTATCAAATGAAAGGTGTTAATGAGTATTATAAAAGGGTGTGGGCCTTAGTTCTATAGGTGGACGCCTTTTCGAAATATCGCCATAAAGGTGGACCAGGGGTGACTCTAGAATTTGTTTGTACGATATGGGTATCAAATGAAAGGTGTTAATGAGTATTTTAAAAGGACGTGGGCCTTAGTTCTATAGGTGGACGCCTTTTCGAAATATCGCCATAAGGGTGGACCAGGGGTGACTCTAGAATTTTTTTGTACTATATGGGTATCAAATGAAAGGTGTTAATGAGTATTTTGAAAGGGAGTGGGCATAAGTTCTATAGGTGGACGCCTTTTCGGAATATCGTTATAAAAGTAGACCAGGGTTGACTCTAGAATGCGTTTGTACAATATGGGTATCAAACGAAAGGTGTTAATAAGTGTTTTAAAAGAGAGTGGGCCTTAGTTCTATAGGTGGACGCCTTTTCGGAATATCGTTATAAAAGTGGACCAGGGGTGACTCTAGAATGCGTTTGTACAATATGGGTATCAAATGAAAGGTGTTAATGAGTATTTTAAAAGGGCGTGGGCCTTAGTTCTATAGGTGGACGCCTTTTCGAAATATCGCCATAAAGGTGGACCAGGGGTGACTCTAGAATTTGTTTGTACGATATGGGTATCAAATGAAAGGTGTTAATGAGTATTTTAAAAGGACGTGGGCCTTAGTTCTATAGGTGGACGCCTTTTCGAAATATCGCCATAAGGGTGGACCAGGGGTGACTCTAGAATTTGTTTGTACGATATGGGTATCAAATGAAAGGTGTTAATGAGTATTTTAAAAAGGTGTGGGCCTTAGTTCAACATGTAGACGCCTTTTCGAGATATCGCCATAAAAGTGGACCAGGGGTGACTCTAGAATGTGTTTGTACGATATGGGTATCAAATTAAAGGTATTAATGAGGGGTTTAAAAGGGAGTGGCCCTTAGTTGTATATGTGAAGGCGTTTTCGAGATATCGACCAAAATGTGGACCAGGGTGATCCAGAACATCATCTGTCGGCTACCGCTAATTTATTTATATATGTAATACCACGAACAGTATTCCTTCCAAGATTCCAAGGGCTTTTGATTTCGCCCTGCAAACCTTTTTCATTTTCTTCTACTTAATATGGTAGGTGTCACACCCATTTTACCAAGTTTTTTTCTAAAGTTATATTTTGCGTCAATAGACCAATACAATTACCATGTTTCATCCCTTTTTTGGTATTTGGTATATAATTATGGAATTTTTTTCATTTTTCGTAATTTTCGATATCGAAAAAGTGGGCGGGGTCATAGTCGGATTTCGGCCACTTTTACACCAATACAAAGTGAGTTCAGATAAGTACGTGAACTGAGTTTAGTAAAGATATATCGATTTTTGCTCAACTTATTGTGTTAACGGCCGAGCGGAAGGACAGACGGTCGACTGTGTATAAAAACTGGGCGTGGCTTCAACCGATTTCGCCCTTTTTCACAGAAAACAATTATCGTCCTAGAATCTAAGCCTCTACCAAATTTCACAAGGATCGGTAAATTTTTGTTCGACTTATGGCATTAAAAGTATCCTAGACAAATTAAATGAAAAAGGGCGGAGCCTCGCCCATTTTGAAATTTTCATTTATTTTTGTATTTTGTTGCACCATATCATTACTGCAGTTGAATGTTGACATAATTTACTTATATACTGTAAAGATATTAACTTTTCTTTTAAAATTTTAATTTAAAAAAAAATTTTTTTAAAAAGTGGGCGTGGTCGTTCTCCGATTTTGCTAATTTTTATTAATAGTAATAACGATAAGAGTAACGTTTCTGCCAAATTTCATCATGATATCTTCAACGACTGCCAAATTACAGCTTGCAAAACTTCTAAATTACCTTCTTTTAAAAGTGGGCGGTGCCGCGCCCGTTGTCCAAAATTTGACTAGTTTTCTATTCTGCGTCATAAGCTCAACTCACCTACCAAGCTTCATCGCTTAATCCATATTTGGTAATGAATTATCGCACTTTTTCCATTTTTCGAAATTCTCGATATCGAAAAAGTGGGCGTGGTTATTGTCCGATATCGTTCATTTTAAATAGCGATCTGAGATGAGTGCCCAGGAACCTACATACCAAAGTTCATCAAGATACCTCAAAATTTACTCAATTTATCGTGTTAACGGATAGACGGACGGACGGACATGGGTCAATCGAATTTTTTTTCGATACTGATGATTTTGATATATGGAAGTCTATATCTATCTCGATTCCTTTATACCTGTACAACCAACCGTTATCCAATCAAAGTTAATATACTCTGTGAGCTCTCAACTGAGTATAAAAACTAAAAAAACACGCTTTTATAGCAAACCGAACTAAAAAATAGATAAATAATAGTTTAAAAAAACTAAAAAAAACACGCTTTTATAGCAAACCGAACTAAAAAATAGAAAATAATTTTCAATTAAAAAGGGTTTATATAACAGTAGTAGAAGGTCAAACAATCGTTTATAGCTAATCACCTCAAAATAAAATTATAATAAAATTTAAGTTATTAACAGAATAATTTAATTCAAATTAAAAAGCGTGGGGTGCATTTGACTACATTTCATATCTTTCCTCTCAGATAATTGCCAATAGAATGATTGTAACATTCAATATCAAGCACCCCACGCTTTTTACTATGAATTAAATTATTCTGTTAATAACTTAAATTTTATTATAATTTTATTTTGAGGTGATTAACTATAAACGATTGTTTGACCTTCTACTACTTTTATATAAACCCTTTTTGATTGAAAATTATTTTCTATTTTTTAGTTCGGTTTGCTATAAAAGCGTGTTTTTTAGTTTTTTTAAACTATTATATTTAAAGGTACATGATGCTTGTCACATTGACTCATAGGCAGCAGGCATTCCGAAATATTGTGATTTATATTATCGCTGACAAAAATGAGATCTAAGATTTTGCTTAGTTTGTTAAAAAACAGATTGATTTGCTTAATATTAAGTCTTAGCATACAATCAATAAAGTATGTCTCTTGAGAGGCAGTTACATTGGATGGCGAAAGAAATGAAAGACAGGAACTTTCAGACTAGTGGACATTACTTAAATTGAAGTCTCCTAAAATGCACAAATTATCATCCATTACATTTTTTTCTGCCAGAGATATAATGTTATCTGCTTGCATTTTGTAAAGTTCATGATTACAATTCGGAGGGATGTAAGAGGGGTCTACCACGTTATCCCCAAAATCAAAATCCCCAAAATCAAAATCCTCAAAATCGAAATCCCCAAAATCAAAACCCGCAAACTCATAATCCCCAACACAAAATCCCCATTTTATGTGTGAAATAAATTCAAATTAGGTTTAAAATCGCCGCGACCAAAAAACGCTAATAATCCATACCAACTTTCTGCATAGGTGGCCTTCGGCCGCGCTTATAAAAAATAACCCTGGGCTAAGCCATGCCAAGTCCGGGTGTGCGGTATAACCGTGGCTACCGCCACGGTGATGTCCTTCTGCGTAGTACACGCTTCTGTTAGCTTGTTCGAATTAGAGCGACTAGCAGTCCTATATATGGATAAGTAAAAATATGTATTGCCAAAACGTGAATATATAGTTATACATACATAAATATGAATGAAAGTGGAAAGAGATATTGCTATTTATATACGTTAATGATGTTTATCATAGCACTGGGATTTTGAGTTTAGGGATATTTATTTTGGGGATTTTGAATTTGGGGATTTTGATTTTGGAGATTTTGAATTTGGGGATTATATTTTTGGGTATTTTTTTTTTTCTTTGGGGATTTTGTGTTTGGGTATTTTTTTTTTTTGGGATTTCGTGGCACTCCAAGGTAAGAGGTCACAATATACATTCCCTGCTATACTGCAGATGACCGGTAAAACAAATACATAATGGCTAAGAATAATCTTTGGTTGCATAAAACTGAACCCCGTCCCACTTTCTTGATGAACGGCTCCAGTAGTCTTTATACGGAAAGCGGGAAAAGCCAGTCATCTGCATCCAAACGACTACAGGCTTATTAGTTGGACATCTTTTCTACTCAAAACCCTAGAGAGATTAATCATTAATAGATGTGTATATAAAATAAAAATTAACGAGGAATTATTGTCTTCAGCACAATATGGTTACACCAAAAGCAAGTCAGTCGATACTGCATTGCATAGGGTGGTTATGAATATAGAGAAGGCCCTGGAACACCAGGAATATGCCATAGGTGCTTTTCTGGACATTGCCGGACCTTTCAGCAATATCTAGAAAAGAGCAATCATGGACAGTCTTAACTCGATTGAAGTTCATCCAACTTTAGCAAATTGGATTGGCCCCATGTTAAAATGTAGAATGATCACATCACAATGGGTTCTGTGCGAGGCAACGCAATCTGTAAACAAAGGAACGCCGCAGGGTGAAGTTTTATCACCAATGCTGTGGACTTTGATTATAAACCAATCGCTTAGGCGGTTCGACGGACCAGCCAAACTTACGGCGTATGCAGATGACGTTTCTGTCATCATAAGCGGCAGAAGCCTAACAACAGTCAGCTCTCTGATAGATCAGGCGCATCGGGATGTAAATTCCTGGGCATCTGGAGTCGGGTTAACTGCCAAAGGGAAAAAATCTATCTAGCATTATTTCTTAGGAAGGATAAGGTCCTTAATTGGATTAAGCCTAAGCTTGGAGGGGTAGCCCTGCAAGAAAAATGTAGAACAAAGTATCTATGAGTTGTACTAGATAGTAAGTTGTCGTGAAAACTCCATGTGGAAGAGAGAGTGAAGAAAGCCTGCGCGGCACTCTATGCATGCAAGGAGATGCTTGAATATACATGAGGCCTATCAGCCAAACTCTCTCATTGGGTATTTACTGCAATTGTCAAACCCATACTTTACTATGGTACGTATTCGAAAAAATTTGAGAGGATATGCAGAGTAACAATGATTAGCATAACGACTGATTAGCAAAAACTATCTTGACAGCAGCATTGCATTCTACTCTACACATCCCGCCTGCGGCCCTAACGACCCAAAACATCTCGTTAGCAACGCCAACAAGGCTTAAGGCCTCGGGGCAGTTTAAGAGCAGGCCTTATGGCTCCGTGCCTGAGCTTCCAAAGAGATATTAGGGCCAGAATTGAGCCGGAGGTTTGGGGCCGCGGTGCAGAAATGGCAGAACATACAATACGCGTGTATAGTTACAAATTAATGTCTCTGTTTACTGTGTCGACACAGAAATAGGTAGATCATACAGGCGGCCGGATTACTGTAGGTGTTTCAGGCGGAAATAATAGCATTGAAGAAATAGCAGAAATTCTTGTGTTATGAAATGCAAAGAAGCATTGGAAAGACTTCGCTCAGGCCGGAAAATACATATTTACTGGGTTACCGGTCATAAAGTGATAGAAGGTCCCGAAAAGGCCGATGAGCTAGTAAAGGAGGGTGCAACACTCGCTGAATCGACGATAGACGTCCCAATCAGTTTGGGAGAAATCAAAAGGAGACAGGAATTGCATATGATCCATCAAGCAGGAAAGGCGTGGACAAAAGTGCGGGACTGCGAAAGTTCTAAGTTCATGTGGAAAGCTTACGATATTAGACTCACAAAGTGGCTCATATCTCTGAAGAGAGAACATTTAAGGCTCACGATGGGAATACTGAGTAGACACTAGTTAGGTTATAATAATAAAGATAAAAAAGTTTTCTGTATTTATTTATTTATTTGCGTCTTTGTATTTATAGATTCTTCAGACTACGTTATGCAAATTTTTACATTAACTTAATCCTAAGAAAAATAAGATCTTAAATCGTTAATTAAGGCATCGTAAGGAAAAGTGTAGTCAGCACCTGAGGAGTAAAAAAAAAATATTCAGATCAGCCCAAGCCCTAGAAATAGGAGCATTTACACCATAAATAGTTCTGGAAAACCCAATCTTTAGTGGTTCAAACTATCGGAGATTTCTGCATGGTACATTGAACTGAACTTTATCAAGAAGTGATGGACAATCAACTGTCCTTGAAATTATGCATATGACAAATGGTCAAGATAGAGTGAATCGTCTGTTTGCAAGCGTGTTTAGTTCAATTAAAATGCATCGAGATTCATACGAAGGCATTGGTTTAGAAAGGTTTATAGATCGAAGAACAAATAGTAAAAAAAACTTTCTGAACACGCTCAAGTCGTTTAGAGAGGCCAATTTGGTAGGGTCTCCATATGACAGCCGCATACTCCAACCTCGATCTGACAAAGGCACAATATAGTGACTTCGTAGTGTATGGGCTAGTGAATGCAGAACACTTATGACGTATGAACGCAAGCATTGCGTAAGAACGAGTTATGACATAGTTTATATGGGTAGTGAAATTAAATTTAGTGTCAAAATCACCCCTAGGTCTTTGATTTCTTCAACAGATTGCAATGTATAGCCAGCAATACTATAGCAAGTACGAAGGGTATTAACTGTTTTTGAAAAAGTCACATGAAAGCATTTTTGAATGTTCAACGATAAACGATATAAACTATACCAGTTTTCGACATTATTAAGGTCTGATTGCAGACGTTCAGCGAAGCATGAGCCAATGTCAATTATAAAAAGTATAAAGAAGAGAGGTCTTAGAATGCTAACTTGTGGAACTCCTGAGGATACAATGAAGGGGCGAGCACGAAGACATTTGCTTTCATCGAGTGCAAAACCAAGCAAAGAGGAATACTTAGCATTATCAGATTTTAATTCGGAAAACTCACTCAAAAGTGATTTAAGACCTAAATCGATAGCACCACCACTGCATGTCAGATGAGCCATTGTCAGCGATCGAATGAGTATAATTTTCTGACATTGTATTTAGCGAGGAAGGGGGAATTACTACACGCCCTCTCTCACACAGGTTGCATACTAGAAAGCAATGCTTGGTTTACTTAAGTCAAGATCAGTTGGAAGAACATTAGCATAGGAAAGATGAAAAATTCACTGGACCTTAGGTTGATTGCGGTCAACTCTCTGCCCACAACTACAAGGTATTTTAATGATAAAACGAAACGAATGGAGATAGAGTTTCGCTCTCGCTCAGGTGATTTAAACAAATCTTTAAAACTTTAATGCGAGCACTTAGCAAACACATCCGAACAGCGCGACGGTCAAACACTTTATATGGTTCAGGGATCGAGATATTACGAAAGTGAGTTTACAAAATGTGAAACTTTGCACCAGCTATTTGAGTAAAACCCGATGAAAATACAACACGAGGAAAAGCATTTTCGCTAGGGGGTTTAGGGTTCGTGAAAATTCAAAAAATCGTCCGAACAGGGAAATTTCGACTTAAGTGTTTTATGGAGTTTTTCGATAACCTAGAGCCCTAAAATGTTGAAAGTAGCTTTGAACTTTATTGGGTTGTTATAATTAAGAAAAAATAGTTTTCTATATTGAACACGTATTGATTTATTAGAAAAAATTCATTTACAACATGTGAAATCTTGCGACCGCCATATGAGTAACTTCCCGTAGTTTATATTCTTGAAACTAAGATCATTATTATATTACATGGCTATGCAACATGGTGGAAACAAATTTCGCTAGGTTGTCAAAGGATCGTGAAAATTAAAAAAATAATCGGAGCTTGGAAATTTGCTTTCGAGTTTTAAGAAACTTTCCGACAACACAGGGACCTGCTACTTTGAAAGAAACTTTGGACTTTTCTGGTTTAAGATATATGGGACAGGGATCGATATAATTAGAGGTATTTAGAAAGTCAAATTACAACATGTGGAATCTTTCGACCAGTATTTGAGTACCTTCCCGTAGAGCTAGATTCTTGAAACTAAAAACATACTTCGAAACTCCATTACAGTGCAACATAACTGAAACAAATTTTTTCTCGGTGATCCGGGATGGTGGAAAAAAAAAAACTCGTCCGAACGCAAAATTTTTCTTCGAGGTTTAAAGAACTTCCCGTTAACCAGGAAACTTCGGGCTTTAATGGGTTCTAATATTTAGAATAAAGAGTTTTCTAGATAGGACAGGGATCGATATATCAAGAGGTTTTAAAAAGTCCATTTAGAGCTCTGGAATATTGCGATCGATTTTAATAAACTAGAAGAAAATAAAAAGAATATAAAAAATGTTGAAGTACCTTCTTCATGTAGATGGACCAGAGGAAACAAAAAATATCTCTTTAAATAAAGACATAATCTTGTTGAAGTTTGATATTCAAATTTTATTAAAGCCACTGTAAAAAATGTTATGAGGAACAAAAATATAAAAGTTGAGTGCATGAAAAAGGCTTTCGATATAATCTTTTCCTAAGTCGGGCAATGTGCGCTTCATCTCTATATTTTTTTTTCTCATAAAAATTGTTACCATGGTTATGATAATATTTGAATATCAAAGTTCCAAAAGATTATATCTTTGTTGAAAGAGACATTTTTCGTTTCTTCTGGTCCATCCATCTAAAGGAAGTAGTTACAAATTTTATATTTTCTTTTTATTTTATATCACATGATTTGATAACAGTGTTATTCATTTAAGGGTTAAAAATATTTAAATAATAACTCACCTATGCAAGTCCTATGGAAATAAAATTTCAAAGCCCCATTTCTATTAAAATTTTATTAGCTATTAGCTTAACAGCGAATTAGTTAGGACTTTTCTAACGATCTTTCAATGTTGAAAACAAAAAGATATTGATTTTTTGGTACACTCTATTGTACATACATACTAACATATGTCGTTGAAAAATACATAATTTCACTCAACTGAAACACTGTAAAATGTTTTACCATATTGCTTCAATATAGGCGGGATCCTTTTATGCTATTGCTTTGATAACTACAATACGCTTGCTATATCCAAACAAAGTAGTAAGAATAATCAATTCATTGTTCTTGTATTGAATGCCGCAGCAATGCGGCATTGCACCACTGATCCCAACCGATATATTTGTGATCCGTTGCTGATATCGTATACTCAGCAGTACAGTTCCCAAAAGTGTTAAGTAGGCTTATACATAAGTTGGACTATGTTGCGTTCATTGTTTTTACTTTAAGTGGGTTTCTTTTGGTTTTGGTTAAATGTGTTTTCGGTTGGTTTCTATGATTTATTATGAATAGACAATTTAGTTCATGATCATTAGAGTGTTTCAAAATAAAAAAGTACTCGCAATATTGTTTTGCATCAAGACTGCGATTATTAGGGTTGGTTTCTGTGATTTATTATGAATACACAATTTAGTCGTCATGATCATTAGAGTGTTTAAAAATAAAAAAAGTTCTCGCAATTTTGATTTGCATCAAGACTGCGATTATTTGGTGGAAAAGATGAAACTTGGCGTTTGGAAATTCGGCTTTGCGTAAACTTGGATATTAAAAAATATTGAAAGAAAAAAGAAATGTGAAGAAATCTTAACAAAATAAAGCGATTAAAGCAATGAAATTCGAATAAACCGAAGTGACTTAGATATTTCCCTGGAAACTATAAATGCATATATGATTTGGCAAATATATTATTCGAAAAGAAGTTATGATTATTTAACCAAGTGAACCCAATATTTAAAACTACATGTTTTTGCCAATTATAAATAAAAGTGCGCGGAATAAGAAAAATCCATGAAGATGTTTTAAGCGGACAGTGATTAAGGATCCAACCCTTAAAAGAAGTCTGCATATATTTATATACTATAGATATTTATATTGGCACACTTTAGGCTAGATGTGAATAATCAGACTTTTTATTACTTTTTATTTGTAAGTTTTTATATAAGTATAGACAATATTTTAAGGTCTGGATCGTTAGCCACTGACCACTAAGGAGCGGACCGTTATTCATAATTTTCAAAATATGTAATATATAAAGTGTACCCATGATTTAATTGTTATGATTTATTTTCGAAAGAAAATGTTTCCAAAGCATTCTCTTTTTTGTAGTATCTATCAATGACCATAGTGGTCTTGCTGGACATTACCACCCTTTGAAGAAAAACTTACTATGATATTGCTTTCATTATCTTGGTTAAGGTAGTCACATTTATTTATTCTTAAAATGTCCCTTTAGCCATGAAAGTACCATTAAATAAAAGTTAATAAAAAATGAAATTTCCAAAGGCTAGAAACGTCCTCTTAATTTAAGATTTTTTCGAGCCCATCTAGGGCCAAACCACATATTTTCCTCCAAATAAGCGGAATCTTGATCTAAATCTAAAAGACAAGATTTTTTTATTTTAAAGCACTCTAAAGGTCACAGTATTTTGCACGTATGTATATGTTTCAGGGGTTGCACAGCAGTAATAAGAATGTATATAAACAGAGGCGGTTGCAAAAAATGTAAACTTATGTATGTATTATATAGAGCAATAGTAAGCACATTAAATAAAAGTAAGCACATTAGCGTGTCAAATTTTCCGATCAAATCTCTCTGTAATTCACCTATCTTAAACGAATGTTACACGTGCAGTAAATATTTTGATATTTGAATCATGATCCATATTTATAATTATTAAAATATATTTTTCCTATTAATCACAATTAAATTATTTTTATTTGTTATTTCATATTACATATCGGCAGGATTTGCAAAAGCAAAAATAAACGAACTAGGGGAGTTCAGGAATTTGTGCAAATGGTCTAGCATAATTGCATTTGCAAACTGGTGTAGTATATTTTTAAACTACAAAAACAAAATATACGGCAATGCATTTGCAACGTTATTGCAAAAACGCTACTCAAAACTCCAGAGTTTATATTGAATAAATTACAAAGCAATAACAGCATTCCCATACAACTGAGCCATTTATGACGGATACGTCAATACCTGACATGAAATAAACAATTTGTTTGTATTTAAATTTAAATTTACTAGGACATTTTTCTCAATTTCACTTCTTGGTCAGCTTCTCAGGGGCTGAGTATTGAACTAGAAATCTCCAACATTCATACTTAAGCAATTGTATAAAGCAAATTGAGCATGTCAGATAATAATATTGATATAATAGTGAACAGCGGATGTACTGCTTATAAAAGCACTACTATACAAATCCAATGTTACTCAGCTCTTAGCGCGCCTATAGTTATTCCACAGAATTAGGATTAAAAAGCGAATAGAATTAGTATGTACCTAAATGGTGAATAAAGGAATAGCAACAACAAGGCAATACTTAGAGACCAATTGAAAAGCGAGCTTTTGGGCATTCATATGGCTGAGTGTTTTAAAGGTATCTGCCTTTACACTAGTATAAAGTTGAATTTTGGAGATTTCTAGTTCAATACTCAGCCCCTGAGAAGCTGACCAAGAAGTGAAATTGAGAAATATGTCCTAGTAAATTTAACTTTAAATACAAACAAATTGTTTATTTCATGTCAGGTATTGACGTCTCCGTCATAAATGGCTCAGTTGTATGGGAATGCTGTTATTGCTTTGTAATTTAGTCAATATAAACTCCGGAGTTTTGAGGTGCGTATTTGCAATGACGTTGCAAATGCATTGCCGTATATTTTGTTTGTGTAGTTTAAAAATATACTACAACAGTTTGCAAATGCAATTATGCTAGACCATTTGCACAAAATCCTGAACTCCCCTAGGTCGTTTATTTTTGCTTTTGCAAACAGATACATTACAAAAACTGAGTTAGTCGCATTTAAGAAAATATTTATGAGTAAATGTGTTGTCTTTTTAATTCGCCTGCATTATTAGATGCAAGGTCATTGAGTTCAGCTGAACATATGTAGTAGGTGAGAAGTTTAAATTTGTTTCCTGCATGATTGATGCATTATACGAAAGCATGTGGTGAAGTTTGAAGCTTCAATCTGATAAATTGAGGAAGATATTACAAAAATCCTTTTTTCTGAAAAGTCGGTTATATGGGGGACATATGCTATAGTAATCCCATCTTGCCGGTTCCGAAAAATGTCTAATCGGACACCTAAATATACCCGCTCACCAAATTTTATCAAGATATCTGAAAAATTGAGGGGCTAATTTGCATACAAACAGACGGACGAACATGTCTAAATCAACTCAGCTCTTCATCCTTATCATTTCGGTATACTTATTGGTGGGTCTACCTCTTCACCTTTAAGGACTTACAATTCTGAGATTCGCGACAAACTTAATATACCATTTCATTTTCATGAAAGATATAAAAATAGCTAGTTGCAGACAGGATGAAAGACAAACATGTTTTTGTAGCAGATTTACCCATGTATAATATGCGGGCTTAAAATTCCTTGAAAATCAGCTTGCTGGAAACATACAGATACACAAATAGACAGTTTGTTTTTTTTAACCTAAGTATATTTAGAAAACCTATATTTCACCACATTCCAAGAAATAAAAGTAAAATTTTCACATTTTGAAATAAATAGCCTTTTTTTATTTCAAATTTCATATAGACTATTTTTTTTAATTTTGCGTTTTCATAACAAAAGTGGTTGTCGTAGCTTTCTTTTATTTGATAAATTAGAAAAATCGTGCTTCTCCGGCAACCACTCAACCCAACAGGACAGTTTGCGAACGTTTTTCAGATCCGAGAAATTACGATAAAATGTACTTTCCGTAAAACGTACGCCCTTCTGCTGTCCGGCTATGTGTCAAAATTTTCTTCGTCCTGTCAAAACTTCATTTTTAACGTATTTAACACAAGGCTTCGCTAAAATTTCTGTGTTTTTTCGAGACCAGAAAATCAAATTATAATTAGGTATTTAGGTATGTCTGGTTTTACTTCTTACTTTTGAAAAATAATTTAATGGAACTGGTTCATTCCCAAATTGTGTTAAAAAATCTCTATTTTGAAAATGGCAATCTACTCTTTAACTAGAAAAAAGGCCTTAAAAGTTGCTAAAAGCACCAGAAATTCCTGCAAGGGTACATGTGAGCAACATCTTCAAAATAATTAAAAAGCGATAGTCCCACATCAGATTCTTTCACAATAATAGGCCAGACGAAGAACTAACGCTGGTATGGAAATTAGACATATAGATTAAAAGAACCCAATCAGGATACCGG
Organism: Eurosta solidaginis; assembly: GCF_040869045.1. Classification (NCBI taxonomy): domain Eukaryota; kingdom Metazoa; phylum Arthropoda; class Insecta; order Diptera; family Tephritidae; genus Eurosta; species Eurosta solidaginis. The sequence continues at coordinate 160,692,166 of NC_090324.1, read as the reverse complement.
GAGCATTAAGCACTGTAAAGTGCAGTGGTAGACCAAAGCGATCGCGAAAGCTAGCGCTTAGCATGGGCCCGTGAATCAATAGAACAATATCAAAGATAGTTCACCAACGAAGACTTTGCTACCAGCAATTAACAATTTTTTAATCGTATCGAAGCGGAAGAAGAGACAGAAATCGCCTGAACCCCACCCTGATTTTAGGAGGCAGAAGGGGGAGGGCAAACGCCCAAGTAACAGAACCACGAGGCAAGCTAGCTGGAATGAGAGGAGCCACACAACTAGATCTGCAAAAAATAGCGAAAAGCTGCAATCCAGAAAGAGGGGAGAAATATCGGCATAAGGAGAAAATACGAAAATGTTAATAAGCTATGTACCGTGGGTACATTCGTGCACTTTATTCACCATCACATAAATATTGTGTTCCCTTGTTTTTGAATTTTTCTACTTTTGCTTTCTTTTAAATTTTCATGCATAACACCCTGTAGTTTCCAACACTATTTTAAGCTTAACTTCGTGCAATCATCAGTTCTAACATATGATTTTAGATACGATAATTATCGATAATATATGTGTTAGTAAATGACATATGGGTCTTGAGCTTTTATATCCGGCCCTAAAATCTTTCTTTTACTGAAGAACCATCGTGCCGAGAAGATCAGCATTAGTGTGTGTGGAAGTGAAGTTAGCTTAGTAAGTCAAAGGATTTACTCGAAAATAAAATCGCGAGTGTTAATTACGCAACTCACTTGCCACTACATGTGAGCAACATCTTCAAAATAATTAAAAAGCGATAGTCCCACATCATATTCTTTCACAATAATAGGCCGGACGAAGAACTAACGCTGGTATGGAAATTAGACATATAGATTAAGAGAACCCAATCAGAATACCGGCAGCATTAAGCACTGTAAAGTGCAGTGGTAGACCAAAGCGACCGCGAAAGCTAGCGCTTAGCATGGGACCGTGAATCAATAGAACAATATGAAAGATAGTTCACCAACGAAGACTTTGCTACCAGCAATTAACAATTTTTTATTCGTATCGAAGCGGAAGAAGAGACAGAAATCGAATGAATCCCACCCTGATATTAAGAGGCAGAAGGGGGAGGGCAAACGCCCAAGTAACAGAACCACGAGGCAAGCTAGCTGGAATGAGAGGAGCCACACAACTAGATCTTCAAAAAATAGCGAAAAGCTGACATCCAGAAAGAGGGGGAAATATCGGCATAAGGGGAAAATACGAAAATGTTAATAAGCTATGTACCGTGGGTACATTCGTGCACTTTATTCACCATCACATAAATACTGTTTTCCCTTGTTTTTAGAATTTTTCTACTTTTGCTTTCTTTTAAATTTTCATGCATAACACCCTGTAGTTTCCAACACTATTTTAAGCTTAACTTCGTGCAATCATCAGTTCTAACATATGATTTTAGATACGATAATTATCGATAATCTATGTGTTAGTAAATGACATATGGGTCTTGAGCTTATATCCGGCCCTAAAATCTTTCTTTTACTGAAGAACCATCGTGCCGAGAAGATCAGCGTTAGTGTGTGTGGAACTGAAGTTAGCTTAGTAAGTCAAAGTATTTACTCGAAAGTAAAATCGCGAGTGTTAATTACGCAACTCACTTCCCACTATCATTACATTCCCAATAAATCAAGGAAACTCGGTAAGAAATACAATAACTTTTAAATAAAAGTTTTTTTTTGTGTGTTGAAAAGTGCTTAAAGTGCAATCCCCTTCTTAGGCTACACCACAACTACCAGCTAGTGCAGCCTAAAAACGCGCGGAAAAGTGTAGTTACGGCCGCAGCCAATTGAAAGCTGAATGCCCCAAATGTATGCCGGCAAATAGTGGCCGAATCGGACCTTCAATCCGCCCCATGTGAAGACTTACTAAAACAAAGTCCGGTTCCAGTTACAAAATTCTGCTATTTTTTTTTATATACCTAAATTTTCAATTTTTCAATTTCAACATAACAAGGTTGGAATGTAAGTAAGCCAGCGGAAAAGCCGGTTTTCCACTTTATCATTAAGTTCTGGCGATTCGGGATCGGACCCGACATAGAAAGCAACAAGTAAGGACGGGACTGTCTTCGGCTGTGTCGAAGACTTCATACCTTTCATGAATGGGGCTGAACAATAATCTTATCCCATTCGTAATCTCCAAATAATCGGCTGTATAAGATAAGAAATATATAGTGAACAGATGTACATACCTAAACGATTTTTAAGATAAATATAAAATAAACAAGTAAGGAAGGCTAAGTTCGGGTGTAACCGAACATTACATACTCAGTTGAGAGCTATGGAGACAAAATAAGGAAAATCACCATGTAGGAAAATGAACCTAGGGTAACCCTGGAATGTGGTTATATGACATGTGTATCAAATGGAAGGTATTAAAGAGTATTTTAAGAGAGAGTAGGCCATAGTTCTATGGATGGACGCCATTTAGGGATATCGCCATAAAGGTGAACCAGGGCTGACTCTAGAATTTGTTTGTACGATATGGGTATCAAATGAAAGGTGTTACTGAGCATTTTAAGAGGGAGTGGGCCTTAGGTCTATCGGTGGACGCCTTTTCGATATATCGCCATTAAGGTGGACCAGGGGTGACTCTAGAATGTGTTTGTACTCTATGGGTATCAAATGAAAGGTGGTAATGAGTATTTTAAAAGGGAATGTGCTTTAGTTCTATAGGTGAATGCCTTTTCGAGAAATCGCCATAAAGGTGGACCAGGGGTGACTCTAGAATATGTTTGTACGATATGGGTATCAACTGAAAGCTGTTAATGAGTATTTTGAAAAGGAGTGATCCTTAGTTCCATAGGTGGACGCCGTTGCGAGATATCGCCATAAAGGTGGACCAGGGGTGTCTCTAGAATGTGTTTGTACGATATGGGAATCAAATGAACGGTGTTACTGAGCATTTTAAGAGGTAGTGGGCATTAGGTCTATAGGTGGACGCCTTTTCAAGATATCGCCATTAGGGTGGGCCAGGGGTGACTCTAGAATGTTTGTACGATATTGGTATCAAACGAAAAGTGTTACTGAGCATTTTAGGAGGGAGTGGGCATAAGGTCTATAGGTGGACGCCTTTTCGAAATGTCGCCATTAGGGTGGGCCAGGGGTGACTCTAGAATGTGTTTGTATGATATGAGTATCAAATGAAAGATGGTAATGAGTATTTTAGAAGGGAGTAATCCTTAGTTCTATAGGTGGACGCCTTTTCGAGATATCGCCATAAAGGTGGACAAAGGGTGACTCTAGAATGTTTGCACGATATGGGTATCAAACGAAAGATGTTGCTGAGCGTTTTAAGAGGGAGTGGGCATGAGCTCTATAGGTGGACGCCTTTTCGAGATATCGTCATTAGGGTGGGCCAGGGGTGACTCTAGAATGTGTTTGTACGATATGGGTATCAAACGAAAGGTGTTACTGAGCATTTTAAGAGGGAGTGGGCATTAGGTCTATAGGTGGACGCCTTTTCGAGATATCGCCATTAGGGTGGGCCAGGCGTGACTCTAGAATGTTTGTACGATATGGGTATCAAACGAAAGGTGTTACTGAGCATTTTAAGAGGGAGTGGGCATTAGGTCTATAGGTGGACGCCTTTTCGAGATATCGCCATTAGGGTGGGCCAGGGGTGACTCTAGAATTTTTGTACGATATGGGTATCAAACGAAAGGTGTTACTGAGCATTTTAAGAGGGAGTGGGCATTAGGTCTATAGGTGGACGCCTTTTCGAGATATCGCCCTTAGTGTGGGCCAGGGGTGACTCTAGAATGTTTGTACGATATGGGTATCAAACGAAAGGTGTTACTGAGCATTTTAAGAGGGAGTGGACATTAGGTCTATAGGTGGACGCCTTTTCGAGATATCGCCATTAGGGTGGGCCAGGGGTGACTCTAGAATGTTTGTACGATATGGGTATCAAACGAAAGGTGTTACTGAGCATTTTAAGAGGGAGTGGGCATTAGGTCTATAGGTGGACGCCTTTTCGAGATATCGCCATTAGGGTGGGACAGGGGTGACTCTAGAATGTGTTTGTACGATATGGATATCAAATTAACCTTTCGAAAGATGGTCGCGTTTTAGTTGCTCCTGATTAAAGTGGTTATAATATAGAATAAAAATATAAAAAAAATATATAAAGATAAAAACAAAGTGTATAATGAGACAGTGACTCGAATTTAAAGTGGTTACCTTATAAAATCAGTGGAAATTTATATATAAAGTTAAAAAAATAAAAGCCACCAGCATTGCGGTTTAAAATGCCCTCTGAGTGCTGCGAATGCACAGCGAAATTGACGCTTATAGAAGAGACGGTGGAGTGTAAGGGGGGATGTGGTAAAAGCTACTGCCTTAAATGCAGTAAAATTGGAAGAGCCGATTTGAAAGTTATAAATGGAAATATAAACATTAATTGGTTTTGTAATGAATGTACCTTATCAAGTACAAATATGAAGTTTTTGGAAATTAAACAATAATTCAAAATGCAGAACAGAATAAATTGAAGAAGAGTGAGGTTAGAGAGGTTGTGGACGATATCTTTACAAAGAAGTATCAAAAATTTAAGAAAGACATTGTAGATGAACTAAGTGTTGTTTTAGACCAAAAATTACAAACGGAGTATGAGGAAATGAAAAAGCAAATAGTTGAAGAAGTAACAAAAGAACTAAGCAATAATATTGCAAAAATTAGTGTATCGCATGACCATAACAGTGCTAAAGTGAATGCAAATAATACAAATAAAAAGCCAAAATATGCACAAGCAGCAAAAAAAATGTGAACAAAGCAGTGATTAAACCAAAAGCGAATGTAAACAAAAATAATAGAGAAACAAAAAATGCTCTTAAATCAGTGAAGGGCCGACAGAATGTTTAATAAGTGAAGTGAGAGCAATAAACAGTGGCGGTATAATTGTTGAGTGCGCCGACGGCGATGCACTAGAGACGGTGCAAAAGAAAATAAGTGAGCAAATCGGTAACAATTATGAAATAGAGAAAGTAAAAGAAAAAACAAATAAGAGAATGGTTAAGCTGACGGGTTTGACATATAAACTGAGCGAAGAGCGAATTATGGAATGTTTGGTAAAGCAAAATCAAATGGAAAATAATACGGAAATGAAAATAATAAAAGTCTATGAAGATAAAAACAAAAGAGTTGAAAGCTATAATGTGCTAATAGAGAGTGATGCCAATACATGCGAAATGCTTATTGGTAAAAAAAGAATCAAAATTGAATACGACAGTTGCAGAGTTTTTGAATATATGAATATTTTAAGGTGTTTTAAATGTTTAGGCTTTCAACACAAAGCCAGCGAATGAATAAATAAAATCGCGTGTGCCAAGTGTGGTGGCTCGCATGAAGTAAAAGATTGTAAGTCCGAAATAGTGAGATGTGTAAATTGTTACGAACTTGTGCAAAAAAAGGTAGCAGACGTCGATGCAAATCATTTTGCATTTAGTACTAAATGTCCGGCTTATGAAAAATATTGCCGTAACAAAGGTCTTAACCGTATATAGCAACTACTTGGTTTATACCTAAATGTAAGTAGCATCATAGCTAACAAAAATGAGGTTGAAATGCTCATATATAAAAAAAACCCCATTTATTGTGATGTGCTCAGAATCAAGAACAACAAGTGATATAGAAGATTCCGAATTGAAATTAATTAACTGCACGATCGTGAGATGTGATTCACATAGCCGTCACACAGGCGGTGTGTTAATATATGTTCACGAAGCAATTGAGTATAAAGTGATTCACAACAACAGCTTTGACCAAAATATGTGGTGTATAACTATTAAAATTAAAACAAATGGTACAAAATGGTGTATGGGGCTTTTATATCATTCACCTAATAGTAATGACAGTGATTTTATAAATTACTTGTGTGAAAATGTTCTACATAAGTTTGAACCAAGCGATAATAACTTACTTATGGGGGATTTCAATATAGACATGAACAGGAACACTTCCATCCGAAATCAGTTAAACGACATTATGGCTAATGTATGTATGACTCAGGTAATCGATTTCAATACCCGTATAACAGAAAATTCTCAAACAAGAATTGATTTACTTTACTCAAATAGAGATAAAATTAACTGTATGAGGCTTGAAGAAAATAAAATCTCTGACCATGAAACAATTGGGTTTATTTTAGAATCAGAGAAAGAATACCAAATGCGTGTAACAAAAACTATAACTTCATGGGAGTGCTACAATGCTGAAAACCTTCTTCATATCTTTAGATACTATAACTTGAGTATATTAAACAATTTATCACTTGAAGATAAAATCAAAGCTTTAAATTATGTTATGGTTCAAGCAGTGAAAGTTCTAACGTTTGAAAAACAAATTGAAGTGAAATTAATGAATAAATGGTATGATCGCGAGTTAACTGATCTAAACAGACGCAAAAATAGTCTCTATAAAAGTAGTCAAATGAGTGGTGACTGGAGGCAGTACAAAAGCCTTAACAGACACTACAAAAAACTAATTAAGATTAAGAAAAACAGGTACCTGGAAAGTAAAATCTTGGCTAATAGAAAAAACAATAAGCTTATGTGGAAATATCTAAAAGACACAGTTAATTTAAAAAAAGAGAAAACTCCGATAACAAAAATGGAAATAAATAACATAATACACAGCGATGAAAGAGACATAGCAAATAAACTAAATCAATTTTTCGTGAACAGTATACAAAATATTAATAATGAGATTGAAATAGTGGCAAATAACTTTAACCATGATTATACTGTACACATATACTTCGAGTTCACGGAAGTGACAGCTGATACTGTAGCAAAAGTTGTTAAACAGTTTAAACACAAGATAGGTGGCAAGAAACTTTTGACGGATGGTGTTGTAAAAGACTCAGTTGAATACACAGGATACTTTTATGCTGATATAATTAATGAGAGCTTTGGAACTGCTACCATGCCAGATTGTTGGAAACTTACTACGGTAACGCCAGTTTATCAGGTTTTCGAAAAAAACACTCATGTGAGACGGTTTTAAATTCAATTGTTTTTGAGTGGAAAAATCAACTAAATGAAAGAAACTACGTAATTGCGGTATTTTTGGACCTAAAACGAGCTTTCGAAACTGTATCTCACCAAATTATGATGGATAAACTGTATAGTATCGGCATAAGAGACAAAGCGCTGGACTGGTTTAAAAGTTATTTCTCCAACCGACGTCAACAAACATTAATTAATGGTACTTCTATATCAAGTGAAGAAGCTGTTAATATCAGCCTTCCACAAGGATCGATACTTGCACCAATACTTTTTAAAATATATATAAATGACATAGTCAAAGCAGTAAACCATTGTGATATCAAATTGTTTGCAGATGATACCCTTATTATGATAAGCGATAAAAATCTCAATGTAGCTATTGAAAAAATTTAATCAGATTTAGATAGTGTATATCTCTAGATATGCCAAAATAAATTAAAGATAAATGCTGATAAGACCAAATATATGATCTTAAGTAGAACACTTATTAGTAATACAAATGAACTAAAAATCGGAAACTGCAAAATTATGGAAGTAGATAAAATAAAATACCTAGGTATAGTTATTGATAATAAAGTGAAATTCGAAGATCATGTAAACGACTTGAAGCAAAAGATTGCACAAAAGATAGGCTTTTTATACAGATCATGTAAATTTGTTTCAAAAAAGCATAAAATTCTTGTATATAGAACAATCGTGGAACCTCATTTTAATTACTGCCCTACCATATTGTTTTTAGGGCAGATAGTGTGATAGACAGTTTACAAAAAATGCAAAATAAAGCGATGAGGTTTATTCTAAAGAAAAAATACGATACTCCGACAAGAGAAATGCTAAACGAATTGCAATGGCTTAGTGTAAAACAACGGATCCTTTTCTTTGTGATGATTTTTATTTTTAATATTAAAAAAGGTGATCTACCAGAGTATTTGAGCAACAATATTGTATATCAAAGAGACGTTCACAATATTAATACAAGAAATAAAAATAGCTTCGGACTTCCGCTCTTTACAACGGAAAGAGGACAGCTTAACTTGTTTTATAAAGGTCTAAAAAGATTTAATGAGCTTCCTGTAGAAATTAGAAACTGTGAAGACTTAAATATGTTTAAAAATAAATTATACTTATATTGTCGCACAACTGTGATACGATAGAGATTTCATATTACATGTGATTAGTTTATATGTTGTAAATCTAGGCATAAAAGCTGTAATAATAATAATAAATAAATAAATAAATTAATTAATTAAAGGTATTAATGAGGGTTTTAAAAGCGAGTAGCCCTTAGATGTATATGTGAAGGCGTTCTCGCGATATCGACCAAAATGTGGACCAGGTGATCCAGAAAATCATCTGTCGGGTACTGCTAATTTTTATACTCAGTTGAGCAGAGCTCACAGAGTATATTAAGTTTGATTGGATAACGGTTGGTTGTACATATATAAAGGAATCGAGATAGATATAGACTTCTATATATCAAAATAATCAGGATCGAAAAAAAATTTGATTGAGCCATGTCCGTCCGTCCGTCCGTCCGTCCGTTAACACGATAACTTGAGTAAATTTTGAGGTATCTTGATGAAATTTGGTATGCAGGTTCCTGAGTACACATCTCAGATCGCTATTTAAAATGAACGAAATCGGACTATAACCACGCCCACTTTTTCGATATCGAAAATTTCGAAAAACCGAAAAAGTGCGATAATTCATTACAAAAGACAGCTAAAGCGACGAAACTTGGTAGATGAGTTGAACTTATGACACAGAATGGAAAATTAGTAAAATTTTGGACAATGGGTGTGGCACCGCCCACTTTTAAAAGAAGGTAATTTAAAAGTTTTGCAAGCTGTAATTTGGCAGTCGTTGAAGATATCTTGATGAAATTTGGCAGGAACGTTACTTCTATTACTATATGTACGCCTAATAAAAATTAGCAAAATCGGAGAAGGACCACGCCCACTTTTAAAAAAAAAATTTTTTTAAAGTAAAATTTTAACAAAAAATTTAATATCTTTACAGTATATAAGTAAATTATGTCAACATTCAACTCCAGTAATGATATGGTGCAACAAAATACAAAAATAAAAGAAAATTTCAAAATGGGCGTGGCTCCGCCCTTTTTCATTTAATTTGTCTAGGATACTTTTAACGCCATAAGTCGAACAAAAATTAACCAATCCTTTTGAAATTTGGTAGGGGCATAGATTTTATGACATTAACTGTTTTCTGTGAAAATGGGCGAAATCGGTTGATGCCACGCCCAGTTTTTATACACAGGCGTCCGTCTGTCCTTCCGCATGGCCGTTAACACGATAACTTGGGCAAAAATCAACATATCTTTAATGAACTTAGTTCACGTGCTTACTTGAACTCACTTTATCTTGGTATGAAAAATGAACGAAATCCGACTATGACCACGCCCACTTTTTCGATATCGAAAATTACGAAAAATGAAAAAATGCCATAATTCTATACCAAATACGAAAAAAAGCATGAAACATGGTAAGGTAATTGGATTGTTTTATTGACGCGAAATATAACTTTAGAAAAAACTTTATAAAATGGTTGTGACACCTACCATATTAAGTAGAAGAAAATGAAAAAGTTCTACAGGGCGAAATAAAAAACCCTTAAAATCTTGGCAGGTATTACATATATAAATAAATTAGCTGTATCCAACGGATGATGTTCTGGGTCACCCTGGTCCACATTTTGGTCGATATCTGGGAAACGCCTTCACACCACTCCCTTTTAAAACTCTCATTAATACCTCTAATTTGATACCCATATCGTACAAACTCATTCTAGAGTCACCCCTGGTCCACCTTTATGGCGATATCTCGAAAAGGCGTCCACCTATAGAACTAAGCCCCACGCCCTTTTAAAATACTCATTAACACCTTTCATTTGATACCCATATCGTAAAAACATATTCTAAAGTCACCCCTGGTCCACCTTTATGGCGATATCTCGAAAAGGCGAACACCTATAGAACGAAGGCCCACTCCCTTTTAAAATACTCATTAACACCTTTCTTTTGATACCCATATTGTACAAACAAATTCTAGGGTCACCCCTGCTCCACCTTTATGGCGATATCTCGAAACGGCGTCCACATATGGAACTAAGGATTACTCCCTTTTAAAATACTCATAAACACCTTTCTTTTGATACCCATATTGTACAAACAAATTCTAGGGTTACCCCTGGTCCACCTTTATGGCGATATATCGAAACCGCGTCCACCTATGGAACTAAGGATTACTCCCTTTTAAAATACTCATTAGCACCTTTCATTTGATACCCATATCGTGCAAACGCGTTCTATAGTCACCTCTGGTCCACCTTTATGGCGATATCTCGAAAAGGCGACCACCTATACAACAACCACCACTCCCTTTCAAAACCCTTATTAATACCTTTAATTTGATACCCATATCATACAAACATATTCTAGAGTCACCCCTGGTCCACCTTTAGGGCGATATTTCGAAACGGCGTCCACCTATAGAACTAAAGCCCACTCCCTTTTAAAATACTCATTAACACCTTTCGTTTGATGCCCATATTGTACAAACAAATTCTAGGGTCACCCCTGGTCCACCTTATGGCGATATCTCGAAACGGCGTCCACCTATGGAACTAAGGATTACTCCCTTTTAAAATACTCATTAACACCTTTTTTTTGAAACCCATATCGTACAAACGCATTCTAGAGTCAACCCTGATCCACCTTTATGGCTATATCCCTAAATGGCATCCACCTATAGAACTATGGCCCACTCCCTCATAAAATACTCTTTAACGCCTTTCATTTGATACACATTCCAGGGTTTCCCTCGGTTCATTTTCCTACATGGTTATTTTCCCTTATGTTGTCACCATAGCTCTCAACTGAGTATGTAATGTTCGGTTACACCCGAACTTAACCTTCCTTACTTGTTTTATATATGCAATACCACTAACAGTATTCCTGCCAACATTCCAAGGGCTGTTGATTTCGCCTTGTAGAACTTTTTCATTTTCTTCTACTTAATATGGTAGGTGCCACACCCATTTTACAAAGTTTTTTCCAAAGTTATATTTTGGGTCAATAAACCAATTTAGTTACCATGTTTCATCCCTTTTTTCGTATTTGGTATAGAATTATGGCATTTTTTTCATTTTTCGTAATTTTCGATATCGATAAAGTGGGCGTGGTTATGGTCGGATTTCAGCCATTTTTTATACCAAGATAAAGTGAGTTCAGTAAAGATATATCGGTTTTTGCTCAAGTTATTGTGTTAACGGCCGAGCGGAAGGACAGACGGTGGACTATGTATAAAAACTGGGCGTGGCTTCCACCGATTTCGCCCATTTTCACAGAGAACAGTTAACGATGAAAATTTCAAAATGGGCGTGGCTCCGCCCTTTTTCATTTAATTTGTCTAGGATACTTTTAACGCCATAAGTCGAACAAAAATTAACCAATCCTTTTGAAATTTGGTAGGGGCATAGATTTTATGACATTAACTGTTTTCTGTGAAAATGGGCGAAATCGGTTGATGCCACGCCCAGTTTTTATACACAGGCGTCCGTCTGTCCTTCCGCATGGCCGTTAACACGATAACTTGGGCAAAAATCAACATATCTTTAATGAACTTAGTTCACGTGCTTACTTGAACTCACTTTATCTTGGTATGAAAAATGAACGAAATCCGACTATGACCACGCCCACTTTTTCGATATCGAAAATTACGAAAAATGAAAAAATGCCATAATTCTATACCAAATACGAAAAAAAGCATGAAACATGGTAAGGTAATTGGATTGTTTTATTGACGCGAAATATAACTTTAGAAAAAACTTTATAAAATGGTTGTGACACCTACCATATTAAGTAGAAGAAAATGAAAAAGTTCTACAGGGCGAAATAAAAAACCCTTAAAATCTTGGCAGGTATTACATATATAAATAAATTAGCTGTATCCAACAGATGATGTTCTGGGTCACCCTGGTCCACATTTTGGTCGATATCTGGAAAACGCCTACACACCACTCCCTTTTAAAACTCTCATTAATACCTTTAATTTGATACCCATATCGTACAAACTCATTCTAGAGTCACCCCTGGTCCACCTTTATGGCGATATCTCGAAAAGGCGTCCACCTATAGAACTAAGCCCCACGCCCTTTTAAAATACTCATTAACACCTTTCATTTGATACCCATATTGTAAAAACATATTCTAAAGTCACCCCTGGTCCACCTTTATGGCGATATCTCGAAAAGGCGAACACCTATAGAACGAAGGCCCACTCCCTTTTAAAATACTCATTAACACCTTTCTTTTGATACCCATATTGTACAAACAAATTCTAGGGTCACCCCTGCTCCACCTTTATGGCGATATATCGAAACCGCGTCCACCTATGGAACTAAGGATTACTCCCTTTTAAAATACTCATTAGCACCTTTCATTTGATACCCATATCGTGCAAACGCGTTCTATAGTCACCCCTGGTCCACCTTTATGGCGATATCTCGAAAAGGCGACCACCTATACAACAACCACCACTCCCTTTTAAAACCCTTATTAATACCTTTAATTTGATACCCATATCGTACAAACATATTCTAGAGTCACCCCTGGTCCACCTTTAGGGCGATATTTCGAAACGGCGTCCACCTATAGAACTAAAGCCCACTCCCTTTTAAAATACTCATTAACACCTTTCGTTTGATGCCCATATTGTACAAACAAATTCTAGGGTCACCCCTGGTCCACCTTTATGGCGATATATCGAAACCGCGTCCACCTATGGAACTAAGGATTACTCCCTTTTAAAATACTCATTAGCACCTTTCATTTGATACCCATATCGTGCAAACGCGTTCTATAGTCACCCCTGGTCCACCTTTATGGCGATATCTCGAAAAGGCGACCACCTATACAACAACCACCACTCCCTTTTAAAACCCTTATTAATACCTTTAATTTGATACCCATATCGTACAAACATATTCTAGAGTCACCCCTGGTCCACCTTTAGGGCGATATTTCGAAACGGCGTCCACCTATAGAACTAAAGCCCACTCCCTTTTAAAATACTCATTAACACCTTTCGTTTGATGCCCATATTGTACAAACAAATTCTAGGGTCACCCCTGGTCCACCTTATGGCGATATCTCGAAACGGCGTCCACCTATGGAACTAAGGATTACTCCCTTTTAAAATACTCATTAACACCTTTTTTTTGAAACCCATATCGTACAAACGCATTCTAGAGTCAACCCTGATCCACCTTTATGGCTATATCCCTAAATGGCATCCACCTATAGAACTATGGCCCACTCCCTCATAAAATACTCTTTAACGCCTTTCATTTGATACACATTCCAGGGTTTCCCTCGGTTCATTTTCCTACATGGTTATTTTCCCTTATGTTGTCACCATAGCTCTCAACTGAGTATGTAATGTTCGGTTACACCCGAACTTAACCTTCCTTACTTGTTTTATATATGCAATACCACTAACAGTATTCCTGCCAACATTCCAAGGGCTGTTGATTTCGCCTTGTAGAACTTTTTCATTTTCTTCTACTTGATATGGTAGGTGCCACACCCATTTTACAAAGTTTTTTCCAAAGTTATATTTTGCGTCAATAAACCAATTTAGTTACCATGTTTCATCCCTTTTTTCGTATTTGGTATAGAATTATGGCATTTTTTTCATTTTTCGTAATTTTCGATATCGATAAAGTGGGCGTGGTTATGGTCGGATTTCAGCCATTTTTTATACCAAGATAAAGTGAGTTCAGTAAAGATATATCGGTTTTTGCTCAAGTTATTGTGTTAACGGCCGAGCGGAAGGACAGACGGTGGACTATGTATAAAAACTGGGCGTGGCTTCCACCGATTTCGCCCATTTTCACAGAGAACAGTTACCGTCATAGAATCTATGCCCCTACCAAATTTGAGAAGGATTGGTAAATTTTTGTTCGACTTATGGCATTAAAAGTATTCTAGACAAACTAAATGAAAATGGGCGGAGCCACGCCCATTTTGAAATTTTCTTTTATTTTTGTATTTTGTTGCATCATATCATTACTGGAGTTGAATTTTGACTTAATTTACTTATACACAATAAAGATATTAAATTTTTTGTTAAAATTTGAATTAAAAAAGTTTTTTTTTTAAAAAGTGGGCGTGTTCTTCATCCAATTTTGCAAATTTTTATTTAGCACATATATAGTAATAGTAGTAACGTTTCTGCCAAATTTCATCATGATATCTTCAACGACTGCCAAATTACAGCTTGCAAAACTTTTAAATTACCTTCTTGTAAAAGTGGGCGGTGCCACGCCCATTGTCCAAAATCTTACTAATTTTCTATTCTGCGTCATAACTTCAACCCATCTACCAAGTTTCATCGCTTTAACCGCCTTTGGAAATGAATTATCGCATTTTTTCGGTTTTTCGAAATTTTCGATATCGAAAAAGTGGGCGTGGTTATAGTCCGATATCGTTCATTTTAAATAGCGATCTGAGATGAGTGCCCAGGAATCTACATACCAAATTTCATCAAGATACCTCAAAAGTTACTCAAGTTATCGTGTTAGGGGACAGACGGACGGACGGACGGACGGACATGGCTCAATCAAATTTTGTTTCGATACTGATGATTTTGATATATGGAAGTCTATATCTATCTCGATTCCTTTATACCTGTACAACCAACCGTTATCCACTCAAAGTTAATATACTCTGTGAGCTCTGCTCAACTGAGTATAAAAATAGGTAGGTACTTTGTGTGAGGATCCAAAGTTTCACGTTTTTTGTGGTCTGCATGTAAAACTTATGACTACGAATCACGTATCTCAACAATATATGACGTAAACGTAAGTATTTTATGAAATTTTATGAAATTTTAAGCTTCTAGCCGTAAAAAAGGGGCAAAAATATCAGTTTATATGGGGTATATAATATATATACCACCGATCTCTATGATTTTTTCAGACAACAAGATATGCTATATACGAATGCATTTGGTGAAATTTGAAGCTTCTAGGTGTTAAAATGGGGCAGAAAGTGCGAAAGGTTTCTTATCTGAACAATCGGTTATATGAGATATATACTATGCTAGCAGACCAGGCAGACGTTGTTCTGCCATATATTTGGTCTATCTGCATACATTTTAATAAGCTATTTTCATCCAACTCTGCCCTACCCCTCTACACTTTTTCCTAATCTTTTTATTCACTCCTCCCTCCGCCTTTTTCGCTTCATCTCCATCTTCGTCTCATTCTTTCTCTTTCTCAGTCTCCTTCTCCCTTTTCTCTTCTCTCAAGTTTTTCTCCTTCTTCTTCATCTCTTATTTCCAGTCCCAGAGGGTGGTATGTATTTTGTTCCACTCCCACTCCGAGTCGCAGTCTCAGTCCCAGTCCTAGTCCTAACCCAATCCCAGCCCGTCTCTGGTATACTTGCCGAAAAAAAGCATCGTAAATATTAATATAGGCAAATTTATATACGAAATTTCAGGCAAATCGAATAGGACGTATGTAAATAGGTATGTGGGTATTATTAATTCTTGCCTTTATTTCGGCTTCGCATGCATATTTATCAGTTTTGCCAGGTTGATGCGACTAAATCGAATATCACAATGAACTTTAGAGCTCTCAGCAACAGCTTAAAACTTACTCTGTATTATGGCGCACATCAACAGCATCAATTTGATGCCCATAATATAAAAACTTATTCTAGATGTATCCGGGTCCATGTTTTGGCCTATATCTCCAGACCGTAGTCACCCAGGGGTGTAAAACTTACTCTGTACTATAGCACTCATCAACAGTTTTCATTTGATATCCATATTGTAAAAACACATTCTAGGGGTACCCGAGTCCACGTTTTATGCTATATCTCGAGACCCTAGCCTCCCAGTTGTATGAAAATTGTCCTGTACTACAGCACTCATCAACATTTTTCATTTGATATCCATATTGTATAAACATATTCTAGGGGTACCCGGGTCCACGTTTTGATCTCAAGACCCTATGCTCGTAGCGAACAAAAAGGTAGACTTGGGCCGATTCTCAGACCTACCCAATATGCTCACAAAATTTGATGAGGATCGGTTCAGCCGTTTCGGAGGAGTTAAGCCTCTAACACCGTAACAGAAGAATTTTATATACCTATTGAATTTTTTCAAAAAAAAAATCATAACTCAAGAATGGCTAAACGGATTTGGGATTTCAAAATCAGCTAACCATCATCTCTCCTTCCTGTATCTTTTCTAAAAATTTCATGGCAATCTTTCTATCCGTTCTCAAGTTATGAGTGACAATCAAAATGTACATTTCTTTTTAACACGCTTTTATTAGCTTGGCCTGTATGTAACGGAATCTTTGAGCTTAATTTTCACCGGTTTCTAGAAGTCTGATTAATTTGAAACTTTGCATACGTATCAAGGACCGATGACAATGCATTAATGTGATGGTGTGATGACATAAGGTCAACGGCCATAAGGTCAATTGGCCTTATTACCACTTCGAATGGCCATAACTTTGATTGAAACTTTGTGGTGACATAAGGTAAACGGCCATAAGGTCAATTTGCCTTATTACCACTTTGAATGGCCATAAGTTTGATTGAAACTTTGCACACGTATGAAGGCTCGACGACAATGCAATAATGTGATGGTGGGGTGACATAAGGTTACAGGACATAAGGTCAATTGAACTTATAACCACCCCAAATGGCCTTAGATTTGAAACCTTGCACATAATGCGAAAAACGCATAACTTCATTAACACGCTTTCATTAGCTTGGCCCGTATGTAACGGAATCTTTGAGCTTAATTTTCACCAGTGTTTAGAAGTCTGATTAATTTGAAACTTTGCAAACGTATCAAGGACCGATGACAATGCATTAATGTGATGGTGTGTTGACATAAGGTCAACGGCCATAAGGTCAATTGGCCTTATTACCACTTTGAATGGCCATAAGTTTGATTGAAAATTTGCACACGTATCAAGGGTCGATGACAATGCATTAATGTGATGGTGTGGTGACATAAGGTCAACGGCCATAAGGTCAATTGGCCTTATTGCCATTTTGAATGGTCATAAGTTTGATTGAAACTTTGCACGCGTATCAAGGCTCGATGACCATGCAATAATGTGATGGTGGGGTGACATAAGATTAACGGACATAAGGTCAATTGAACTTATGACCTCCCCAAATGGCCATAGACTTGAAACCTTGCACATAATGCGAAAAACGCATTCCTTTATTAATGATAGAAGTGGATGCATGGCACATCTACGAAAGAGCATACTGGAGCCCTTTTTTAACACGCTTTTATTAGCTTGGCCTGTATCTATGTAACGGAATCTTTGAGCTTAATTTTCACCGGTTTCTAGAAGGCTGATTAATTTGAAACTTTGCAGACGTATCAAGGACCGATGAAAATGCATTAATGTGATGGCGTGGTGACATAAGGTCAGCGGCCATAAGGTCAATTGGCCTTATTACCACTTTGAACGGCCATAAGTATGATTGAAACTTTGCACTCGTATGAAGGGTCGATGACAATGCATTAATGTGATGGTGTGGTGACATAAGGTCGACGGCCATAAGGTCAATTAGCCTTATTACCACTTTGAATGGCCACAAGTTTGATTGAAACTTTGCGCACGTATCAAGGCTCGATGACAATGCAATAATGTGATGTTATGGTGACATAAGGTCAACGGCCATAAGGTCAATTGGCCTTATTACCACTTTTAATGTCAATAAGTTTGATTGAAACTTTGCACACATATCAAGGGTCGATGGCAAAGCATTAATGTGATGGTGTGGTGACACAAGGTCAACGGCCATAAGGTCAATTGGCCTTATTACCACTTTGAATGGCCATAAGTTTGATTGAAACTTTGCACACGTATTAAGGCTCGATGACAATGCAATAATGTGATGGTGGGGTGACATAAGGTTAACGGTCATAAGCTCAATTGAACTTATTACCACCCCTAATGGCCATAGATTTGAAACCTTGCACATAATGCGAAAAACGAATTCCTTTATTAATGATAGAAGTGGATGCATGGCACATTTACGAAAGAGCATATTGGAGCCCTTTTTTAACACGCTTTTATTAGCTTGGCCTGTATCTATGTAACGGAATTTTTGAGCTTAATTTTCAGCGGTTCCTAGAAGTCTGATTAATTTGAAACTTTGCACACGTATCAAGGACCGATGAAAATGCATTAATGTGATGGTGTGGTGACACAAGGTCAACGGCCATAAGGTCAATTGGCCTTATTACCACTTCGAATGGCCATAAGTTTGATTGAAGCTTTGCGCACGTATCAAGGTTCGATGACAAAGCATTAATGTGATGGTGTAGTGACATAAGGTCAACGGCCATAAGGTCAATTGTTCAAGTAGCCTTATTACCACGGCCATAAGTTTGATCGAAACTTTGCACACGTATCAGGGCTCGATGAAAATGCATTAATGTGATGGTGTGGTGACATACGGTCAACGGCTGTAAGGTCAATTGGCCTTATTACCACTTTGAATGGCCATAAGTTTGATTGAAACTTTGCGTACGTATCAAGGACCGATGACAATGCAATAATGTGATGGTGGGGTGACATAAGGTTACAGAACATAAGGCCAATTGAACTTGTGACCACCCCAAATGGCCATAAATTTGAAACCTTGCACAAAATGCGAAAAACGCATTCCTTTATTAACACGCTTTTATTAGCTTGGCCTGTATGTCACGGAATTTTTGAGCTTAACTTTCACCGGTTTCTGGAAGTCTGATTAATTTGAAACTTTGCATATGTATCAAGGACCGATGACAATGCATTAGTGTGATGGTGTGGTGACATAAGGTCAACGGCCATAAGGTCAATTGGCCTTATTACCACTTTGAATGGCCATAAGTTTGATTGAAACTCTGCACACGTATCAAGGCTCGATGACAATGCAATAATGTGATGTTGGGGTGACATAAGGTTACAGGACATAAGTCCAATTGAACTTGTGACCACCCCAAATGGCCATAAATTTGAAACCCTGCACAAAATGCGAAAAACGCATTCCTTTATTAACACGCTTTTATTAGCTTGGCCTGTATGTAACGGAATTTTTGAGCTTAATTTTCACCGGTTTCTGGAAGTCTGATTAATTTGAAACTTTGCATACGTATCAAGGACCGATGACAATGCATTAATGTGATGGTGTGGTGACATAAGGTCAACGGCCACAAGGTCAGTTGCCCTTATTAACACTTTGAATGGCCATAAGTTTGATTGAAACTTCGCACACGTATCAAGGCTCGATTACAATGCAATGATGTGAAGGTGGGGTGACATAAAGTTAACGCACATAAGGTCAATTGAACTTATTACCTCCGGAAATGGCCATAGATTTGAAACCTTGCACATAATGCGAAAACGGCATTCCTTTATTAATGATAGAAGTGGATGCATTGCACATCTACGAAAGAGCACACTGCCCTTTTTTAACACGCTTTTATTAGCTTGACCTGTATCTATCTATGTATCTATGTATCCATGTATGTATGTAACGGAATCTGGAGTGGAGCCGAGAGCCCTGGTAATGCAGAGCTCCGAACTCCGTTGCACCTTTTGAAGCATTTTAAGATAGGTACTTTTAGCTAGTGCAGGCCCCAGACCAAGGCACCATAAAGAAGAATCGGGCGCACAACTGCTGTGTAAATACAGTACGTCACTGTATCCACAGGAGGTGCCAATTTCCCTCTTGCAGGTGAACAGCTCTGCTGCTGCCTTCTTGGATTGCTCCACTATATGGTTACTCCATAATAGCTTCCTATACAGAATGACTCCCAAATACTTGACTTGATCGCTAAACGCTAAGAACGTACCCCCAATTCTTGGCGATGTAAGATTTTGTACTTTGTACCTCCTCGTGAAGAGAACAAGCTCGGTCTTATTCGGGTTGGCTTCCAAACCTGTGGCTGGTTGTACACCTGGAGCAGCTCTAGGATGTCAGCTGCGTCCGTTGGCGTCACTGGGACCCAGGCTCTTGCCCTTGGCCGTGAGGGGATATCACGCGCCTCCACTACGTTGAGGCGCGCGCCCGGAAATACCACCCCTATCAACGTGACGGCGGTCCTATAGAGGTTGGCCGACCTGGCGTCGTCACAGGCAATTAGCTTGATATTGCCCTGGAACCACCCTGCATCGGTGTAAGATGGCGGTGGACCAGGGTTGTCTTTTTAACCTTAACGGCCACCGTAGCGAGCGCGGCCTCGATCCACTTCCACTGTTGTTTCGGGATCCTGCCATCTTCGCTGCTCTCGTCTATAATGCTAATGATCTGCCGACCCTTGGCAATTTCGGCGAAAGACCGCGTCCAGCCTCCCTGCGTCTTGGCCCTTTTCGGTGCCGGGGGGTTGGATTCATCCATGGACCGCTGGCGTTTCGAGGTTTCATCACTCTCGACTAAAACTTTTAAGATTACTTGAACTAAAAAACTAAAAATAAATAATAGTTTAAAAAACTAAAAAAACACGTTTTATAGCAAACCGAACTAAAAAATAGAAAATAATTTTCAATTAAAAAGAGTTTATATAACAGTAGTAGAAGGTCAAACAATCGTTTATAGTTAATTACCTCAAAATAAAATTATAATAAATTTTAAGTTATTAACAGAATAATTTAATTCAGAGTAAAAAGCGTGGGGTGCATTTGACTACATTTCATATCTTTCCTCTCAGATAGTTGCTAATAGAATGATTGTAACATTCAATATCAAGCACCCCACGCTTTTTACTGTGAATTAAATTATTTTGTTAATAACTTAAATTTTATTATAATTTTATTTTGAGGTGATTAATATAAACGATTGTTTGACCTTCTACTACTGTTATATAAACTCTTTTTAATTGAAAATTATTTTCTATTTTTTAGTTCGGTTTGCTATAAAAGCGTGTTTTTTTAGGTTTTTTAAACTATTATTTATTATATATATAGATATACCACCGATCTCTATGGTTTTTTCAGACAACAATTTATACGATATACGTAAGCATTTGGTGAAATTTGAAGTTTATAGCTGTTAAAATGGGGCTGAAATTGCGAAAATATATATATATTTATCTTAATCTATATATATAAAAATAAGTGCACATTTTTGGTGATTCTTTATGACCTGAGACCGGCTCCACCAAATTCAACCAAATTTCTACGGTTCATTTGGCCTATCACGTAGATGGTTTCTGTAAAGCTTGATTGATTTGGTTGAGCGGTTCATGAGATATATCACACCAAGCTACGGCTACGTTTCATACCAATAGATGGTGCTTATTTGCATATTTGCGTTATTTCATGAAATGGAATAGGTGGTGCCTATTTCCATTTGGCATTATTCAATGGAATTGACGTTTCTAGAATTATAATTTGACGTTCGGCGTTTCTCAAGTGAAAACCAAACGAAAAAAGAAGTCATTTGTTTTGTTTTTTTTTCTTCATAAAAACTGTGAAAAAAAAATAAATGAACTGGATTTAAGTAAATTTGGTATATTCTGTGCTTCAGTTTGGTGAGTAATGTCCCACTAAATTTATTAAGTGTGATTTTTTTGTGCCAAAGGAACAACATTGCAATAGAATTGCGTTGCTTTTCTTCAGAAACAACCATGAATACAGTTGAAATAATCTTGGAAATTGCTGACCGACTGCATTCTGATGAAGATGTCATACATTTCGCATCGGCGAATTCATTTTTGGCTGGGATTTTGGCAACAAGAATTCAAGAGTATCGAGGTCATTGCATTTTTTGCGACGAAGCGCTGATCCATTATTTCGGTCAATAATTTATATTTCTCGAAATCAAACCCCCACATTCCGCAAATTTCAACTGGTTCTTTTCAAATGGTCGCTTCCTTACTGAAAATTTACAATATCTCTTCAGTTGAAATAATCTTGGAAATTGCTGACCGACTGCATTCTGATGAAGATGTCATACATTTCGCATCGGAAAATTCAATTTTGGCTGGGATTTTGCCAACAAGAATTCAAGAGTATCGAGTTCATTGCATTTTTTACGACGAAGCGCTGATGCATTATTTCGGTCAATATTTTAGATTTCTCGAAATCAAACCCCAACAGTCCGTAAATTTCAACTGGTTCTTTTCAAATGGTCGCTTCCTTACTGAAAATTCTTAATATCTCTTCATTACACAACTGTCCCAACAAACAACGGTTCGGCGCAACGTGTTCGATCTCCTTTCACGACGAGAAATCAGTTATTGGGAAAACGAATACACAGTTTCGTTGATTGTTGCCATTCAACTTGCAAATTTACGACTACCAAATCTGATAGCCATAAGATTTACATATACAATGTTTCTTCGAAATACGGATAAAGTCAACATTAGAAACATTCTCACCTATTTTCGAATTAATATCGCTACAACTATTTGGTAACCTAACTCATGGATCCCTCGAGTTCAACGAATATATTCACCAGCGTCCCGAAAATTGTTGTTCCTACACATTTACTACCTTTTTTATTTATGTATTTATGATGTGTGCGGCCACCGTGGTGTGATGGTAGCGTGCTCCGCCTATCACACCGTATGCTCTGGGTTCAACTCCCGGGCAAAGCAACATCAAAATTTTAGAAATAAGATTTTTCAATTAGAAGACAATTTTTCTAAGCGGGGTCGCCTCTCGGCAGTGTCTGGCAAGCGCTCCGATTGTATTTCTGCCATGAAAAGCTCTCAGTGAAAACTCATCTGCCTTGCAGATGCCGTTCGGAGTCGGCATAAAACATGTAGGTCCCGTCCGGCCAATTTGTAGGGAAAAATCAAGAGGAGCACGACGCAAATTGGAAGAGAAGCTCGGCCTTAGATCTCTTCGGAGGTTGTTGTACTGATTCATCTGCATCTGATCGAGTTTTCTTAAACAAGAGTATGAACAATGAACATGGCTGCCATTTTGGCAACAGGGATTTTTCCGATAAAATGGAAAGAGATACACCACAACACAACATATCTGTCACATCGCACTTTCGGTGTATATTGACATTAGGTCTTTTTGTTATGAACTATGGAGAATCAACACATGTGTTCAATATTAATGTAGTTTTCGATTCATCATTGAGAATTCCTTCATTTTCAATTGAATTCCTCTCAATATTTATAATACATTGGAAATTCCTTCTGTAAGTATGTCGTATCGTTGAACAAAAATATAGTAGAAAATTGTGGCAATGATGTATCATGTTTTTCTCTTCAAAAATAATTTTTTCAAATGTTCTTTCTTCGTTTGACAAAAAACAT
Organism: Eurosta solidaginis; assembly: GCF_040869045.1. Lineage (NCBI taxonomy): Eukaryota > Metazoa > Arthropoda > Insecta > Diptera > Tephritidae > Eurosta > Eurosta solidaginis. The sequence continues at coordinate 160,668,808 of NC_090324.1, read as the reverse complement.
TTAGTGATTTCAACTGTATCTAATCGTGCGCACGTGTTTTATTGTGTTTTCCATCCAATTTTTGCACGGTTTGTATTTTTGTTTTGTCTTTGGACATATACGTGTGGGTGTATTTCGACCGCGCATTTTTTTTTGCACATGTGCTTTTCTTAAATTAAATTTCTTGCGTTGAACATGGAGTTTTAGTGAATTTTTTTCCTCTCTCTTGAAGAAAATACCTCGAGCCAGATGTCAAAATATCGGTCGACGTACGCGTAGTGCTAACATGTTACTTCAAAGAAGAGCGCAAAGTATTGATGACCTGTCACAACAAAATGAAATACGACGTGAACGATATGCACGAAATAGATCTGCAGAACCACAGCGGCAAAGAAATCCAGCACGACCAACACAAATACGACGTCGTGTTCTAGAAAATATGTATCATAACGATCCACAAATTGATTACAGTATGCATGGATATATTGGATTAATGAGTGTGATATGTCCACATTGTGAAGCAGCTAAGTTTCTTGGCGATCCATTGCACTTATTGATTTTTGGAGGATCACCAATGTCGAAGCGTTTTATGAATCATATAAAAGAATACAATTCGTCATTTCAAATGACTTCTTTTGGTTCTACAAAAATTATAAGAGACAACTTTATGCCGACATTTAAGGTGATTACTTCATGTGGAATATCTAATTGTTCTGTGGATCTAGGAACAGTTTCAGGATTCTGATCCAACATCAAATTACATTGCATACACATTAAAGATTCAAGGTCAGAGTTGGATGAACGTTGCACAATTGACTCACATACAAAACGAGCGATTATTTGCGATCTTCAAATATTTTTTCATTAGAGCAATGAATTCGTGAAATTGTTCAAAAGAGCAGATAAAATGTCTTTTGGTGAGCATGCCAGAAGATTTAATGTACCGACGATTGATGAAGTGGCAATTGTAATTGTTGGCGATCAGTTTCAGTCCCGCGATATTGTACTTCATCGTAGAAATGAACAATCACATCGTGTTTCGGAGCTTCATCGCAGTTACGACGCATTACAATATCCAATTCTACATTGGAAAGGTGAAGATGGTTATCACATTAATATACTAATGATAGATCCAAGAAGCGGTAAATAATATACCAATTATATTAATCAGATATTAAATAAAAACTAAAATTTAAAATCAAATAACATATTTTTTACAGGTTGAGATGTTCAAAAGAAAGTTATTGCGATGAATTATTATTCTTATCGATTGATGATTCGTGCACAAGAACAAAATTACATTCTGAAATGTGGTAAACTTTTTCACCAATACATTGTAAACATGTATGCAAAAATTGAAACTAAACATCTCAATTTCATCCGATTCAATCAAGCCAAATTGCGATCTGAAGAGTACATACATTTGCAAGATGCAATAGCGAATGATGCAAATGTGAATGATATCGGACGTCTGACGATATTACCAGCTTCTTATATTGGTAGTCCACGCCACATGCACGAAAATGCACAAGATTCTATATCATATGTTCGAAAATACGGCCGTCCAGATCTTTTCATCACTTTTACGTGTAATCCGATGTGGAACGATATAAAAAGTAATTTGTTCGACGGTCAGTCACCAACAGATCGACACGATGTTACAGCACGTGTATTCCGGCAAAAATTGAAGGCACTGATGGAATTTAATTGTGAATTTATGCATTTTTGGAAAGGTACAATGTTAGATGTACTCGATTGAATGGCAAAAAAGAGGTTTGCCACACGCACACATATTGATATAGCTGGTACGTAAAATAACACCGGACGAGATTGTTAGCGTCATATCAGCCGAAATATCAGATCAAATCATCGATCCAGAATTATTTGAAGTGGTAACAAAAAACATGATTCACGGTCCATGCGGTGAAATAAATATGAATTCACCATGTATGATCGATGGGAAATGTTCAAAGCCGTACCCGAGAGCATTAATTTCCGATACCATAACAGACAATGACGGATATCCATTGTATCGACGTCGATCATTTGAAAATAATGGTAAAACGGCGATAATAAAAGTGCGTAATCAGGACATCGAAGTTGACAATGGTTGGGTCGTGCCATATCCACCGATACTGTCAAAAGTTTTTCAGGCTCACATAAATGTTGAGTACTGTAACTCAGTAAAGTCTATCAAATACATTTGTAAATATGTGAATAAAGGGAGTATATGGCTGTTTTTAAAGTAGATGGTCAAAATAGAAATGATGAAATCACTCAATATCAAACGGGGCGATACATAAGCAGTAATGAAGCAGTTTGGCGTATCTTTTCGTTTCCTTTCCACGAAAGACATCATGTTGTTGTCCATTTGGCAGTTCATCTGGAGAATGGTCTACGAGTTTATTTCACTACTGAGAATGTAAAGCAGAGAGCAGCACAACTACTTTAACTGTTTTTTTTTTCAATTTTGTGAAATCGTAACATCTGCCAGAAATTCGATTTATGTTGATATACCGCAATTTTACACCTGCAATGCATCATTGAAAAAATGTCAACGGCCTAAACAAGGAACACCAGTTGATGGACATCCAGATATTTTGAAAACAGATGCCTTGGGCAGGATGTATACGGTACATCCCAACAATGCTGAATGTTTCTATTTGCGAATGTTGTTGGTAAACGTTCGAGGACCAAAATCATTTCAGGATTTAGGAACAGTTCACGGTCATTTTTGTCAGACACATCGCGAAGCATGTCAGCTCTTGCATTTGTTAGAAGATGACACTCATTGGGACGCAACACTTCATGATGCATCGATTTTATCTCATCCACAGCAAATACGAATGCTATTTTCGATTATAATATCAACATGCATGCCATCGAATCCAATTGAATTGTGGAATAAATATAAAGATTACATGACTGAAAATATTTTAATTCGGATGCGTCGTAGAGCCATGGATCCTGATTTGCTGATTACATTGTGTATTTACAATGAAGTTTTGATAATAATTGAAGGTATTTGTCTTGCGATTGCCAATAAAGCATTGGGGCAGTTAGCTTTGATTTCACCAAATCGTCCAATGCATGATTTATTTGATCGAGAATTGCAGCGTGAACAACAATTCGAGTGTGACGATTTACGTACATTTTTTCAATCCAACATCACCAAATTAAACAATCAACGAAAGCATATATATGAGAATTATCATGCAAGCTGTTTCTGATAACAAAATGTTTGTTATTTAATTGATTTTAGCAACTATTCGATCACAACATAAAATTGCTTTGGCACTCGCTTCTTCTGGAAATGCTGCAACTTTATTGGATGGAGGACGAACAGCTCATTCAGCTTTAAAATTGCCATAGAATATACAGGTGCTTGGAACTCCAACCTGTAACATATCTAAAAATGCATCGATGGCAAAAGTTTTGCAACAAGCAGCGGTCATTCTATGGGATCAGTGTACAATAGCAAACAAAAAATCATTGGAAGCATTAAATCGAACGATGCAAGAATTACGTGGAAACCGAAGGCTTTTTGGTGGTGCTTTAATTTTATTGCCAGGTGAGTTTCGACAAACATTTCCCGTTATTCCACGATCAACACCGGCAGGTGAGATCAATGCATGTTTAAAGTCTTCCCTTTTGTGGCCATACGTGAAAAAATTAACATTACACATAAACATGCGTGTTCAGTTGCACAATGATCAGTCTGCAGAGCAGTTCTCGAAGCAATTGTTAGAGATCGGAAATGGCAAAATTGCAATCGACAAAACAAATGGTTTGATTACATTGCCAAACAATTTTTGTACAATTATCCAATGAAAAGAAGAACTAATTCAACGAGTGTTTCCAAATATTGTTCAAAATTACATGAGCGCGCAATACTGGCACCTAAAAATGTATATGTCAATGAAATCAATCATCAAATTCTGAAAAAATTGCCAGGTGTGGTGACTACATACAAGTCAGTGGATAGCGCAATGAATCAAGATGACGCGGTGAATTATTCAGTTGAATTTTTGAATTCATTGGAACCGTCTGGTATGCCACCGCATTGTTTAAATTTGAAGGTCGGCTCATCAGTTATTTTATTACGGAATTTATATGCACCAAAATTGTGTAATGGAACAAGCCTGAATGTAAAAAATTTCATGACGAATTTAAATGAAGCAACAATACTGTTCGGCAGAGCGAAAGGTGAAATTGTGTTTATACCGCGAATCCCACTGATACCAACAGACATGCATTTTAATTCAAGCGTTTTCAATTTCCAGTGCGCCTGTCATTTGCTATGTCAGTCAACAAGACGCAAGAACAAACGCTTCGAATATGCAGATTGAATTTGGAGGAACCGTGATTTTCGCACGGACAGCTATACGTTGCCTGTTCCATAGTAGGCATTCCAAATTGTTTGTTTATTCATATCCCAGATGGAAAAACGAAAAATGTAGTGTATCCAAATGTTTTGGATTAAGAATTGAAACAAAGATTAAACAAGTAAGGACGGGACTGTCGTCGGCTGTGCCGAAGACTTCATACCTTTCCAACAGACATTCATTTTAATTCAAGCGTTTTCAATTTCCAGTGCGCCTGTAATCTGCTATGTCAGTCAACAAGGCGCAAGGACAAACGCTTCGAATATGCGGATTGAATTTGGAGGAACCGTGCTTTTCGCACGGACAGCTATACGTTGCCTGTTCCAGAGTAGGTTTTCCAAATTGTTTGTTTAATCATACCTCAGATGGAAAAACGAAGAATGTAGTGTATCTAAACGTTTGGGATTAAGAACTGAAATAAATATTTAAAAAAATTCTATGATATTTTATTCTTTTTCCAATATTTCTATTGGTGTAGCGAAGCACACCGGCGTCCCGCTAGTACTATATATATACAATATATACCACCATATATATGTTATATATACCAGCGATCTCTATGATTTTTTCACTCAACAATATATGCTATATACGTAAGCAACTGGTGAAACTTGAAGCTCATAGCTGTTAAAATGGGGCAGATATTGCGAAAAGTTTCTTATCTGAACAATCGGTTGTATTAGATATATATTATATATACCATCGATCTCTATAATTTTTTCAGACAACAATATATGCTATATACGTTAGTATTTGGTGAAACTTGAAGCTTTTAGCTTTTAAAATGGGGCTGAAATTGCGAAAATATATATATCTATATATATAAAAATAACTATACATATAAAAATAACTTTATAACTTGAGACCGGCTCCACCAAATTCAACCAAATTTCTACGGTACCTTTGGGCTATCACGTAGATGGTTTCTGAGATATATTACACCAAGCTACGGCTACGTTTCATACCAATAGATGGTGCTTATTTGCATATTTACGTTATTTCATGAAATGGAATAGGTGGTGCTTATTTCCATTTTGCATTATTCAATGGAATTGACGTTTCTAGAATTATAATTTCACGTTCGGCATTTCTCAAGTGAAAACCAAACTAAAAAAAAGAAGTCATTTGTTTTGTTTTGTTTTTTTTTCATAAAAACTGTGAAAAAAAATGAACTGAATTTAAGTAAATTCGGTATATGCTGGGCTTCAATTTGGTGAGCAATGTCCCACTAAATTTTTTTAAGTGTGATTTTGTTGTGTCAAAGAAACAACATTGTAATAGAAACAACCATGAATACAAATGAAATAATCTTGGAAATTGCTGACCGACTGCATTCTGATGAAGGTGTTATACATTTCGCATCGGCAAATTCATTTTTGGCTGGGATTTTGGCAACAAGAATTCAAGAGTATCGAGTTCATTGCATTTTTTACGACGAAGCGCTGATGCATTATTTCGGTCAATATTTTAGATTTCTCGAAATCCAAACCCGACATTCCTCAAATTTCAACTGGTTCTTTTCAAATGGTCGCTTCCTTACTGAAAATTTACAATATCTCTTCAGTTCAAATAATCTTGGAAATTGCTGACCGACTGCATTCTGATGAAGGTGTTATACATTTCGATTCGGCAAATTCATTTTTGGCTGAGATTTTGGCAACAAGATTTCAAGAGTATCGAGTTCATTGCATTTTTTACGACGAAGCGCTGATGCATTATTTCGGTCAATATTTTAGATTTCTCGAAATCAAACCCCAACATTCCGCAAATTTCAACTGGTTCTTTTCAAATGGTCGCTTCCTTACTGAAAATTTACAATATCTCTTCATTACACAACTGTCCCACAAACAACGGTTCGGCGAAACGTGTTCAATCTTCTTTCACGACGAGAAATCACTTATTGGGAAAACGAATATACAGAATCGTTGACTGTTGCCATTCAACTTGCAAACTTACGACTACCAAATCTGATAGCCATAAGATTTACATATAAAATGTTTCTTCGAAATACGGATCAAGTCAACATTAGAAACATTCGCCCACCTGTTTTCGAATCAATATCCCTCGAGTTCAACGAATATATGCATCAGCGTCCCGAAAATTGTTGTTCCTACACACTTACTAACTTTTTTACTCTGATGCCTTAAGAATAAAAAAATAAAAAAACAAGTAAGGAAGGCTAAGTTCGGGTGTAACCGAACATTACATACTCAGCTGGGAGCTTTGGAGACAAAATAAGGGAAAACCACCATTTAGAAAAATGAACCTAGGGTAACCCTGGAATGTGTTTGTATGACATGTGTATCAGATGGAAGGTATTAAAGAGTATTTTAAAAGGTAGTGGGCCATAGTTCTATAGGTGGACGCCATTTCGGGATATCGCCATAAAGGTGGAACAGGGGTGACTCTAGAATGTGTTTGTACGATATGGGTATCAAATGAAAGGTGTTAATGAGTATTTTAAAAGGGAGTGGGCCTTATTTCTATAAGTGGACGCCTCTTCGAGATATCGGCATAACGGTGGACCAGGGGTGACTCTAGAATGTGTTTGTACGATATGGGATTCAAATGAAAGGTGTTAAAGAGTATTTTTAAAGGCAGTTGGCCTTAGTTCTATAGGTGGATGCCTTTTCGAGATATCGCCATAAAGGTGGACCAGGGTGACTCTAGAATGTGTTTGTACGATGTGGGTATCAAATGAAAGGTGTTAATGAGTATTTTAAAAGGGAGTGGGCCTTAGTTCTATAGGTGGTCGCCTTTTCGAGATATCGACATAAAAGTAGACCGGGGGTGATTCTAGAATGCGTTTGTATGATATGGGTATCCAATGAAAGGTGTTAATGATTATTTAAAACGTAGTGGCCCTTAGTTCTATAGGTGGACGCCTTTTCGAGATATCACCATAAAGGTGGAGCAGGGGTGACTCTAGAATGTGTTTGTACGTTATGGGTATCAAATTAAAGGTATTAATGAGGGTTCTAAAAGGGAGTGGTCCTTAGTTGTATATGTGAAGGCGTTTTCGAGATATCGACCAAAATGTGGACCAGGGTGACCCAGAACATCATCTGTTGGGTACCGCTAATTTATTTATATATATAATACCACGAACAGTATTCCTGCCAAGATTCCAAGGGCTTTTGATTTCGCCCCGCAAAACTTTCTCATTTTCTTCTACTTAATATGGTAGGTGTCACACAGATTTTACAAAGTTTTTTTCTAAAGTTATATTTTGCGTCAATAAACCAATCCAATTACCATGTTTCATACCTTTTTTGGTATTTGGTATAGAATTATGGCATTTTTTTCATTTTTCGTAATTTTCGATATCGAAAAAGTGGAAGTGGTCATAGTCGGATTTCGCCCATTTTTTACACCAATACAAAGTGAGTTCACATAAGTACGTGAACTAAGTTTAGTAAATTGATATTAGAGAAAAATTGTAAGTTTACAAACGGCGATGGTTACTAGGACATGTTTCTGAATTTCACTTCTTCATCAGCTAGCTTTTCGGGAGCTGAGCGTTGAACTCGAATCTCCAACATTCATATCAGTGCAAATGCAGATGCCTTTAGCTGCTAAGCCATATGAATGTCCCGTTGTTCTCTGTACAATTAGTTTCTAATAGTTGCCTTTTTTGTTTATATTCCTTTTGATCACCATGTAGGCACATACACTCTATATGTAGTTTATTCCTAATGGTGTGGATATGATTTTTAGGCGCGCTTTTGAAAGCTTAGTAACATTTGTTCGGATCTTTACAGTATTTGTTTTTAATACTTCCGCTGTTACTATTATATCAATATGATCATATGTATTTAATTAGCGAGCTTTGCTCATATTGCTTTATACAATGGTTTTTGTAATTGATATTAGAGAAAAATTGTAAGTTTACAAACGGCGATGGTTACTAGGACAGCGGAAGTATTAAAAACAAATACTGTAAATATCCGAACAAATGTTACTAAGCTTTCAAAAGCACGCCTAAAAATCATATCCACACCATTAGGAATAAAGTACATACAGAGTGTATGTGCCTACATGGTGATCAAAAGGAATATAAAAAAAAAGGCAACTCTTAGAGACCAATTGTACAGCGAACAACGGAACATTCATATGGCGTAGCAGCTAAAAGGCTTGCACTGATATGAACGTTGGAGACTCGAGTTCAACGCTCAGCTCCCGAAAAGCTAGCTGATGAAGAAGTGAAATTCAGAAACATGTCCTAGTAACCATCGCCGTTTGTAAACTTACAATTTTTCTCTAATATCAATTACAAAAACCATTGTATAAAGCAATATGAGCAAAGCTCGCTAATTAAATACATATGATCATATTGATATAATAGTAACAGCGGAAGTATTAAAAACAAATACTGTAAATATCCGAACAAATGTTACTAAGCTTTCAAAAGCACGCCTAAAAATCATATCCACACCATTAGGAATAAACTACATACAGAGTGTATGTGCCTACATGGTGATCAAAAGGAATATAAACAAAAAAGGCAACTCTTAGAGACCAATTGTACAGCGAACAACGGAACATTCATATGGCGTAGCAGCTAAAAGGCTTGCACTGATATGAATGTTGGAGACTCGAGTTCAACGCTCAGCTCCCGAAAAGCTAGCTGATGAAGAAGTGAAATTCAGAAACATGTCCTAGTAACCATCGCCGTTTGTAAACTTACAATTTTTCTCTAATATCAATTACAAAAACCATTGTATAAAGCAATATGAGCAAAGCTCGCTAATTAAATACATAAGTTTAGTAAAGATATATCGATTTTTGCTCAAGTTATCGTGTTAAGGGCCGAGCGGAAGGACAGACGGTCGACTGTGTATAAGAACTGGGCCTGGCTTCAACCGATTTCGCCCTTTTTCACTGAAAACAGTTATCGTCCTAGAATCTAAGCCCCTACCAAATTTCGCAAGGAGTGGTAAATTATTGTTTGACTTATGGCATTAAAGTATCCTAGACAAATTAAATGAAAAAGGGCGGAGACACGCCCATTTTGAAATTATCTTTTATTTTTGTATTTTGTTGCACCATATCATTACTGGAGTTGAATTTTGGCATAATTGACTTATATACTGTAAAGTTATTAAATTTTTTGTTAAAATTTGACTTTAAAAATTTTTTTTTTTTAAAGTGGGCGTGGTCGTTCTCCGATTTTGCTAATTTTTTTAAGCATACATATAGTAACAGAAGTAACGTGCCTGCCAAATTTCATCATGATATCTTCAACGACTGCCAAATTAGAGCTTGCAAAACTTTTAAATTACCTTCTTTTAAAAGTGGGCGGCGCCACGCCCATTGTCAGAAATTTTACTAATTTTCTATTTTGCGTCATAAGTTCAACTCACCTACCAAGTTTCATCGCTTTATCCGTTTTTGGTAATGAATTATTGCACTTTTTCGGTTTTTCGAAATTTTCGATATCGAAAAAGTGGGCGTGGTTATAGTCCGATATCGTTCATTTTAAATAGCGATCTGAGATGAGTGCCCAGGAACCTACATACCAAATTTCATCAAGATACCTCAAAATTTACTTAAGTTATCGTGTTAACGGACAGACGGACGGACGGACGGAGTGACGGACATGGCTCAATCGAATTTTTTTCGATACTGTTGATTTTGATATAGGGAAGTATATATCTATATTATTATATATATTATTATATATATATATCTATATTACTATATATATATACTATATATACCACCGATATCTATGATTTTTTCAGACAACAATATATGCTATATACGTAAGCATTCGTTGAAATTTGAAGCCTCTAGCTCTTAAAATGGGGCAGTAATTACGAAACGTTTCTTATCTGAACAATCGGTTGTGGGGGATATATACTATATATAGACTGATCTCATCCATTTTTTCAGACGACAATATGTGCAATATACGAAAGCAAATGGTTATAAATTGAGGAAGATATGACAAAAATCCTCTTTTTCTGAAAAATCGGTTGCATGGAAGATATATGATATAGTGGTCCGATGCGGCCGGTTCCGACAAATGTCTAATCTTACACCTAAATACACCCGCTCATCAAAATTGTGTCAAGATATCTAGTGACTAGTTTGCATACAAACAGACAGACGGACATGTCTAAATCAACTCAGCTCTTCATCCGGATTTTTTCGGTATACTTAATGGTGGGTATATCTATTTTCCTTTAAGGACTTACAATTTTGGGATTCGTGACGAAATTAATATACCATTTAATTTTCATGAAAGGTATAAAAATAGGTAGGTACTTTGTGTGAGGATGCAAAGTTTAACGTTTTTTGTGGTCTACATGTAAAACCTATTACTACGAATCACGTATCTCAATAATATATAACGTAAACGTAAGTATCTGATGAAATTTGGTGAAATTTTAAGCTTATAGGCGTAAGAAAGGGGCAAAAATTACAATTTTTATGGGGTATATAATATATATACCACCGATCTCTATGAATTTTTCAGACAACAATATATGCTATATACGTATGCATTTGGTGAAATTTGAAGCTTCTAGCTGCTAAATTGGGGCAGAAAGTGTGAAAAGTTTCTTAACTGAACAATCGGTTGTATGAGATATATACTATATATGCCACGATCTCTATGATTTTTTCAGACAATATACGCTATATACGTAAGCATTTGGTGAAATTTGAAGTTTCTAGCTGTTAAAATGGGGCTGAAATTGCGAAAATATATGTATACTATATATATATATATTGTATATATACAATATATACCACCATATATATACTACTAGCTTTACCAGACGCACGTTGTAACGCCCGAGATCGAATGGATGTTGCGTTATTTTTTCTGTTTTGTTTGTCGATAATTTAATTTATTGTTCTGTAAATTTAATTGAATTTTGTACGCATATTTGGTGAAATTTTCTGTTAAAACATTTTATTCTTTTATCTTATTTTATATTGTTGTATTGCTTTTACCGCTGATGATTGTTGCTTTGATTACATTCCGAAGAAGCATGACTGGTGAGCCAATTTTCAAAGTTGATATATGCGCAGGCATTCCTTTTGGTTCTAAGGAGTATAGAAATTCAGTTGGATAATTCACAATTTTATCTTCATCTGTAACTGTGTCGCTCTATATATATTTCGTCACTTCACCAGGAAATTGATTTTGAAAGCGATTATTGATTTTGTTAACATGATCATTTTTGGGAGCTAAGATAGTTCTTTCGCAGAGCCAAAAAACCAAAACATTTAAATTTAAAATTCTTAATTCTGAAATATGAAAAACTTTCGTCTTGATCGAAGGAACATCGAGCCAAAATTTGGTGATGATCGAAGTATGGCAAACACGTTTTCATAGGGAACACACACACAGAATTTGATTTTTATAGAAGATGTAGATAGACTGAAGCTAAACAATTTTTTTAACAGCGGCAGATTACTAAACGTCCAAAAGGCATAACAGCTAAACTCAACAATGCAGTCAAACTTTGGGTGTTAAAATAACTTAAGTTTGTACGGCAGCCATAGTTTTTCCCCATTCCACATTTTACTGGAAGCTTTAGGATTTAACGTCACATAGCTCCTTACCAATTTTAATTATCCTACCATTACGACATCCAGATATGTGCAGTATAATATATTCCATTTGTAATGGATGTGCCACGCCCCCTTTTTCCCAATTCCATATTTTCTTGGTGGTGTTAAGGATTGACCTCAAATAACTCCTTTCTGAATTTCAATGTTCTGGCATGTACACCTTCAAAGTTATGCAGTAACAAAGATTCCATTAGAATGGGAGGTTCCACGCCCCCTTTTTCCCAATTCCGTATTTTCTTGGCGGTGTTAGGGATTGACCTCATATAACTCCTTACTGAATTTCAATGTTCTGGCATGTATACCTTCAAAGTTATGCAGTACCAATTCCGCCTTTTCTAGGTGGTGTTAGGGATTGACCTCATATAACTCCTCATTGAATTTCAATGTTCTGGCATGTATACCTTCAAAGATATGCAGTACCAAAGATTCCATTTGTATGGGAGGTGCCACGCCCCTTTTATATATCGAAATCATTTTTAGCTTAAAACCTTCCCGTTGATCGAAGGAACCTATAACCAAAATTTGGTGATGATTGAGGTGTGGGAAATACGTTTCCATATCGAACACACACACACACACAGAATTTGATTTTTATATATATATGGCTAAACCAATTTGGGATTTCAAAATCAACTAACCATCACCTCTCCTTCCTGTATCTTTCCTAAAAATTTCATGGCAATCTGTCGAGCCATTCTCGAGTTATGGAGTGACAATCAAAATGTACACTTCTTTTTATATATATAGATATATACCACCGATCCTATGATTTTTACACACAACAATATATGCTACATACGTAAGCAACTGGTGAAATTTGAAGCTTATAGCTGTTAAAATGGGGCAGGTATTGCGAAAAGTTTCTTATCTGAACAATCGGTTGTATGAGATTGTAATATCTAATATATTCAGTTTGTTTGATGTGAACTCTCTTTAATGCAGAAAATGTTAACCATTGTAAATACTCAACTATTGTGAGCAGAACAATGAAAAGCGTCGGTATGTTATTGTGACTAACTGAATAAAGAATTCAATTGGTATTGAACTAACGGAGTGAACAGTTGCTTTAATTACTGCAGCGTCAGGTGTGGTAACGAAATACCTACTAATTTTTGCAAATTACATCATTAATAACTTCCGACAAAGCTCTTCCGAATAAATACATTTTAACATGGAAAAATCGACAATGAACGCATCGCAACGATACTTGCCGACGCGGGAATACAATTATGCAGGTCGGCTTCAGAAGGAGAAATTAGGAGTCTGCTTCAGGATATAGTTGGTACACCACCGAAAAAAACAAAATATCGGTAAGCACGTAGAAGCTGGTGCTGATAAATCAGAAGCCCAAACCAAGCAGTCGCCAGAAAATGATGTTGGTGTGGGCGAAAATGAAAATGGCGACACTCGTGAAAGCGTACCCGAAGGTAACCTCAAAATTTGCGAAGCAGAAAATAATTATGATACGGCGGCTGCGAGCAGTTTAGAAATGCAGTTGGAAATGTTAAAGTTTAAAAACAAACTAATGAGTCAACAACGGCATACATGTACTCGCTGAAAGACATAGAAGTGCTTGTTCCGAAATATAGCGGTTATGATGACGGCAATATCGGCAAATGGATAGACAATTTTGAATACGCAGCAGATACATATGGGTGCAACGACAGTCGAAAACTTCTTTTGGCTCGTCAATTGCTTAATGGAAGCGCAAAAATGTTGGCTGAGATCGTCGTTGCTCGAACATGGGGTGAACTAAAAACACGTTTATTGGCAGAATTCCGCAAAACACCTAGCTATAGAGAAACAATAAAAAATCTAGAGGCCCGACGTTGGAATAAGGGCAAATATAGTATGTTGCGCTATGTGTTGTCCATGCAAAAGATTGCTAGTAACAGCTCAATAAAAGACAATGACTTGGTAGAATTCGTCATTGAGGGACTACAAGATAAAACTGCTTGCGTTTCAGTGTTATATAACACAAGCACACTTGAAGAATTAAAGAAGACATTGCCAAAATATGAAAAATTAATCAACAACATGAGTAGATAAGTAGGGAAACCAGAACGTAACCAGCAAAATAGGTGCTACAATTGTTCAGCATACGGATATTTTTCAGCCGACTGTAAGAAGCCGAAGTGCCAAACAGCATCTTGTTTCATATGCGGAGACACAAACCACTTTCAAAGAAATTGCCCTAAAAAAGTAGTTGGCGCTGCTTTCAATGACGGTCAGTGGGAGGAAGCAGAGTGCACAGGAACGGTGAGTGTTGCTTTAAACAAATCTTTCAGAACATATCCACAGTTTAGTTTATTTTCTTGTATGTTTGACACGGGTAGCCCCACTAACTTTATCAGGAGATCCCTCATTAAAAACCAATACATAAATAAGCAGTGAAGGAATTTCACAGTGATAGGCAATACAAAATTGAAGTGTTACGCAAACATAAGATTACCAACAAAATTAAACAATGAATTAAAATATTTAAGTTTTTACGTATTCGCAGACGATGCTATGCCATTCCCAATTATCTTGGTAAAAGATTTTTTAACTTTATATAAAATATTTCTTTGTGCAAAACCTCTTAAAAATAAAATTGAATTAAAGTCTCATAAAAACGTAAAAAATCTGGTAGTTACTAAAGTGAATGATGAGGGCACGGATAACGCTTGGGTAGGTAATAGTATTCGGGAAATTTGCAGTATCGAAGGTTTTGAAAACGAGGCAAATATTAACCCAACTTTGCCTCTATATTGGAAAAAAAATGTCGAGCAAGCGATTAAACAAACATACTTACAAAGTAGCTTGAGCAAACCAATACAGTGCGAATATAAGGCAAATATTCACTTAACTTCCGACACTCCTATATCGTGCTTTCCAAGGGAAAAAAGTGTTTAGTTTACTAGATTTGAAGTCGGGATTCTACCAAATTAAAATGGACGAGCAATCAGTTAAGTATACATCATTTGTTGTCCCAAACGGACAATACGAATTTTTGCGAATGCCATTTGGCTTAAAAAACGGGCCAGCTATATTTCAACGTTCCATAAACCAGGTTTTGATAGAATTCATAGTAAAAACCGAAATAATTGTATATATGGACGGTATTTTAATGGCAAATTCAAAACTAGAGGAACATATTAAGTTAGTTAAAAGGGTGTTAACTCATTTAAAAAAGTATAATCTTGAATTAAAACTAGAGAAATGTAAATTTGCATATTACCAAATAGAATATTTGGGGTATCGAATATCAAGCTATGGAATAAAGCCATCAGATACTCACATTAAAGCTATATCAGAATATCCATACCCGAGAAACCAAAGAGATTTTCAATCATTTCATGGATTGTGTTCATACTTCAGGAAGTTTGTAAAATCATTCTCCGTGATTACTAATCCGTTATACAAATTAATAAAAAAAGATTCCAAATTTGAATTTAATGAAGAGTGCAGGACATCATTTGAAGAACTTAAGTCTAAATTGACGTCATGTCCAATGTTATCAATATATTGCCCGAAAAGAGAAACTGAACTACCATGCGATGCGAGTGCTATCGGGTATGGCGCCATTTTGCTGCAGAAACAAGAAGACAACAAGTTTCATCCTGTTGCCTACTTTTCAAAGCGAACTAACGAAGCCGAATCGCGTTGTCACAGTTTTGAGTTAGAAACTCTTGCAATAATAAATGCCTTACGCCGTTTTAGAATGTATTTAGAAGGTATTAAGTTTGAAATTCTAACAGATTGTAATTCGTTGTGTCTTGGCCGGGCCACAGCTCAGGGATGGTGCCAGTCAAGATATAGTGCAGAAAGAAGAAAAGTTTGTATTAGTTTTAATAATTAAAATAATCCTTATTGAACATAAAGATTGTGCACAAAATTGATAGATATATATATATTTTTAGGTTACCTGTACAATTTGGTTGGTGAATCCGCAACTGCGGCGGGATATGTCCTTTCTCCTTGATGTGTGAAAACAAGTGAAGTAAAAAATTTATAACAGGTCAATACCGCTTGCCAGTCAAACTGTTTATTTATTCCAGCGATGTTCATTTCTATGGTTAACAAAAACAGTTTGACTGGAACTGTTAACCAATATAAGAAAAAGTGCGAGGGTGACCTTTTATGTTTTGAGTTTGGGCTGTTGGCCTAAACATGCCGGCCCCTTGCGACACGCAAGATCTATTTGGACATATTCCTCCGCTGGTTGGCAGAATTTGTTTAAATTAAGCTTAAACTATTTTCAGATCAGGTTCCGTTTGAATTACCTAAAGTCAAAAATTGAAGAAAAATAAATAATAGATGTACATGGTTCGATCTCAGTGGCACATTGATTTTTATTTCATGTATATATGTATAAAATATGTCATTGTTTATGTATATGCATAAGCAGTATTCAAAATTAATTTTTTTTGTAAAAAAAATATGTAGGTATTTGCAATTCATCAAGGCACTCGTTGGAGGGAGGTGCAATGCAAGTGATTCCACTCTCCTTGCGACTATGACGCGCTTGTTGCTTGCGTCGATTCTTCTTGCCTTTTCCATTGTAGCTTTTTTTGGGCGGTTGGAAAGTTTGCATTTCCAATCCACTTGCGATCACCTCATGTCGAAGTAGAGGACGAAAACGGCGCAGTTGGAAAGTTCTCATTTCCAATCCGCTCGTAGAAGGTGGGTGGAATGCAGATAATTCCACTCCACCTGAGGCCTCCGGACGGAAAGCAGACGTTTCCGCTGCAGAGGACTCTGCTTCGACCTCCGATGCGTTAATAGAGAGGGTCGCTTTCCTCATCGGTGGTTCTGGTTTTATCGACGTAGCGAGCGTATTTCGGTTGGCGAGCAATTCTGGTAAGGTAAATTTAGATTTCATCTTATTAGGGGTTGTTGGTGGAAGCAGAGTACAGTATGCGATATATAAATACGCGATGGCTGTATTGTAATGTAGTATAACTGATATTCATTTGTTTTGCAAATGATACCCTCGGACCCCCAAGACAGAAACAACGCCAAACCAAACATTAACATAAAAGATTTTCCAAAACAATATCTAATTTATATATTTCTAAGCATACATAGCATTTATTTTTGATTACTAACTATTTTCTCAAAAATGTAAATGTCCACGTCATGCTTTTCCATATGTGAAGCATGTATCCTTACGGATAATTGAAGATGTTGTGTCAACACCCTTATACTACCGTACTAGTGAATCGATTGTTTGCACTATCGATATATTGCATGTTTCACCAACTTCAGTTCCGAATTAATTAATGGAAATGAAAATAAAAAAAAAAAAGTGGCGCGTGTGATTTTTTGTTTTGTGATTGCAATATATTTGTAATTACAATAACAATTGTACGCGTCCGGGCGAAAAGTGTAAATCGCGACTCTATAGCATTTATCTCGTGTTTGTGAAGTGTATAAGTGTAAAATATACATATGTACATATATGTATATACATATTACAAATAAAAAAGAGGAAAAAAAATGTGATATGATAAAGACCTATGAAAGGTCATGCAAAAATCCTCCACCAAAGCAGAGTAACCAGCAAAGTGAAAAGTGTGTGATTGTGTTTTTTTTGTTTTTTGCAACGATCCGCAATAAAACCATGCGATCGTGGAGTGACAACAAGTGTAGTAGGGTGTGCAGTGGTTTTTTTTTATTGTGAAAGAAAAAAATTTTTTTTTCTTTTAAGTGGTTTTTTTGTGTTGGTTTTTGCTTCGAAAAGCAAAAACTTAATTGCAATATGTTGCATTATGGTGAACCGACAATCCGAAATTTCTCCTCTGTTTTTTTTTTGTTAGAAAATTTTTTGTTCTTTGTTTTTGTTTAGTATTTAAACTTTTTACTTCGAAAAGTTAAAAGGAATTTTGTTATGTGCCGTGCATTATATTAGGGTGTCCTTAATTGAAAAATTTTTATTTCCGTGATTTGTGTACTTATTTTATTTTTGTTTTTATTTTGATAAAAACGGGTGTATGCAATGGAATTGATAGCGATTTTGTTTTATTTAAGTAACGTTGCCTCTGCCCTTGTACTATCCTTTTTTCCGTTTCTTTGTAACAAAAATAAAAAATTATGTTTATGTGAGCACCCTTATATATAATGCATTGGGCAAAAAGAACAAAAAATATTTGTTTGAGGGAAATTTCATTATTTAATATGTGGTTTGCGAAACCACGAACTTTTTTTTGATTGCTTAAGCGGACCCGAAAATTTTTCTTTCATGATTCCATGCAGTCCAATGCACATAGTCATTGTGTACATGTTTGTGCACATGTTTTCGGTGGCGGCTACCCAGTGATAACCTCAATTGTTAGTGAGTGTGTAAAAAAAACGCATTAAAAATTTAAGATTTAATAATAAAAACTGTTCATCAATTGTAGCAAAATATTGTTGCTTTTGTAAATGAAAATCACACCACCCATGTGCGCAAGCATGTACATGTACATATGTAACATTAGGCTGGATCAAAAAAAGAAAATTTTGTTTCCACTATGAGTTTTGTTGAAGTTGATTAGTTTTGGTTAGAAGTTTTTTTTATTGATGTGTGGAGATTTTTTAACTCCGATTGTAGCGTCACTGCTGAAGATTAGGGTCTGTTGTGTTTTCGGTTTCCGCGGTATATGGTGGTAATAATATTAGTTTGGCAATTTTGTTTGTTTGTTCCATTGTCCGAATAAATGTTTCTTGGATATCCTAGTCTAGCTACGAATCTTGAAAGAGTTGCTAGAAATGAGGAAGTGCTCAAATCACTAGTGGCTTCTAAATGTATGGCCTTAGTGGAAAAGCAAACGAACAGACAAACGTAACCCTTTGAGGTACGACACCCGCGCCACCTGTAACTCTTAATATCGAAAGGCCCCGCGGAATCTACCCCTGTATTGGTAAATGCACGCAAAAAGGTGGTGCGTTCTTGAGGTAGAATTCCCATAAGCTGACTTTGAGATCGCTTCTTGAAGATCGTGCAGATCTTACAATTATGAATTACGGATCGCATCATGGTTTTAACTTTTGGTATCCAGTATTGAGTTCTAATGACATATATAACAACGTGTTAAATTCCTCAAAGGTGAACTTGTTGTTTAAGGCCATTTTTTTTAAGTGGCTTTTAGAGCTTTTCACTCCCGCTTCCCATAGTGCCGCCATGTGTGGAGCTCCAGCTGGTATGAAATGCCAATTGAATGCCTGATGGGAATATTTTGACAGGGTTTGATTTCTTGCATCGGCAAGAAATTCCTTAAATTCCGCTTTTAATGCGCGTGATGCACACAAAGTTTGTTCCATTGTCCGAATAAATGTTTCTTGGATATCCTAGTCTAGCTACGAATCTGGAAAGAGTTGCTAGGAATGAGGAAGTGCTCAAATCACTAGTGGCTTCTAAATGTATGGCCTTAGTAGAAAACCAAACGAACAGACAAACGTAACCCTTTGAGGTACGACACCCGCGCCCACTGTAACTCTTAATATCGAAAGGCCCCGCGAAATCTACCCTGTAAATGCACGCAAAAAGGTGGTGCGTTCTTGAGGTAGAATTCCCATAAGCTGACTTTGAGATCGCTTCTTTAAGATCGTGCAGATCTTACAATTATGGATTACGGATCGTATCATGGTTTTAAATTTTGGTATCCAGTATTGAGTTCTAATGATGCGCAGCATTAATTGGTTTTCACCATGGATAGACATTTCATGTACAAACTGAACATACAGACGTGTAAACCTGGATGCACCAAATCGTCCACCCGTTTTCACTACTTCCTCTTGATCAAGATATGGAGTAAGCGAAAGTATTTCGCTTTTAGATCCAATTGGTGTTTTGGATTAAAAAAAAATAAATGTAAGGCGCGATAACCTCCGAAGAGATCTAAGGCCGAGCCTCTCTTCCAATTTGCGTCGCGCTCCTCTTGATTTTCCCTACAAATTGGCCGGACGGGACCTACATGTTTTATGCCAACTCCGAACGGCATCTGCAAAGCAGATGAGTTTTCACTGAGAGCTTTTCATGGCAGAAATACACCCGGAGTGCTTGCCAAACACTGCCGAGGGGCGACCCCGCTTAGAAATATTTTCTTCTAATTGAAAAATCTTATTTCTAAAATTTTGATGTTGCTTTGCCCGGGAGTTGAACCCAGGGCATACGGTGTGATAGGCGGAGCACGCTACCCGTCACACCACGGTGGCCGCCATGGTGGTGTTTTGGATTGCAAGCTTGAAATTTCTGATCCGTAATATTGCTTCTGAGCAAGTTTTATTAAACGGGTTGTTATAGCTTTAATTTCAAATGAGGAAATTAAATAAGATTCAGGTTGACTACAATGTTTATTTTTAGGATGCGTTCTATGAAAAAGCCTGAACATGTATGATATGAGTCTTGAAGCCCTAGGAAGTTTGAAAACCTATTGAGAATATTATTAATATTGCTTCGAATTGCGATTGTATGTACTTGCACGCGTTTTTCTTCAAAATTTGTGGTAAAGGTCAAATCTTGAGTTGGCCACCTTTCCTTCTCTTCCTGGAGCCAAGAAGGATCCTGCCACCACAAAGAATTGTTGCCTAATCCTCGGATAGTATTCCTCTACTGGCTAAATCTGCTGGATTTGTACCTGAATCCACGTGATACCACGATGAACTTCCAACTTTGTCGACGATTTTTGTAATTCGATGCGCAACGAAAGTTGACCATGAGCACGGAGGTTTTCGTATCCAGGCCAGCACGATTGTCGAATCTGTCCACAGGTGAATGTTTTGTTGACCTAAATCAAGGTTAGCGCAGATAGATTCGGTTATTTCCGCTAATAATACAGCTCTGCAAAGTTCCAGTCGAGGAAGTGAGATGGTTTTGACTGGAGCTACTCTTGTTTTTGCCAAAAGCAGATTCACAAATATGCCGTCGTTGGTTTCCACTCTCAAATATACGGCTTCACCATACGCTTTCTCGGAGGCGTCGCAGAATCCGTGGATTTCGACCTTTTCTGTTGGAGAAAAGGATACCCATCGCGGTATTCGTATTTTGTCGATCTCCTTGTACGTATTGGTGAAATTTTTCCACCTGTCTAATGTTGAAGACGAAACGGTTTCATCCCAGCCAGTACGCTCTAACCAGATATTTTGCATAATCATTTTTGCCACTATAATTGTTGGAGCTAGCCACCCTAATGGATCAAAGAGTTTTGCCATAGTAGATAGTATCGCTCTTTTTGTGGGCTCGGTGTTTTCTTCTATGGGTTTTGCTATCAAGTGAAACTGATCGGAATGAGCATTCCACCTAATGCCGAGCGCCTTTACAGTACTTGAATCTTCAAATTCTAAGAAATCTTCGCTCAGTAGATGAGCTTTGGGAATACCCTGTAATATTTCACTGGAATTTGAAGTTCATTTTCGTAATGGAAAACCAGCTGAACTTAAAACCTCTGAAATTTCATCTCTTGCTCTGATCGCAGATGCTATAGTATGCCCTCCCGAAAGAACGTCGTCGACATACATATTTTTTCGTAGGATATTTGAGCCGATTGGATGAGATTTTTCGAAATCATCAGCCAGTTTAAGTAATGTCCTTATTGCTAGATAAGGAGCACAATTAATACCAAAGAGATTTTCAATCATTTCATGGATTGTGTTCATACTTCAGGAAGTTTGTAAAATCATTCTCCGTGATTGCTAATCCGTTATACAAATTAATAAAAAAAAATTCCAAATTTGAATTTAATGAAGAGTGCAGGACATCATTTGAAGAACTTAAGTCTAAATTGACGTCATGTCCAATGTTATCAATATATTGCCCGAAAAGAGAAACTGAACTACATTGCGATGCGAGTGCTATCGGGTATGGCGCCATTTTGCTGCAGAAACAAGAAGACAACAAGTTTCATCCTGTTGCCTACTTTTCAAAGCGAACTAACGAAGCCGAATCGCGTTGTCACAGTTTTGAGTTAGAAACTCTTGCAATAATAAATGCCCTACGCCATTTTAGAATGTATTTAGAGGGTATTAAGTTTAAAATTGTTACAGATTGTAATTCGTTGTGTCTTGGCCGGGCCGCAGCTCAGGGATGGTGCCGGTCAAGATATAGTGCAGAAAGAAGAAAAGTTTGTATTAGTATTAATAATTAAAATAATCTTTATTGAACATAAAGATTGTGCACAAAGTTGATAGATATATACATATTTTTAGGTTACCTGTACAATTTGGTTGGTGAATCCGCAACTGCAGCGGGATATGTCCTTTCTCCTTGATGTGTGAAAACAAGTGAAGTAAAAAATGTATAACAGGTCAATACCGCTTGCCAGTCAAACTGTTTATGTTAACCATACAAATGAACATCGCTGGAATAACCAATATAAGAAAAAGTGCGAGGACTACCTTTTATGTTTTGAGTTTGGGCTGTTGGCCTAAACATGCCGGCCCCTTGCGACACCCAAGATCTATTTGGATATATTCCGCCGCTGGTTCGCAGAATTTGTTTAAATTAAGCTTAAACTATTTTCAGCTCAGGTTCCGTTTGAATTACCTAAAGTCGAAAATTGAAGAAAAATAAATAATAGATGTACATGGTTCAATCTCAGTGGCACATTCATTTTTATTTCATGTATGTATGTATAAAATATGTCATTGTTTATGTATATGCATAAGCAGTATTCATAATAAAGTGTTTTTGTAAAAAAAAATGTGTAGGTATTTACAATTCATCAAGGCACTCGTTGGAGGGAGGTGGAATGCAGGTGATTCCACTCTCCTTGCGACTCTGACGCGCTTGCTGCTTGCGTCGATTCTTCTTGCCTTTGCCATTGTAGCTTTTTTTGGGCGGTTGGAAAGTTTGCATTTCTAATCCGCCTGCGATCACCTCATGTCGAAATAGAGGACGAAAACGGCGCAGTTGGAAAGTTTTCATTTCCAATCCCCTCGTAGAAGGTGGGCGGAATGCAGATAATTCCACTCCAGCTGAGGCCTCCGGACGGAAAGCAGACGTTTCCGCTGCAGAGGACTCTGCTTCGACCTCCGATGCGTTAATGGGGAGGGTCGCTTTCCTCATCGGTGGCTCTGGTTTTATCGAACGTAGCGAGCGTATTTCGGTTGGCGAGCAATTCTGGTAAGATAAATGTAGATTTCATCTTATAAGGGGTTGCTGGAGGAAGCAGAGTACAATATGCGATATATAAATGCGCGATGGCTGTATTGTAATGTAGTATAAACTGATATTCATTGTTTTGCAAATGATTCCCTCGGACCCCCAAGACAGAAACAACGCCAAACCAAACATTAACAGAAAAGATTTTCTAAAACAATGTCTAATTATATATTTCTAAGCATTTATAGCATTTATTTTTGATTACTAACTAGTTTCTCAAAAATGTAAATGTCTACGTCATGCTTTTCCACATGTGAAGCATGTATCCTTACGGATAATTGAAGATGTTGTGTCAACACCCTTATACTACCGTACTAGTGAATTGATTGTTTGCACTATCGATATATTGCATGTTTCACTAACTTCAGTTCCGAATTAATTAATGAAAATGAAAATCAAAAAAAAACGTGGCGCGTGTGATTTTTTGTTTTGTGATTGCAATATATTTGTAATTACAACAAAAATTGTACGCGTCCGGGCGAAAAGTGTAAATCGCGACTCTTTAGCGTTTATTTCGTGTTTGTGAAGTGTTTTAGTGAAACAAAATATACGTATGTACATATATGTATATACATATTGCAAATAAAGAGATGGGAAAAAAAATGTGATATAATAAAGACATATGAAAGGTCATGCAAAAATCCTCCACCAAAGCAGAGTAACCAGCATAGTGAAAAGTGTGTGATTGTGTTTTTTTTTGTTTTTTGCAACGATCCGCAATAGAATCATGCGATCGTGGAGTGACAACATGTGTAGTAGGGTGTGCAGTGGTTTTTTTTTTTATTGTGAAAGAAAAAAAATTTTTTTTTCTTTTAAGTGTTTTTTTGTGTTGGTTTTTGCTTCGAAAAGCAAAAACTTAATTGCAGTATGTTGCATTAGGGTGAACCGAGCGATCCGAAATTTCTCCTCTGTTTTTTTTTGGTTAGAAAATTTTTTGTTCTTTGTTTTTGTTTAGTATTTTAACTTTTTACTTCGAAAAGTAAAAAGGAATTTTGTTATGTGCCGTGCATTATATTAGGGTGTCCTTAATTGAAAAATTTTTATTTCCGTGATTTGTGTACTTATTTTATTTTTGTTTTTAATTTGATAAAAACGGGTGTATGCAATGGAATTGGCAGCGATTTTGTTTAATTTAAGTAACGTTGCCTTTGCCAGTGTACTATCCTTTTTTTGTTTCTTCGTATCAAAAATAAAAAATTATGTTTATGTGAGCACCCTTATATATAATGCATTAGGCAAAAAGAACAAAAAAATATTTGTTTGAGGGAAATTTCATTATTTAGTATGTGGTTTGCGAAACCACGAAATTTTTTTGATTGCTTAAGCAGACCCGAAAATTTTTCTTTCATGATTCCATACAGTCCAATGCACATAGTCATTGTGTACATGTTTGTGCACATGTTTTCGGTGGCGACTACCCAGTGATAACCTCAATTGGTAGTGAGTGTGTAAAAAAAACGCATTAAAAAATTTAAGATTTAATAATAAAAAGTGTTCATCAATTGTAGCAAAATATTGTTGCTTTTGTAAATGAAAATCACACCACCCATATACGCAAGCATGTACATGTACATATGTAACATTAGGCTGGATCAAAAAAAGAAAATTTTGTTTCCACTATGAGTTTTGTTGAAGTTGATTGGAGATTTTTTAACTCCGATTGTAGCGTCACTGCTGAAGATTAGGGTCTGTTGTGTTTTCGGTTTCCGCGGTATATGGTGGTAATAATATTAGTTTGGCAAGTGGTCTTGTGACCTGCCCCCTCTCAGTTCTTATATCCG
Source organism: Eurosta solidaginis (assembly GCF_040869045.1). NCBI lineage: Eukaryota > Metazoa > Arthropoda > Insecta > Diptera > Tephritidae > Eurosta > Eurosta solidaginis. The sequence continues at coordinate 160,643,954 of NC_090324.1, read as the reverse complement.
CAACGCGAACCCGGTTGTCTGATCCAGGGTGTAACCTTATCACACGCCCAAATCTCCATTCGTTGGAAGGAATATTGTCTTCCCGTATAACAACCATATCTCCGACTTGCATATTTGATTTAGGATGCTTCCATTTTATCCGTTTCTGTAGTTCCGAAAGATATTCTGATTTCCATCTTCTGCAGAAGTTTTGATGCAACGCCTTGAGTTTCTGCCAGCGATTGACAATTGAGGCAGTATTTTCATCAATGCTGATTTCCGCTGGTGCAAATAGATGTCCTCCAATCAGAAAGTGTCCTGGTGTTAGAGGCTCAAGGTCAGATGGTTCATTTGAAGCGGGGCTAAGAGGGCGAGAATTGAGACACGACTCAGTTCTGCATAACAACGTGTTAAATTCCTCAAAAGTGAATTTGTTGGGGTGTTAGGATGCGCTCTATGAAAAAACCTGAACATGTATGATATGACTCTTAAAGCCCTAGGAAGATTTGAAAACCTATTGAGAATATCATTAATATTGCTTGAAATTGCGGTTGTATGTACTTGCACGCGTTTTTCTTCAAAATTTGTGGTAAAGGCCAAATCTTGTGTTGGCCACTTTTCCTTCTCTTCTTGGAGCCAAGAAGGACCCTGCCACCAAAAAGAATTGTTGACTAAATCCTCGGCTAGTATTCCCCTACTGGCTAAATCTGCTGGATTTGTACCTGAATCCACGTGATACCACGATGAACTTCCAACTTTGTCGACGATTTTTGTAATTCGATGCGCAACGAAAGTTGGCCATGAGCACGGATGTTTTCGTATCCAGGCCAGGACGATTGTCGAATCTGTCCACAGGTGAATGTTTTGTTGACCTAAATCAAGGTTAGCGCAGATAGATTCGGTTATTTCCGCTAAAAATACAGCTCCGCAAAGTTCCAGTCGAGGAAGTGAGATGGGTTTGACTGGAGCTACTCTTGTTTTTGCCAAAAGCAGATTCACAAATATGCCGTCGTTGGTTTCCACTCTCAAATACACGGCTGCACCACACGCTTTCTCGGAGGCGTCGCAGAATCCGTGGATTTCGACCTTTTCTGTTGGAGAAAAGGATACCCATTGCGGTATTCGTATTTTGTCGATCTCCTTATACGTATTGGTGAAATTTTTCCACCTGTCTAATGTTGAAGACGAAACGGTTTCATCCCATCCAGTACCCTCTAACCAGGTATTTTGCATAATCATTTTTGCCACTATAATTGTTGGAGCTAGCCACCCTAATGGATCAAAGAGTTTTGACATAGTAGATAGTATCGCTCTTTTTGTGGGCTCGGTGTTTTCTTCTATGGGTTTTGCTATGAAGTAAAACTGATCGGAATGAGCATTCCACCTAATACCGAGCGCCTTTACACTACTTGAATCTTCAAATTCTAAGAAATCTTCGCTCAGTAAATGAGCTATGGGAATACCCTGTAATATTTCACTGGAATTTGAAGTCCATTTTCGTAATGGAAAACCAGCTGAACTTAAAACCCCGGAAATTGCATCTCTTGCTCTGATCGCCCTCCCGAAGGAACGTCGTCGACATACATATTTTTTCGTAGGATATTTGAGCTGATTGGATGAGATTTTTCGGAATCATTAGCCAGTTTAAGTAATGTCCATATTGCTAGATAAGGAGCACAATTAATACCAAATGTCACCGTTTTGAGCTCATACATACTTATTTGATCATCTGGACTTGAGCGGAAAACTATTCTTTGGTATCTTGTATGATTATCATCTACTAGGATTTGCCTATACATCTTCTCAATATCGCTATTGAAGACGTATCTGAAAATTCGCCAGCGAAGAATTAATGTTGGTAGATCAGCCTGAAGCACAGGACCAGGAAGAAAAACATCGTTCAGGCTGACACCATTCGAAGAGCGTGAAGAAGCATTGATAACAACTCTAACTTTGGTAGAGATGCTTTCTTCTTTTATTACTGCATGATGTGGTAAATAGTAATTATGGACTGCATTGGCCGATTGAATCGAATCTAATCTTGGCATATGCCCCATAGTCTCGTATTCTAGTATGATTCTATTGTACTCTTTCTGTAAAGCGAGATTTTTTCTAAGTCGGGTTTCATTTTTATAGAATTGAGAGCACGCTATTCTTAATGATGGACCTAGATTTATCTCTCCTGGGAATTCTGACCTGAACGGAAGCGACACAATGTATCTTCCGTCAGAATTCCGCTGCGTTGTACGTTGATACAATTCCTCAAAAAATGTATCTTCTAATGTGGAGGCTTTAGCTTTCGCTGTGTCTTCGAGCTCCCAAAATGACCTTAGCTGTTTGTCTAAAGCCACTTAATTGTAAAAGGATACCCGATTCTGATTGGTTGGACTGGCTGCATCAGCACGACCAGTCAGTATCCAACCAAAGACAGTTTCTTGAGCTAAAAGAGTGCTAAGAAAATTTTTTTTTGATACCGTCTAATATGATTTGCGGATAAATATCCCCGCCCAGAACGAGATCAACTGGCTCATTCACGAAGAAACGTTTATCAGCAAGCACGAGATCAGGGAATGATTGTTGTGTTAATGCACTAACATCGCATGTCGGCAAATTACCTGTCAAATGTGGTAGAACTAGAACTGAAGCGTCAATAGATATCAGTGGGTCAACTGGGGACCGCAACTGAATGGCGCATGCCTCTTTTACCTGCGCAGAAACTGAATTATTGATGCCCGAGACTTGAGCATGCATCTTTCGAGTTGGCAGGTTGATTCTTCGTCTGAGTCTTTCAGTGATAAAAGAGCATTCAGATCCCGAATCTATGAGAGCTCTGGCCGAAAAATCTGTACCATTATACACAAGTATATCTATCCCGTCCAACAGGACGGATTTGAAGATTTGATAGCTAGAATTAATGATGATTTGCAATCAATCTCTATTTGGGCCAAATGTAATAATTTGAGTCTTAACGCAAAAAAAACCAAAGCCATATGTATTTCACACAGGTCGAATTGTGAGGAATTCTTTCCCCCAATAATTTTAGAGGACTCGTCTATAAATTTCGAGTCAGTTGTAACTAGCCTTGGTTACAAAGTTAATTTATACCTTGGGTGCTCCGATTATATAAACCAAATCATATCTAGAATTTATTTCATTCTAAGAAAGCTGTGGTACACAGCTAACTTCGTCCCGCAGAACACAAAATTACGTTTGGTGAAAACCTTTATAGTTCCACTCATTTCTTATGGCGAACTCATCTACGGGCACCTAGATAGCGCATCTGAGCGAAAACTTGCAATGGCCATAAACAGCTGTGCAAGGTATGTGTTTTGTAGGCGTAAGTATGACCACATCTCACAATTTAGTTACAAGATACTCGATTGCAATCTGAATTGCTACTTGAAGTACCGTAATCTTATATATATGCATAAACTCATTAATATGAGAAATCCAAAGTACCTTTTTGAAAAGTTGGCTTTTGCGCATTCGATTAGAACACGCCACCTCATCGTACCAAAACATCATTATAATATTTCGCGAACGTTTTTTGTCAGTGTTGTCAAACTCTGGAACTCTTTACCAAACAAAATTAAATCGATAACAAATCCCAGGCGCTTTAAATTGGAAGTGTTTAAGTTTTTAAATATCTAAATATTTCTTCCTATTTGTTTTTTTTTTTTACTTTTTCTTTCTTATGACCTTAATTTCTGTTTTTCATATTTTAAGGAATAAATCTTTCTAAACCTAAAATATTTGTTATAAGTTGTTAATTATGATTTAAATTAATGCAATTTTTTATGATATGCATATACAGTAATTATTAATGGTATTAGATATTATTATTATTATTTATATATGAAACTATTGTAAATTAATTAGTGATGATGGGCTTAAAAGACATTAGTCTTACGCTCAACAAACGAGTCTTATAAATAAATTGAAATTATAATGAATGGAGACGCGAGCTGTGCCTAGTAAAACCCCATTACTGGTATTAATAAAATTAGATTTTACAGTAGTTTTATTTTGCTGCTTTTTTTGTCTTGCAGATTCATTTTGAGATTGAGCTTGCTTTGAAGTGCACGGTTGCTCATCCGATAAATCTGCAGAATTATTTGCCTGTGTAGGTTTTGCCTTACTTGTCTGTAAATGCAGAAGGGTATTATGTCTTAAATGGCAGTTGCTGCAATTGTGCACACTTGTGCATTTTGACACTGAATGCCCCGATGACAGAGAGTTTAGGCAGAAATGATTTCTTTTTATGAAAGCAAGTCTTTCATTCGTGTACAAATTTTTGAACTTTGCAACGCATAAATTTTGTGATCATTGCTTTGACACATTTTACAAGTGCCTTTAGCTACACTCGCTCGGAAAGCGCCAAGTTTCTTTGGGGGATGTTCAGAGGCCTGCTTTGAGTTTTGTACCTTTTGAGGTTTTGTACTCTTTGTACCTCTTAAACCTGAGACTTATTCTAACGTTTGAAAACGATTTGTCAGAAATCGGTCCATATCCGCCCACTTGGAAGTTTCTGTCTTGTTTTCTACGGACTGTTCCCACAAAAGGGTCACATCAGGAAGCTTAGCTGAACATAAATATGTAATAATTGGATCCCAATTAGATATGGCAACATGATGACTTACTAACGAGGATATGCAATTATTTATGTCCCTTTGTAATCTTTTGATTGAATTACCACATTCAGTTTCGACTGATTGAAGGTTGAAAAGAATCTTTAATTGGGTATTGACTAATATTCTCTTATTTTCATACCTGTCGCACAAATTTTTCCAAGCTATATCAAAACTATCATTCGTCAATTCGCATTTCTTAACGATTTCTCTGGCTTCACCTTGGGTTTTTTGTATGAGATATTATAATTTTTGTACTGGCAACAGGCTTTTATTTAGAATATAAATGGCCGTGAACATCTCACGAAAAGTTGGCCATGACAAATAATCACCTTTGAATATATCAGTATCGCAAGGTGCTAAATGCAATTTCCTTCTCTGCCTTCTCAAATTTTTCCGGCAGGTCATTAATTTTTGTCATGCACCGCACAAAAACGGTATAGCATGATTTATTTTTCTTTCTAATTGCAGTAACGTCTTTAGCGGTAATGTCCTCGGCCCCTAGCAGATCATCGAAAGCAGCTTTGGCTTTATCTCACATGGACTTCAACTCCTGCTGCTGAATTTTCAGGGAATTTTTGGAGTGGTCGCTTGTGGGTTTGCTTAAGAATTCGATGTCGAATTCAATTACGGTGTCTGCTAGGCGGTTATATGCTTCCATATTGAACATTTTTTTTAAAAATTGGAAACAATGAATATTTCCAAAAATATTAAATGCACAGAGTCAGTGTCTGTGGAATACCCCACAATGCTAATATAAATTAGCTAACGCTTTCCACCAACAAAATCAACCCAAACCAATTAAATGAATTTTGTATAAAATCGTAAATGTAAATATTTATTTGAAAGAAAATAAACTCAAATTTAATACTTTTAAAAGTGAAAAAACAGTGGACTGTATATAAAATATACGTATGTGTAAATATAAGTGTTAAGAAAAAATTATTGATATTTATGTATGTGTGCGTGTATATATGTAGCACAGTATTATTTAATTCAAACGCAAGTGAAAAACTGAGCAGAAGTTGGAGGAAAAATGTTCCGTCCACTAAAATGACGCTCAAATTAAATTGTTTGTTTTATAAAATGAATTTAATGTTAAAGCCAATAAATACATTTTAACATGTAAAAAATCGACAATGAACGTATCGCAACGATACTTGCCGAAGCGGGAATACAATTACGCAGGTCGGTCTCAGAAGGAGAAATTAGGAGTCTGCTTCAGGATATAGTTGGTACACCATCGAAAAAAAAAACAAATATCGGTAAGCACGTAGAAGCTGGTGCTGATAAATCAGAAGCCCAAACCAAGCAGTCGCCAGAAAATGATGTTGGTGTGGGCGAAAATGAAAATGGCGACACTCGTGAAAGCGTACCCGAAGGTAACCTCAAAATTTGCGAAGCAGAAAATAATTATGATACGGCGGCTGCGAGCAATTTAGAAATGCAGTTGCAAATGTTAAAGTTTAAAAAACAAACTAATGAGTCAACAACGACATACATGTACTTGCTGAAAGACATAGAAGTGCTTGTTCCGAAATATAGCGGTTATGATGACGGCAATATCCGCAAATGGATAGACAATTTTGAATACGCAGCAGATACATATGGGTGCAACGACAGTCGAAAACTTCTTTTGGCTCGTCAATTGCTTAATGGAAGCGCAAAAATGTTGGCTGAGATCGTCGTTGCTCGAACATGGCGTGAACTAAAAACACGTTTATTGGCAGAATTCCGCAAAACACCTAGCTATAGAGAAACAATAAAAAATCTAGAGGCCCGACGTTGGAATAAGGGCAAATATAGTATGTTGCACTATGTGTTGTCCATGCAAAAGATTGCTAGTAACAGCTCAATAAAAGACAATGACTTGGTAGAATTCGTCATTGAGGGACTACAAGATAAAACTGCTTGCGTTTCAGTGTTATATAACACAAGCACACTTGAAGAATTAAAGAAGACATTGCCAAAATATGAAAAATTAATCAACAACATGAGTGGATAAGTAGGGAAACCAGAACGTAACCAGCAAAATAGGTGCTACAATTGTTCAGCATACGGATATTTTTCAGCCGACTGTAAGAAGCCGAAGTGCCAAACAGCATCTTGTTTCATATGCGGAGACACAAACCACTTTCAAAGAAACTGCCCTAAAAAAGTAGTTGGCGCTGCTTTCAATGACGGTCAGTGAGACGAAGCAGAGTGCACAGGAACGGTGAGTGTTGCTTTAAACAAATCTTTCAGAACATATCCACAGTTTAGTTTATTTTCTTGTATGTTTGACACGGGTAGCCCCACTAACTTTATCAGGAGATCCATCATTAAAAACCAATACATAAATAAGCAGTGAAGGAATTTCACAGTGATAGGCAATACAAAATTGAAGTGTTACGCAAACATAAGATTACCAACAAAATTAAACAATGAATTAAAATATCTAAGTTTTTACGTATTCGCAGACGACGCTATGCCATTCCCAATTATCTTGGTAAGAGATTTTTTAACATTATATAAAATATTTCTTTGTGCAAAACCTCTTAAAAATAAAATTGAATTAAAGTCTCATATAAACGTAAAAAATCTGGTAGTTAATAAAATGAATGATGAGGGCGCGGATAACGCTTCGGTAGGTAATAGTATTCGGGAAATTTGCAGTATCGAAAGTTTTGAAAACGAGGCAAAAATTAACCCAACTTTGCCTCTATATTGGAAAAAAAATTTCGAGCAAGCGATTAAACAAACATACTTACAAAGTAGCTTGAGCAAACCAATACAGTGCGAATATAAGACAAATATTCATTTAACTTCCGACACTCCTATATCGTGTTTTCCAAGGGAAAAAAGTGTTTAGTTTACTAGATTTGAAGTCGGGATTCTACCAAATTAAAATGGACGAGCAATCAGTTAAGTATACATCATTTGTTGTCCCAAACGGACAATACGAATTTTTGCGAATGCCATTTGGCCTAAAAAACGGGCCAGCTATATTTCAACGTTTCATAAACCAGGTTTTGAAAGAATTCATAGTAAAAACCGAAATAATTGTATATATGGACGGTATTTTAATGGCAAATTCAAAACTAGAGGAACTTATTAAGCTAGTTAAAAGGGTGTTAGCTCATTTAAAAAAGTATAATCTTGAATTAAAACTAGAGAAATGTAAATTTGCATATTACCAAATAGAATATTTGGGGTATCGAGTATCAAGCTATGGAATAAAGCCATCAGATACTCACATTAAAGCTATATCAGAATATCCATACCCGAGAAACCAAAGAGATTTTCAATCATTTCATGGATTGTGTTCATACTTCAGGAAGTTTGTAAAATCATTCTCCGTGATTGTTAATCCGTTATACAAATTAATAAAAAAAGATTCCAAATTTGAATTTAATGAAGAGTGCAGAACATCATTTGAAGAACTTAAGTCTAAATTGACGTCATGTCCAATGTTATCAATATATTGCCCGAAAAGAGAAACTGAACTACATTGCGATGCGAGTGCTATCGGGTAATGCGCCATTTTGCTGCAGAAACAAGAAGACAACAAGTTTCATCCTGTTGCCTACTTTTCAAAGCGAACTAACGAAGCCGAATCGCGTTGTCACAGTTTTGAGTTAGAAACTCTTGCAATAATAAATGCCTTACGCCGTTTTAGAATGTATTTAGAGGGTATTAAGTTTAAAATTGTTACAGATTGTAATTCGTTGTGTCTTGGCCGGGCCACAGCTCAGGGATGGTGCCAGTCAAGATATAGTACAGAAAGAAGAAAAGTTTGTATTAGTTTTAATAATTAAAATAAGCTTTATTGAACATAAAGATTGTGCACAAAATTGATAGATATATATATATTTTTAGGTTACCTGTACAATTTGGTTGGTAAATCCGCAACTGCGGCGGGATATGTCCTTTCTCCTTGATGTGTGAAAACAAGTGAAGTAAAAAATGTATAACAGGTCAATACCGCTTGCCAGTCAAACTGTTTATTTATTCCAGCGATGTTGATTTGTATGGTTAACAAAAACAGTTTGACTGGAACTGTTAACCAATATAAGAAAAAGTGCGAGGGTGACCGTTTATGTTTTGAGTTTGGGCTGTTGGCCTTAACATGCCGGCCCCTTGCGACACGCAAGATCTATTTGGACATATTCCGCCGCTGGTTTGCAGAATTTGTTTAAATTAAGCTTAAACTATTTTCAGCTCAGGTTCCGTTTGAATTACCTAAAGTCGAAAATTGAAGAAAAATAAATAATAGATGTACATGGTTCAATCTCAGTGGCACATTGATTTTTATTTCATGTATGTATGTATAAAATATGTCATTGTTTATGTATATGCATAAGCAGTATTCAAAATTAATTTTTTTTGTAAAAAAAAATATGTAGGTATTCCACTCTCCTTGCGACTATGACGCGCTTGTTGCTTGCGTCGATTCTTCTTGCATTTTCCATTGTAGCTTTTTTTGGGCGGTTGGAAAGTTTGCATTTCCAATCCGCTTGCGATCACCTCATGTCGAAGTAGAGGACGAAAACGGCGCAGTTGGAAAGTTTTCATTTCCAATCCCCTCGTAGAAGTTGGGTGGAATACAGGTGATTCCACTCCACCTGAGGCCTCTGGACGGAAAGCAGCCGTTTTCGCTGCAGAGGACTCTGCTTCGACCTCCGATGCGTTAATGGAGAGGGTCGCTTTCCTCATCGGTGGTTCTGGTTTTATCGACGTAGCGAGCGTATTTCGGTTGGCGAGCAATTCTGGTAAGGTAAATGTAGATTTCATCTTATAAGGGGTTGTTGGTGGAAGCAGAGTACAGTATGCGATATATAAATACGCGATGGCTGTATTAGTATAACTGATATTCATTTGTTTTGCAAATGATACCCTCGGACCCCCAAGACAGAAACAACGCCAAACCAAACATTAACAGAAAAGATTTTCTAAAACAATGTCTAATTTACATATTTCTAAGCATTTATAGCATTTATTTTTGATTACTAACTAGTAACCATATGTGAAGCATGTATCCTTACGGATAATTGAAGATGATGTGTCAACACCCTTATGCTACCGTACTAGTGAATCGATTGTTTGCACTATCGATATATTGCATATTTCACTAACTTCAGTTCCGAATTAATTAATGGAAATGAAAATAAAAAATCACGTGGCGCGTGTGATTTTTTGTTTTGTGATTGCAATATATTTGTAATTACAATAACAATTGTACGCGTCCGGGCGAAAAGTGTAAATCGCGACTCTATAGCATTTATTTCGTGTTTGTGAAGTGTTTTAGTGAAACAAAATATACATATGTACATATATGTATATACATATTGCAAATAAAAAAGAGGAAAAAAAATGTGATATGATAAAGACCTATGAAAGGTCATGCAAAAATCCTTCACCAAAGCAGAGTAACCAGCATAGTGAAAAGTGTGTGATTGTGTTTTTTTTTTGTTTTTTGCAACGATCCGCAATAAAATCATGCGATCGTGGAGTGACAACATGTGTAGTAGGGCGTGCAGTGGTTTTTTTTTTTATTGTGAAAGAAACAATTTTTTTTTTCTTTTAAGTGGTTTTTTTGTGTTGGTTTTTGCTTCGAAAAGCAAAAACTTAATTGCAATATGTTGCATTAGGGTGAACCGAGCAATCCGAAATTTCTCCTCTGTTTTTTTTTTTTTGTTAGAAAATTTTTTGTTATTTGTTTTTGTTTAGTATTTAAACTTTTTACTTCGAAAAGTTAAAAGGAATTTTGTTATGTGCCGTGCATTATATTAGGGTGTCCTTAATTGAAAAATTTTTATTTCCGTGATTTTTGTACTTATTTTATTTTTGTTTTTATTTTGATAAAAACGGGTGTATGCAATGGAATTGGTAGCGATTTTGTTTTATTTAAGTAACGTTGCCTCTGCCCTTGTACTATCCTTTTTTTCGTTTCTTTGTAACAAAAATAAAAAAATTATGTTTATGTGAGCACCCTCATATATAATGCATTGGGCAAAAAGAACAAAAAATATTTGTTTGAGGGAAATTTCATTATTTAATATGTGGTTTGCGAAACCACGAACTTTTTTTGATTGCTTAAGCGGACCCGAAAATTTTTCTTTCATGATTCCATGCAGTCCAATGCACATAGTCATTGTGTACATGTTTGTGCACATGTTTTCGGTGGCGACTACCCAGTGATAACCTCAATTGGTAGTGAGTGTGTAAAAAAACGCATTAAAAAATTTAAGATTTAATAATAAAAAGTGTTCATCAATTGTAGCAAAATATTGTTGCTTTTGTAAATGAAAATCACACCACCCATATACGCAAGCATGTACATGTACATATGTAACATTAGGCTGGATCAAAAAAAGAAAATTTTGTTTCCACTATGAGTTTTGTTGAAGGTTATTAGTTTTGGTTAGAAGTTTTTTTTTTTTGATGTGTGGAGATTTTTTAACTCCGATTGTAGCGTCACTGCTGAAGATTAGGGTCTGTTGTGTTTTCGGTTTCCGCGGTATATGGTGGTAATAATATTAGTTTGGCAAGTGGTCTTGTGACTTGCCCCCTCTCAGTTCTTATATCCACAACGCGAACCCGGTTGTCTGATCCAGGGTGTAACCTTATCACACGCCCCAATCTCCATTCGTTGGGAGGAACATTGTCTTCCCGTATAACCACCATATCTCCGACTAGCATATTTGATTTAGGATGCTTCCATTTTATCCGTTTCTGTAGTCCCGAAAGATATTCTGATTTCCATCTTCTGCAGAAGTTTTGATGCAACGCCTTGAGTTTCTGCCAGCGATTGACAATTGAGGCAGTATTTTCATCAATGCTGATTTCCGCTGGTGCAAATAGATGTCCTCCAATCAGAAAGTGTCCTGGAGTTAGAGGCTCAATGTCAGAAGGTTCATTTGAAGCAGGGCTAAGAGGGCGAGAATTGAGACACGACTCAATTCTACATAACAACGTGTTAAATTCCTCATAGGTGAATTTGTTGTTTAAGGCCACTTTTTTTAAGTGGCTTTTAGAGCTTTTCACTCCCGCTTCCCATAGTGCCGCCATGTGTGGACCTCCAGCTGGTATGAAATGCCAATTGAATGCCTGATGGGAATATTTTGACAGGGTTTGATTTCTTGCATCGGCAAGAAATTCCTTAAATTCCGCTTTTAATGCGCGTGATGCACCGAAAAAGTTTGTTCCATTGTCCGAATAAATGTTTCTTGGATATCCTAGTCTAGCTACGAATCTTGAAAGAGTTGCTAGAAATGAGGAAGTGCTCAAATCACTAGTGGCTTCTAAATGTATGGCCTTAGTAGAAAAGCAAACGAACAGACAAACGTAACCCTTTGAGGTACGACACCCGCGCCCACTGTAACTCTTAATATCGAAAGACCCCGCGAAATCTACCCCTGTATTGGTAAATGCACGCAAAAAGGTGGTGCGTTCTTGAGGTAGAATCCCCATAAGCTGACTTTGAGATCGCTTCTTGAAGATCGTGCAGATCTTACAATTATGAATTACGGATCGTATCATGGTTTTAACTTTTGGTATCCAGTATTGAGTTCTAATGACATATATAACAACGTGTTAAATTCCTCAAAGGTGAATTTGTTGTTTAAGGCCACTTTTTTTAAGTGGCTTTTAGAGCTTTTCGCTCCCGCTTCCCATAGTGCCGCCATGTGTGGAGTTCCAGCTGGTATGAAATGCCAATTGAATGCCTGATGGGAATAGTTTGACAGGGTTTGGTTTCTTGCATCGGCAAGAAATTCCTTAAATTCCGCTTTTAATGGGCGTGATGCACCGACAAAGTTTGTTCCATTGTCCGAATAAATGTTTCTTGGATATCCTATTCTAGCTACAAATCTTGAAAGAGTTGCTAGAAATGAGGAAGTGCTCAAATCACCAGTGGCTTCTAAATGTATGGCCTTAGTAGAAATGCAAACGAACAGACAAACGTAACCCTTTGAGGTACGACACCCGCGCCCACTGTAACTCTTAATATTGATATTAATATTCTTGAGGTAGAATTTCCATAAGCTGACTTTGAGATCGCTTCTTGAAGATCGTGCAGATCTTGCAATTATGGATTGCGGATCGTATCATGGTTTTAACTTTTGGTATCCAGTATTGAGTTCTAATGATGCGCAGCATTAATTGGTTTTCACCATGGATAGACATTTCATGGACAAACTGAACATACAGACGTGTAAACCTGGTTGCACCAAATCGTCCACCCGTTTTCACTACTTCCTCTTGATCAAGATATGGAGTGAGCGAAAGTATTTCGCTTTTAGATCCAATTGGTGTTTTGGATTGCAAGCTTGAAATTTCTGATCCGTAATATTGCTTCTGAGCAAGTTTTATTAAACGGGTTGTTATAGCTTCAATTTCATCTGAGGAAATTAAATAAGATTCAGGTTGACTACAATGTTTATTTTTAGGATGCGTTCTATGAAAAAACCTGAACATGTATGATATGACTCTTGAAGCCCTAGGAAGTTTGAAAACCTATTGAGAATATTATTAATATTGCTTGGAATTGCGATTGTATGTACTTGCACGCGTTTTTCTTCAAAATTTGTGGTAAAGGTCAAATCTTGTGTTGGCCACCTTTCCTTCTCTTCCTGGAGCCAAGAAGGATCCTGCCACCACAAAGAATTGTTGCCTAATCCTCGGATAGTATTCTTCTACTGGCTAAATCTGCTGGATTTGTACCTGAATCCACGTGATACCACGATGAACTTCCAACTTTGTCGACGATTTTTGTAATTCGATGCGCAACGAAAGTTGACCATGAGCACGGAGGTTTTCGTATCCAGGCCAGCACGATTGTCGAATCTGTCCACAGATGAATGTTTTGTTGACATAAATCAAGGTTAGCGCAGATAGATTCGGTTATTTCCGCTAATAATACAGCTCCGCAAAGTTCCAGTCGAGGAAGTGAGATGGTTTTGACTGGAGCTACTCTTGTTTTTGCCAAAAGCAGATTCACAAATATGCCGTCGTTGGTTTCCACTCTCAAATATACGGCTGCACCATACGCTTTCTCGGAGGCGTCGCAGAATCCGTGGATTTCGACCTTTTCTGTTGGAGAAAAGGATACCCATAGCGGTATTCGTATTTTGTCGATCTCCTTGTACCTATTGGTGAAATTTTTCCACCTGTCTAATGTTGAAGACGAAACGGTTTCATCCCAGCCAGTACCCTCTAACCAGATATTTTGCATAATCATTTTTGCCACTATAATTGTTGGAGCTAGCCACCCTAATGGATCAAAGAGTTTTGCCATAGTAGATAGTATCGCTCTTTTTGTGGCCTCGGTGTTTTCTTCTATGGGTTTTGCTATGAAGTAAAACTGATCGGAATGAGCATTCCACCTAATACCGAGCGCCTTTACAGTACTTGAATCTTCAAATTCTAAGAAATCTTCGTTTGTTGTGTTGGAAATCTTGTTGTTGTGTAAACAAAAATAATAGAGAAACAAAAAATGCTCTTAGATCAGTGATAGAGCCGACAGAAGGTTTAATTAGTGAAGTGAGAGCAATAAACAGTGGCGGTATAATTGTTGAGTGCGCCGACGGCGATGCACTAGAGACGGTGCAAAAGAAAATAAGTGAGCAAATCGGTAACAATTATGAAATAGAGAAAGTAAAAGAGAAAACAAATAAGAGAATGGTTAAGCTGACGGGTTTGACATATAAACTGAGCGAAGAGTGAATTATGGAATGTTTGCTAAAGCAAAATCAAATGGAAAATAATACGGAAATAAAAATAATAAAAGTCTATGAAGATAAAAACAAAAGAGTTGAAAGCTATAATGTGCTAACAGAGAGTGATGCCAATACATGCGAAATGCTTATTGGTAAAAAAAGAATCAAAATTGAATACGACAGTTGCAGAGTTTTTGAATATATGAATATTTTAAGGTGTTTTAAATGTTTAGGCTTTCAACACAAAGCCAGCGAATGTATAAATAAAATCGCGTGTGCCAAGTGTGGTGGCTCGCATGAAGTAAAAGATTGTAAGTCCGAAATGGTGAGATGTGTAAATTGTTACGAACTTGTGCAAAAAAAGGTAGCAGACGTCGATGCAAATCATTTTGCATTTAGTACTAAATGTCCGGCTTATGAAAAATATTGCCGTAACAAAGGTCTTAACCGTATATAGCAACTACTTGGTTTATACCTAAATGTAAGTAGCATCATAGCTAACAAAAATGAGGTTGAAATGCTCATATATAAAAAAAACCCCATTTATTGTGATGCTCAGAATCAAGAACAACAAGTGATATAAAAGATTCCGAATTGAAATTAATTAACTGCACGATCGTAAGATGTGATTCACATAGCCGTCACACAGGCGGTGTGTTAATATATGTTCACGAAACAATTGAGTATAAAGTGATTCACAACAACAGCTTTGACCAAAATATGTGGTGTATAACTATTAAAATTAAAACAAATGGTACAAAATGGTGTATGGGGCTTTTATATCATTCACCTAATAGTAATGACAGTGATTTTATAAATTACTTGTGTGAAAATGTTCTACATAAGTTTGAACCAAGCGATAATAACTTACTTATGGGGGATTTCAATATAGACATGAACAGGAACACTTCCATCCGAAATCAGTTAAATGACATTATGGCTAATGTATGTATGGCTCAGGTAATCGATTTCAATACCCGTATAACAGAAAATTCTCAAACAAGAATTGATTTACTTTACTCAAATAGTGATAAAATTAACTGTATGAGGCTTGAAGAAAATAAAATCTCTGACCATGAAACAATTGGGTTTATTTTAGAATCAGAGAAAGAATACCAAATGCGTGTAACAAAAACTATAACTTCATGGGAGTGCTACAATGCTGAAACCTTCTTCATATCTTTAGATACTATAACTTGAGTATATTAAACAATTTATCACTTGAAGATAAAATCAAAGCTTTAAATTATGTTATGGTTCAAGCAGTGAAAGTTCTAACGTTTGAAAAACAAATTGAAGTGAAATTAATGAATAAATGGTATGATCGCGAGTTAACTGATCTAAACAGACGCAAAAATAGTCTCTATAAAAGTAGTCAAATGAGTGGTGACTGGAGGCAGTACAAAAGCCTTAACAGACACTACAAAAAACTAATTAAGATTAAGAAAAACAGGTACCTGGAAAGTAAAATCTTGGCTAATAGAAAAAACAATAAGCTTATGTGGAAATATTTAAAAGACACAGTTAATTTAAAAAAAGAGAAAACTCCGATAACAAAAATGGAAATAAATAACATAATATACAGCGATGAAAGAGACATAGCAAATAAACTAAATCAATTTTTCGTGAACAGTATACAAAATATTAATAATGAGATTGAAATAGTGGGAAATAACTTTAACCATGATTATACTGTACACACATACTTCGAGTTCACGGAAGTGACAGCTGATACTGTAGCAAAAGTTGTTAAACAGTTTAAAAACAAGATAGGTGGCAAGAAACTTTTGACGGATGGTGTTGTAAAAGACTCAGTTGAATACACAGGATACTTTTATGCTGATATAATTAATGAGAGCTTTGGAACTGCTACCATGCCAGATTGTTGGAAACTTACTACGGTAACGCCAGTTTATAAAGTCAAAAATACCATAAAATCGAATGAAATGCGACCAATAAATACATTGCCAGCAGATGGGAAAATCATCGAATTAATTGTAAAAGAGCAGCTGCAAGAATACATTGAATTAAATAAAATTATAACTTCGAAGCAATCAGGTTTTCGAAAAAAACACTTATGTGAGACGGTTTTAAATTCAATTGTTTTTGAGTGGAAAAATCAACTAAATGAAAGAAACTACGTAATTGCGGTATTTTTGGACCTAAAACGAGCTTTCGAAACTGTATCTCAGCAAATTATGATGGATAAACTGTATAGTATCGGCATAAGAGACAAAGCGCTGGACTGGTTTAAAAGTTATTTCTCCAACCGACGTCAACAAACATTAATTAATGGTACTTCTATATCAAGTGAAGAAGCTGTTAATATCGGCCTTCCACAAGGATCGATACTTGCACCAATACTTTTTAAAATATATATAAATGACATAGTCAAAGCAGTAAACCATTGTGATATCAAATTGTTTGCAGATGATACCCTTATTATGATAAGCGATAAAAATCTCAATGTAGCTATTGAAAAAATTCAATCAGATTTAGATAGTGTATATCTCTAGATGTGCAAAATAAATTAAAGATAAATGCTGATAAGACCAAATATATGATCTTAAGTAGAACACTTATTAGTAATACAAATGAACTAAAAATCGGAAACTGCAAAATTATGGAAGTAGATAAAATAAAATACCTAGGTATAGTTATTGATAATAAAGTGAAATTCGAAGATCATGTAAACGACTTGAAGCAAAAGATTGCACAAAAGATAGGCTTTTTATACAGATCATGTAAATTTGTTTCAAAAAAGCATAAAATTCTTGTATATAGAACAATCGTGGAACCTCATTTTAATTACTGCCCTACCATATTGTTTTTAGGGGCAGATAGTGTGATAGACAGTTTATGAGGTGGGTTTGGTCAAAGGCTGAGGTATGCTCAAGTCTATCCAGAGTCGGATGGAGGTCCCACTTCCCCCACCTAAATAAATACACAGTAAATTAGTGTTTTTATTTCGAACACATACACACACGCGGCTCTCAGGCTAAAATATCCACAACCTTGAATCCAGGAGAGAGAGAGAGAGATGTTCACTAGGTAGTGTCGCTGACAATATAGTGTAACCCAAGGACGACGGCTCTCCACAGATAGAGGGAGATAGAGTGCTAGCTAAGCGGTGGCTGAGATGGTGAAGACGACGGTGGCTCTCGCTAAGGGGTGCTAACGGCGGTAGTAATGACGGCGGTAGGTAGGATCACGCCGAAGAGAGATTACTGGGTGACGGTGGCTCTCACCAAATAGCTATGATGACGGTGGTGGCTAGACTTCGGGATGGGATGTCCAAGGATCGGGATGGCGATGATGTTGTACCTACGGCGAAGTGTGCCTGGTGTATTCCGGCCAATCATTTATTCATAGGTAACTATGAACACATGTTGGGAATTATGCTCGCATTGTCGCGCACAGCGCGCCACGAATGAAAATTCCCAAGCATTGTGCGTTCACCATCGCTGGCTTGCTTTGTGCTTGCGCGATGGTTGTTGGGCCGGTATGTATGTATATATGTATGTCAGTACATACACTACTAGGGGTGGGCAGTAAATGGAAAATATGATGTTAGGGGTGGGCGCTAAATAGGAAATAGATATTGTGGCGTAGCATTTGCTACGTTACAGTCCCCCTCCTACTTCGGCGGACGAAAGGTTGTGGTATTCTAGGGGTTTTGCGCGGAGGCCTGAACTACCATGGGCAGAGCCCAGGTATGTTTTATCATCGGTTGAATCCGATGGCTCGGCCGACATGTGTGTATATGTGTTCGCTGATGTTTTTATTATTATGATTGATTGATTGATTTTTTTTTTCTTCTTTTTTTTTCAACAATAATGTGTACATTTCATTTGTGTTTAAATTTACATTGCAAGTAGAAATTCATTTTAAGTTTAAATTTCAAGATTAAGGTATATACATATGTACATTTTTAAATTACATTTTAAATTTACATTTCAAAATTAAGGTATTTACATTTAATGTATAGAAAACTTATCAAACTAGGTCGGATCTTGCTTCTCCTCAGCCAGCGAATCGTACCATCTTGTAGTGTTCTTTCAGCTTGATTATGGCGTGATCTTCGTCCACCCTACGCACCGTGTTACACCCTTTTGCGATTTAGCCATAGTCCGGGAAAAGAAGTCTGGGCGTGGATTCCATTAATAGTATCGTGTGGCTCTCGGTTTGGTGCATACGGTATAGTATCACCAGCGGTTGGCTTGTCGCATACGATGGCGTTTAGATGGCCGGCTATTAATGGCGGGTTCCAGAATATCTTAGCGTCCAGTATTCGTGGCTTATTTGCGGGCCACGGTACTGCGTCGAATGGAGGCGGTTCTTCGGGCATGGCATATTTTGTTCGTGCTTCTCTCGGCCCAACGAAGTTGCGGTTAAAATTTATTTCGGCGGTTGATTTGTGTTGGGTCGTATTTATGGCGAACGCTTTTTCTGGTAATACCCGTTGCTAGTTCCGATGGTCTTGTTTCGTGCGTTGTGCCACACTTGTTTTGATAACGCGATTAACGCGTTTGGTAGGATTTTTGTGGGGGGGACACGGTTTGGTAAATCGGTGGGTGATGTTATGATCCTTCAGGATCGTTGCCGGAGCGTTAGTGACGAGTTCCTCACCATTGTTGCTGAGGAGGATGGCAGGGTAATAACTTTGTTTTAGTGTTGTGTTGTGTCTGTGTTCTGCGGCAGTGTTTGGCCCTTTTAGGTGTGTGGGTGCTTTTTGATGTGTTTCTATGAGCTCTAGGTGTTCTATCTTTCGCTCTTCGTTGAGGTGTTCCGCTTCTCTTATGTAATGCAGGGTTACGGGTGCGTTTGCTTTGGTTGCACCGGCTGTGGTAAGGGGCTTTCCATCCAGTGAGACGGTAACGTTGCGCTTTGCCAAAAAGTCCATACCCAGGATAACACTCTCGGCCAAATTAGGGATAACAGACACCAACGTACTGGCTGTTTGATCATTGTATTTGACCTTGACCGGGTAGGAGTGGGTGCTCGCAATGCATGATTGGTCGGCGAGTTGCACGTTGCGACGATTGGATAACGGTGGAATCTTTCGTCGTTCCAGATGCCTTCTCACGGCTTCATTGATTTATGTCACGGTGCCCCCAGTATCGATCAGGGCGCGGCACATCAATCCTTCGATGGACACCGGTATGTAAAAACTTCCGTCGTTCCCCTTCCCTTTGGCTACGGATGATAATAGTGCGGGTTTTATCGGATTACTTTGGTTCATTCCGTAGTATGCACAATCCCTGGAGAGCGTTCCGTCTCGGCCGCATCTAGAACAAAAAAGTCGTCTTTTGTTGGTGCATTGGAAGCGGCGGTGGCCGCGTTTCTTGCATCGCCAGCAGGTGTTTCTTGCATCGTAACGGTTAGTGAGTGTGGACAGGGAGTGCGTTATTTGAGCATTCTGCTCCTCCAGCTCCTCGATTACTACTGTTCTTAAGCTATGTGCTAACAGTCGGCTCTGTTTGGCTTCTTCGCTTCGCAGCAGTTCGTACTCGTCGGTGAGCTCCATAAGCTGCTCTATTGTTTGGAACTCGCCCCGCTTCACAAAAAGTCGATACTCCACCCGTAGTCCGTCATATATGCGTTCTAGATGATCTTCTTTGCACAAAGTCGGGTGGCGGCGAATCATCGTCTGGAGGGCGAGGATATAGTCCTTGGCCTTTTCGCTGCTCGTCTGTTTTCTTTGGCGGATAGCGTCCTCTAGCTGGCTAATGTGTCGCTTCGGCAAAAAGAATTTTCCGGCTTCGTAGCGGAAGTCAGCCCATGTGTGTAGTTGTTGTTTTCGCAGGCGGAACCATTGAAGGGCTTTGCCACGCAGTATCTCTGGAAGGGTTGGGAGGAGTTGATCTGGCTTAATCAGATAGCATTCTGCCAGTTCCTCAATCCTTTCCAGGAAGTCGTATAATGTGTCGCCTCCAGCGTAATATACATCCCAGCGGCGGACTGTATTCATGACCTCCGTGTTACTTATGCCGCTCTGCTCGCGCTGGGGGAATATTGTTTTGATTGTGACGGCCGGCGTGGTGTTTTGCGTAGATGTGACTGGCCGGGCCTCTTCGGCGGCGATCTCCATCTCTACCTCTCTCAAAAGATTTTCTGTTGACTTACGCTTTCGTTGGTCTCGGACGTATGCGCTGAGTGTGCTGCGCAATTCGGTGACGGTATGTCCTTCGGCGTAGATTCGGTAGCGTTTGCATTCTTCGATTAGCCTCTCCTTCTTCAGCAGGTAAATCCAGCCTAGAGAGTCGACGTTGAGCGTGGTGGTGGTGGTTTCGCTTATCTTTGTGTCAATTGTTGGTTGTGTGTTCGGTGAACCCGTTCCTACAGTGTTGGTGCTCTCGTTGGGTTTGGCACAGTCGCCTGAGGAGACGGGTCCCTGCTCGGGCGCCATTTATGAGGTGGGTTTGGTCAAAGGCTGAGGTATGCTCAAGTCAATCCAGAGTCGGATGGAGGTCCCACTTCCCCCACCTAAATAAATACACAGTAAATTAGTGTTTTTATTTCGAACACATACACACACGCGGCTCTCAGGCTAAAATATCCACAACCTTGAATCCAGGAGAGAGAGAGAGAGATGTTCACTAGGTAGTGTCGCTGACAATATAGTGTAACCCAAGGACGACGGCTCTCCACAGATAGAGGGAGATAGAGTGCTAGCTAAGCGGTGGCTGAGATGGTGAAGACGACGGTGGCTCTCGCTAAGGGGTGCTAACCGCGGTAGTAATGACGGCGGTAGGTAGGATCACGCCCGAAGAGAGATTACTGGGTGACGGTGGCTCTCACCAAATAGCTATGATGACGGTGGTGGCTAGACTTCGGGATGGGATGTCCAAGGATCGGGATGGCGATGATGTTGTACCTACGGCGAAGTGTGCCTGGTGTATTCCGGCCAATCATTTTATTCATAGGTAACTATGAACATGTTGGGAATTATGCTCGCATTGTCGCGCACAGCGCGCCACGAATGAAAATTCCCAAGCATTGTGCGTTCACCATCGCTGGCTTGCTTTGTGCTTGCGCGATGGTTGTTGGGCCGGTATGTATGTATATATGTATGTCAGTACATACACTACTAGGGGTGGGCAGTAAATGGAAAATATGATGTTAGGGGTGGGCGCTAAATAGGAAATAGATATTGTGGCGTAGCATTTGCTACGTTACAAGTTTACAAAAAATGCAAAATAAAGCGATGAGGTTTATTCTAAAGAAAAAATACGATACTCCGACAAGAGAAATGCTAAACGAATTGCAATGGCTTAGTGTAAAACAACGGATCCTTTTCTTTGTGATGATTTTTATTTTTAATATTAACAAGTAAGGAAGGCTAAGTTCGGGTGTAACCGAACATAACATACTCAGTTGAGAGCTATGGAGACAAAATAAGGAAAATCAATCTGGGGTAACCCTGGAATGTGGTTGTATAACATGTGTATCAAATGAAAGGTATTAAAGAGTATTTTAAGAGAGAGTAGGCCTAGTTCTATAGGTGGACGCCTTTTCGAGATATCGCCATAAAGCTGGACCAAGGGTGACTCTAGAATGTTTGTACGGTATGAGTATCAAACGAAAGGTGTTACTGAGCATTTTAAGAGGGAGTGGGCATTAGGTCTATAGGTGGACGCCTTTTCGAGATATCGCCATTAGGGTGGGCCAGGGTGACTCTAGAATGTGTTTGGACGATATGGGTATCAAATGAAAGGTGGTAATGAGTATTTTAAAAGGGAGTAATCCTTAGTTCTATAGGTGGACGCCTTTTCGAGATATCGCCATTAGGGTGGGCCAGGTGTGACTCTAGAATGTTTGTACGATATGGGTATCAAACGAAAGGTGTTACTGAGCATTTTAAGAGGGAGTGGGCATTAGGTCTATAGGTGGACGCCTTTTCGAGATATCGCCATTAGGGTGGGACAGGGGTGACTCTAGAATGTTTGTACGATATGGGTATCAAACGAAAGGTGTTACTGAGCATTTTAAGAGGGAGTGGACATTAGGTCTATAGGTGGACGCCTTTTCGAGATATCGCCATTAGGGTGGGCCAGGGGTGACTCTAGAATGTTTGTACGATATGGGTATCAAACGAAAGGTGTTACTGAGCATTTTAAGAGGGAGTGGACATTAGGTCTATAGGTGGACGCCTTTTCGAGATATCGCCATTAGGGTGGGCCAGGGTGACTCTAGAATGTGTTTGTACGATATGGGTATCAAATGAAAGGTGGTAATAAGTATTTTAAAAGGGAGTAATCCTTAGTTCTATAGGTGGACGCCTTTTCGAAATATCGCCATTAGGGTGGGCCAGGTGTGACTCTAGAATGTTTGTACGATATGGGTATCAAACGAAAGCTGTTACTGAGCATTTTAAGAGGGAGTGGGCATTAGGTCTATAGGTGGACGCCTTTTCGAGATATCGCCATTAGGGTGGGACAGGGGTGACTCTAGAATGTTTGTACGATATGGGTATCAAACGAAAGGTGTTACTGAGCATTTTAAGAGGGAGTGGGCATTAGGTCTATAGGTGGACGCCTTTTCGAGATATCGCCATTAGGGTGGGACAGGGGTGACTCTAGAATGTTTGTACGATATGGGTATCAAACGGAAGGTGTTACTGAGCATTTTAAGAGGGAGTGGACATTAGGTCTATAGGTGGACGCCTTTTCGAGATATCGCCATTAGGGTGGGCCAGGGGTGACTCTAGAATGTTTGTACGATATGGGTATCAAACGAAAGGTGTTACTGAGCATTTTAAGAGGGAGTGGACACTAGGTCTATAGGTGGACGCCTTTTCGAGATATCGCCATTAGGGTGGGCCAGAGGTGACTCTAGAATGTTTGTACGATATGGGTATCAAACGAAAGGTGGTAATGAGTATTTTAAAAGGGAGTAATCTTTAGTTCTATAGGTGGACGCCTTTTCGAAATATCGCCATTAGGGTGGGCCAGGTGTGACTCTAGAATGTTTGTACGATATGGGTATCAAACGAAAGGTGTTACTGAGCATTTTAAGAGGGAGTGGGCATTAGGTCTATAGGTGGACGCCTTTTCGAGATATCGCCATTAGGGTGGGACAGGGGTGACTCTAGAATGTTTGTACGATATGGGTATCAAACGAAAGGTGTTACTGAGCATTTTAAGAGGGAGTGGACATTAGGTCTATAGGTGGACGCCTTTTCGAGATATCGCCATTAGGGTCGGCCAGGGTGACTCTAGAATGTGTTTGTACGATATGGGTATCAAATGAAAGGTGGTAATGAGTATTTTAAAAGGGAGTAATCCTTAGTTCTATAGGTGGACGCCTTTTCGAAATATCGCCATTAGGGTGGGCCAGGTGTGACTCTAGAATGTTTGTACGATATGGGTATCAAACGAAAGCTGTTACTGAGCATTTTAAGAGGGAGTGGGCATTAGGTCTATAGGTGGACGCCTTTTCGAGATATCGCCATTAGGGTGGGCCAGGGGTGACTCTAGAATGTTTGTACGATATGGGTATCAAACGAAAGGTGTTACTGAGCATTTTAAGAGGGAGTGGACACTAGGTCTATAGGTGGACGCCTTTTCGAGATATCGCCATTAGGGTGGGCCAGGGGTGACTCTAGAATGTTTGTACGATATGGGTATCAAACGAAAGGTGTTACTGAGCATTTTAAGAGGGAGGGGGCATTAGGTCTATAGGTGGACGCCTTTTCGAGATATCGCCATTAGGGTGGGACAGGGGTGACTCTGGTATGTTTTTGTACGATATGGATATCAAATTAAAGGTATTAATGAGGGTTTTAAAAGCGAGTGGCCCTTAGATGTATATGTGAAGGCGTTCTCGCGATATCGACCAAAATGTGGACCAGGTGATCCAGAAAATCATCTGTCGGGTACTGCTAATTTATTTATACATGCAATACCACTAACAGTATTCCTGCCAAGATTCCAAGGGCTGTTGATTTCGCCTTGTAGAACTTTTTCATTTTCTTCTACTTAATATGGTAGGTGTCACACCCATTTTACAAAGTTTTTTCCAAAGTTATATTTTGCGTCAATAAACCAATCCAGTTATCATCACTTTTTTCGTATTTGGTATAGAATTATGGCATTTTTTTCATTTTTCGTAATTTTCGATATCGATAAAGTGGGCGTGGTTATGGTCAGATTTCGCCCATTTTTTATACCAAGAAAAAGTGAGCCCAGGTAAGTACGTGGGCTAAGTTTAGTAAAGATATATCGGATTTTGCTCAAGTTATTGTGTTAATGGCCGAGCGGAAGGACAGACGGTGGACTGTTTATAAAAACTGGGCGTGGCTTCCACCGATTTCGCCCATTTTCACAGAGAACAGTTACCGTCATAGAATCTATACTCCTACCAAATTTGAGAAGGATTGGTAAATTTTTGTTCGACTTATGGCAATAAAAGTATTCTAGACAAACTAAATGAAAATGGGCGGAGCCACGCCCATTTTGAAATTTTCTTTTATTTTTGTATTTTGTTGCATCATATCATTACTGGAGTTGAATTTTGACTTAATTTACTTATATACAGTAAAGATATTAAATGTTTTGTTAAAATTTGAATTTAAAAAATTTTTTTTTTAAAAAGTGGGCGTGTTCTTCATCCAATTTCGCTAATTTTTATTTAGCACATATAGAGTAATAGTAGTAACGTTCCTGCCAAATTTCATCATGATATCTTCAACGACTGCCAAATTACAGCTTGCAAAACTTTTAAATTACCTTCTTGTAAAAGTGGGCGGTGCCACGCCCATTGTCCAAACTCTTACTAATTTTCTATTCTGCGTTATAACGTCAACCCATCTACCAAGTTTCGTTGCTTTATCTGTCTTTTGTAATGAGTTATCGCACTTTTTCCGTTTTTCGAAATTTTCGATATCGAAAAAGTGGGCGTGGTTATAGTCCGATATCGTTCATTTTAAACAGCGATCTGAGATGAGTGCTCAGGAACCTACATACCAAATTTCATCAAGATACCTCAAAATTTACTCAAGTTATCGTGTTAACGGACGGACGGACGGACGGACGGACGGACGGAAGGACGGACGGACATGGCTCAATCAAATTTTTTTTCGATCCTGATTATTTTGATATATGGAAGTCTATATCTATCTCGATTCCTTTATATATGTACAACCAACCGTTATCCAATCAAACTTAATATACTCTGTGAGCTCTGCTCAACTGAGTATAAAAAAGGTAATCTACCAGAGTATTTGAGCAACAATATTGTATATCAAAGAGACGTTCACAATATTAATACGAGAAATAAAAATAGCTTCGGACTTCCGCTCTTTACAACGGAAAGAGGACAGCTTAACTTGTTTTATAAAGGTCTAAAAAGATTTAATGAGCTTCCTGTAGAAATTAGAAACTGTGTAGACTTAAATATGTTTAAAAATAAATTGTACTTATATTGTCGCACAACTGTGATACGATAGAGATTTCATATTACATGTGATTAGTTTATATGTTGTAAATCTAGGCATAAAAGCTGTAATAATAATAATAAATAAATAAATAAATTAATTAATTAAAGGTATTAATGAGGGTTTTAAAAGCGAGTAGCCCTTAGATGTATATGTGAAGGCGTTCTCGCGATATCGACCAAAATGTGGACCAGGTGATCCAGAAAATCATCTGTCGGGTACTGCTAATTTTTTTATATATGCAATACCACTAACAGTATTCCTGCCAACATTCCAAGGGCTGTTGATTTCGCCTTGTAGAACTTTTTCATTTTCTTCTACTTAATATGGTAGGTGTCACACCCATTTTACAAAGTTTTTTCCAAAGTTATATTTTGCATCAATAAACCAATTTAGTTACCATGTTTCATCCCTTTTTTCGTATTTGGTATAGAATTATGGCATTTTTTTCATTTTTCGTAATTTTCGATATCGATAAAGTGGGCGTGGTTATGGTCGGATTTCGGCCATTTTTTATACCAAGATAAAGTGAGTTCAGATATGTACGTGGGCTAAGTTTAGTAAAGATATATCAGTTTTTGCTCAAGTTATTGTGTTAACGGCCGAGCGGAAGGACAGACGGTGGACTGTGTATAAAAACTGGGCGTGGCTTCCACCGATTTCGCCCATTTTCACAGAGAACAGTTACCGTCATAGAATCTATGCCCCTACCAAATTTGAGAAGGATTGGTAAATTTTTGTTCGACTTATGGCATTAAAAGTATTCTAGACAAACTAAATGAAAATGGGCGGAGCCACGCCCATTTTGAAATTTTCTTTTATTTTTGTATTTTGTTGCATCATATCATTACTGGAGTTGAATTTTGACTTAATTTACTTATATACAGTAAAGATATTAAATTTTTTGTTAAAATTTGAATTAAAAAAATTTTTTTTTTAAAAAGTGGGCGTGTTCTTCATCCAATTTTGCTAATTTTTATTTAGCACATATATAGTAATAGTAGTAACGTTTCTGCCAAATTTCATCATGATATCTTCAACGACTGCCAAATTACAGCTTGCAAAACTTTTAAATTACCTTCTTGTAAAAGTGGGCGGTGCCACGCCCATTGTCCAAAATCTTACTAATTTTCTATTCTGCGTCATAACTTCAACCCATCTACCAAGTTTCATCGCTTTAACCGCCTTTGGAAATGAATTATCGCATTTTTTCGGTTTTTCGAAATTTTCGATATCGAAAAAGTGGGCGTGGTTATAGTCCGATATCGTTCATTTTAAATAGCGATCTGAGATGAGTGCCCAGAAATCTACATACCAAATTTCATCAAGATACCTCAAAAGTTACTCAAGTTATCGTGTTAGCGGACAGACGGACGGACATGGCTCAATCAAATTTTTTTTCGATACTGATGATTTTGATATATGGAAGCCTATATCTATCTGGATTCCTTTATACCTGTACAACCAACCGTTATCCAATCAAAGTTAATATACTCTGTGAGCTCTGCTCAACTGAGTATAAAAATAGGTAGGTACTTTGTGTGAGGATCCAAAGTTTCACGTTTTTTGTGGTCTGCATGTAAAACTTATGACTACGAATCACGTATCTCAACAATATATGACGTAAACGTAAGTATTTTATGAAATTTTATGAAATTTTAAGCTTCTAGCCGTAAAAAAGGGGCAAAAATGTCAGTTTATATGGGGTATATAATATATATACCACCGATCTCTATGATTTTTTCAGACAACAAGATATGCTATATACGAATGCATTTGGTGAAATTTGAAGCTTCTAGGTGTTAAAATGGGGCAGAAAGTGCGAAAGGTTTCTTATCTGAACAATCGGTTATATGAGATATATACTATACTAGCAGACCAGGCAGACGTTGTTCTGCCATATATTTGGTCTATCTGCATACATTTTAATAAGCTATTTTCATCTAACTCTGCCCTACCCCTCTACACTTTTTCCTAATCTTTTTATTCACTCCTCCCTCCGCCTTTTTCGCTTCATCTCCATCTTCGTCTCATCCTTTCTCTTTCTCAGTCTCCTTCTCCCTTTTCTCTTCTCTCAAGTTTTTCTCCTTCTTCTTCATCTCTTATTTCCAGTCCCAGAGGGTGGTATGTGTTTTGTTCCACTCCCACTCCGAGTCGCAGTCTCAGTCCCAGTCCTAGTCCTAACCCAATCCCAGCCCGTCTCTGGTATACTTGCCGAAAAAAAGCATCGTAAATATTAATATAGGCAAATTTATATACGAAATTTCAGGCAAATCGAATAGGACGTATGTAAATAGGTATGTGGGTATTATTAATTCTTGCCTTTATTTCGGCTTCGCATGCATATTTATCAGTTTTGCCAGGTTGATGCGACTAAATCGAATATCACAATGAACTTTAGAGCTCTCAGCAACAGCTTAGAACTCACTCTGTATTATGGCGCACATCAACAGCATCAATTTGATGCCCATAATATAAAAACTTATTCTAGATGTATCCGGGTCCATGTTTTGGCCTATATCTCCAGACCGTAGTCACCCAGGGGTGTAAAACTTACTCTGTACTATAGCACTCATCAACAGTTTTCATTTGATATCCATATTGTAAAAACACATTCTAGGGGTACCCGAGTCCACGTTTTATGCTATATCTCGAGACCCTAGCCTCCCAGTTGTACGAAAATTGTCCTGTACTACAGCACTCATCAACATTTTTCATTTGATATCCATATTGTATAAACATATTCTAGGGGTACCCGGGTCCACGTTTTGATCTCAAGACCCTATGCTCGTAGCGAACAAAAAGGTAGGCTTTGGCCGATTCTCAGACCTACCCAATATGCTCACAAAATTTGATGAGGATCGGTTCAGCCGTTTCGGAGGAGTTAAGCCTCTAACACCGTAACAGAAGAATTTTATATACCTATTGAATTTTTTCTAAAAAAAAATCATAACTCAAGAATGGCTAAACGGATTTGGGATTTCAAAATCAGCTAACCATCATCTCTCCTTCCTGTATCTTTTCTAAAAATTGCATGGCAATCTTTCTATCCGTTCTCAAGTTATGAGTGACAATCAAAATGTACATTTCTTTTTAACACGCTTTTATTAGCTTGGCCTGTATGTAACGGAATCTTTGAGCTTAATTTTCACCGGTTTCTAGAAGTCTGATTAATTTGAAACTTTGCATACGTATCAAGGACCGATCACAATGCATTAATGTGATGGTGTGATGACATAAGGTCAACGGGCATAAGGTCAATTGGCCTTATTACCACTTCGAATGGCCATAACTTTGATTGAAACTTTGTGGTGACATAAGGTAAACGGCCATAAGGTCAATTTGCCTTATTACCACTTTGGATGGCCATAAGTTTGATTGAAACTTTGCACACGTATGAAGGCTCGATGACAATGCAATAATGTGATGGTGGGGTGACATAAGGTTACAGGACATAAGGTCAATTGAACTTATAACCACCCCAAATGGCCTTAGATTTCAAACCTTGCACATAATGCGAAAAACGCATAACTTCATTAACACGCTTTTATTAGCTTGGCCCGTATGTAACGGAATCTTTGAGCTTAATTTTCACCAGTGTTTAGAAGTCTGATTAATTTGAAACTTTGCAAACGTATCAAGGACCGATGACAATGCATTAATGTGATGGTGTGGTGACATAAGGTCAACGGCCATAAGGTCAATTGGCCTTATTACCACTTTGAATGGCCATAAGTTTGATTGAAAATTTGCACACGTATCAAGGGTCGATGACAATGCATTAATGTGATGGTGTGGTGACATAAGGTCAACGGCCATAAGGTCAATTGGCCTTATTGCCATTTTGAATGGCCATAAGTTTGATTGAAACTTTGCACGCGTATCAAGGCTCGATGACAATGCAATAATGTGATGGTGGGGTGACATAAGATTAACGGACATAAGGTCAATTGAACTTATGACCACCCCAAATGGCCATAGACTTGAAACCTTGCACATAATGCGAAAAACGCATTCCTTTATTAATGATAGAAGTGGATGCATGGCACATCTACGAAAGAGCATACTGGAGCCCTTTTTTAACACGCTTTTAATAGCTTGGCCTGTATCTATGTAACGGAATCTTTGAGCTTAATTTTCACCGGTTTCTAGAAGGCTGATTAATTTGAAACTTTGCAGACGTATCAAGGACCGATGAAAATGCATTAATGTGATGGCGTGGTGACATAAGGTCAGCGGCCATAAGGTCAATTGGCCTTATTACCACTTTGAACGGCCATAAGTATGATTGAAACTTTGCACACGTATCAGGGCTCGATGACAATGCATTAATGTGATGGTGTGTTGACATAAGGTCAACGGCCATAAGGTCAATTGGCCTTATTACCACTTTGAATGGCCATAAGTTTGATTGAAAATTTGCACACGTATCAAGGGTCGATGACAATGCATTAATGTGATGGTGTGGTGACATAAGGTCAACGGCCATAAGGTCAATTGGCCTTATTGCCATTGTGAATGGTCATAAGTTTGATTGAAACTTTGCACGCGTATCAAGGCTCGATGACCATGCAATAATGTGATGGTGGGGTGACATAAGATTAACGGACATAAGGTCAATTGAACTTATGACCACCCCAAATGGCCATAGACTTGAAACCTTGCACATAATGCGAAAAACGCATTCCTTTATTAATGATAGAAGTGGATGCATGGCACATCTACGAAAGAGCATACTGGAGCCCTTTTTTAACACGCTTTTATTAGCTTGGCCTGTATCTATGTAACGGAATCTTTGAGCTTAATTTTCACCGGTTTCTAGAAAGCTGATTAATTTGAAACTTTGCAGACGTATCAAGGACCGATGAAAATGCATTAATGTGATGGCGTGGTGACATAAGGTCAGCGGCCATAAGGTCAATTGGCCTTATTACCACTTTGAACGGCCATAAGTATGATTGAAACTTTGCACTCGTATGAAGGGTCGATGACAATGCATTAATGTGATGGTGTGGTGACATAAGGTCGACGGCCATAAGGTCAATTGGCTTTATTACCACTTTGAATGGCCATAAGTTTGATTGAAACTTTGCGGACATATCATGGCTGGATGACAATGCATTAATGTGATGTTATGGTGACATAAGGTCAACGGCCATAAGGTCAATTGGCCTTATTACCACTTTTAATGTCAATAAGTTTGATTGAAACTTTGCACACGTATCAAGGGTCGATGACAAAGCATTAATGTGATGGTGTGGTGACACAAGGTCAACGGCCATAAGGTCAATTCGCCTTATTACCACTTTGAATGGCCATAAGTTTGATTGAAACTTTGCACACGTATTAAGGCTCGATGACAATGCAATAATGTGATGGTGGGGTGACATAAGGTTAACGGTCATAAGCTCAATTGAACTTATGACCACCCCTAATGGCCATAGATTTGAAACCTTGCACATAATGCGAAAAACGCATTCCTTTATTAATGATAGAAGTGGATGCATGACACATCTACAAAAGAGCATACTGGAGCCCTTTTTTAACACGCTTTTATTAGCTTGGCCTGTATCTATGTAACGGAATCTTTGAGCTTAATTTTCACCGGTTTCTAGAAGGCTGATTAATTTGAAACTTTGCAGACGCATCAAGGGCCGATGAAAATGCATTAATGTGATGGTGTGGTGACATAAGGTCAACGGCCATACGGTCAATTGGCCTTATTACCACTTTGAATGGCCATAAGTTTGATTGAATCTTTGCGCACGTTTCACGGCTCGATGACAATGCATTAATGTGATGGTGTGGTAACATGAGGTCAACGGCCATAAGGTCAATTGGCTTTATTACCAATTTGAATGGCCATAAGTTTGATTGAAACTTTGCGGACATATCATGGCTGGATGACAATGCATTAATGTGATGTTATGGTGACATAAGGTCAACGGCCATAAGGTCAATTGGCCTTATTACCACTTTTAATGTCAATAAGTTTGATTGAAACTTTGCACACGTATCAAGGGTCGATGACAAAGCATTAATGTGATGGTGTGGTGACACAAGGTCAACGGCCATAAGGTCAATTCGCCTTATTACCACTTTGAATGCCCATAAGTTTGATTGAAACTTTGCACACGTATTAAGGCTCGATGACAATGCAATAATGTGATGGTGGGGTGACATAAGGTTAACGGTCATAAGCTCAATTGAACTTATGACCACCCCTAATGGCCATAGATTTGAAACCTTGCACATAATGCGAAAAACGCATTCCTTTATTAATGATAGAAGTGGATGCATGGCACATTTACGAAAGAGCATATTGGAGCCCTTTTTAACACGCTTTTATTAGCTTGGCCTGTATCTATGTAACGGAATTTTTGAGCTTAATTTTCAGCGGTTTCTAGAAGTCTGATTAATTTGAAACTTTGCACACGTATCAAGGATCGATGAAAATGCATTAATGTGATGGTGTGGTGACATAACGTCAACGGCCATAAGGTCAATTGGCCTTATTACCACTTCGAATGGCCATAAGTTTGATTGAAGCTTTGCGCACGTATCAAGGTTCGATGACAAAGCATTAATGTGATGGTGTAGTGACATAAGGTCAACGGCCATAAGGTCAATTGTTCAAGTAGCCTTATTACCACGGCCATAAGTTTGATCGAAACTTTGCACACGTATTAGGGCTCGATGAAAATGCATTAATGTGATGGTGTGGTGACATAAGGTCAACGGCTGTAAGGTCAATTGGCCTTATTACCACTTTCAATGGCCATAAGTTTGATTGAAACTTTGCGTACGTATCAAGGACCGATGACAATGCAATAATGTGATGGTGGGGTGACATAAGGTTACAGAACATAAGGTCAATTGAACTTGTGACCACCCCAAATGGCCATAAATTTGAAACCTTGCACAAAATGCGAAAAACGCATTCCTTTATTAACACGCTTTTATTAGCTTGGCCTGTATGTCACGGAATCTTTGAGCTTAATTTTCACCGGTTTCTGGAAGTCTGATTAATTTGAAACTTTGCATATGTATCAAGGACCGATGACAATGCATTAGTGTGATGGTGTGGTGACATAGGGTCAACGGCCATAAGGTCAATTGGCCTTATTACCACTTTGAATGGCCATAAGTTTGATTGAAACTCTGCACACGTATCAAGGCTCGATGACAATGCAATAATGTGATGTTGGGGTGACATAACTTTACAGGACATAAGTCCAATTGAACTTGTGACCACCCCAAATGGCCATATATTTGAAACCCTGCACAAAATGCGAAAAACGCATTCCTTTATTAACACGCTTTTATTAGCTTGGCCTGTATGTAACGGAATCTTTGAGCTCAATTTTCACCGGTTTCTGGAAGTCTGATTAATTTGAAACTTTGCACACGTATCAAGGACCGATGACAATGCATTAATGTGATGGTGTGGTGACATAAGGTCAACGGCCACAAGGTCAGTTGCCCTTATTACCACTTTGAATGGCCATATGTTTGATTGAAACTTTGCACACGTATCAAGGGTCGATGACAATGCATTAATGTGATGGTGTGGTGACATAATGTCAACGGCCACAAGGTCAGTTGGCCTTATTAACACTTTGAATGGCCATAAGTTTGATTGAAACTTCGCACACGTATCAAGGCTCGATGACAATGCAATGATTTGAAGGTGGGGTGACATAAAGTTAACGCACATAAGGTCAATTGAACTTATGACCACCCGAAATGGCCATAGATTTGAAACCTTGCACATAATGCGAAAACCGCATTCCTTTATTAATGATAGAAGTGGATGCATTGCACATTTACGAAAGAGCATACTGCCCTTTTTTAACACGCTTTTATTAGCTTGACCTGTATCTATCTATGTATCTATGTATCCATGTATGTATGTAACGGAATCTGGAGTGGAGCCGAGAGCCCCGGTAATGCAGAGCTGCGAACTCCGTTGCACCTTTTGAAGCATTTTAAGATAGGTACTTTTAGCTAGTGCAGTCCCCAGACCAAGGCACCATAAAGAAGAATCGGGCGCACAACTGCTGTGTAAATACAGTACGTCACTGTATCTACAGGAGGTGCCAATTGCCCTCTTGCAGGTGAACAGCTCTGCTGCTGCCTTCTTGGATTGCTCCACTATATTGTTACTCCATAATAGCTTCCTATACAGAATGACTCCCAAATACTTGACTTGATCGCTAAACGCTAAGAACGTACCCCCAATTCTTGGCGATGTAAGATTTTGTACTTTGTACCTCCTCGTGAAGAGAACAAGCTCGGTCTTATTCGGGTTGGCTTCCAAACCTGTGGCTGGTTGTACACCTGGAGCAGCTCTAGGATGTCAGCTGCGTCCGTTGGCGTCACTGGTACCCAGGCTCTTGCCCTTGGCCGTGAGGGGATATCACGCGCCTCCACTACCTTGAGGCGCGCGCCCGGAAATACCACCCCTATCAACGTGACGGCGGCCCCATAGAGGTTGGCCGACCTGGCGTCGTCACAGGCAATTAGCTTTATATTGCCCTGGAACCACCCTGCATCGGTGTAAGATGGCGGTGGACCAGGGTTGTCTTTTTAACCTTAACGGCCACCGTAGCGAGCGCGGCCTCGATCCACTTCCACTGTTGTTTCGGGATCCTGCCATCTTCGCTGCTCTCGTCTATAATGCTAATGATCTGCCGACCCTTGGCAATTTCGGCGAAAGACCGCGTCCAGCCTCCCTGCGTCTTGGCCCTTTTCGGTGCCGTGGGGTTGGATTCATCCATGGACCGCTGGCGTTTCGAGGTTTCATCACTCTCGACTAAAACTTTTAAAATTACTTGAACTAAAAAACTAAAAATAAATAATAGTTTAAAAAACTAAAAAAACAAGTTTTATAGCAAACCGAACTAAAAAATAGAAAATAATTTTCAATTAAAAAGAGTAAACGTGAGTTTGACCTTCTACTACTGTTATATAAACTCTTTTTAATTGAAAATTATTTTCTATTTTTTAGTTCGGTTTGCTATAAAAGCGTGTTTTTTTAGTTTTTTTAAACTATTATTTATTATATATATTGATATACCACCGATCTCTATGGTTTTTTCAGAAAACAATTTATACGATATACGTAAGCATTTGGTGAAATTTGAAGTTTATAGCTGTTAAAATGGGGCTGAAATTGCGAAAATATATATATATTTATCTTAGTCTATATATATAAAAATAAGTGCACATTTTTGGTGATTCTTTATAACCTGAGACCGGCTCCACCAAATTCAACCAAATTTCTACGGTTCATTTGGCCTATCACGTAGATGGTTTCTGTAAAGCTTGATTGAATTTGGTTGAGCGGTTCATGAGATATATCACACCAAGCTACGGCTACGTTTCATACCAATAGATGGTGCTTATTTGCATATTTGCGTTATTTCATGAAATGGAATAGGTGGTGCTTATTTCCATTTTGCATTATTCAATGGAATTGACGTTTCTAGAATTATAATTTGACGTTCGGCGTTTCTCAAGTGAAAACCAAACGAAAAAAGAAGTAATTTGTTTTGTTTTTTTTTTCTTCATAAAAACTGTGAAAAAAAAAATAAATGAACTGGATTTAAGTAAATTTGGTATATTCTGTGCTTCAGTTTGGTGAGTAATATCCCACTAATTTTATTAAGTGTGATTTTTTTGTGCCAAAGGAACAACATTGCAATAGAATTGCGTTGCTTTTCTTCAGAAACAACCATGAATACAGTTGAAATGATCTTGGAAATTGCTGACCGACTGCATTCTGATGAAGATGTCATACATTTCGCATCGGCGAATTCATTTTTGGCTGGGATTTTGGCAACAAGAATTCAAGAGTATCGAGGTCATTGCATTTTTTGCGACGAAGCGCTGATCCATTATTTCGGTCAATAATTTATATTTCTCGAAATCAAACCCCCACATTCCGCAAATATCAACTGGTTCTTTTCAAATGGTCGCTTCCTTACTGAAAATTTACAATATCTCTTCAGTTGAAATAATCTTGGAAATTGCTGACCGACTGCATTCTGATGAAGATGTCATACATTTCGCATCGGCAAATTCAATTTTGGCTGGGATTTTGCCAACAAGAATTCAAGAGTATCGAGTTCATTGCATTTTTTACGACGAAGCGCTGATGCATTATTTCGGTCAATATTTTAGATTTCTCGAAATCAAACCCCAACAGTCCGTAAATTTCAACTGGTTCTTTTCAAATGGTCGCTTCCTTACTGAAAATTCTTAATATCTCTTCATTACACAACTGTCCCAACAAACAACGGTTCGGCGCAACGTGTTCGATCTCCTTTCACGACGAGAAATCACTTATTGGGAAAACGAATACACAGTTTCGTTGACTGTTGCCATTCAACTTGCAAATTTACGACTACCAAATCTGATAGCTATAAGATTTACATATACAATGTTTCTTCGAAATACGGATAAAGTCAACATTAGAAACATTCTCACCTCTTTTCGAATCAATATCGCTACAACTATTTGGTAACCTAACTCATGGATCCCTCGATTTCAACGAATATATTCACCAGCGTCCCGAAAATTGTTGTTCCTACACACTTACTACCTTTTTTATTTATGTATTTATGATGTGTTGTACTGATTCATCTGCATCTGATCGAGTTTTCTTAAACAAGAGTATGAACAATGAACATGGCTGCCATTTTGGCAACAGGGATTTTTCCGATAAAATGGAAAGAGATACACCACAACACAACATATCTGTCACATCGCACTTTCGGTGTATATTGACATTAGGTCTTTTTGTTATGAACTATGGAGAATCAACACATGTGTTCAATATTAATGTAGTTTTCGATTCATCATTGAGAATTCCTTCATTTTCAATTGAATTCCTCTCAATATTTATAATACATTGGAAATTCCTTCTGTAAGTATGTCGTATCGTTGAACAAAAATATAGTAGAAAATTGTGGCAATGATGTATCATGTTTTTCTCTTCAAAAATAATTTTTTCAAATGTTCTTTCTTCGTTTGACAAAAAACATTTAGTGATTTCAACTGTATCTAATCGTGCGCACGTGTTTTATTGTGTTTTCCATCCAATTTTTGCACGGTTTGTATTTTTGTTTTGTCTTTGGACATATACGTGTGGGTGTATTTCGACCGCGCATTTTTTTTTTGCACATGTGCTTTTCTTAAATTAAATTTCTTGCGTTGAACATGGAGTTTTAGTGAATTTTTTTCCTCTCTCTTGAAGAAAATACCTCGAGCCAGATGTCAAAATATCGGTCGACTTACGCGTAGTGCTAACATGTTACTTCAAAGAAGAGCGCAAAGTATTGATGACCTGTCACAACAAAATGAAATACGACGTGAACGATATGCACGAAATAGATCTGCAGAACCACAGCGGCAAAGAAATCCAGCACGACCAACACAAATACGACGTCGTGTTCTAGAAAATATGTATCATAACGATCCACAAATTGATTACAGTATGCATGGATATATTGGATTAATGAGTGTGATATGTCCACATTGTGAAGCAGCTAAGTTTCTTGGCGATCCACTGCACTTATTGATTTTTGGAGGATCACCAATGTCGAAGCGTTTTATGAATCATATAAAAGAATACAATTCGTCGTTTCAAATGACTTCTTTTGGTTCTACAAAAATTATAAGAGACAACTTTATGCCGACATTTAAGGTGATTACTTCATGTGGAATATCTAATTGTTCTGTGGATCTAGGAACAGTTTCAGGATTCTGATCCAACATCAAATTACATTGCATACACATTACATATTCAAGGTCAGAGTTGGATGAACGTTGCACAATTGACTCACATACAAAACGAGCGATTATTTGCGATCTTCAAAGATTTTTTCATTAGAGCAATGAATTCGTGAAATTGTTCAAAAGAGCAGATAAAATGTCTTTTGGTGAGCATGCCAGAAGATTTAATGTACCGACGATTGATGAAGTGGCAATTGTAATTGTTGGCGATCAGTTTCAGTCCCGCGATATTGTACTTCATCGTAGAAATGAACAATCACATCGTGTTTCGGAGCTTCATCGCAGTTACGACGCATTACCATATCCAATTCTAAATTGGAAAGGTGAAGATGGTTATCACATTAATATACTAATGATAGATCCAAGAAGCGGTAAATAATATACCAATTATATTAATCAGATATTAAATAAAAAACTAAAATTTAAAATTAAATAACATATTTTTTACAGGTTGAGATGTTCAAAAGAAAGTTATTGCGATGAATTATTATTCTTATCGATTGATGATTCGTGCACAAGAACAAAATTACATTCTGAAATGTGGTAAACTTTTTCACCAATACATTGTAAACATGTATGCAAAAATTGAAACTAAACATCTCAATTTCATCCGATTCAATCAAGCCAAATTGCGATCTGAAGAGTACATACATTTGCAAGATGCAATAGCGAATGATGCAAATGTGAATGATATCGGACGTCTGACGATATTACCAGCTTCTTATATTGGTAGTCCACGCCACATGCACGAATATGCACAAGGTTCTATGTCATATGTTCGAAAATACGGCCGTCCAGATCTTTTCATCCCTTTTACGTGTAATCCGATGTGGAACGATATAAAAAGTAATTTGTTCGACGGTCAGTCACCAACAGATCGACACGATGTTACAGCACGTGTATTCCGGCAAAAATTGAAGGCACTGATGGAATTTAATTGTGAATTTATGCATTTTTGGAAAGGTACAATATTAGATGTACTCGATTGAATGGCAAAAAAGAGGTTTGCCACACGCACACATATTGATATAGCTGGTACGTAAAATAACACCGGACGAGATTGTTAGCGTCATATCAGACGAAATATCAGATCAAATCATCGATCCAGAATTATTTGAAGTGGTAACAAAAAACATGATTCACGGTCCATGCGGTGAAATAAATATGAATTCACCATGTATGATCGATGGGAAATGTTCAAAGCCGTACCCGAGAGCATTAATTTCCGATACCATAACAGACAATGACGGATATCCATTGTATCGACGTCGATCATTTGAAAATAATGGTAAAACGGCGATAATAAGAGTGCGCAATCAGGACATCGAAGTTGACAATGGTTGGGTCGTGCCATATCCACCGATACTGTCAAAAGTTTTTCAGGCTCACATAAATGTTGAGTACTGTAACTCAGTAAAGTCTATCAAATACATTTGTAAATATGTGAATAAAGGGATTATATGGCTGTTTTTAAAGTAGATGGTCAAAATAGAAATGATGAAATCACTCAATATCAAACGGGGCGATACATAAGCAGTAATGAAGCAGTTTGGCGTATCTTTTCGTTTCCTTTCCACGAAAGACATCATGTTGTTGTCCATTTGGCAGTTCATCTGGAGAATGGTCTACGAGTTTATTTCACTACTGAGAATGTAAAGCAGAGAGCAGCACAACTACTTTAACTGTTTTTTTTTTTTCAATTTTGTGAAATCGACACATCTGCCAGAAATTCGATTTATGTTGATATACCGCAATTTTACACCTGCAATGCATCATTGAAAAAATGTCAACGGCCTAAACAAGGAACACCAGTTGATGGACATCCAGATATTTTCCAAACAGATGCCTTGGGCAGGATGTATACGGTACATCCCAACAATGCTGAATGTTTCTATTTGCGAATGTTGTTGGTAAACGTTCGAGGACCAAAATCATTTCTGGATTTAAGAACAGTTCACGGTCATTTTTGTCAGACACATCGCGAAGCATGTCAGCTCTTGCATTTGTTAGAAGATGACACTCATTGGGACGCAACACTTCATGATGCATCGATTTTATCTCATCCACAGCAAATACGAATGCTATTTTCGATTATAATATCAACATGCATGTCATCGAATCCAATTGAATTGTGGAATAAATATAAAGATTACATGACTGAAAATATTTTAATTCGGATGCGTCGTAGAGCCATGGATCCTGATTTTCTGATTACATTGTGTATTTACAATGAAGTTTTGATAATAATTGAAGGTATTTGTCTTGCGATTGCCAATAAAGCATTGGGGCAGTTAGCTTTGATTTCACCAAATCGTCCAATGCATGATTTATTTGATCGAGAATTGCAGCGTGAACAACAATTCGAGTGTGACGATTTACGTACATTTTTTCAATCCAACATCACCAAATTAAACAATCAACGAAAGCATATTATTATTATTATTATTATTATTATTATTAAGACACAAGTAAGACAGAGTCTTTTAACGTGCCACATTTCATTTGATACAATACTTTCTTAAGATTAAGGATTAGGGATAAATGACTTAAATATACAAGTTATTTGAACTTTACAATAAATTTCAAGATACATAGATCAATAGCCAAATAAACATAAAAGGAATAAAGGAGAACATAGAGAAAGAAGGAAAGAAAGAAAGGGTGTATTCAATATTATTAGGTACACATGCAGAACTTCAGTGATATCATAAGTTGAGTTTTGAATAATAATGGTATAAAAGTAGCATTCGATAGTATCTGATAATCACAATTGTGAAACACCCTGTTAAATTTAAGATTGGGATTGAATAGCCAGTTTGAATTGCCGTGGATTTGCTACCATTTTTAATTTGTTAGGCAGTGAGTTCCACAACTGAATGGCTCTAACGAAAAACATTCTTGAGGTAGCCGAATATTTAAAGTGTGGTACTATAAGATTGCATGTTCTAGTTGAGTGTGCAAAAGTTAATTTTGAGAAGAGATAACTCGGACAACGGGTATGGATTAGCTTATGTATAAATAACAATAAACGGCATTCAAAAAATTTTGATAAACTGCAACCAAGAATTTGTACGGATAGTTCGGATATATGGTCATATTTTCTTTTTAGGTGTACATATCTAGCTGCATTGTTTATTAGTAATTGTAATTTATTCATGGAACCCTTATCAAGGCACCCATATACTAGTTCTTGATATGAGATTATGGGCACTAATAGAGTCTTAACAAGTTTTAGCTTAATATCCAGAGGGATATAAGCTGCGGTTCTCCAAAGCTGTCTTAATACAGAATACGACTTAGAAATTGTTGCATTTATATGATCAACGCATGAGAGGGAGGTATTCAACCTAAAGCCTAGGGTTTTAACAGAATTCTCATATTTGATAATTGTACCATTCAGTCTAAGAGGAGAAACATCATCCATGCTATATGAACAATGAGATAGGGCAATAGCTTGTGTCTTGGACGCATTAAGGTTAAGCCTATTATGCTTCGACCATAGATAAATAGATTCCAGATCTTCGTTTATTCTGAACGCCAAATCCTCTCTAAGCCCCAGAGGTGCGGATAGATATATTTGTGCATCATCAGCGTAAAGATGAATAGAAACATTTTTACAGCACTTAACAATGTCGTTGATGTATAGACTAAATAAAATGGGACCAAGAATAGATCCTTGGGGTACCCCAGCTGTAATTGGCACCAAATCAGAGCAACTATTTTTTAGTACAACCTTTTGCCATCTGTTCGTAAGATAGCTTGCAATCAATCCAACTGCATCGTGGTTAAATCCAAAGTACGCGTAAAGTTTTTGCAAAAGAATCTTATGACAAATAGTATCAAAAGCTTTAGAAAAGTCTAATAATGTAAGAATAGTAAGATCTCCTTGGTCAAAGAATGGTCTAATATCTTCCATCACTTTCAACACGGCTGTTGAACAGCTATGTCCCTTTCGATAAGCGGAATTATCATGCAAGCTGTTTCTGATAACAAAATGTTTGTTATTTAATTGATTTTAGCAACTATTCGATCACAACATAAAATTGCTTTGGCACTCGCTTCTTCTGGAAATGCTGCAACTTTATTGGATGGAGGACGAACAGCTCATTCAGCTTTAAAATTGCCATTGAATATACAGGTGCTTGGAACTCCAACCTGTAACATATCCAAAAATGCATCGATGGCAAAAGTTTTGCAACAAGCAGCGGTCATTCTATGGGATCAGTGTACAATAACAAACAAAAAATCATTGGAAGAATTAAATCGAACGATGCAAGATTTACGTGGAAACCGAAGGCTTTTTGGTGGTGCTTTAATTTTATTGCCAGGTGAGTTTCGACAAATATTTCCCATTATTCCACGATCAACACCGGCAGGTGAGATCAATGCATGTTTAAAGTTTTCCCTTTTGTGGCCATACGTGAAAAAATTAACATTACACATAAACATGCGTGTTCAGTTGCACAATGATCAGTTTGCAGAGCAGTTCTCGAAGCAATTGTTACAGATCGGAAATGGCAAAATTGCAATCGACAAAACAAATGGTTTGATTACATTGCCAAACAATTTTTGTACAATTATCCAATGAAAAGAAGAACTAATTCAACGAGTGTTTCCAAATATTGTTCAAAATTACATGAATCACGATTGGTTGAGAGAGCGCGCAATACTGGCACCTAAAAATGTATATGTCAATGAAATCAATCATAAAATTCTGAAAAAATTGCCAGGTGTGGTGACTACATACAAGTCAGTGGATAGCGCAATGAATCAAGATGACGCGGTGAATTATTCAGTTGAATTTTTGAATTCATTGGAACCGTCTGGTATGCCACCGCATTGTTTAAATTTGAAGGTCGGCTCATCAGTTATTTTATTACGGAATTTAAATGCACCAAAATTGTGTAATGGAACAAGCCTGAATGTAAAAAATTTGATGACGAATTTAAATGAAGCAACAATACTGTTCGGCAGAGCGAAAGGTGAAATTGTGTTTATACCGCGAATCCCACTGATACCAACAGACATGCATTTTAATTCAAGCGTTTTCAATTTCCAGTGCGCCTGTCATTTGCTATGTCAGTCAACAAGACGCAAGAACAAACGCTTCGAATATGCAGATTGAATTTGGAGGAACCGTGATTTTCGCACGGACAGCTATACGTTGCCTGTTCCAGAGTAGGCATTCCAAATTGTTTGTTTATTCATATCCCAGATGGAAAAACGAAAAATGTAGTGTATCCAAATGTTTTGGATTAAGAATTGAAACAAAGATTAAACAAGTAAGGACGGGACTGTCTTCGGCTGTGCCGAAGACTTCATACCTTTCCAACAGACATTCATTTTAATTCAAGCGTTTTCAATTACCAGTGCGCCTGTAATTTGCTATGTCAGTCAACAAGGCGCAAGGACAAACGCTTCGAATATGCGGATTGAATTTGGAGGAACCGTGCTTTTCGCACGGACAGCTATACGTTGCCTGTTCCAGAGTAGGTTTTCCAAATTGTTTGTTTATTCATACCTCAGATGGAAAAACGAAGAATGTAGTGTATCTAAACGTTTGGGATTAAGAACTGAAATAAATATTTAAAAAAATTCTATGATATTTTATTCTTTTTCCAATATTTCTATTGGTGTAGCGAAGCACACCGGCGTCCCGCTAGTACTATATATATACAATATATACCACCATATATATGTTATATATACAAGCGATCTCTATGATTTTTTCACACAACAATATATGCTATATACGTAAGCAACTGGTGAAACTTGAAGCTTCTAGCTTTTAAAATGGGGCTGAAATTGCGAAAATATATATATCTATATATATAAAAATAACTATACATATAAAAATAACTTTATAACTTGAGACCGGCTCCACCAAATTCAACCAAATTTCTACGGTACCTTTGGGCTATCACGTAGATGGTTTCTGAGATATATTACACCAAGCTACGGCTACGTTTCATACCAATAGATGGTGCTTATTTGTATATTTCCGTTATTTCATGAAATGGAATAGGTGGTGCTTATTTCCATTTTGCATTATTCAATGGAATTGACGTTTCTAGAATTATAATTTCACGTTCGGCATTTCTCAAGTGAAAACCAAACTAAAAAAAAGAAGTCATTTGTTTTGTTTTGTTTTTTTTTTTCATAAAAACTGTGAAAAAAAATGAACTGAATTTAAGTAAATTCGGTATATGCTGTGCTTCAATTTGGTGAGCAATGTCCCACTAAATTTTTTTAAGTGTGATTTTGTTGTGTCAAAGAAACAACATTGTAATAGAAACAACCATGAATACAATTGAAATAATCTTGGAAATTGCTGACCGACTGCATTCTGATGAAGGTGTTATACATTTCGCATCGGCAAATTCATTTTTGGCTGGGATTTTGGCAACAAGAATTCAAGAGTATCGAGTTCATTGCATTTTTTACGACGAAGCGCTGATGCATTATTTCGGGCAATATTTTAGATTTCTCGAAATCCAAACCCGACATTCCTCAAATTTCAACTGGTGCTTTTCAAATGGTCGCTTCCTTACTGAAAATTTACAATATCTCTTCAGTTGAAATAATCTT
This sequence comes from Eurosta solidaginis, assembly GCF_040869045.1. NCBI lineage: Eukaryota > Metazoa > Arthropoda > Insecta > Diptera > Tephritidae > Eurosta > Eurosta solidaginis. The sequence continues at coordinate 160,599,825 of NC_090324.1, read as the reverse complement.
GGAAATTGCTGACCGACTGCATTCTGATGAAGGTCTTATACATTTCGCATCGGCAAATTCATTTTTGGCTGGGATTTTGGCAACAAGAATTCAAGAGTATCGAGTTCATTGCATTTTTTACGACGAAGCGCTGATGCATTATTTCGGTCAATATTTTAGATTTCTCGAAATCAAACCCCAACATTCCGCAAATTTCAACTGGTTCTTTTCAAATGGTCGCTTCCTTACTGAAAATTTACAATATCTCTTCATTACACAACTGTCCCAACAAACAACGGTTCGGCGCAACGTGTTCAATCTTCTTTCACGACGAGAAATCACTTATTGGGAAAACGAATATACAGAATCGTTGACTGTTGCCATTCAACTTGCAAATTTACGACTACCAAATCTGATAGCCATAAGATTTACATATAAAATGTTTCTTCGAAATACGGATCAAGTCAACATTAGAAACATTCGCCCACCCGTTTTCGAATCAATATCGCTACAACTATTTGGTAACCTAACTCATGGATCCCTCGAGTTCAACGAATATATTCATCAGCGTCCCGAAAATTGTTGTTCCTACACACTTACTAACTTTTTTACTCTGATGCCTTAAGAATAAAAAAATATAAAAACAAGTAAGGAAGGCTAAGTTCGGGTGTAACCGAACATTACATACTCAGCTGGGAGCTTTGGAGACAAAATAAGGGAAAACCACCATTTAGAAAAATGAAACTTGGGTAACCCTGGAATGTGTTTGTATGACATGTGTATCAGATGGAAGGTATTAAAGAGTATTTTAAAAGGTAGTGGGCCATAGTTCTATAGGTGGACGCCATTTCGGGATATCGCCATAAAGGTGGAACAGGGGTGACTCTAGAATGTGTTTGTACGATATGGGTATCAAATGAAAGGTGTTAATGAGTATTTTAAAAGGGAGTGGCCCTTATTTCTATAAGTGGACGCCTCTTCGAGATATCGGCATAACGGTGGACCAGGGGTGACTCTAGAATGTGTTTGTACGATATGGGATTCAAATGAAAGGTGTTAAAGATTATTTTTAAAGGCAGTTGGCCTTACTTCTATAGGTGGATGCCTTTTCGAGATATCGCCATAAAGGTGGACCAGGGTGACTCTAGAATGTGTTTGTACGATGTGGGTATCAAATGAAAGGTGTTAATGAGTAGTTTAAAAGGGAGTGGGCCTTAGTTCTATAGGTGGTCGCTTTTTCGAGATATCGACATAAAAGTAGACCGGGGGTGACTCTAGAATGCGTTTGTATGATATGGGTATCCAATGAAAGGTGTTAATGATTATTTAAAACGTAGTGGCCCTTAGTTCTATAGGTGGACGCCTTTTCGATATATCACCATAAAGGTGGAGCAGGGGTGACTCTAGAATGTGTTTGTACGTTATGGGTATCAAATTAAAGGTATTAATGAGGGTTCTAAAAGGGAGTGGCCCTTAGTTGTATATGTGAAGGCGTTTTCGAGATATCGACCAAAATGTGGACCAGGGTGACCCAGAACATCGTCTGTTGGGTACCGCTAATTTATTTATATATATAATACCACGAACAGTATTCCTGCCAAGATTCCAAGGGCTTTTGATTTCGCCCCGCAAAACTTTCTCATTTTCTTCTACTTAATATGGTAGGTGTCACACAGATTTTACAAAGTTTTTTTCTAAAGTTATATTTTGCGTCAATAAACCAATCCAATTACCATGTTTCATCCCTTTTTTCGTATTTGGTATAGAATTATGGCATTTTTTTCATTTTTCGTAATTTTCGATATCGAAAAAGTGGACGTGGTCATAGTCGGATTTCGCCCATTTTTTACACCAATACAAAGTGAGTTCACATAAGTACGTGAACTAAGTTTAGTAAAGATATATCGATTTTTGCTCAAGTTATCGTGTTAAGGGCCGAGCGGAAGGACAGACGGTCGACTGTGTATAAGAACTGGGCCTGGCTTCAACCGATTTCGCCCTTTTTCACTGAAAACAGTTATCGTCCTAGAATCTAAGCCCCTACCAAATCTCACAAGAAGTGGTAAATTGTTGTTTGACTTATGGCATTAAAGTATCCTAGACAAATTAAATGAAAAAGGGCGGAGACACGCCCATTTTGAAATTATCTTTTATTTTTGTATTTTGTTGCACCATATCATTACTGGAGTTGAATTTTGGCATAATTGACTTATATACTGTAAAGTTATTAAATTTTTTGTTAAAATTTAACTTTAAAAAATTTTTTTTTTAAAGTGGGCGTGGTCGTTCTCCGATTTCGCTAATTTTTTTAAGCATACATATAGTAACAGAAGTAACGTGCCTGCCAAATTTCATCATGATATCTTCAACGACTGCCAAATTAGAGCTTGCAAAACTTTTAAATTACCTTCTTTTAAAAGTGGGCGGCGCCACGCCCATTGTCAGAAATTTTACTAATTTTCTATTTTGCGTCATAAGTTCAACTCACCTACCAAGTTTCATCGCTTTATCCGTTTTTGGTAATGAATTATTGCACTTTTTCGGTTTTTCGAAATTTTCGATATCGAAAAAGTGGGCGTGGTTATAGTCCGATATCGTTCATTTTAAATAGCGATCTGAGATGAGTGCCCAGGAACCTACATACCAAATTTCATCAAGATACCTCAAAATTTACTCAAGTTATCGTGTTAACGGGCAGACGGACGGACGGACATGGCTCAATCGAATTTTTTTCGATACTGTTGATTTTGATATAGGGAAGTATATATCTATATTATTATATATATTATTATATATATATATCTATATTACTATATATATATACTATATATACCACCGATATCTATGATTTTTTCAGACAACAATATATGCTATATACGTAAGAATTCGTTGAAATTTGAAGCCTCTAGCTCTTAAAATGGGGCAGTAATTACGAAACGTTTCTTATCTGAACAATCGGTTGTGGGGGATATATACTATATATAGACTGATCTCATCCATTTTTTCAGACGACAATATGTGCAATATACGAAAGCAAATGGTTATAAATTGAGGAAGATATGACAAAAATCCTCTTTTTCTGAAAATTCGGTTGCATGGAAGATATATGATATAGTGGTCCGATCCGGCCGGTTCCGACAAATGTCTAATCTTACACCTAAATACACCCGCTCACCAAAATTGTATCAAGATATCCCAAAATTGAGGGACTAGTTTGCATACAAACAGACAGACGGACATGTCTAAATCAACTCAGCTCTTCATCCGGATTTTTTCGGTATACTTAATGGTGGGTCTATCGATTTTCCTTTAAGGACTTACAATTTTGGGATTCGTGACGAAATTAATATACCATTTAATTTTCATGAAAGGTATAAAAATAGGTAGGTACTTTGTGTGAGGATGCAAAGTTTAACGTTTTTTGTGGTCTACATGTAAAACCTATTACTACGAATCACGTATCTCAATAATATATAACGTAAACGTAAGTATCTGATGAAATTTGGTGAAATTTTAAGCTTATAGGCGTAAAAAAGGGGCAAAAATTACAATTTTTATGGGGTATATAATATATATACCACCGATCTCTATGAATTTTTCAGACAACAATATATGCTATATACGTATGCATTTGGTGCTTAATTGGGGCAGAAAGTGTGAAAAGTTTCTTAATTGAACAATCGGTTGTATGAGATATATACTATATATGCCACGATCTCTATGATTTTTTCAGACAACAATATACGCTATATACGTAAGCATTTGGTGAAATTTGAAGTTTCTAGCTGTTAAAATGGGGCTGAAATTGCGAAAATATATGTATACTATATATATATATATTGTATATATACAATATATACCACCATATATATACTACTAGCTTTACCAGGCGCACGTTGTAACGCCCGAGATCGAATGGATGTTGCGTTATTTTTTCTGTTTTGTTTGTCGATAATTTAATTTATTGTTCTGTAAATTTAATTGAATTTTGTACGCATATTTGGTGAAATTTTCTGTTAAAACATTTTATTCTTTTATCTTATTTTATATTGTTGTATTGCTTTTACCGCTGATGATTGTTGCTTTGATTACATTCCGAAGAAGCATGACTGGTGAGCCAATTTTCAAAGTTGATATATGCGCAGGCATTCCTTTTGGATCTAAGGAGTATAGAAATTCAGTTGGATAATTCACAATTTTATCTTCATCTGTAACTGTGTCACTCTATATATATTTCGTCACTTCACCAGGAAATTGATTTTGAAAGCGATTATTGATTTTGTTAACATGATCATTTTTGGGAGCTAAGATAGTTCTTTCGCAGAGCCAAAAAACAAAAACATTTAAATTTAAAATTCTTAATTCTGAAATATGAAAAACTTTCGTCTTGATCGAAGGAACCTCGAGCCAAAATTTGGTGATGATCGAAGTATAGCAAACACGTTTTCATAGGGAACACACACACAGAATTTGATTTTTATAGAAGATGTAGATAGACTGAAGCTAAACAATTTTTTTAACAGCGGCAGATTACTAAACGTCCAAAAGGCATAACAGCTAAACTCAACAATGCAGTCAAACTTTGGGTGTTAAAATAACTTAAGTTAGTACGGCAGCCATAGTTTTTCCCCATTCCACATTTTACTGGAAGCTTTAGGACGTCACATAGCTCCTTACCAATTTTATTTATCCTACCATTACACATCCAGATATGTGCAGTATAATATATTCCATTTGTAATGGATGTGCCACGCCCCCTTTTTCCCAATTCCATATTTTCTTGGTGGTGTTAAGGATTGACCTCAAATAACTCCTTTCTGAATTTCAATGTTCTGGCATGTACACCTTCAAAGTTATGCAGTACCAAAGATTCCATTTGAATGGGAGGTTCCACGCCCCCTTTTTCCCAATTCCGCATTTTCTTGGCGGTGTTAGGGATTGACCTCATATAACTCCTTACTGAATTTCAATGTTCTGGCATGTATACTTTCAAAGTTATGCAGTACCAAAGATTCCATTTGAATGGGACGTTCATAATTATTGGGACGCAACACTTCATGATGCATCGATTTTATCTCATCCACAGCAAATACGAATGCTATTTTCGATTATAATATCAACATGCATGCCATCGAATCCAATTGAATTGTGGAATAAATATAAAGATTACATGACTGAAAATATTTTAATTCGGATGCGTCGTAGAGCCATGGATCCTGATTTTCTGATTACATTGTGTATTTGCAATGAAGTTTTGATAATAATTGAAGGTATTTGTCTTGCGATTGCCAATAAAGCATTGGGGCAGTTAGCTTTGATTTCACCAAATCGTCCAATGCATGATTTATTTGATCGAGAATTGCAGCGTGAACAACAATTCGAGTGTGACGATTTACGTACATTTTTTCAATCCAACATCACCAAATTAAACAATCAACGAAAGCATATATATGAGAATTATCATGCAAGCTGTTTCTGATAACAAAATGTTTGTTATTTAATTGATTTTAGCAACTATTCGATCACAACATAAAATTGCTTTGGCACTCGCTTCTTCTGGAAATGCTGCAACTTTATTGGATGGAGGACGAACAGCTCATTCAGCTTTAAAATTGCCATTGAATATACAGGTGCTTGGAACTCCAACCTGTAACATATCCAAAAATGCATCGATGGCAAAAGTTTTGCAACAAGCAGCGGTCATTCTATGGGATCAGTGTACAATAGCAAACAAAAAATCATTGGAAGAATTAAATCGAACGATGCAAGATTTACGTGGAAACCGAAGGCTTTTTGGTGGTGCTTTAATTTTATTGCCAGGTGAGTTTCGACAAACATTTCCCATTATTCCACGATCAACACCGGCAGGTGATATCAATGCATGTTTAAAGTCTTCCCTTTTGTGGCCATACGTGAAAAAATTAACATTACACATAAACATGCGTGTTCAGTTGCACAATGATCAGTCTGCAGAGCAGTTCTCGAAGCAATTGTTACAGATCGGAAATGGCAAAATTGCAATCGACAAAACAAATGGTTTGATTACATTGCCAAACAATTTTTGTACAATTATCCAATGAAAAGAAGAACTAATTCAACGAGTGTTTCCAAATATTGTTCAAAATTACATGAATCACGATTGGTTGAGAGAGCGCGCAATACTGGCACCTAAAATTGTATATGTCAATGAAATCAATCATCAAATTCTGAAAAAATTGCCAGGTGTGGTGACTACATACAAGTCAGTGGATAGCGCAATGAATCAAGATGACGCGGTGAATTATTCAGTTGAATTTTTGAATTCATTGGAACCGTCTGGTATGCCACCGCATTGTTTAAATTTGAAGGTCGGCTCATCAGTTATTTTATTACGGAATTTAAATGCACCAAAATTGTGTAATGGAACAAGCCTGAATGTAAAAAATTTGATGACGAATTTAAATGAAGCAACAATACTGTTCGGCAGAGCGAAAGGTGAAATTGTGTTTATACCGCGAATCCCACTGATACCAACAGACATGCATTTTAATTCAAGCGTTTTCAATTTCCAGTGCGCCTGTCATTTGCTATGTCAGTCAACAAGACGCAAGAACAAACGCTTCGAATATGCAGATTGAATTTGGAGGAACCGTGATTTTCGCACGGACAGCTATACGTTGCCTGTTCCAGAGTAGGCATTCCAAATTGTTTGTTTATTCATATCCCAGATGGAAAAACGAAAAATGTAGTGTATCCAAATGTTTTGGATTAAGAATTGAAACAAAGATTAAACAAGTAAGGACGGGACTGTCTTCGGCTGTGCCGAAGACTTCATACCTTTCCAACAGACATTCATTTTAATTCAAGCGTTTTCAATTACCAGTGCGCCTGTAATTTGCTATGTCAGTCAACAAGGCGCAAGGACAAACGCTTCGAATATGCGGCTTGAATTTGGAGGAACCGTGCTTTTCGCACGGACAGCTATACGTTGCCTGTTCCAGAGTAGGTTTTCCAAATTGTTTGTTTATTCATACCTCAGATGGAAAAACGAAGAATGTAGTGTATGGGGATAATGAATCTATGAGTTTAAGGCTTTTATGTGTTTACTTTAATTCACTTTGTAAATGCTTACTACACTAAGACAATTTTAATTCATTTGCATGTTATTTACTAAAAGTAAGGAAATCTAGTTATTTAAGAAAGGTATAAATTTAATGTGAATAAATGCGCGTGCCGGCGTTTCGATGACGAGATGATATAATGATATAATGATATTGATTGCAAACTTTTTCTTCTTTTTGCCAAGAGCACTTGTATTTCGTTTTGTTTCGTTCTTTCGCTTTTGCTGGGTTACCAGCGTAGTTCGATTGTTTAGGTTGCCACAGAGGTCCCCCCAGACTTTACGTCCTGAAACGGACGGGAAGTCTTATTTTGCGACCGCGGCTATTAGTAGGCGTTTCATTTGTGGTGATCGTCGATGAGCTGGTCGCTTGGGTGGAATTCTGAGCGATTGGAGTCGTTTGAGAATGGATGTCTGGTTTATCTGGTGATGGTGTTGCTGCAGCTCCTTGGGTTGAGCTTTGTGGTGTTAATACTGTCGGCGATTGCGTATGTTGTTGTTGTACTTCCATAAATGCGGGTTTTAATCTATCTATCGATTGTGATTTATATCGACCTTAAAATACTTTGGGTGTTTAGAAACTACGAGATACGGGCCATCGTACGGCGGTTGAAATGTTGGTCTGGTTTTGTCGTTGCGCACGAATACATGAGTTGCGTCGGCTAATTTGCTGAATACAAAAGCTTTCTTAGCATCGTGATTGCCATTTGACTTGGGCGTACCTTCTGCATTATATCTGTGAGTTGTCTAGCGAAATCTGATTGCGGTATGTGGTTGTCGCTGTCATTGAAAAACTGACCTGGTAACCGTAGATTAGTGCCGTAAACGAGTTGCGCAGCTGTGGTTCTGATGTCAGGTTTAAATGCGGAGCGAAGGCCTAGTAGCAATATAGGCAGATGATCAACCCAATCATTTCGTTCGATACACGTAATTGCAGTTTTGAGGGTTCGATGCCATCGTTCGATGATTCCGTTCGACTGTGGATGATATGCTGTTGTACGCAGATGTGTTATGCCTAGCATGCGTGACAGCTCCTTGAAAAGTTGGGACTCAAACTGCCTTCCTTGGTCGGTAGTGATGCGGGCTGGTATGCCAAATCGTGAGAACCAAATGTTGACTAGTTTTTTGGCTACTGTTTCTGCGCATATGTCGTGAATCGGTATTGCCTCAGGCCAGCGAGTGTACCTGTAAATGATCGTGAGGCAGTACTGGTAATCGTTAGATGGCGGTAATGGACCTATTATGTCCACATTAATGTGCTCAAACCTGGTTGATGGTAACGGTATTGGCTGTAACGGAGATCGGACGTGTTTGCTAACCTTAGATCATTGGCAGCTGAGGCATCGTTGAACTATGTTCGCTATTTCCTTTCCCATGTTCGGCCAGACGAAGCGTGCCTTGATGAGCTTGGTGGTTGCTCGAACACCACCGTGCGATATACCATGCATCTTGTCGACGATATTCCTACGGAATGACTTTGGTATGAATGGACGTACCTCTGCCGTGGAGACATCGCAGCAGATTTTATATTTCGTGCCTGGTAAGCGTATCCATTTCAATTGGAGGGAAGTATTACCTTCTATTAGCGTTTTTAATTCCGGACATTTCTTTTGTTGTTCGGCGATATGATTAAAGTCGATTGTTATTGGCTCGATTGCTTCTATACGCGACAGTGCGTCGGCGGTTGTATTTTCAATGCCAGAAACGTGAACGATGGTCGTGGTAAATTGCCCTATAAAATCTAGTTGTCGCAGCTGCCGTGGTGACGCCTTTTCCGGCTTTTGCTTAAATGCGTAAACGAGTGGTTTATGATCGGTTCGTATCTCGAAAGGTCTCCCCTCTAAAAAGCAACGAAAGTGCTTTATGGCCATATATATTGCGAGCAACTCCCTGTCGTAGGTGCTATACTTCCGTTGGGTATCGGTCAACTTTTTGCTATAAAATGCCAGTGGCTGGAGATTATTGTTAACGATTTGGTGGAGTGCAGCACCAATAGCAGTATCGCAGGCGTCTGTGCACAGCGATATTTTAGCGTTTGTCGCTGGGTGAACGAGGAGGGTTGCGTTTGCCAATTGCTTCTTGCACTCATTAAAATGGATCGTGGTTTCGTCATTGAATTTAATAGGAGTGTTATCGTTTTTTCGGTTCCCCGGAATTAAAGTGATTAAAGGTATTTGATGACGTACTGTATTGGGAACGAAACGGCGGTAAAAGTTGATCATCGCCAAGAATCGCCGTAGTTCTTTGGCAACTTTGGGGAGTGGAAAATTTGTGATGGCTTGCACTTTTTCAGGTAATGGTTTAATGCCTTCCGCTGTGACAACGTGCCCGAGAAAATCTATCTGATTTTGCATGAATTTGCATTTTTTGAGGTTAATAGTCAAGTGAAATTGCCGTAAACGTTCAAAAACTTGTCGCAATTGGATTTTATGTTCGTCGACGCTTTCTGAAGCGATGCACACGTCATCGATGTAAACAAAAACAAATTCCAGTCCTCGAAAAACAGCATGCATGAACCGTTGGAATGTTTGTGCAGCATTGCACAGACCAAATGTCATGTGCGTAAACTTAAATAGCCCGAATGGCGTGGTTATTGCCGTTTTCGGGATGTCGCTGGGCTCGATTGGAATTTGGTGATAAGCGCGGTTTAGGTCAATTTTGCTGAAACCCCGTTTTTGGTATAGGAAGTGTGTGAAGTCTTGTATATGTGGCAATGGATAACGATCCGGTACTGTTTGGGCGTTGAGAGCGCGATAGTCGCCACATGGTCGCCACTCGCCACTTGCCTTCTTTACCATGTGTAGTGGGGAAGCGTACGAACTTTTAGACGGGCGACAAATTCCGAGTCCGGTTAAGTATTCAAACTTGTCTTTTGCCGCTTTGAGTTTGTCTGGGGCGAGTCGTCTAGGTCGGGCAAAAACAGGTGGACCCTTTGTTTCGATGCAGTGAGTTACACCCGTTTGAGTTTTAGAAGGAGCTGGTGCGTTCATGTCGGTGATTTCACCAAACTCACCGAGCAGATGTGCGATTTCGTTGGGAATTTGGCACTCGTTGATTGTTGGTTGTTCGAGGCTACATACGCGCGGTGGGTTCGTTTGTTCGCGATGTCTACTATGAGGTTGAAATGACGAAGGAAATCGACGCCGATAATAGCGTACCTCGTTTCTGCGATGACGAAGTCCCACGTAAATGTTCGTGTGAGACCTAAGTCGAGTGTTCGTTGTGTTACACCATATGTTTTTATGGGTGTGCCATTAGCTGCGAAGAGTGGGCTGCCTTTAAAATTTGACAAACGGCATGCCCGGGTTGGGGGAATCACAGAAACCTCTGCTCCGGTGTCGATTAGGAACAGCTGCTTCGATTTCCTCTAATTCGCATTGGGACCGATTGTTTGATGATTTTATTTTGCCGCAACCGTCGAAAATGCCCGTTGCGGCCGTGTTCAGTTTTTTGTTGCCTTTGTAGCTTTCGATGAAAAATCGCAAGGACTGCGACACTTACGAGCTTGCGTTCCGTATTGGCGATGATACCAACAAGTCGGAGATTGTTCCACTTTTGCCGTGCCGTACGGTGTATTAGTGCGTTTAGCTGTGCTTCGTGAACGTTCACGTGGTCGACTGCGACTGTTAAGTGTTAACTGATTTAGCTTGCTGTTGATGCTGTCAAGTATTGCTTCTTGCTTTTCCGCTCGTCTTTCTAGCTCGGACACACGATTGGATGATGTTTCGACAGCGTTGATGGCGCATCCCCTAGCTGGTGGTGATGCGTTCGAGTCTCGGCTTAGTGCATCTAGTACTGAGTCTGCGATGATTGCGAGTTGATGCAATGGCGTGCTGGGTTGTGCCTGTAGCATGCCGGCGATAACGGCGCGTGCTGATTCAGGTAGCTGTTTGAGCCAGTATTGCTGGATAACTGACTCGTCTTTAGTGGCATTCGTTCGTTGCATTTGGCTTAGCAAATGGCTTGGTTTACTGTCGCCAAGTTGTATGCCGGTTAACTTATCGAGTCGCGCCATAGCAGAATCGCTGAATTTCTCGATTATGGCTTTTTTAAGCGTAGCATAAGGGGCTGTTGTGGGTGGGCAGCGCACTAAATCAAAAACTTGGTCTAAAATGAAGTCGTCCGCATGTGCTATAATAGCTGTGTACTTATCCTTTTCCTTACGTACGCCAAAACCATGGAGTTCAAACCACGCGTCGATTTTAATAAACCATGACTCTATGTTGTATTTGGAATTAAGCTTCGGAAACGGTAACTTCCCAATACCGCATTTATTTGCGGTCTATCGGCGTTTTCGTCGTTAGCACCGCCGTTGGCGCCGACGTTGCTGCCGCCTCCTGCAGCCGCTGCGCTTTTGCTTCTTCGTCATCGCTCATTTTGCCAGAGGTCGAAAGTGTCGTTGAGAACCGTTATGATGTATGCCGTTATGGTCACGTTGTAATACCTACGCCTTTCTGCTGTGGGTCCAAATGCCGGTTCGCCCACCGTACAATCTCACTTGAATCGTGGTTTGCTTTAAGATTCACTGTCACCGCGTTTTTATTTCGGGGTCACCACTTTATGGGGATAATGAATCTATGAGTTTAAGGCTTTTATGTGTTTACTTTAATTCACTTTGTAAATGCTTACTACACTAAGACAATTTTAATTCATTTGCATGTTATTTACTAAAAGTAAGGAAATCTAGTTATTTAATAAAGGTATAAATTTAATGTGAATAAATGCGCGTGCCGGCGTTTCGATGACGAGATGATATAATGATATAATGATATTGATTGCAAACTTTTTCTTCTTTTTGCCAAGAGCACTTGTATTTCGTTTTGTTTCGTTCTTTCGCTTTTGCTGGGTTACCAGCGTAGTTCGATTGTTTAGGTTGCCACATAGTGTATCTAAACGTTTGGGATTAAGAACTGAAATAAATATTTAAAAAAATTCTATGATATTTTATTCTTTTTCCAATATTTCTATTGGTGTAGCGAAGCACACCGGCGTCCCGCTAATACTATATATATACAATATATACCACCATATATATGTTATATATACAAGCGATCTCTATGATTTTTTCACACAACAATATATGCTATATACGTAAGCAACTGGTGAAACTTGAAGCTTCTAGCTTTTAAAATGGGGCTGAAATTGCGAAAATATATATATCTATATATATAAAAATAACTATACATATAAAAATAACTTTATAACTTGAGACCGGCTCCACCAAATTCAACCAAATTTCTACGGTACCTTTGGGCTATCACGTAGATGGTTTCTGAGATATATTACACCAAGCTACGGCTACGTTTCATACCAATAGATGGTGCTTATTTGTATATTTCCGTTATTTCATGAAATGGAATAGGTGGTGCTTATTTCCATTTTGCATTATTCAATGGAATTGACGTTTCTAGAATTATAATTTCACGTTCGGCATTTCTCAAGTGAAAACCAAACTAAAAAAAAGAAGTCATTTGTTTTGTTTTGTTTTTTTTTTCATAAAAACTGTGAAAAAAAATGAACTGAATTTAAGTAAATTCGGTATATGCTGTGCTTCAATTTGGTGAGCAATGTCCCACTAAATTTTTTTAAGTGTGATTTTGTTGTGTCAAAGAAACAACATTGTAATAGAAACAACCATGAATACAATTGAAATAATCTTGGAAATTGCTGACCGACTGCATTCTGATGAAGGTGTTATACATTTCGCATCGGCAAATTCATTTTTGGCTGGGATTTTGGCAACAAGAATTCAAGAGTATCGAGTTCATTGCATTTTTTACGACGAAGCGCTGATGCATTATTTCGGTCAATATTTTAGATTTCTCGAAATCCAAACCCGACATTCCTCAAATTTCAACTGGTTCTTTTCAAATGGTCGCTTCCTTACTGAAAATTTACAATATCTCTTCAGTTGAAATAATCTTGGAAATTGCTGACCGACTGCATTCTGATGAAGGTCTTATACATTTCGCATCGGCAAATTCATTTTTGGCTGGAATTTTGGCAACAAGAATTCAAGAGTATTGAGTTCATTGCATTTTTTACGACGAAGCGCTGATGCATTATTTCGGTCAATATTTTAGATTTCTCGAAATCAAACCCCAACATTCCGCAAATTTCAACTGGTTCTTTTCAAATGGTCGCTTCCTTACTGAAAATTTACAATATCTCTTCATTACACAACTGTCCCAACAAACAACGGTTCGGCGCAACGTGTTCAATCTTCTTTCACGACGAGAAATCACTTATTGGGAAAACGAATATACAGAATCGTTGACTGTTGCCATTCAACTTGCAAATTTACGACTACCAAATCTGATAGCCATAAGATTTACATATAAAATGTTTCTTCGAAATACGGATCAAGTCAACATTAGAAACATTCGCCCACCCGTTTTCGAATCAATATCGCTACAACTATTTGGTAACCTAACTCATGGATCCCTCGAGTTCAACGAATATATTCATCAGCGTCCCGAAAATTGTTGTTCCTACACACTTACTAACTTTTTTACTCTGATGCCTTAAGAATAAAAAAATATAAAAACAAGTAAGGAAGGCTAAGTTCGGGTGTAACCGAACATTACATACTCAGCTGGGAGCTTTGGAGACAAAATAAGGGAAAACCACCATTTAGAAAAATGAACCTTGGGTAACCCTGGAATGTGTTTGTATGACATGTGTATCAGATGGAAGGTATTAAAGAGTATTTTAAAAGGTAGTGGGCCATAGTTCTATAGGTGGACGCCATTTCGGGATATCGCCATAAAGGTGGAACAGGGGTGACTCTAGAATGTGTTTGTACGATATGAGTATGAAATGAAAGGTGTTAATGAGTATTTTAAAAGGGAGTGGCCCTTATTTCTATAAGTGGACGCCTCTTCGAGATATCGGCATAACGGTGGACCAGGGGTGACTCTAGAATTTGTTTGTACGATATGGGATTCAAATGAAAGGTGTTAAAGAGTATTTTTAAAGGCAGTTGGCCTTAGTTCTATAGGTGGATGCCTTTTCGAGATATCGCCATAAAGGTGGACCAGGGTGACTCTAGAATGTGTTTGTACGATGTGGGTATCAAATGAAAGGTGTTAATGAGTATTTTAAAAGGGAGTGGGCCTTAGTTCTATAGGTGGTCGCTTTTTCGAGATATCGATATAAAAGTAGACCGGGGGTGACTCTAGAATGCGTTTGTATGATATGGGTATCCAATGAAAGGTGTTAATGATTATTTAAAACGTAGTGGCCCTTAGTTCTATAGGTGGACGCCTTTTCGATATATCACCATAAAGGTGGAGCAGGGGTGACTCTAGAATGTGTTTGTACGTTATGGGTATCAAATTAAAGGTATTAATGAGGGTTCTAAAAGGGAGTGGCCCTTAGTTGTATATGTGAAGGCGTTTTCGAGATATCGACCAAAATGTGGACCAGGGTGACCCAGAACATCATCAGTTGGGTACCGCTAATTTATTTATATACATAATACCACGAACAGTATTCCTGCCAAGATTCCAAGGGCTTTTGATTTCGCCCCGCAAAACTTTCTCATTTTCTTCTACTTAATATGGTAGGTGTCACACAGATTTTACAAAGTTTTTTTCTAAAGTTATATTTTGCGTCAATAAACCAATCCAATTACCATGTTTCATCCCTTTTTTCGTATTTGGTATAGAATTATGGCATTTTTTTCATTTTTCGTAATTTTCGATATCGAAAAAGTGGACGTGGTCATAGTCGGATTTCGCCCATTTTTTACACCAATACAAAGTGAGTTCACATAAGTACGTGAACTAAGTTTAGTAAAGATATATCGATTTTTGCTCAAGTTATCGTGTTAAGGGCCGAGCGGAAGGACAGACGGTCGACTGTGTATAAGAACTGGGCCTGGCTTCAACCGATTTCGCCCTTTTTCACTGAAAACAGTTATCGTCCTAGAATCTAAGCCCCTACCAAATTTCACAAGGAGTGGTAAATTGTTGTTTGACTTATGGCATTAAAGTATCCTAGACAAATTAAATGAAAAAGGGCGGAGACACGCCCATTTTGAAATTATCTTTTATTTTTGTATTTTGTTGCACCATATCATTACTGGAGTTGAATTTTGGCATAATTGACTTATATACTGTAAAGTTATTAAATTTTTTGTTAAAATTTGACTTTAAAAAAATTTTTTTTTTAAAGTGGGCGTGGTCGTTCTCCGATTTTGCTAATTTTTTTAAGCATACATATAGTAACAGAAGAAACGTGCCTGCCAAATTTCATCATGATATCTTCAACGACTGCCAAATTAGAGCTTGCAAAACTTTTAAATTACCTTCTCTTAAAAGTGGGCGGCGCCACGCCCATTGTCAGAAATTTTACTAATTTTCTATTTTGCGTCATAAGTTCAACTCACCTACCAAGTTTCATCGCTTTATCCGTTTTTGGTAATGAATTATTGCACTTTTTCGGTTTTTCGAAATTTTCGATATCGAAAAAGTGGGCGTGGTTATAGTCCGATATCGTTCATTTTAAATAGCGATCTGAGATGAGTGCCCAGGAACCTACATACCAAATTTCATCAAGATACCTCAAAATTTACTCAAGTTATCGTGTTAACGGGCAGACGGACGGACGGACATGGCTCAATCGAATTTTTTTCGATACTGTTGATTTTGATATAGGGAAGTATATATCTATATTATTATATATATTATTATATATATATATCTATATTACTATATATATATACTATATATACCACCGATATCTATGATTTTTTCAGACAACAATATATGCTATATACGTAAGCATTCGTTGAAATTTGAAGCCTCTAGCTCTTAAAATGGGGCAGTAATTACGAAACGTTTCTTATCTGAACAATCGGTTGTGGGGGATATATACTATATATAGACTGATCTCATCCATTTTTTCAGACGACAATATGTGCAATATACGAAAGCAAATGGTTATAAATTGAGGAAGATATGACAAAAATCCTCTTTTTCTGAAAATTCGGTTGCATGGAAGATATATGATATAGTGGTCCGATCCGGCCGTTTCCGACAAATGTCTAATCTTACACCTAAATACACCCGCTCACCAAAATTGTATCAAGATATCCCAAAATTGAGGGACTAGTTTGCATACAAACAGACAGACGGACATGTCTAAATCAACTCAGCTCTTCATCCGGATTTTTTCGGTATACTTAATGGTGGGTCTATCGATTTTCCTTTAAGGACTTACAATTTTGGGATTCGTGACGAAATTAATATACCATTTAATTTTCATGAAAGGTATAAAAATAGGTAGGTACTTTGTGTGAGGATGCAAAGTTTAACGTTTTTTGTGGTCTACATGTAAAACCTATTACTACGAATCACGTATCTCAATAATATATAACGTAAACGTAAGTATCTGATGAAATTTGGTGAAATTTTAAGCTTATAGGCGTAAAAAAGGGGCAAAAATTAAAATTTTTATGGGGTATATAATATATATACCACCGATCTCTATGAATTTTTCAGACAACAATATATGCTATATACGTATGCATTTGGTGAAATTTGAAGCTTCTAGCTGCTTAATTGGGGCAGAAAGTGTGAAAAGTTTCTTAACTGAACAATCGGTTGTATGAGATATATACTATATATGCCACGATCTCTATGATTTTTTCAGACAACAATATACGCTATATACGTAAGCATTTGGTGAAATTTGAAGTTTCTAGCTGTTAAAATGGGGCTGAAATTGCGAAAATATATGTATACTATATATATATATATATTGTATATATACAATATATACCACCATATATATACTACTAGCTTTACCAGGCGCACGTTGTAACGCTCGAGATCGAATGGATGTTGCGTTATTTTTTCTGTTTTGTTTGTCGATAATTTAATTTATTGTTCTGTAAATTTAATTGAATTTTGTACGCATATTTGGTGAAATTTTCTGTTAAAACATTTTATTCTTTTATCTTATTTTATATTGTTGTATTGCTTTTACCGCTGATGATTGTTGCTTTGATTACATTCCGAAGAAGCATGACTGGTGAGCCAATTTTCAAAGTTGATATATGCGCAGGCATTCCTTTTGGATCTAAGGAGTATAGAAATTCAGTTGGATAATTCACAATTTTATCTTCATCTGTAACTGTGTCGCTCTATATATATTTCGTCACTTCACCAGGAAATTGATTTTGAAAGCGATTATTGATTTTGTTAACATGATCATTTTTGGGAGCTAAGATAGTTCTTTCGCAGAGCCAAAAAACAAAAACATTTAAATTTAAAATTCTTAATTCTGAAATATGAAAAACTTTCGTCTTGATCGAAGGAACCTCGAGCCAAAATTTGGTGATGATCGAAGTATAGCAAACACGTTTTCATAGGGAACACACACACAGAATTTGATTTTTATAGAAGATGTAGATAGACTGAAGCTAAGCAATTTTTTTAACAGCGGCAGATTACTAAACGTCCAAAAGGCATAACAGCTAAACTCAACAATGCAGTCAAATTTTGGGTGTTAAAATAACTTAAGTTATTACGGCAGCCATAGTTTTTCCCCATTCCAAATTTTACTGGAAGCTTTAGGACTTAACGTCACATAGCTCCTTACCAATTTTATTTATCCTACCATTACGACATCCAGATATGTGCAGTATAATATATTCCATTTGTAATGGATGTGCCACGCCCCCTTTTTCCCAATTCCATATTTTCTTGGTGGTGTTAAGGATTGACCTCAAATAACTCCTTTCTGAATTTCAATGTTCTGGCATGTACACCTTCAAAGTTATGCAGTACCAAAGATTCCATTTGAATGGGAGGTTCCACGCCCCCTTTTTCCCAATTCCGCATTTTCTTGGCGGTGTTAGGGATTGACCTCATATAACTCCTTACTGAATTTCAATGTTCTGGCATGTATACCTTCAAAGTTATGCAGTACCAAAGATTCCATTTGAATGGGACGTTCCACGCCCCCTAGGTGGTGTTAGGGATTGACCTCATATAACTCCTCATTGAATTTCAATGTTCTGGCATGTATACCTTCAAAGATATGCAGTACCAAAGATTCCATTTGTATGGGAGGTGCCACGCCCCTTTTATATATCGAAATCATTTTTAGCCTAAAACCTTCCCGTTGATCGAAGGAACCTATAACCAAAATTTGGTGATGATTGAGGTGTGGGAAATACGTTTCCATATCGAACACACACACACACACAGAATTTGATTTTTATATATATATGGCTAAACTAATTTGGGATTTCAAAATCAACTAACCATTACCCCTCCTTCCTGTATCTTTCCTAAAAATTTCATGGCAATCTGTCGAGCCGTTCTCGAGTTATGGAGTGACAATCAAAATGTACACTTCTTTTTATATATATAGATATATACCACCGATCCTATGATTTTTACACACAACAATATATGCTACATACGTAAGCAACTGGTGAAATTTGAAGCTTATAGCTGTTAAAATGGGGCAGATATTGCGAAAAGTTTCTTATCTGAACAATTGGATGTATGAGATTGTAATATCTAATATATTCAGTTTGTTTGATGGGAACTCTCTTTAATGCAGAAAATGTTAACCATTGTAAATACTCAACTATTGTGAGCAGAACAATGAAAAGCGTCGGTATGTTATTGTGACTAACTGAATAAAGAATTTAATTGGTATTGAACTAACGAAGTGAACAGTTGCTTTAATTACTGCAGCGTCAGGTGTGGTAACGAAATACCTACTAATTTTTGCAAATTACATCATTAATAACTTCCGACAAAGCTCTTCCGAATAAATACATTTTAACATGGAAAAATCGACAATGAACGCATCGCAACGATACTTGCCGACGCGGGAATACAATTATGCAGGTCGGCTTCAGAAGGAGAAATTAGGAGTCTGCTTCAGGATATAGTTGGTACACCACCGAAAAAAACAAAATATCGGTAAGCACGTAGAAGCTGGTGCTGATAAATCAGAAGCCCAAACCAAGCAGTCGCCAGAAAATGATGTTGGTGTGGGCGAAAAGAAAATGGCGACACTCGTGAAAGCGTACCCGAAGGTAACCTCAAAATTTGCGAAGCAGAAAATAATTATGATACGGCGGCTGCGAGCAATTTAGAAATGCAGTTGGAAATGTTAAAGTTTAAAAACAAACTAATGAGTCAACAACGGCATACATGTACTCGCTGAAAGACATAGAAGTGCTTGTTCCGAAATATAGCGGTTATGATGACGGCAATATCGGCAAATGGATAGACAATTTTGAATACGCAGCAGATACATATGGGTGCAACGACAGTCGAAAACTTCTTTTGGCTCGTCAATTGCTTAATGGAAGCGCAAAAATGTTGGCTGAGATCGTCGTTGCTCGAACATGGGGTGAACTAAAAACACGTTTATTGGCAGAATTCCGCAAAACACCTAGCTATAGAGAAACAATAAAAAATCTAGAGGCCCGACGTTGGAATAAGGGCAAATATAGTATGTTGCACTATGTGTTGTCCATGCAAAAGATTGCTAGTAACAGCTCAATAAAAGACAATGACTTGGTAGAATTCGTCATTGAGGGACTACAAGATAAAACTGCTTGCGTTTCAGTGTTATATAACACAAGCACACTTGAAGAATTAAAGAAGACATTGCCAAAATATGAAAAATTAATCAACAACATGAGTGGATAAGTAGGGAAACCAGAACGTAACTAGCAAAATAGGTGCTACAATTGTTCAGCATACGGATATTTTTCAGCCGACTGTAAGAAGCCGAAGTGCCAAACAGCATCTTGTTTCATATGCGGAGACACAAACCACTTTCAAAGAAACTGCCCTAAAAAAGTAGTTGGCGCTGCTTTCAATGACGGTCAGTGGGACGAAGCAGAGTGCACAGGAACGGTGAGTGTTGCTTTAAACAAATCTTTCAGAACATATCCACAGTTTAGTTTATTTTCTTGTATGTTTGACACGGGTAGCCCCACTAACTTTATCAGGAGATCCCTCATTAAAAACCAATACATAAATAAGCAGTGAAGGAATTTCACAGCGATAGGCAATACAAAATTGAAGTGTTACGGAAACATAAGATTACCAACAAAATTAAACAATGAATTAAAATATTTAAGTTTTTACGTATTCGCAGACGATGCTATGCCATTCCCAATTATCTTGGTAAGAGATTTTTTAACTTTATATAAAATATTTCTTTGTGCAAAACCTCTTAAAAATAAAATTGAATTAAAGTCTCATAAAAACGTAAAAAATCTGGTAGTTACTAAAGTGAATGATGAGGGCACGGATAACGCTTGGGTAGGTAATAGTATTCGGGAAATTTGCAGTATCGAAAGTTTTGAAAACGAGGCAAATATTAACCCAACTTTGCCTCTATATTGGAAAAAAAATTTCGGGCAAGCGAATTAACAAACATACTTACAAAGTAGCTTGAGCAAACCAATACAGTGCGAATATAAGGCAAATATTCATTTAACTTCCGACACTCCTATATCGTGCTTTCCAAGGGAAAAAAGTGTTTAGTTTACTAGATTTGAAGTCGGGATTCTACCAAATTAAAATGGACGAGCAATCAGTTAAGTATACATCATTTGTTGTCCCAAACGGGCAATACGAATTTTTGCGAATGCCATTTGGCTTAAAACACGGGCCAGCTATATTTCAACGTTTCATAAACCAGGTTTTGAAAGAATTCATAGTAAAAACCGAAATAATTGTATATATGGACGGTATTTTAATGGCAAATTCAAAACTAGAGGAACTTATTAAGCTAGTTAAAAGGGTGTTAGCTCATTTAAAAAAGTATAATCTTGAATTAAAACTAGAGAAATGTAAATTTGCATATTACCAAATAGAATATTTGGGGTATCGAGTATCAAGCTATGGAATAAAGCCATCAGATACTCACATTAAAGCTATATCAGAATATCCATACCCGAGAAACCAAAGAGATTTTCAATCATTTCATGGATTGTGTTCATACTTCAGGAAGTTTGTAAAATCATTCTACGTGATTACTAATCCGTTATACAAATTAATAAAAAAAGATTCCAAATTTGAATTTAATGAAGAGAGCAGGACATCATTTGAAGAACTTAAGTCTAAATTGACGTCATGTCCAATGTTATCAATATATTGCCCGAAAAGAGAAACTGAACTACCATGCGATGCGAGTGCTATCGGGTATGGCGCCATTTTGCTGCAGAAACAAGAAGACAACAAGTTTCATCCTGTTGCCTACTTTTCAAACCGAACTAACGAAGCCGAATCGCGTTGTCACAGTTTTGAGTTAGAAACTCTTGCAATAATAAATGCCTTACGCCGTTTTAGAATGTATTTAGAGGGTATTAAGTTTAAAATTCTAACAGATTGTAATTCGTTGTGTCTTGGCCGGGCCACAGCTCAGGGATGGTGCCAGTCAAGATATAGTGCAGAAAGAAGAAAAGTTTGTATTAGTTTTAATAATTAAAATAATCTTTATTGAACATAAAGATTGTGCACAAAATTGATAGATATATATATATTTTTAGGTTACCTGTACAATTTGGTTGGTGAATCCGCAACTGCGGCGGGATATGTCCTTTCTCCTTGATGTGTGAAAACAAGTGAGTAAAAAATGTATAACCGGTCAATACCGCTTGCCAGTCAAACTGTTTATTTATTCCAGCGATGTTCATTTCTATGGTTAACAAAAACAGTTTGACTGGAACTCTTAACCAATATAAGAAAAAGTGCGAGGGTGACCTTTTATGTTTTGAGTTTGGGCTGTTGGCCTAAACATGCGACACGCAAGATCTATTTGGACATATTCCGCCGCTGGTTCGCAGAATTTGTTTAAATGAAGC
Organism: Eurosta solidaginis; assembly: GCF_040869045.1. Classification (NCBI taxonomy): domain Eukaryota; kingdom Metazoa; phylum Arthropoda; class Insecta; order Diptera; family Tephritidae; genus Eurosta; species Eurosta solidaginis. The sequence goes on along the minus strand of NC_090324.1, from coordinate 160,577,893 downwards.
TTAAACTATTTTCAGATCAGGTTCCGTTTGAATTACCTAAAGTCGAAAATTGAAGAAAAATAAATAATAGATGTACATGGTTCAATCTCAGTGGCACATTGATTTTTATTTCATGTATATATGTATAAAATATGTCATTGTTTATGTATATGCATAAGCAGTATTTAAAATTAATTTTTTTTGAAAAAAAAAATATGTAGGTATTTACAATTCATCAAGGCACTCGTTGGAGGGAGGTGGAATGCAAGTGATTCCACTCTCCTTGCGACTATGACGCGCTTGTTGCTTGCGTCGATTCTTCTTGCCTTTTCCATTGTAGCTTTTTTTGGGCGGTTGGAAAGTTTGCATTTCCAATCCACTTGCGATCACCTCATGTCGAAGTAGAGGACGAAAACGGCGTAGTTGGAAAGTTCTCATTTCCAATCCGCTCGTAGAAGGTGGGTGGAATGCAGATAATTGTACTCCACCTGAGGCCTCCGGACGGAAAGCAGACGTTTCCGCTGCAGAGGACTCTGCTTCGACCTCCGATGCGTTAATGGAGAGGGTCGCTTTCCTCATCGGTGGTTCTGGTTTTATCGACGTAGCGAGCGTATTTCGGTTGGCGAGCAATTCTGGTAAGGTAAATGGTGATTTCATCTTATAAGGGGTTGTTGGTGGAAGCAGAGTACAGTATGCGATATATAAATACGCGATGGCTGTATTGTAATGTAGTATAACTGATATTCATTTGTTTTGCAAATGATACCCTCGGACCCCCAAGACAGAAACAACGCCAAACCAAACATTAACATAAAAGATTTTCTAAAACAATATCTAATTTATATATTTCTAAGCATACATAGCATTTATTTTTGATTACTAACTAGTTTCTCAAAAATGTAAATGTCCACGTCATGCTTTTCCATATGTGAAGCATGTATCCTTACGGATAATTGAAGATGTTGTGTCAACACCCTTATACTACCGTACTAGTGAATCGATTGTTTGCACTATCGATATATTGCATGTTTCACTAACTTCAGTTCCGAATTAATTAATGGAAATGAAAATAAAAAAAAAAGTGGCGCGTGTGATTTTTTGTTTTGTGATTGCAATATATTTGTAATTACAATAACAATTGTACGCGTCCGGGCGAAAAGTGTAAATCGCGACTCTATAGCATTTATTTCGTGTTTGTGAAGTGTTTTAGTGAAACAAAATATACATATGTACATATATGTATATACATATTACAAATAAAAAAGAGGAAAAAAAAAATGTGATATGATAAAGACCTATGAAAGGTCATGCAAAAATCCTCCACCAAAGCAGAGTAACCAGCATAGTGAAAAGTGTGTGATTGTGTTTTTTTTTGTTTTTTGCAACGATCCGCAATAAAACCATGCGATCGTGGAGTGACAACATGTGTAGTAGGGTGTGCAGTGGTTTTTTTTTTTATTGTGAAAGAAAAAAAATTTTTTTCTTTTAAGTGGTTTTTTTGTGTTGGTTTTTGCTTCGAAAAGCAAAAACTTAATTGCAATATGTTGCATTAGGGTGAGCCGAGCAATCCGAAATTTCTCCTCTGTTTTTTTTTGTTAGAAAATTTTTTGTTCTTTGTTTTTGTTTAGTATTTAAACTTTTTACTTCGAAAAGGTAAAAACGAATTTTGTTATGTGCCGTGCATTATATTAGGGTGTCCTTAATTGAAAAATTTTTATTTCCGTGATTTGTGTACTTATTTTATTTTTGTTTTTATTTTGATAAAAACGGGTGTATGCAATGGAATTGGTAGCGATTTTGTTTTATTTAAGTAACGTTGCCTCTGCCCTTGTACTATCCTTTTTTTCGTTTCTTTGTAACAAAAATAAAAAATTATGTTTATGTGAGCACCCTTATATATAATGCATTGGGCAAAAAGAACAAAAAATATTTGTTTGAGGGAAATTTCATTATTTAATATGTGGTTTGCGAAACCACGAACTTTTTTTTGATTGCTTAAGCGGACCCGAAAATTTTTCTTTCATGATTCCATGCAGTCCAATGCACATAGTCATTGTGTACATGTTTGTGCACATGTTTTCGGTGGCGACTACCCAGTGATAACCTCAATTGTTAGTGAATGTGAAAAAAACGCATTAAAAATTTTAAGATTTAATAATAAAAACTGTTCATCAATTGTAGCAAAATATTGTTGCTTTTGTAAATGAAAATCACACCACCCATGTGCGCAAGCATGTACATGTACATATGTAACATTAGGCTGGATCAAAAAAAGAAAGTTTTGTTTCCACTATGAGTTTTGTTGAAGTTGATTAGTTTTGGTTAGAAGTTTTTTTTTTGATGTGTGGAGATTTTTTAACTCCGATTGTAGCGTCACTGCTGAAGATTAGGGTCTGTTGTGTTTTCGGTTTCCGCGGTATATGGTGGTAATAATATTAGTTTGGCAAGTGGTCTTGTGACTTGCCCCCTCTCAGTTCTTATATCCACAACGCGAACCCGGTTGTCTGATCCAGGGTGTAACCTTATCACACGCCCCAATCTCCATTCGTTGGGAGGAACATTGTCTTCCCGTATAACCACCATATCTACGACTTGCATATTTGATTTAGGATGCTTCCATTTTATCCGTTTCTGTAGTCCCGAAAGATATTCTGATTTCCATCTTCTGCAGAAGTTTTGATGCAACGCCTTGAGTTTCTGCCAGCGATTGACAATTGAGGCAGTATTTTCATCAATGCTGATTTCCGCTGGTGCAAATAGATGTCCTCCAATCAGAAAGTGTCCTGGAGTTACAGGTTCAAGGTCAGAAGGTTCATTTGAAGCAGGGCTAAGAGGGCGAGAATTGAGACACGACTCAATTCTACATAACAACGTGTTAAATTCCTCAAAGGTGAATTTGTTGTTTAAGGCCACTTTTTTTAAGTGGCTTTTAGAGCTTTTCACTCCCGCTTCCCATAGTGCCGCCATGTGTGGAGCTCCAGCTTGTATGAAATGCCAATTGAATGCCTGATCGGAATATTTTGACAGGGTTTGATTTCTTGCATCGGCAAGAAATTCCTTAAATTCCGCTTTTAATGCGCGTGATGCTCCGACAAAGTTTGTTCCATTGTCCGAATAAATGTTTCTTGGATATCCTAGTCTAGCTACGAATCTTGAAAGAGTTGCTAGAAATGAGGAAGTGCTTAAATCACTAGTGGCTTCTAAATGTATGGCCTTAGTAGAAAAGCAAACGAACAGACAAACGAAACCCTTTGAGGTACGACACCCGCGCCCACTGTAACTCTTAATATCGAAAGGCCCCGCGAAATCTACCCTGTAAATGCACGCAAAAAGGTGGTGCGTTCTTCAGGTAGAATTCCCATAAGCTGACTTTGAGATCGCTTCTTGAAGATCGTGCAGATCTTACAATTATGGATTACGGATCGTATCATGGTTTTAAATTTTGGTATCCAGTATTGAGTTCTAATGTTGCGCAGCATTAATTGGTTTTCACCATGGATAGACATTTCATGTACAAACTGAACATACAGACGTGTAAACCTGGATGCACCAAATCGTCCACCCGTTTTCACTACTTCCTCTTGATCAAGATATGGAGTGAGCGAAAGTATTTCGCTTTTAGATCCAATTGGTGTTTTGGATTGCAAGCTTGAAATTTCTGATCCGTAATATTGCTTCTGAGAAAGTTTTATTAAACGGGTTGTTATAGCTTTAATTTCATCTGAGGAAATTAAATAAGATTCAGGTTGACTACAATGTTTATTTTTAGGATGCGTTCTATGAAAAAACCTGAACATGTATGATATGACTCTTGAAGCCCTAGGAAGTTTGAAAACCTATTGAGAATATTATTAATATTGCTTGGAATTGCGATTGTATGTACTTGCACGCGTTTTTCTTCAAAATTTGTGGTAAAGGTCAAATCTTGTGTTGGCCACCTTTCCTTCTCTTCCTGGAGCCAAGAAGGATCCTGCCACCACAAAGAATTGTTGCCTAATCCTCGGATAGTATTCCTCTACTGGCTAAATCTGCTGGATTTGTACCTGAATCCACGTGATACCACGATGAACTTCCAACTTTGTCGACGATTTTTGTAATTCGATGCGCAACGAAAGTTGACCATGAGCACGGAGGTTTTCGTATCCAGGCCAGCACGATTGTCGAATCTGTCCACAGGTGAATGTTTTGTTGACCAAAATCAAGGTTAGCGCAGATAGATTCGGTTATTTCCGCTAATAATACAGCTCCGCAAAGTTCCAGTCGAAGAAGTGAGATGGTTTTGACTGGAGCTACTCTTGTTTTTGCCAAAAGCAGATTCACAAATATGCCGTCGTTGGTTTCCACTCTCAAATATACGGCTGCACCACACGCTTTCTCGGAGGCGTCGCAGAATCCGTGGATTTGGACCTTTTCTGTTGGAGAAAAGGATACCCATCGCGGTATTCGTATTTTGTCGATCTCTTTGTACGTATTGGTGAAATTTTTCCACCTGTCTAATGTTGAAGACGAAACGGTCTCATCCCAGCCAGTACGCTCTAACCAGGTATTTTGCATAATCATTTTTGCCACTATAATTGTTGGAGCTAGCCACTCTAATGGATCAAAGAGTTTTGACATAGTAGATAGTATCGCTCTTTTTGTGGGCTCGGTGTTTTCTTCTATGGGTTTTGCTATGAAGTAAAACTGATCGGAATGAGCATTCCACCTAATACCGAGCGCCTTTACACTACTTGAATCTTCAAATTCTAAGAAATCTTCGCTCAGTAGATGAGCTTTGGGAATACCCTGTAATATTTCACCTGAATTTGAAGTCCATTTTCGTAATGGAAAACCAGCTGAACTTAAAACCCCGGAAATTTCATCTCTTGCTCTGATCGCAGATGCTATAGTATGCCCTCCCGAAAGAACGTCGTCGACATACATATTTTTTCGTAGAATATTTGAGCCGATTGGATGAGATTTTTCGGAATCATTAGCCAGTTTAAGTAATGTCCATATTGCTAGATAAGGAGCACAATTAATACCAAATGTCACCGTTTTGAGCTCATACATACTGATTTGATCATCTGGCCTTGAGCGGAAAACTATTCTTTGGTATCTTGTATGATTATCATCTACTAGGATTTGCCTATACATCTTCTCAATATCGCTATTGAAGACGTATCTGAAAAGTCGCCAGCGAAGAATTAATGTTGGTAGATCAGCCTGAAGCACAGGACCAGGAAGAAGAACATCGTTCAGACTGACACCATTCGAAGAGCGTGAAGAAGCATTGATAACAACTCTAACTTTGGTAGAGATGCTTTCTTCTTTTATTACTGCATGATGTGGTAAATAGTAATTATGGACTGCATTGGCCGATTGAATCGAATCTAATCTTGACATATGCCCCATAGTCTCGTATTCTAGTATGACTCTATTGTACTCTTTCTGTAAAGCGATATTTTTTCTAAGTCGGGTTTCATTTTTATAGAGTTAAGAGCACGCTATTCTTAATGATGGACCTAGATTTATCTCTCCTGGGAATTCTGACCTGAACGGAAGCGACACAATGTATCTTCCGTCAGAATTCCGCTGCGTTGTACGTTGATACAATTCCTCAAAAAATGTATCTTCTAATGTGGAGGCTTTAGCTTTCGGTGTGTCTTCGAGCTCCCAAAATGACCTTAGCTGTTTGTCTAAAGCCACTTCATTGTAAAAGGATACCCGATTCTGATTGGTTGGACTGGCTGCATCCAACCAAAGACAGTTTCTTGAGCTAAAAGAGTGCTAAGAATATTTTTTTTGATACCGTCTAATATGATTTGCGGATAAATATCCCCCCATTCAGATCCCGAATCTATGAGAGCTCTGGCCGAAAAATCTGTACCATTATACACAAGTATATGTATCCCGTCCAACAGGACAGATGTGAAGATTTGATAGCTAGAATCAATGATGATTTGCAATCAATTTCTATTTGGGCCAAATGTAATAATTTGAGTCTTAACGCAAAAAAAACCAAAGCCATATGTATTTCACACAGGTCGAATTGTGAGGAATTCTTTCCCCCAATAATTTTAGAGGACTCGTCTTAAAATTTCGAGTCAGCTGTAACTAGCCTTGGTTACAAAGTTAATTCATACCTTGGGTGCTCCGATTATATAAACCAAATCATATCTAGAATTTATTTCATTCTAAGAAAGCTGTGGTACACAGCTAACTTCGTCCCGCAGGACACAAAATTACGTTTGGTGAAAACCTTTATAGTTCCACTCATTTCTTATGGCGAACTCATCTACGGGCACCTAGATAGTGCATCTGAGCGAAAACTTGCAATGGCCATTAACACCTGTGCAAGGTATGTGTTTTGTAGGCGTAAGTATGACCACATCTCACAATTTAGTTACAAGATACTCGATTGCAATCTGAATTGCTACTTGAAGTACCGTAATCTTATATATATGCATAAACTCATTAATATGAGAAATCCAAAGTACCTTTTTGAAAAGTTGGCTTTTGCGCATTCGATTAGAACACGCAACCTCATTGTACCAAAACATCATTATAATACTTCGCGAACGTTTTTTGTCAGTGTTGTCAAACTGTGGAACTCTTTACCAAACAAAATTAAATCGGTAACAAATCCCAGGCGCTTTAAATTGGAAGTGTTTAAGTTTTTAAATATCTAAATATTTCTTCCTATTTGTGTTTTTTTTTTTTTTACTTTTTCTTTCTTATGACCTTAATTTCTGTTTTTCATCTTTTAAGGAATAAATCTTTCTAAACCTAAAATATTTGTTATAAGTTGTTAATTATGATTTAAATTAATGCAATTTTTTATGATATGTATATACAGTAATTATTATTGTTATTAGATATTATTATTATTATTTATATATGAAACTATTGTAAATTAATTAGTGATGATGGGCTTAAAAGACATTAGTCTTACGCTCAACAAACGAGTCTTATAAATAAATTGAAATTATAATGAATGGTGACGCGAGCTGTGCCTAGTAAAACCCCATTACTGGTATTAATAAAATTAGATTTTACAGTAGTTTTATTTTGCTGCTTTTTTTGTCTTGCAGATTCATTTTGAGATTGAGCTTGCTTTGAAGTGCACGGTTGCTCATCCGATAAATCTGCAGAATTATTTGCCTGTGTAGGTTTTGCCTTACTTGTCTGTAAATGCAGAAGGGTATTATGTCTTAAATGGCAGTTGCTGCAATTGTGCACACTTGTGCATTTTGACACTGAATGCCCGATGACAGAGAGTTTAGGCAGAAATGATTTCTTTTTATGAAAGCAAGTCTTTCATTCGTGTACAAATTTTTGAACTTTGCAACGCATACATTTTGTGATCATTGCTTTGACGCATTTTACAAGTGCCTTTAGCTACACTCGCTTGGAAAGCGCCAAGTTTCTTTGGGGGATGTTCAGAGGCCTGCTTTGAGTTTTGTACCTTTTGAGGTTTTGTACTCTTTGTACCTCTTAAACCTGAGATTTATTCTAACGTTTGAAAACAATTTGTCAGAAATCGGTCCATATCCGCCCACTTGGAAGTTTCTGTCTTGTTTTCTACGGACTGTTCCCACAAAAGGGTCACATCAGGAAGCTTAGCTGAACATAAATATGTAATAATTGGATCCCAATTAGATATGGCAACATGATGACTTACTAACGAGGATATGCAATTATTTATGTCCCTTTGTAATCTTTTGATTGAATTACCGCATTCAGTTTCGACTGATTGAAGGTTGAAAAGAATCTTTAATTGGGTGTTGACTAATATTCTCTTATTTTCATACCTGTCGCACGAATTTCTCCAAGCTATATCAAAACTATCACTCGTCAATTCGCATTTCTTAACGATTTCTCTGGCTTCACCTTGGGTTTTTTGTATGAGATATTATAATTTTTGTACTGGCAACAGGCTTTTATTTAGAATATAAATGGCCGTGAACATCTCACGAAAAGTTGGCCATGACAAATAATCACCTTTGAATATATCAGTATCGCAAGGTGCTAAATGCAATTTCCTTCTCTGCCTTCTCAAATTTTTCCGGCAGGTCATTAATTTTTGTCATGCACCGCACAAAAACGGTATAGCATGATTTATTTTTCTTTCTAATTGCAGTAACGTCTTTAGCGGTAATGTCCTCGGCCACTAGCAGATCATCGAAAGCAGCTTTGGCTTTATCTCACATGGACTTCAACTCCTGCTGCTGAATTTTCAGGGAATTTTTGGAGTGGTCGCTTGTGGGTTTGCTTAAGAATTCGATGTCGAATTCAATTACGGTGTCTGCTAGGCGGTTATATGCTTCCATATTGAACTTTTTTTTTAAAAATTGGAAACAATGAATATTTCCAAAAATATTGAATGCACAGAGTCAGTGTCTGTGGAATACCCCACAATGCTAATATAAATTAGCTAACGCTTTCCACCAACAAAATCAACCCAAAACAATTAAATGAATTTTGTATAAAATCGTAAATGTAAATATTTATTTGAAAGAAAATAAACTCAAATTTAATACTTTTAAAAGTGAAAAAACAGTGGACTGTATATAAAATATACGTATGTGTAAATATAAGTGTTAAGAAAAAATTATTGATATTTATTTATGTGTGCGTGTATATATGTAGCACAGTATTATTTAAATCAAACGCAAGTGAAAAACTGAGCAGAAGTTGGAGGAAAAATGTTCCGTCCACTAAAATGACGCTCAAATTAAATTGTTTGTTTTATAAAATATAAATATTTTTTAAAATATATATAAATACATTTTAACATGTAAAAAATCGACAATGAACTTATCGCAACGATACTTGCCGACGCGGGAATACAATTACGCAGGTCGGTCTCAGAAGGAGAAATTAGGAGTCTGCTTCAGGATATAGTTGGTACACCATCGAAAAAAAACAAATATCGGTAAGCACGTAGAAGCTGGTGCTGATAAATCAGAAGCCCAAACCAAGCAGTCGCCATAAAATGATGTTGGTGTGGGCGAAAATGAAAATGGCGACACTCGCGAAAGCGTACCCGAAGGTAACCTCAAAATTTGCGAAGCAGAAAATAATTATGATACGGTGGCTGCGAGCAATTTAGAAATGCAGTTGCAAATGTTAAAGTTTAAAAAACAAACTAATGAGTCAACAACGACATACATGTACTTGCTGAAAGACATAGAAGTGCTTGTTCCGAAATATAGCGGTTATGATGACGGCAATATCGGCAAATGGATAGACAATTTTGAATACGCAGCAGATACATGTGGGTGCAACGACAGTCGAAAACTTCTTTTGGCTCGCCAATTTCTAAATGGAAGCCAAAAATGTTGGCTGAGATCGTCGTTGCTCGAACATGGCGTGAACTAAAAACACGTTTATTGGCAGAATTCCGCAAAACACCTAGCTATAGAGAAACAATAAAAAATCTAGAGGCCCGACGTTGGAATAAGGGCAAATATAGTATGTTGCACTATTTGTTGTTCACGCAAAAGATTGCTAGTAACAGCTCAATAAAAGACAATGACTTGGTAGAATTCGTCATTGAGGGACTACAAGATAAAACTGCTTGCGTTTCAGTGTTATATAACACAAGCACACTTGAAGAACTAAAGAAGACATTGCCAAAATATGAAAAATTAATCAACAACATGAGTGGATAAGTAGGGAAACCAGAACGTAACCAGCAAAATAGGTGCTACAATTGTTCAGCATACGGATATTTTTCAGCCGACTGTAAGAAGCCGAAGTGCCAAACAGCATCTTGTTTCATATGCGGAGACACAAACCACTTTCAAAGAAACTGCCCTAAAAAAGTAGTTGGCGCTGCTTTCAATGACGGTCAGTGGGACGAAGCAGAGTGCACAGGAACGGTGAGTGTTGCTTTAAACAAATCTTTCAGAACATATCCACAGTTTAGTTTATTTTCTTGTATGTTTGACACGGGTAGCCCCACTAACTTTATCAGGAGATCCCTCATTAAAAAACCAATACATAAATAAGCAGTGAAGGAATTTCACAGCGATAGGCAATACAAAATTGAAGTGTTACGGAAACATAAGATTACCAACAAAATTAAACAATGAATTAAAATATTTAAGTTTTTACGTATTCGCAGACGATGCTATACCATTCCCAATTATCTTGGTAAGAGATTTTTTAACTTTATATAAAATATTTCTTTGCGTAAAACCTCTTAAAAATAAAATTGAATTAAAATCTCATAAAAACGTAAAAAATCTGGTAGTTACTAAAGTGAATGATGAGGGCACGGATAACGCTTCGGTAGGTAATAGCATTCGGGAAATTTGCAGTATCGAAAGTTTTGAAAACGAGGCAAATATTAACCCAACTTTGCCTCTATATTGGAAAAAAAATTTCGAGCAAGCGATTAAACAAACATACTTACAAAGTAGCTTGAGCAAACCAATACAGTGCGAATATAAGACAAATATTCATTTAACTTCCGACACTCCTATATCGTGTTTTCCAAGGGAAAAAAGTGTTTAGTTTACTAGATTTGAAGTCGGGATTCTACCAAATTAAAATGGACGAGCAATCAGTTAAGTATACATCATTTGTTGTCCCAAACGGACAATACGAATTTTTGTGAATGCCATTTGGCCTAAAAAACGGGCCAGCTATATTTCAACGTTTCATAAACCAGGTTTTGAAAGAATTCATAGTAAAAACCGAAATAATTGTATATATGGACGGTATTTTAATGGCAAATTCAAAATTAGAGGAACATATTAAGCTAGTTAAAAGGGTGTTAACTCATTTAAAAAAGTATAATCTTGAATTAAAACTAGAGAAATGTAAATTTGCATATTACCAAGTAGAATATTTGGGGTATCGAGTATCAAGCTATGGAATAAAGCCATCAGATAGTCACATTAAAGCTATATCAGAATATCCATACCCGAGAAACCAAAGAGATTTTCAATCATTTCATGGATTGTGTTCATACTTCAGGAAGTTTGTAAAATCATTCTCCGTAATTGCTAATCCGTTATACAAATTAATAAAAAAAAATTCCAAATTTGAATTTAATGAAGAGTGCAGGACATCATTTGAAGAACTTAAGTCTAAATTGACGTCATGTCCAATGTTATCAATATATTGCCCGAAAAGAGAAACTGAACTACATTGCGATGCGAGTGCTATCGGGTAATGCGCCATTTTGCTGCAGAAACAAGAAGACAACAAGTTTCATCCTGTTGCCTACTTTTCAAAGCGAACTAACGAAGCCGAATCGCGTTGTCACAGTTTTGAGTTAGAAACTCTTGCAATAATAAATGCCTTACGCCGTTTTAGAATGTATTTAGAGGGTATTAAGTTTAAAATTGTTACAGATTGTAATTCGTTGTGTCTTGGCCGGGCCACAGCTCAGGGATGGTGCCAGTCAAGATATAGTACAGAAAGAAGAAAAGTTTGTATTAGTTTTAATAATTAAAATAATCTTTATTGAACATAAAGATTGTGCACAAAATTGATAGATATATATATATTTTTAGCTTACCTGTACAATTTGGTTGGTGAATCCGCAACTGCGGCGGGATATGTCCTTTCTCCTTGATGTGTGAAAACAAGTGAAGTAAAAAATTTATAACAGGTCAATACCGCTTGCCAGTCAAACTGTTTATTTATTCCAGCGATGTTCATTTGTATGGTTAACAAAAACAGTTTGACTGGAACTGTTAACCAATATAAGAAAAAGTGCGAGGGTGACCTTTTATGTTTTGAGTTTGGGCTGTTGGCCTTAACATGCCGGCCCCTTGCGACACGCAAGATCTATTTGGACATATTCCGCCGCTGGTTCGCAGAATTTGTTTAAATTAAGCTTAAACTATTTTCAGCTCAGGTTCCGTTTGAATTACCTAAAGTCGAAAATTGAAGAAAAATAAATAGTAGATGTACATGGTTCAATCTCAGTGGCACATTGATTTTTATTTCATGTATGTATGTATAAAATATGTCATTGTTTATGTATATGCATAAGCAGTATTCAAAATTAATTTTTTTTTGTAAAAAAAAATATGTAGGTATTCCACTCTCCTTGCGACTATGACGCGCTTGTTGCTTGCGTCGATTCTTCTTGCATTTTCCATTGTAGCTTTTTTTGGGCGGTTGGAGAGTTTGCATTTCCAATCCGCTTGCGATCACCTCATGTCGAAGTAGAGGACGAAAACGGCGCAGTTGGAAAGTTTTCATTTCCAATCCGCTCGTAGAAGGTGGGTGGAATACAGATGATTCCACTCCACCTGAGGCCTCCGGACGGAAAGCAGACGTTTTCGCTGCAGAGGACTCTGCTTCGACCTCCGATGCGTTAATGGAGCGGGTCGCTTTCCTCATCGGTGGTTCTGGTTTTATCGACGTAGCGAGCGTATTTCGGTTGGCGAGCAATTCTGGTAAGGTAAAAGTAGATTTCATCTTATAAGGGGTTGTTGGTGGAAGCAGAGTACAGTAAGCGATATATAAATACGCGATGGCTGTATTGTAATGTAGTATAACTGATATTCATTTGTTTTGCAAATGATACCCTCGGACCCCCACGACAGAAACAACGCCAAACCAAACATTAACAGAAAAGATTTTCTAAAACAATGTCTAATTTACATATTTCTAAGCATTTATAGCATTTATTTTTGATTACTAACTAGTTTCTCAAAAATGTAAATGGCTACGTCATGCTTTTCCATATGTGAAGCATGTATCCTTACGGATAATTGAAAATGATGTGTCAACACCCTTATGCTACCGTACTAGTGAATCGATCGTTTGCACTATCGATATATTGCATATTTCACTAATTTCAGTTCCGAATTAATTAATGGAAATGAGAATAAAAAAAAAACGTGGCGCGTGTGATTTTTTGTTTTGTGATTGCAATATATTTGTAATTACAATAACAATTGTACGCGTCCGGGCGAAAAGTGTAAATCGCGACTCTATAGCATTTATTTCGTGTTTGTGAAGTGTTTTAGTGAAACAAAATATACATATGTACATATATGTATATACATATTGCAAATAAAAAAGAGGAAAAAAAATGTGATATGATAAAGACCTATGAAAGGTCATGCAAAAATCCTCCACCAAAGCAGAGTAACCAGCATAGTGAAAAGTGTGTGATTGTGTTTTTTGCAACGATCCGCAATAAAATCATGCGATCGTGGAGTGACAACATGTGTAGTAGGGTGTGCAGTGGTTTTTTTTTTTTTTTGTGAAAGAAAAAAATTTTTTTTTCTTTTAAGTGGTTTTTTTGTGTTGGTTTTTGCTTCGAAAAGCAAAAACTTAATTGCAATATGTTGCATTAGGGTGAACCGAGCAATCCGAAATTTCTCCTCTGTTTTTTTTTTGTTAGAAAATTTTTTGTTCTTTGTTTTTGTTTAGTATTTAAACTTTTTACTTCGAAAAGTTAAAAGGAATTTTGTTATGTGCCTTGCATTATATTAGGGTGTCCTTAATTGAAAAATTTTTATTTCCGTGATTTTTGTACTTATTTTATTTTTGTTTTTATTTTGATAAAAACGGGTGTATGCAATGGAATTCGTAGCGATTTTGTTTAATTTAAGTAACGTTGCCTCTGCCCTTGTACTATCCTTTTTTTCGTTTCTTTGTAACAAAAATAAAAAATTATGTTTATGTGAGCACCCTTATATATAATGCATTGGGCAAAAAGAACAAAAAATATTTTTTTGAGGGAAATTTCATTATTTAATATGTGGTTTGCGAAACCACGAACTTTTTTTTGATTGCTTAAGCGGACCCGAAAATTTTTCTTTCATGATTCCATGCAGTCCAATGCACATAGTCATTGTGTACATGTTTGTGCACATGTTTTCGGTGGCGACTACCCAGTGATAACCTCAATTGTTAGTGAGTGTGTAAAAAAACGCATTAAAAAATTTAAGATTTAATAATAAAAACTGTTCATCAATTGTAGCAAAATATTGTTGCTTTTGTAAATGAAAATCACACCACCCATGTGCGCAAGCATGTACATGTACATATGTAAAATTAGGCTGGATCAAAAAAAGAAAAATTTGTTTCCACTATGAGTTTTGTTGAAGTTGATTAGTTTTGGTTAAGAGTTTTTTTTTTGATGTGTGGAGATTTTTTAACTCCGATTGTAGCGTCTCTGCTGAAGATTAGGGTCTGTTGTGTTTTCGGTTTCCGCGGTATATGGTGGTAATAATATTAGTTTGGCAAGTGGTCTTGTGACTTGCCCCCTCTCAGTTCTAATATCCACAACGCGAACCCGGTTGTCTGATCCAGGGTGTAACCTTATCACACGCCCCAATCTCCATTCGTTGGGAGGAACATTGTCTTCCCGTATAACCACCATATCTCCGACTAGCATATTTGATTTAGGATGCTTCCATTTTATCCGTTTCTGTAGTCCCGAAAGATATTCTGATTTCCATCTTCTGCAGAAGTTTTGATGCAACGCCTTGAGTTTCTGCCAGCGATTGACAATTGAGGCAGTATTTTCATCAATGCTGATTTCCGCTGGTGCAAATAGATGTCCTCCAATCAGAAAGTGTCCTGGAGTTAGAGGCTCAATGTCAGAAGGTTCATTTGAAGCAGGGCTAAGAGGGCGAGAATTGAGACACGACTCAATTCTACATAACAACGTGTTAAATTCCTCATAGGTGAATTTGTTGTTTAAGGCCACTTTTTTTAAGTGGCTTTTAGAGCTTTTCACTCCCGCTTCCCATAGTGCCGCCATGTGTGGAGCTCCAGCTGGTATGAAATGCCAATTGAATGCCTGATGGGAATATTTTGACAGGGTTTGATTTCTTGCATCGGCAAGAAATTCCTTAAATTCCGCTTTTAATGCGCGTGATGCACCGACAAAGTTTGTTCCATTGTCCGAATAAATGTTTCTTGGATATCCTAGTCTAGCTACGAATCTTGAAAGAGTTGCTAGAAATGAGGAAGTGCTCAAATCACTAGTGGCTTCTAAATGTATGGCCTTAGTATAAAAGCAAACGAACAGACACACGTAATCCTTTGAGGTACGACACCCGCGCCCACTGTAACTCTTAATATCGAAAGGCCCCGCGAAATCTACCCCTGTATTGGTAAATGCACGCAAAAAGGTGGTGCGTTCTTGAGGTTGAATTCCCATAAGCTGACTTTGAGATCGCTTCTTGAAGATCGTGCAGATCTTACAATTATGAATTACGGATCGTATCATGGTTTTAACTTTTGGTATCCAGTATTGAGTTCTAATGACATATATAACAACGTGTAAAATTCCTCAAAGTTGAATTTGTTGTTTAATGCCACTTTTTTTAAGTGGCTTTTAGAGCTTTTCGCTCCCTCTTCCCATAGTGCCGCCATGTGTGGAGCTTCAGCTGGTAAAGGTCAAATCTTGTGCTGTGCACCTTTCCCTCTCTTCCTGGAGCCAAGAAGGATCCTGCCACCACAAAGAATTGTTGCCTAATCCTCGGATAGTATTCTTCTACTGGCTAAATCTGCTGGACTTGTACCTGAATCCACGTGATACCACGATGAACTTCCAACTTTGTCGACGATTTTTGTAATTCGATGCGCAACGAAAGTTGACCATGAGCACTGAGGTTTTCGTATCCAGGCCAGCACGATTGTCGAATCTGTCCACAAGTGAATGTTTTGTTGACATAAATCAAGGTTAGCGCAGATAGATTCGGTTATTTCCGTTAATAATACAGCTCCGCAAAGTTCCAGTCGAGGAAGTGAGATGGTTTTGACTGGAGCTACTCTTGTTTTTGCCAAAAGCAGATTCACAAATATGCCGTCGTTGGTTTCCGCTCTCAAATATACGGCTGCACCATACGCTTTCTCGGAGGCGTCGCAGAATCCGTGGATTTCGACCTTTTCTGTTGGAGAAAAGGATACCCATCGCGGTATTCGTATTTTGTCGATCTCCTTGTACGTATTGGTGAAATTTTTCCACCTGTCTAATGTTGAAGACGAAACGGTTTCATCCCAGCCAGTACCCTCTAACCAGATATTTTGCATAATCATTTTTGCCACTATAATTGTTGGAGCTAGCCACCCTAATGGATCAAAGAGTTTTTCCATAGTAGATGGTATCGCTCTTTTTGTGGGCTCGGTGTTTTCTTCTATGGGTTTTGCTATGAAGTAAAACTGATCGGAATGAGCATTCCACCTAATACCGAGCGCCTTTACAGTACTTGAATCTTCAAATTCTAAGAAATCTTCGCTCAGTAGATGAGCTTTGGGAATACCCTGTAATATTTCACTGGAATTTGAAGTTCATTTTCGTAATGGAAAACCAGCTGAACCTAAAACCTCTGAAATTTCATCTCTTGCTCTGATCGCAGATGCTATAGTATGCCCTCCCGAAAGAACGTCGTCGACATACATATTTTTTCGTAGGATATTTGAGCCGATTGGATGAGATTTTTCGGAATCATCAGCCAGTTTAAGTAATGTCTTTATTGCTAGATAAGGAGCACAATTAATACCAAAGAGATTTTCAATCATTTCATGGATTGTGTTCATACTTCAGGAAGTTTGTAAAATCATTCTCCGTGATTGCTAATCCGTTATACAAATTAATAAAAAAAGATTCCAAATTTGAATTTAATGAAGAGTGCAGGACATCATTTGAAGAACTTAAGTCTAAATTGACGTCATGTCCAATGTTATCAATATATTGCCCGAAAAGAGAAACTGAACTACATTGCGATGCGAGTGCTACCGGGTATGGCGCCATTTTGCTGCAGAAACAAGAAGACAACAAGTTTCATCCTGTTGCCTACTTTTCAAAGCGAACTAACGAAGCCGAATCGCGTTGTTACAGTTTTGAGTTAGAAACTCTTGCAATAATAAATGCCCTACGCCATTTTAGAATGTATTTAGAGGGTATTAAGTTTCAAATTGTTACAGATTGTAATTCGTTGTGTCTTGGCCGGGCCGCAGCTCAGGGATGGTGCCGGTCAAGATATAGTGCAGAAAAAAGAAAAGTTTGTATTAGTATTAATAATTAAAATAATCTTTATTGAACATAAAGATTGTGCACAAAGTTGATAGATATATATATATTTTTAGGTTACCTGTACAATTTGGTTGGTGAATCCGCAACTGCAGCGGGATATGTCCTTTCTCCTTGATGTGTGAAAACAAGTGAAGTAAAAAATGTATAACAGGTCAATACCGCTTGCCAGTCTAACTGTTTATTTATTCCAGCGATGTTCATTTGTATGGTTAACATAAACAGTTTGACTGGCACTGTTAACCAATATAAGAAAAAGTGCGAGGGCGACCTTTTATGTTTTGAGTTTGCGCTGTTGGCCTAAACATGCCGGCCCCTTGCGACACGCGAGATCTATTTGGATATATTCCACCGCTGGTTCGCAGAATTTGTTTAAATTAAGCTTAAACTATTTTCAGCTCAGGTTCCGTTTGAATTACCTAAAGTCGAAAATTGAAGAAAAATAAATAATAGATGTACATGGTTCAATCTCAGTGGCACATTCATTTTTTTTCATGTATGTATGTATAAAATATGTCATTTTTTATGTATATGCATAAGCAGTATTCAAAATAAAGTTTTTTTGTAAAAAAAAATATGTAGGTATTTACAATTCATCAAGGCACTCGTTGGAGGGAGGTGGAATGCAGGTGATTCCACTCTCCTTGCGACTATGACGCGCTTGCTGCTTGCGTCGATTCTTCTTGCCTTTGCCATTGTAGCTTTTTTTTGGGCGGTTGGAAAGTTTGCATTTCCAATCCGCCTGCGATCACCTCATGTCGGAGTAGAGGACGAAAACGGCGCAGTTGGAAAGTTTTCATTTCCAATCCGCTCGTAGAAGGTGGGTGGAATGCAGATAATTCCACTCCAGCTGAGGCCTTCGGACGGAAAGCAGACGTTTCCGCTGCAGAGGACTCTGCTTCGACCTCCGATGCGTTAATGGGGAGGGTCGCTTTCCTCATCGGTGGTTCTGGTTTTATCGACGTAGCGAGCGTATTTCGGTTGGCGAGCAATTCTGGTAAGGTAAATGTAGATTTCATCTTATAAGGGGTTGCTGGTGGAAGCAGAGTACAATATGCGATATATAAATACGCGATGGCTGTATTGTAATGTAGTATAACTGATATTCATTTGTTTTGCAAATGATTCCCTCGGACCCCCAAGACAGAAACAACGCCAAACCAAACATTAGCAGAAAAGATTTTCTAAAACAATGTCTAATTTATATATTTCTAAGCATTTATAGCATTTATTTTTGATTACTAACTAGTTTCTGAAAAGTGTAAATGTCTACGTCATGCTTTTCCACATGTGAAGCATGTATCCTCACGGATAATTGAAGATGATGTGTCAACACCCTTATACTACCGTACTAGTGAGTCGATTGTTTGCACTATCGATATATTGCGTGTCTCACTAACTTCAGTTCCGAATTAATTAATGAAAATGAAAATCAAAAAAAAACGTGGCGCGTGTGATTTTTTGTTTTGTGATTGCAATATATTTGTAATTACAATAAAAATTGTACGCGTCCGGGCGAAAAGTGTAAATGGCGACTCTTTAGCGTTTATTTCGTGTTTGTGATGTGTTTTAGTGAAACAAAATATACGTATGTACATATATGTATATACATATTGCAAATAAATAGAGGGGAAAAAAAATGTGATATAATAAAGACATATGAAAGGTCATGCAAAAATCCTCCACCAAAGCAGAGTAACCAGCATAGTGAAAAGTGTGTGATTGTGTTTTTTTTTTTGTTTTTTGCAACGATCCGCAATAAAATCATGCGATCGTGGAGTGACAAAATGTGTAGTAGGGTGTGCAGTGGTTTTTTTTTTTTTATTGTGAAAGAAACAAATTTTTTTTCTTTTAAGTGTTTTTTTGTGTTGGTTTTTGCTTCGAAAAGCAAAAACTTAATTGCACTATGTTGCATTAGGGTGAACCGAGCAATCCGAAATTTCTCCTCTGTTTTTTTTTTTGTTAGAAAATTTTTTGTTCTTTGTTTTTGTTTAGTATTTAAACTTTTTACTTCGAAAAGTAAAAAGGAATTTTGTTATGTGCCGTGCATTATATTGGGGTGTCCTTAATTGAAAAATTTTTATTTCCGTGATTTGTATACTTATTTTATTTTTGTTTTTATTTTGATAAAAACGGGTGTATGCAATGGAATTGGCAGCGATTTCGTTTAATTTAAGTAACGTTGCCTTTGCCATTGTACTATCCTTTTTTTTGTTTCTTCGTAACAAAAATAAAAAATTATGTTTATGTGAGCACCCTTATATATAATACATTAGGCAAAAAGAACAAAAAAATATTTGTTTGAGGGAAATTCCATTAATTAATATGTGGTTTGCGAAACCACGAACTTTTTTTGATTGCTTAAGCAGACCCGAAAATTTTTCTTTCATGATTCCATACAGTCCAATGCACATAGTCATTGTCTACATGTTTGTGCACGTGTTTTCGGTGGCGACTACCCAGTGATAACTTCAATTGGTAGTGAGTGTGTAAAAAAACGAATTAAAAAATTTAAGATTTAACAATAAAAAGTGTTCATCAATTGTAGCAAAATATTGTTGCTTTTGTAAACGAAAATCACACCACCCATATACGCAAGCATGTACATGTACATATGTAACATTAGGCTGGATCAAAAAAATAAAATTTTGTTTCCACTATGAGTTTTGTTGAAGTTGATTGGAGATTTTTTAACTCCGATTGTAGCGTCACTGCTGAAGATTAGGGTCTGTTGTGTTTCCGGTTTCCGCGGTATATGGTGGTAATAATATTAGTTTGGCAAGTGGTCTTGTGACCTGCCCCCTCCTCTCAGTTCTTATATCCACAACGCGAACCCGGTTGTCTGATCCAGGGTGTAACCTCATCATACGCCCCAATCTCCATTCGTTGGGAGGAATATTGTCTTCCCGTATAACAACCATATCTCCGACTTGCATATTTGATTTAGGATGCTTCCATTTTATCCGTTTCTGTAGTTCCGAAAGATATTCTGATTTCCATCTTCTGCAGAAGTTTTGATGCAACGCCTTGAGTTTCTGCCAGGGATTGACAATTGAGGCAGTATTTTCATCAATGCTGATTTCCGCTGGTGCCAATAGATGTCCTCCAATCAGAAAGTGTCCTGGTGTTAGAGGCTCAAGGTCAGATGGTTCATTTGAAGCGGGGCTAAGAGGGCGAGAATTGAGACACGACTCAGTTCTACATAACAACGTGTTAAATTCCTCAAAAGTGAATTTGTTGTTTAAGGCCACTTTTTTGAAGTGGCTTTTAAAGCTTTTCACTCCCGCTTCCCATAGTCCCCCATATGTGGAGCTCCTGCTGGTATGAAATGCCAATTTAATCACTGATGGGAATATTTTGACAGGGTTTGGTTTCTTGCATCGGCAAGAAATTCCTTAAATTCCGCTTTTAATGCGCGTGATGCACCAACAAAGTTTGTTCCGTTGTCCGAATAAATGTTTCTTGGACATCCTAGTCTAGCTACGAATCTTGAAAGAGTTGCTAGAAATGAGGAAGTGCTCAAATCACTAGTGGCTTCTAAATGTATGGCCTTAGTAGAAAAGCAAACGAACAAACAAACGTAACCCTTTGAGGTACGACATCCGCGCCCACTGTAACTCTTAATATCGAAAGGCCCCGCGAAATCCTCCCCCTGTATTGGTAAATGCACGCAAAAAGGTGGTGCGTTCTTGAGGTAGAATTCCCATTAGCTGACTTTGAGATCGTTTCTTGAAGATCGTGCAGATCTTACAATTATGAATTACGGATCGTATCATGGTTTTAACTTTTGGTATCCAGTATTGAGTTCTAATGATGCGCAGCATTAATTGGTTTTCACCATGGATAGACATTCCATGGACAAACTGAACATACAGACGTGTAAACCTACAATTGTGCGGCAGTATTATGGGATGGCGTTCAGATTCGGTAGCATCTTTGGATGTATAACCGCACTGCGTTACACGCTTTACGTAACAAAATGCACCCCTGCGTGCAAGTGGCATCGCCGTCAGCTGTGGCTGAACAGCAATACCAATTGCACTCAGCAGTGGCAACGCAGCGTGGATATACATATACATAAAGAAACAGTTTTTATACAGCCAGCAACAGTTAGACACGAAGAAAATTGTAAGAGGAAAACCTGAAGTGGTAGAAATTAAAATCTGAAAAATAAAAATAGAAACTATAAACTAAGTGTACCACTAAAAGACTAAAAGCGTGTAGGAGAAAAACAGCGTTATAAATAAAAACACTTAAACGTAACAAAACTAAGAGAACCAACATTTTATTTAAAAAGGAACTGAGAACGAAAAGTAAGTGTGTGTGTGTGTGGGTGTGCACAGCATAATTTTTTGGATGTCCAAAATGGACATCTTAAATGGCGACCGTGACGCCGGGCCTCGGCATTGCGGCCATAGTGGCGAAGAGGCACGAAAAATAAAAAAGAAAAAAAACCAAAAAAATTAAAATCCCAAAAAAAAATATTTATCAAAAATGAATTAAATTATCAATATTACAAAAATTTTTTTCTCCTGAATTAAAATTTAATTTACAAAACCACAAAAAAAAATTACAACAAATATTACATATATACATATATAAAATATTACACATATTCGAAAGAAAAAGTTACAAATAAAAATCCAAAAAAATCTACAAAAAAATCATAAAACCAAAAAAAATCCAAAAAAAATACAAAACTTATAAAAACCCTACAAAAAAAATATAAAAATGCAAAAACCCTACAAAAAAAATGTTCCTTTGAAAACTATAAACAAAATTACAAAAAAAATTACAAAATTTAAAACCATTACAAAAAAATTATAAAACTCAGAAAAATTGTCACAAAAAAAATCTTTAAATCCTACAAACTACACAAAATATATTCTTTCAAAACTTTAAAAATTACAAAAAAAAAGAAATTTTAAAAAAACCTTTACAAAAAAAATGTTCTTTCAAAAACTTTAAAAATTACAAAAATACAAAAATTTGAAAAATCATTACAAAAAAATTACAAAACATTTAAAAAAAATCTCTACAAAAAAAAATACAAAATCAAAAAAATTACAAAAAAATACGAACATTTAAATCAAAAACGAAAAATTATTAAAATTAGCAAGGAAAGGTGGATGGCAGTGGCTAGCGAAAAATTATCATAATTTAAAAGACATGTAAAGAACATAATACAAAAACTAATTAAAAAAAAAAAAACGGAAATAATAAGAAATTGTTTTATTAATAATAGAAAAACTAAACGGCAGCAGAAATAATACATAATTTAACATTTACAGTTAAAACAACAAAAACTAAATTTCAGTAAAACTGTACCAAATTCTTGGTGAAAAAACAAACGGCACTAGCCACGCCAAATCAATAACGGCAAACCACCGTACGACCCGAATAGCGGAGAAAATAAGTGACGCCATCTAAATGCAGCAGCATCAGCAGTAGCAGAACTCAAAGCCGGCAGGAGAACAACAAGTACAGCAAGCGGTAAATCTATCCAAGCAGTAACGGGTATGGTGTGCAAAAATTATACATTATTAAAAATAAGCTTAATATTTTCAATTTTCCTAATATTTAATATTTTTCAATTTTCTAAAAACACATTTCATATTATATTCATTTTCATTTTTGACACTAATTCTTCATACTCATTAAAATGTAACATATTTTATATTATACTCATATCTTTTTCTCTTAAATTTTCAAATATTATTTTTGCAAACTCATTACAAAATACAAATAAAAATTAAATTAATTAAATTAAATTACTCACAATACTTAGTACAAACAAATTTTTCTTGTATTATATTCATACATATTTTTATATGTGTAGGATTATAGGTAGGCACTGTGGGAGAGGGTCGAACAAAAACAGAAGCATTTTTTTTTTTCCATAATTGCATTGCTTCCACGTTTTGATTCTTAAAACAATTGCCAAAACGCAATAAACACTTTTTTTTCTAATTTTAGTCACACTCTGCCCTACAGTGGGCTCCATCAAAGAGAAAAAATAACATGAAAAATATTTTTTTTGCATAAAACGGTGGTTTCGAAATTAACCAAAAAGATTTTTTTTTGCGTAAACGGTGGTCCCGTAAACAACCGATGTAAATTTTTTTTAATCCCGGTGCGTCCGAGGATATTCGTAATACAAATTTGAAAAGATGCGGTGCGCCCGTATCTATAAAAATAAAACCATACAATTTTAATAAAAACGGTGCGTCCGTTATTACACAAACACATTGAGATCTTTTTAATAAAGCGGTGCGTCCGTTATCAACAGCCAAGTCCTTTTATCAAATTAAAATATTTTCCTTTGAAATCAATTTAAATTAAATTACTTCAAGATACATTCAATTTATCATTAAATATTCACTCTTTCATTAAATTGCCGAATAATTCTTTCAATTTCACATCAACATTCAATTCAATTTCAATTTCTATTAAATTTTCGTAAGCAATTTCTACAAATTCGACTTTAGTCAGTTTAAATATTTTTCTTTTGCTTCCTACTACATATGTTCCTTAGAAACCAAAAAGTGGTTCCCAGAATTTCAGAACAAGAGTCAGATTCCGAAAATTCCGAAAATTCCAAAAATTCAGATTCCAATTCCAAAAATTTTAATTCCGAAAGTTCCGATTCCGATAATCTTGATTTTAAAAGCCCAGTTTCCGAAGGCTCCACCACATATGCGCCCAATACAATCAAAAACCTTGTTGTTGGACTTTCTTTGTCCGGAGAATTTCACGGATTTGAGGAATTGCCCGAAACAAATATTTCAAATCCTCCTAATTCCGATACAAATATGGCGACTCCTGAAGAAAAAAGAACGTTTATCGGCATATGTGCTGGTATTATGCGTGAAAATTATTGCGGTGAGCCCCTAGGTCTCGAATCTTTCATTACTAAAATTGAGTTAATCGAACAATTTGTCGACGAAAATTTAACTAGCATTTGTATTTCATATATTAAACCCAAACTCGATGGTAAAGCTCGAGAAGCAATACCAACTCAAGTGCTTTCAGTTAACGATATAAAAATAACACTACGTAACCGTATAAAACCCGACAACTCCAAAGTTGTGGCCGGAAAAATTGCAGCTTTGCAAGTTAATAATAATAATTACACCGATTTTGCAAAACGCGTCGAGGAATTGTCTGATGCTTTAGAGCGTTCGCTCATTATCGAAGGGATTACTCAGACCAAAGCCCATGAAATGGCCATCGAGCAAACAGTTAACGTTTGCCGATTGAACGCAAAAACCAGTTTAGTCAAATCAATCCTCGCTTCAACCAATTTTTCTGATTCCAAGACGTAGTAGTAGATTGTAGAGCAATCAAATGAAATAAAAGAACGTCAAGTTTTAGCATTTAGAGCTCGGAACAATAACAATTTTAGAAATTTTCAAAGTAATAACCGAGGTCGAAATTTCCAAAATCAAAATCGTAACTTTAAGAATTATAGACAAAATAGACCATCCTTTAGTAACAGTAACTATGGCACAACTTCAATCGCGGCAATCAAAGGCAAAATTTCCGTTCCAGCGGCGGAAATCGGAATCAGCCTAACAATAATAATAATAGCAACAATAGTCGTACTAGCAATAATAGCGGTTCTAACACTTCCAATAATAGAGCTAGAAATGCAAACGTTCGGGCTTTAAACAGGGAAGCCCCTCAGGAGCGAACACTGAGGGAGGACGAGACAAATTACTAACTGATTCAGCTCACAATTTTTCTTCAAAAAACATTTATTGTCTTAACTTAAACTATTCCGATTTTATACAAATAAATATTACTGGTTCTAACAAATTTTGTACATTTCTAGTCGATACACAAGCCGACATTTCGTTAATTAAAATTTCCTCTCTTAATAAAAATTTGTCAATTAATAACAATGATACAATTAATATCACTGGAGTAACTACAGATACAGTTTCTACATTAGGTACTTTTACAACTAACTTACACTTTTCAAATTTTTATTACAAACATACGTTGCATGTGGTAGACAATGATTTCAACATTCCATCAGATGGAATACTTGGTAAGGATTTCCTAAAAACAAATAAATGCGATATCAGCTATGCAACAAATTGCATTTCCTTCTGGATAGGCAATGAAAAGATCGCACTTCCCATCCATCACGAAATGGAAAGCGATACATTTGTTATTCCACCTCGTTGCGAAGTTTACAGAATTTTCGCCTTGAAAAAAGACTCAGAACCACTTTTCGTGGATTCTCAAGAGATTTCTGACGGTGTTTTCACAGCGAAATGTATAGTTGATACTAGTAATCCGATCATTAAAGTAATAAACACCACAAATAGCGTAAAATACGTAAGCAACTGCAACATTCAAACCGAAAAACTTTCTAATTATCACGTTTATAAAATCAATAACCCAGTAAAACAAGATAGTCGTATTAAAGAACTTAAAAGCATTTTAGAAAAACAAATACCTAATTATGCTGAAAATAAGCTTATTAACTTATGTTTACAATATTCCGATATTTTTGCGCTAGACAATGATAAAATGACAATCAACAATTTTTATGAACAAAAACTAAGACTAAACGATACGACGCCAGTATACATTAAAAATTACCGCCTACCGTATTCTCAACGTGAAGAAATCAATAAACAAGTTAATAAATTATTGGAAAACGATCTGATCGAAAATAGTTGTTCGAATTATAATAGTCCCTTGATTTTGGTACCGAAAAAAGACCTAAATGGCCAAAAATCGTATAGAATGTGCGTTGACTTTAGGGCCGTGAATAAAAAGTTAATTGCCGATAAATTTCTTTTGGCACGTGTAGACGATATTTTAGATAACCTTGGCCGTGCGAAATTCTTTTCTACATTAGATCTTTTTTCGGGTTTTCACCAAATCCCACTTCACAAAGATTCAAGAGACATAACATCTTTTAGTACTGACCGCGGAGCTTTTCGATGGAAGGTTTTACCATTTGGTCTAAACATAGCTCCAAATTCATTTTCAAGAATGATGTCAATTGCATTTTCTGGTATTTCACCCAACCAACGATATAATAGTAATTGGATGTAGTGAAGCACATCATCTCAATAATCTAAAAAAAAGTTTTCGAAACCTGTAGGAAGTTCAACTTGCGACTTAATCCAAAAAAGTGTAATTTTCTTAAACCTGAAGTAACTTTCTTAGGGCATAAATGCTCAGCAAATGGTTTGCTACCAGACGATTCAAAAATTGAAGCAATTAAAAGGTATCCTAAGCCACGCGATAAAGATGCTGTCCGAAGATTCGTGGCATTTGCAAATTATTATAGGAGATTTATTCCAAATTTCGCTTCTTTAGCAGCTCCATTGAATCGTTTAAGTAGAAAAAAGTTGAATTTAATTGGGATACGGCATGTGAGTTAGCTTTCGAAAAACTAAGAAAAAGTCTGATTTCTCCAAAACTTTTACAATATCCAGATTTCACCAACGAATTTTTAATTACGGTTGATGCTTCAAAGTTAGGGTGTGGTGCGATACTGAGTCAAAATCATAACGGTAACGACTAGCCAATTTGTTTTGCTTCAAAATCCTTTAGCAAATCAGAGCAAAATAAAGCAATAATAGAATTAGAACTTTTGGCAATATATTTTGCAATAAAGCAATTTCGTGCATATATTTATGGCACTCACTTCAAAGTTAAATCAGATCATCGTCCACTACTTTATCTGTTTAATATGAAAGATCCGTCGTCGAAACTTTCCAGAATACGTTTGGAATTGTCCGAATATAATTTTACCATTGAATATATTGAAGGAAAATCTAACGTAGGTGCAGACGCATTATCGCGAATTTCAATCTAAGAACTTAAAAATTCCAATAATCAAATTTTAGCGGTACAGACGAGGTCTATGACGAAACGTCACGACCAATTACAACAATCGGTTGAAGACATAAACGAAGAAAATGTCAAATTACACGTATTCGACAAGTTTTCATATAATTTTTCCAAGAAAATCCATAAGATAAAAAGCCAAATATGTCATGACAACGATAATGATAAAATCAATTTAAAAATATGTGCGCATTTAAAACATAAAAAACTCGAGTTACTTAATATTGTGTGTACTAACAAAATAATGCAATTAGATGAATTACTTTTGAAGCTTGAAAAAGAAGCTGGTAAACACAACGTTAAGAAAGTAGAATGGCAAAAAGATGATCATATATTTAAACATTTTTCTATTTCAAATTTTAAAAATACAGGAAATTCCATTTTAAAAAATTTAAAAATACTATTAATAGAACCTGTCGAAACAGTTACAGACAACGACAAGAAACTTAAATTAATGGAAATTTACCACAATGACCCGATATCAGGAGGTCACTGCGGAAATAAAAAGCTTTACGCAAAAATACGTACAAAATATTATTGGAAAGGTATGACCCGTGATATTGCCACATACGTCAAAAATTGCAAAAAATGCCTTTTGAATAAAGTCAAGCCAAAAACCAAAGAAAATTTGGTGCTTATTAACTAAACTCCTAAAAATCGAACATAATTTTTCTACAGCTTACCATCATGAAACCCTAGGTACAATTGAAAGAAATCATCGGGTGTTTAATGAATATTTACGAGCTTTTCTAAATGATAACTTCCCCGAATAGGACGTTTATTTGAAATATTTTACATTTTTGCATAATACAACTCCTAATACAGTTTTTGATAATGGATTTACTCCATACGAATTAGTATTCGGTAGAAATGTTACCTTACCAAATGAAGTTCAAAAGGAACATATCGATCCAATCTACAATGTTGAAAGTTATGCAAAAGAAGTCAAATATAGACTACAAAAAACGCATAAATTAGCAAAAGATTTAATTAATAAACATAAAATTAAAAATAAGGATCTTTATGATAAGAGGGCGCGTCCGTTAGCTATTAATATAAACGATAAGGTAGTAATACAAAAAGAACCTAGAAATAAGCATGAAAGCATTTACCAAGGACCATATATAGTCACAAAAATTGATGGAGTTAATGTTACGGTTTTTGATGAAGTAAATAAAAAGGAAAAAACCGTTCACAAAAACCGAATCAATAAGGTAAATTAAAAATTTTTTTCTAATACAAATTTACAAACTAGCTTGTAATTAACTTTAAATTTTCATTACTTTGTTATTAAAGCATGAAATATCAAATTAAAATTTATATTAATATTAATATACAAAAACAAAAATTTTTTAATTTGCATGTAAATAAAATCAAAAATTAATATGCACGCACTATTTGTAATAAATATATAATACAATAATTTAGTGCAATAGAAATTAGAAAACAAATTACATGTAAGTAATTAAATTAATATCAACTAAATTTTATATGCGAAAGGAAAAAATTGTTCTGATTGAACGAATGAGAAAAAAGGGGAGGAACACCCTAATATCATACATTCATTCAACCAAAACAATTTGAAAGTCAGAGAACAAGAAGAATATGACAAATCTGATCAACTTGTCAGATTCTTCTTTTTCTAAGGGAGGGTGGTATAACCGCACTGCGTTACACGCTTTACGTAACAAAATGCACCCCTGCGTGCAAGTGGCATCGCCGTCAGCTGTGGCTGAACAGCATTGCCAATTGCACTCAGCAGTGGCAACGCAGCGTGGATATACATATAGATAAAGAAACAGTTTTTATACAGCCAGCCACAGTTAGACACGAAGAAAATTGTAAGAGGAAAACCTGAAGTGGTAGAAATTAAAATCTGAAAAATAAAAATAGAAATTATAAACTAAGTGTACCACTAAGAGACTAAAAGCGTGTAGGAGAAAAACAACGTTATAAATAAAAACACTTAAACGTAACAAAACAAAAAGAACCAACATTTTATTTAAAAAGGAACTGAGAACGAAAAGTAAGTGTGTGTGTGTGTGGGTGTGCACAGCATAATTTTTTGGATGTCCAAAATGGACATCTTAAAGATGCACCAAGTCGTCCACCCGTTTTCACTACTTCCTCTTCATCAAGATATGGAGTGAGCGAAAGTATTTCGCTTTTAGATCCAATTGGTGTTTTGGATTGCAAGCTTGAAATTTCTGATCCGTAATATTGCTTCTGAGCAAGTTTTATTAAACGGGCTGTTGTAGCTTTAATTTCATCTGAGGAAATTAAATAAGATTCAGTTTGACTACAATGTTTATTTTTAGGATGCGTTCTATGAAAAAACCTGAACATGTATGATGTGACTCTTAAAGCCCTAGGAAGATTTGAAAACCTATTGAGAATATCATTAATATTGCTTGAAATTGCGGTTGTATGTACTTGCACGCGTTTTTCTTCAAAATTTGTGGTAAAGGCCAAATCTTGTGTTGGCCACTTTTCCTTCTCTTCTTGGAGCCAAGAAGGACCCTACCACCACAAAGAATTGTTGACTAAATCCTCGGCTAGTATTCCTCTACTGGCTAAATCTGCTGGATTTGTACCTGAATCCACGTATTACCACGATGAACTTCCAACTTTGTCCACGATTTTTGTAATTCGATGCGCAACGAAAGTTGACCATGTGCACGGATGTTTTCGTATCCAGGCCAGCACGATTGTCGAATCTGTCCACAGGTGAATGTTTTGTTGACCTAAATCAAGGTTAGCGCAGATAGATTCGGTTATTTCCGCTAAAAATACAGCTCCGCAAAGTTCCAGTCGAGGAAGTGAGATGGTTTTGACTGGAGCTACTCTTGTTTTTGCCAAAAGCAGATTCACAAATATGCCGTCGTTGGTTTCCACTCTCAAATACACGGCTGCACCATACGCTTTCTCGGAGGCGTCGCAGAATCCGTGGATTTCGACCTTTTCTGTTGGAGAAAAGGATACCCATCGCGGTATTCGTATTTTGTCGATCTCCTTGTACGTATTGGTGAAATTTTTCCACCTGTCTAATGTTGAAGACGAAACGGTTTCATCCCACATAGTACCCTTTAACCAAGTATTTTGCATAATCATTTTTGCCACTATAATTGTTGGAGCTAGCCACCCTAATGGATCAAAGAGTTTTGACATAGTAGATAGTATCGCTCTTTTTGTGGGCTCGGTGTTTTCTTCTATGGGTTTTGCTATGAAGTAAAACTGATCGGAATGAGCATTCCACCTAATACAGAGCGCCTTTACACTACTTTAATCTTCAAATTCTAAGAAATCTTCGCTCAGTAGATGAGCTTTGGGAATACCCTGTAATATTTCACCTGAATTTGAAGTCCATTTTCGTAATGGAAAACCAGCTGAACTTAAAACCCCGGAAATTTCATCTCTTGCTCTGATCGCAGATGCTATAGTATGCCCTCCCGAAAGAACGTCGTCGACATACATGTTTTTTCGTAGAATATTTGAGCCGATTGGATGAGATTTTTCGGAATCATTAGCCAGTTTAAGTAATGTCCATATTGCTAGATAAGGAGCACAATTAATACCAAATGTCACCGTTTTGAGCTCATACATACTGATTTGATCATCTGGACTTGAGCGGAAAACTATTCTTTGGTATCTTGTATGATTATCATCTACTAGGATTTGCCTATACATCTTCTCAATATCGCTATTGAAGACGTATCTGAAAAGTCGCCAGCGAAGAATTAATGTTGGTAGATCAGCCTGAAGCACAGGACCAGGAAGAAGAACATCGTTCAGGCTGACACCATTCGAAGAGCGTGAAGAAGCATTGATAACAACTCTAACTTTGGTAGAGATGCTTTCTTCTTTTATTACTGCATGATGTGGTAAATAGTAATTATGGACTGCATTGGCCGATTGAATCGAATCTAATCTTGACATATGCCCCATAGTCTCGTATTCTAGTATGACTCTATTGTACTCTTTCTGTAAAGCGATATTTTTTCTAAGTCGGGTTTCATTTTTATAGAGTTAAGAGCACGCCATTCTTAATGATGGACCTAGATTTATCTCTCCTGGGAATTCTGACCTGAACGGAAGCGACACAATGTATCTACCGTCAGAATTCCGCTGCGTTGTACGTTGATACAATTCCTCAAAAAATGTATCTTCTAATGTGGAGGCTTTAGCTTTCGGTGTGTCTTCGAGCTCCCAAAATGACCTTAGCTGTTTGTCTAAAGCCACTTCATTGTAAAAGGATACCCGATTCTGATTGGTTGGACTGGCTGCATCCAACCAAAGAAATTTTCTTGAGCTAAAAGGGTGCTAAGAATATTTTTTTTGATACCGTCTAATATGATTTGCGGATAAATATCCCCCCATTCAGATCCCGAATCTATGAGAGCTCTGGCCGAAAAATCTGTACCATTATACACAAGTATATCTATCCCGTCCAACAGGACGGATGTGAAGATTTGATAGCTAGAATCAATGATGATTTGCAATCAATCTCTATTTGGGCCAAATGTAATAATTTGAGTCTTAACGCAAAAAAAACCAAAGCCATATGTATTTCACACAGGTCGAATTGTGAGGAATTCTTTCCCCCAATAATTTTAGAGGACTCGTCTATAAATTTCGAGTCAGTTGTAACTAGCCTTGGTTACAAAGTTAATTTATACCTTGGGTGCTCCGATTATATAAACCAAATCATATCTAGAATTTATTTCATTCTAAGAAAGCTGTGGTACACAGCTAACTTCGTCCCGCAGAACACAAAATTACGTTTGGTGAAAACCTTTATAGTTCCACTCATTTCTTATGGCGAACTCATCTACGGGCACCTAGATAGCGCATCTGAGCGAAAACTTGCAATGGCCATAAACAGCTGTGCAAGGTATGTGTTTTGTAGGCGTAAGTATGACCACATCTCACAATTTAGTTACAAGATACTCGATTGCAATCTGAATTGCTACTTGAAGTACCGTAATCTTATATATATGCATAAACTCATTAATAAGAGAAATCCAAAGTACCTTTTTGAAAAGTTGGCTTTTGCGCATTCGATTAGAACACGCAACCTCATCGTACCAAAACATCATTATAATACTTCGCGAACGTTTTTTGTCAGTGTTGTCAAACTCAGGAACTCTTTACCAAACAAAATTAAATCGATAACAAATCCCAGGCGCTTTAAATTGGAAGTGTTTAAGTTTTTAAATATCTAAATATTTCTTCCTATTTGTTTTTTTTTGTTTTTTACTTTTTCTTTCTTATGACCTTAATTTCTGTTTTTCATATTTTAAGGAATAAATCTTTCTAAACCTAAAATATTTGTTATAAGTTGTTAATTATGATTTAAATTAATGCAATTTTTTATGATATGCATATACAGTAATTATTATTGTTATTAGATATTATTATTATTATTTATATATGAAACTATTGTAAATTAATTAGTGATGATGGGCTTAAAAGACATTAGTCTTACGCTCAACCAACGAGTCTTATAAATAAATTGAAATTATAATGAATGGTGACGCGAGCTGTGCCTAGTAAAACCCCATTACTGGTATTAATAAAATTAGATTTTACAGTAGTTTTATTTTGCTGCTTTTTTTGTCTTGCAGATTCATTTTGAGATTGAGCTTGCTTTGAAGTGCACGGTTGCTCATCCGATAAATCTGCAGAATTATTTGCCTGTGTAGGTTTTGCCTTACTTGTCTGTAAATGCAGAAGGGTATTATGTCTTAAATGGCAGTTGCTGCAATTGTGCACACTTGTGCATTTTGACACTGAATGCCCCGATGACAGAGAGTTTAGGCAGAAATGATTTCTTTTTATGAAAGCAAGTCTTTCATTCGTGTACAAATTTTTGAACTTTGCAACGCATAAATTTTGTGATCATTGCTTTGACACATTTTACAAGTGCCTTTAGCTACACTCGCTCGGAAAGCGACAAGTTTCTTTGGGGGAAGTTCAGAGGCCTGCTTTGAGTTTTGTACCTTTTGAGGTTTTGTACTCTTTGTACCTCTTAAACCTGAGACTTATTCTAACGTTTGAAAACGATTTGTCAGAAATCGGTCCATATCCGCCCACTTGGAAGTTTCTGTCTTGTTTTCCACGGACCGTTCCCATAGCGAAAGGGTCACATCAGGAAGCTTAGTTGAACATAAATATGTAATAATTGGATCCCAATTAGATATGTCAACATGATGACTTACTAACGAGGATATGCAATTATTTATGTCCCTTTGTAATCTTTTGATTGAATTACCGCATTCAGTTTCGACTGATTGAAGGTTGAAAAGAATCTTTAATTGGGTGTGTGTTGACTAATATTCTCTTATTTGCATACCTGTCGCACAAATTTTCCCAAGCTATATCAAAACTATCATTCGTCAATTCGCATTTCTTAACGATTTCTCTGGCTTCACCTTGGGTTTTTTGTATGAGATAATATAATTTTTGTACTTGCAACAGGCTTTTATTTAGAATATAAATGGCCGTGAATATGTCACGAAAAGCTGGCCATGACAAATAATCACCTTTGAATATATCAGTATCGCAAGGTGCTAAATGCAATTTCCTTCTCTGCCTTCTCAAATTTTTCCGGCAGGTCATTAATTTTTGTCATGCACCGCACAAAAACGGTATAGCATGATTTATTTTTCTTTCTAATTGCATTAACGTCTTTAGCGGTAATGTCCTCGGCCACTAGCAGATCATCGAAATCAGCTTTGGTTTTATCCCACATGGACTTCAACTCCTGCTGCTGAATTTTCAGGGAATTTTTGGAGTGGTCGCTTGTGGGTTTGCTTAAGAATTCGATGTCGAATTCAATTACGGTGTCTGCTAGGCGGTTATATGCTTCCATATTGAACATTTTTTTTAAAAATTGGAAACAATGAATATTTCCAAAAATATTAAATGCACAGAGTCAGTGTCTGTGGAATACCCCACAATGCTAATATAAATTAGCTAACGCTTTCCACCAACAAAATCAACCCAAACCAATTAAATGAATTTTGTATAAAATCGTAAATGTAAATATGTATTTGAAAGAAAATAAACTCAAATTTAATACTTTTAAAAGTGAAAAAACAGTGGACTGTATATAAAATATACGTATGTGTAGATATACGTGTTAAGAAAAAATTATTGGTATTTATGTATGTTTGCGTGTATATATGTAGCACAGTATTATTTAAATCAAACGCAAGTGAAAAACTGAGCAGAAGTTGGAGGAAAAACGTTCCGTCCACTAAAATGACGCTCAAATTAAATTGTTTGTTTTATAAAATGAATTTAATGTTAAAGCCAATAAATACATTTTAACATGTAAAAAATCGACAATGACGCGGGAATACAATTATGCAGGTCGGCCTCAGAAGGAGAAATTAAGAGTCTGCTTCAGGATATAGTTGGTACACCATCGAAAAAAAACAAATATCGGTAAGCACGTAGAAGCTGGTGCTGATAAATCAGAAGCCCAAACCAAGCAGTCGCCAGAAAATGATGTTGGTGTGGGCGAAAATGAAAATGGCGACACTCGCGAAAGCGTACCCGAAGGTAACCTCAAAATTTGCGAAGCAGAAAATAATTATGATACGGCGGCTGCGAGCAATTTAGAAATGCAGTTGCAAATGTTAAAGTTTAAAAAACAAATTAATGAGTCAACAACGACATACATGTACTTGCTGAAAGACATAGAAGTGCTTGTTCCGAAATATAGCGGTTATGATGACAGCAATATCGGCAAATGGATAGACAATTTTGAATACATATGGGTGCAACGACAGTCGAAAATTTCTTTGGCTCATCAATTGCTTAATCGAAGCGCAAAAATGTTGGCTGAGATCGTCGTTGCTCGAACATGGGGTAAACTAAAAACACGTTTATTGGCAGAATTCCGCAAAACACCTAGCTATAGAGAAACAATAAAAAATCTAGAGGCCCGACGTTGGAATAAGGGCAAATATAGTATGTTGCACTATGTGTTGTCCATGCAAAAGATTGCCAGTAACAGCTCAATAAAAGACAATGACTTGGTAGAATTCGTCATTGAGGGACTACAAGACAAAACAGCTTGCGTTTCAGTGTTATATAACACAAGCACACTTGAAGAATTAAAGAAGACATTGCCAAAATATGAAAAATGAATCAACAACATGAGTGGATAAGCAGCAAAACCAGAACCTAACCAGCAAAATAGGTGCTACAATTGTTCAGCATACGGATATTTTTCAGCCGACTGTAAGAAGCCGAAGCGCCAAAGAGGATCTCGTTTCATATGCGGAGACACAAACCACTTTCAAAGAAACTGCCCTAAAAAAGTAGTTGGCGCTGCTTTCAATGACGCTCAGTGGGACGAAGTAGAGTGCACAGGAACGGTGAGTGTTGCTTTAAACAAATCTTTCAGAACATATCCACAGTTTAGTTTATTTTCTTGTATGTTTGTCACGGGTAAAGTTAGTGGGCCACTTTATCAGGAGATCCCTCATTAAAAACCATTACATAAATAAGCAGTGAATGAATTTCACAGCGATAGGCAATACAAAATTGAAGTGTTACGGAAACATAAGATTACCAACAAAATTAAACAATGAATTAAAATATTTAAGTTTTTACGTATACGCAGATGATGCTATGCCATTCCCAAGTATGTTTGGAAGAGATTTCTTAAGTTTATATAAAATATTTCTTTGTGTAAAACCTCTTAAAAATAAAATTGAATTAAAATCTCATAAAAACGTAAAAAATCTGGTAGTTACTAAAGTGAATGATGAGGGCACGGATAACGCTTGGGTAGGTAATAGTATTCGGGAAATTTGCAGTATCGAAAGTTTTGAAAACGAGGCAAATATTAACCCAACTTTGCCTCTATACTGGAAAAAAATTTCGAGCAAGCGATTAAACAAACATACTTACAAAGTAGCTTGAGTAAACCAATACAGTGCGAATATAAGGCAAATATTCATTTAACTTCCCACACTCCTATATCGTGTTTTCCAAGGGAAAAAAGTGTTCAGTTTACTAGATTTGAAGTCGGGATTCTACCAAATTAAAATGGACGAGCAATCAGTTAAGTATACACCATTTGTTGTCCCAAACGGACAATACGAATTTTTGCGAATACCATTTGGCCTAAAAAACGGGCCAGCTATATTTCAACGTTTCATAAACCAGGTTTGAAAGAATTCATAGTACAAACCGAAATAATTGTATATATGGACGATATTTTAATCGCAAATTCAAAATTAGAGGAACATATTGAGCTAGTTAAAAGGGTGTTAACTCATTTAAAAAAGTATAATCTTGAATTAAAACTAGAGAAATGTAAATTTGCATATTACCAAATAGAATATTTGGGGTATCGAGTATCAAGCGATGGAATAAAGCCTTCAGATAGTCACATTAAATATCATATATCAATCAATATATATCAATATCAGAATATCCATAACCGAGAAACCAACGAGATTTTCAATCATTTCATGGATTGTGTTCATACTTCAGGAAATTTGTAAAATCATTCTCCGTGATTGCTAATCCGTTATACAAATTA
This sequence comes from Eurosta solidaginis, assembly GCF_040869045.1. NCBI lineage: Eukaryota > Metazoa > Arthropoda > Insecta > Diptera > Tephritidae > Eurosta > Eurosta solidaginis. The sequence goes on along the minus strand of NC_090324.1, from coordinate 160,541,471 downwards.
ATAAAAAAAGATTCCAAATTTGAATTTAATGAAGAGTGCAGGACATCATTTGAAGAACTTAAGTCTAAATTTACGTTATGTCCAATGTTATCAATATATTGCCCGAAAAGAGAAACCGAACTACATTGCGATGCGAGTGCTATCGTGTATGGCGCCATTTTGCTGCAGAAACAAGAAGACAACAAGTTTAATCCTGTTGCCTACTTTTCAAAGCGAACTAACGAAGCCGAATCGCGTTGTCACAGTTTTGAGTTAGAAACTCTTGCAATAATAAATGCCCTACGCCATTTTAGAATGTATTTAGAGGGTATTAAGTTTAAAATTGTTACAGATTGTAATTCGTTGTGTCTTGGCCGGGCCACAGCTCAGGGATGGTATCGGTCAAGATATAGTGCAGAAAGAAGAAAATTTTGTATCAGTATTAATAATTAAAATAATCTTTATTGAACATAAAGATTGTGCACAAAATTGATAGATATATATATATTTTTAGGTTACCTGTACAATTTGGTTGGTGAATCCGCAACTGAGGCGGGATATGCCCTTTCTCCTTGATGTGTGAAAACAAGTGAAGTAAAAAATGTATAACAGGTCAATACCGCTTGCCAGTCAAACTGTTTATTTATTCCAGCGATGTTCATTTGTATGATTAATATAAACAGTTTGACTGGCACTGTTAACCAATATAAGAAAAAGTGCGAGGGCGACCTTTTATGTTTTGAGTATGGGCTGTTGGCCTAAACATGCCGGCCCCTTGCGACACGCAAGATCTATTTCAAACTATTTTCAGCTCAGGTTCCGTTTGAATTACCTAAAGTCGAAAATTGAAGAAAAATAAATAATAGATGTACATGGTTCAATCTCAGTGGCACATTCATTTTTATTTCATGTATGTATGTATAAAATATGTCATTTTTTATGCATATGCATAAGCAGTATTCAAAATAAATTTTTTTTGTAAAAAAAATATGTAGGTATTTACAATTCATCAAGGCACTCGTTGGAGGGAGGTGGAATGCAGGTGATTCCACTCTCCTTGCTGCGCGATTATGACGCGCTTTCTGCTTGCGTCGATTCTTCTTGCCTTTTCCATTGTAGCTATTTTTGGGCGATTGGAAAGTTTGCATTTCCAATCCGCTTGCGATCACCTCATGTCGGAGTAGAGGACGAAAACGGCGCAGTTGGAAAGTTTTCATTTCCAATCCGCTCGTAGAAGGTGGGTGGAATGCAGATGATTCCACTCCACCTGAGGCCTCCGGACGGAAAGCAGACGTTTCCGCTGCAGAGGACTCTGCTTCTACCTCCGATGCGTTAATGGAGAGGGTCGCTTTCCTCATCGGTGGTTCTGGTTTTATCGACGTAGCGAGCGTATTTCGGTTGGCGAGCAATTCTGGTAAGGTAAATGTAGATTTCATCTTATAAGGGGTTGCTGGTGGAAGAAGAGTACAATATGCGATATATAAATACGCGATGGCTGTATTGTAATGTAGTAAAACTGATATTCATTTGTTTTGCAAATGATTCCCTCGGACCCCCAAGACAGAAACAACGCCAAACTAAACATTAACATAAAAGATTTTCTAAAACAATATCTAATTTATATATTTCTAAGCATACATAGCATTTATTTTTGATTACTAACTAGTTTCTCAAAAATGTAAATGTTCACGTCATGCTTTTCCATATGTGAAGCATGTATCCTTACGGATAATTGAAGATGATGTGTCAATACCCTTATGCTACCGTACTAGTGAATCGATTGTTTGCACTATCGATATATTGCATGTTTCACTAACTTCAGTTCCGAATTAATTAATGAAAATGAAAATCAAAAAAAAAAAAAAACGTGGCGCGTGTGATTTTTTGTTTTGTGATTGCAATATATTTGTAATTACAATAAAAATTGTACGCGTCCGGGCGAAAAGTGTAAATCGCGACTCCTTAGCGTTTATTTCGTGTTCGTGAAGTGTTTTAGTGAAACAAAATATACATATGTACATATATGTATATACATATTGCAAATAAAAAAGAGGAAAAAAAAATGTAATATAATAAAGACCTATGAAAGGTCATGCAAAAATCCTCCACCAAAGCAGAGTAACCAGCATAGTGAAAAGTGTGTGATTGTGTTTTTTTTTGTTTTTTGCAACTATCCGCAATAAAATCATGCGATCGTGGAGTGACAACATGTGTAGTAGGGTGTGCAGTGGTTTTTTTTTTTTTTATTGTGAAAGAAACAAACATTTTTTTTCTTTTAAGTGTTTTTTTTTGTGTTGGTTTTTTCTTCGAAAAGCAAAAACTTAATTGCAATATTTTGCACTAGGGTGAACCGAGCAATCCGCAATTTCTCCTCTGTTTTTTTTTTTTTTTGTTAGAAAATTTTTTGTTCTTTGTTTTTGTTTAGTATTTAAGCTTTTTACTTCGAAAAGTAAAAAGTAATTTTGTTATGTGCCGTGCATTATATTAGGGTGTCCTTAATTGGAAAATTTTTATTTCCGTGATTTGTGTACTTATTTTATTTTTGTTTTTATTTTGATAAAAACGGGTGTATGCAATGGAATTGGCAGCGATTTTGTTTAATTTAAGTAACGTTGGCTTTGCCATTGTATCATCCTTTTTTTCGTTTCTTCGTAACAAAAATAAAAAATTATGTTTATGTGAGCACCTTATATATAATGCATTAGGCAAAAAGAATAAAAAAATATTTGTTTGAGGGAAATTCCATTATTTAATATGTGGTTTGCGAAACCACGAACTTTTTTTGATTGCTTAAGCAGACCCGAAAATTTTTCTTTCATGATTCCATGCAGTCCAATGCACATAGTCATTGTGTACATGTTGGTGCACATGTTTTCGGTGGCGACTACCCAGTGATAACCTCAATTGGTAGTGAGTGTGTAAAAAAACGCATTAAAAAATTTAAGATTTAATAATAAAAAGTGTTCATCAATTGTAGCAAAATATTGTTGCTTTTGTAAATGAAAATCAGACTACCCATGTGCGCAAGCATGTACATGTACATATGTAACATTAGGCTACATCAAAAAAAGAAAATTTTGTTTCCACTATGAGTTTTGTTGAAGTTGATTAGTTTTGGTTAGAAGTTTTTTTTTGATGTGTGGAGATTTTTTAACTCCGATTGTAGCGTCACTGCTGAAGATTAAGGTCTGTTGTGTTTTCGGTTTCCGCGGTATATGGTGGTAATAATATTAGTTTGGCAAGTGGTCTTGTGACTTGCCCCCTCTAAGTTCTTATATCCACAACGCGAACCCGGTTGTCTGATTCAGGGTGTAACCTTATAACACGCCCCAATCTCCATTCGTTGGGAGGAATATTATCTTCCCGTATAACCACCATATCTCCGACTTGCATATTTGATTTAGGATGCTTCCATTTTATCCGTTTCTGTAGTTCCGAAAGATATTCTGATTTCCATCTTCTGCAGAAGTTTTGATGCAACGCCTTGAGTTTCGGCCAGCGATTGACAATTGAGGCAGTATTTTCATAAATGCTGATTTCCGCTGGTGCAAATAGATGTCCTCCAATCAGAAAGTGTCCTGGTGTTAGAGGCTCAAGGTCAGATGGTTCATTTGAAGCGGTGCTAAAAGGGCGAGAAATGAGACACGACTCAATTCTGCATAACAACGTGTTAAACTCCTCAAAAGTGAATTTGTTGTTTAAGGCCACATTTTTGAAGTGGCTTTTAAAGCTTTTCACTCCCGCTTCCCATAGTCCCCTTATGTGTGGAGCTCCTGCTGGTATGAAATGCCAATTTAATGCCTGATGGAAATATTTTGACAGGGTTTGATTTCTTGCATCGGCAAGAAATTCCTTAAATTCCGCTTTTAATGCGCGTGATGCACCGACAAAGTTTGTTTCATTGTCCGAATAAATGTTTATTGGACATCCTAGTCTAGCTACGAATCTTGAAAAAGTTGCTAGAAATGAGGAAGTGCTCAAATCACTAGTGGCTTCTAAATGTATGGCCTTAGTAGAAAAGCAAACGAACAAACAAACGTAACCCTTTGAGGTACGACACTCGCGCCCACTGTAACTCTTAATATCGAAAGGCCCCGCGAAATCCTTCCCCTGTATTGGTAAATGCACGCAAAAAGTGGTGCGTTCTTGAGGTAGAATTCCTATAAGCTGGATTTGAGATCGTCTCTTACAGATCGGACAGATCTTACAATTATGAATTACGGATCGTATCATGGTTTTAACTTTTGGTATCCAGTATTGTGTTCTAATGATGCGCAGCATTAATTGGTTTTCACCATGGCAGACATTTCATGGACAAACTGAAACGGTTTCCTCCCAGCCAGTACCCTCTAACCAGATATTTTGCATAATCATTTTTGCCACTATAATTGTTGGAGCTAGCCACCCTAATGGATCAAAGAGTTTTGCCATAGTAGATAGTATCGCTCTTTTTGTGGGCTCGGTGTTTTCTTCTATGCCTTTTGCTATGAAGTAAAACTGATCGGAATGAGAATTCCACCTAATACTGAGCGCTTTTACACTACTTGAATCTTCAAATTCTAAGAAATCCTCGCTCAGTAGATGAGCTTTGGGAATACCCTGTAATATTTCACTGGAATTTGAAGTCCATTTTCGTAATGGAAAACCAGCTGAACTTAAAACCCCGGAAATTTCATCTCTTGCTCTGATCGCAGATGCTATAGTATGCCCTCCCGAAAGAATGTCGTCGACATACATATTTTTTCGTAGGATATTTGAGCCGATTTGATGAGATTTTTCGGAATCATCAGCCAGTTTAAGTAATGTCCATATTGCTAGATAAGGAGCACAATTAATACCAAATGTCACCGTTTTGAGCTCATACAGACTGATTTGATCATCTGGACTTGAGTGGAAAATATTCTTTGGTATCTTGTATGATTATCATCTACTAGGATTTGCCTATACATCTTCTCAATATCGCCATTGAAGACGTATCTGAAAAGGCGCCAGCGATGAATTAATGTTGGTAGATCAGCCTGACACACAGGACCAGGAAGACGAACATCGTTCAGGCTGACACCATTCGAAGAGCGTGAAGAAGCATTGATAACAACTCTAACTTTGGTAGAGATGCTTTCTTCTTTTATTACTGCATTATGTGGTAAATAGTAATTATCGACTGCATTGGCCGATTGAATCAAATCTAATCTTGACATATCCATAGTCTCGTATTCTAGTATGACTTTATTGTACTCTTTCTGTAAAGCGAGATCTTTTCTAAGTCGGGTTTCATTTTTATATAATTGAGAGCACGCTATTCTTACTGATGGACCTAAATTTATCTCTCCTGGGAATTCTGACCTGAACGGAAGCGACACAATGTATCTTCCGTCAGAATTCCGCTGCGTTGTAAGTTGATACAATTCCTCACAAAATGTATCTTCTAATGTGGATGCTTTAGCTTTCGGTGTGTCTTCGAGCTCCCAAAATGACCTTAGCTGTTTGTCTAAAGCCACTTCATTGTAAAAGGATAACCGATTATGATTGGTTGGAGTGGCTGCATCAGCACGACCAGTCAGTATCCAACCAAAGACAGTTTCTTGAGCTAAAATAATGCTAAGAATATTTTTTCTTGATACCGTCTAATATGATTTGCGGATAAATATCCCCGCCCAGAACGAGATCAACTGGCTCATTCACGAAGAAACGTTTCCAGCAAGCACGAGATCAGGGAATGATTGTTGTGTTAATGCACTAACATCGCATGTCGGCAAATTACCTGTCAAGTGTGGTAAAACTAGAACTAAAGCGTCAATAGAAATCAGTGGGTCAACTGGGGACCACAAGTGAATGGCGCATGCCTATTTTACCTGCGCAGAAACTGAATTATTGATGCCCGAAACTTGAGCATGCATCTTTCGAGTTGGCAGGTTGATTCTTCGTCTGAGTCTTTCAGTGATAAAAAAGCATTCAGATCCCGAATCTATGAGAGCTCTGGCCGAAAAATCTGTACCATTATAATGAATGGTGACGCGAGCTGTGCCTAGTAAAACCCCATTACTGGTATTAATAAAATTAGATTTTACAGTAGTTTTATTTTGCTGCTTTTTTGTCTTGCAGATTCACTTTGAGATTGAGCTTCTTTTGAAGTGCACGGTTGTTCATCCGATAAATCTGCAGAATTATTTGCCTGTGTAGGTTTTGCCTTACTTGTCTGTAAATGCAGAAGGGTATTATGTCTTAAATGGCAGTTGCTGCAATTGTGCGCACTTGTGCATTTTGACACTGAATGCCCCGATGACAGACAGTTTAGGCAGATGTGATTTCGTTTTATGAAATCAAGTCTTTCATTCGTGTTCAAATGTTTGAACGTTGAACACGTATAAACGTTGTGATCATTGCTTTGACACATTTTACAAGTGCCTTTAGCTACACTTGCTTGAAAAGCGCCATGTTTCTTTGGGGGATGTTCAGAGGCCTGCTTTGAGTTTTGTACCTTTTGAGGTTTTGTACTCTTTGTACTTCTTAAGCCTGAGACTGATTCTAACGTTTGAAAACGATTTGTCAGAAATCGATCCATATCCGCCCACCTGGAAGTTTCTGTCTTGTTTTCTACGGACTGTTCCCATAACGAAAGGGTCACATCAGGAAGCTTAGTTGAACATAAATATGTAATAATTGGATCCTAATTAGATATGTCAATATGATGACTTACTAACGAGGATATGCAATTATTTGTGTCCCTTTGTAATCTTTTGATTGAACTACCGCATTCAGTTTCGACTGATTGAAGGTTGAAAATAATCTTTAATTGGGTTTTGACTAATATTCTCTTATTTTCATACCTGTCGCACAAATTTTTCCAAGCTATATTAAAACCATCATTCGTCAATTCGCATTTCTTAACGATTTCTCTGGCTTCACCTTGGGTTTTTTGTATGAGATAATATAATTTTTGTATTGGCGACAGGCTTTTATTTAGAATATAAATGGCCGTGAACATACTACGAAAAGTTGGCCATGACAAATGATCACCTTTGAATATATCAGTATCACAAGGTGCTAAATGCAAATTGCGTTGCGTGAAGGCAGCATCGTTTTCCTTCTCTGTCTTCTCAAATTTTTCCACCAGGTCATTAATTTTTGTCATGCACCGCACAAAAACGGTATAGCATGATTTATTTTTCTTTCTAATTGCAGTAACGTCTTTAGCGGTAATGTCCTCGGCCACTAGCAGATCATCGAAAGCAGCTTTGGCTTTATCCCACATGGACTTCAACTCCTGCTGCTGAATTTTCAGGGAATTTTTGGAGTGGCCGCTTGTGGGTTTGCTTAAGAATTCGATGTCGAATTCAATTACGGTGTACGCTAGGCGGTTATATGCTTCCATATTGAAAAATTTTTTAAAAATTGGAAACAATGAATATTTCCAAAAATATTAAATGCACAGAGTCAGTGTCTGTAGAATACCCCAAAATGCTAATATAAATTATCTAACGCTTTCCACCAACAAAATCAACCCAAACCAATTAAATTAATTTTGTATAAAATCGTAAATGTAAATATTTATTTGAAAGAAAATAAACTCAAATTTTATACTTTTAAAAGCGAAAAAACAGTGGACTGTATATAAAATATACATACGTGTAAATATACGTGTTAAAAAAATTATTGCTCGCCAACCAACTATATTTATATATGTGTGCGTGTATATATGTAGCACAGTATTATTTAAATCAAACGCAAGTGAAAAACTGAGCAGAAGTTGCAGGAAAAATGTTCCGTCCACTAAAATGACGCTCAAATTAAATTGTTTGTTTTATAAAATGAATTTAATGTTAAAGCCAAGTGATTTTTGTGAAACAAATTTTCTATAATTCAGCTGTGATCAACCAAAACCGAAAGTGAGGTTATACACAGTGTAGTGTTGTTGTTGTGAGCAATCAATAATAGAAAAGTGCAAGCAATATAAAATGTAAATTGAATTAATTAATCTTCAACGAATTTGCTTGTAACTTTTCCTGTATTTAATCCACAAACCCTGTTTTGTACAAATATGTGTGTGCGTTGGTGCGAAACTGAAGACCCTTAAGCCGTGTCAAATATTTTTACCGTTGGTGACAAGTAATATCTGATGGTCAAAAGGGCTAATTGTACAAATTAAAATTTTAATTTTGTTTCACAAATCACTCGCGCACTTTCACTTTCACTCATTTTATTATAATGTGCTCACTGAAAATAACCACGTACCTTTCATTTGTAGATGTTTCAAACTGATGAAATCGCTATGAAGTTGTTGGTGTTATTGGTCGCAAACTCAATAATTTATAAATTTGGTGGCCAAGTTTCTGTGTTGTTGTTGCCGCAAATAACTCCTCACGAAAAAATACCAAGTACTATAGTAATAACCGATGGTTGGCTCACAAAATGGTCGCTTTATATTTTGGTTGCTTTTGATGGTCGCTGGGTGAAATAATTGATGGATTGAATGGACCAATGTCTTGGCCGGGCCACAGCTCAGGGATGGTGCTGGTCAAGATATAGTGCAGAAAGAAGAAAAATTTGTATTAGCATTAATAATTAAAATTATTTTTATTGAACATAAAGATTGTGCACAAAATTGATAGATATATATATATTTTTAGGTTACCTGTATAATTTGGTTGGTGAATCCGCAACTGCGGCAGGATATGTCCTTTCTCCTTGATGTGTGAAAACAAGTGAAGTAAAAAATGTATAACAGGTCAATACCGCTTGCCAGTCAAACTGTTTATTTATTCCAGCGATGTTCATTTGTATGGTTAACATAAACAGTTTGACTGGCACTGTTAACTAATATAAGAAAAAGTGCGAGGGCGACCTTTTATGTTTTGAGTTTGGGCTGTTAGCCTAAACACGTTGGCATTGACCCTGAGCAAAAAAACGGTAAATAGCCGAATAGCTAGGTGGACTTTAGATCTGGAAAATTTCGATTATACAATACAACATAGAGCTGGAGCAAAAATGGCTTATGTGGATGCTCTAAGCAGATATCAAACAAATTCTAAACAAGTTGTAGCAATGGTCGATAGTGAGGATATAGATTTTCGGTTGCACGCAGCACAAATACGCGATAACAAAATTTCTAATTTGAGGAGCCAGTTAGAAAAAGAAGAGAATGATAAGTTCGAAATGCTTAACGGGGTAGTGTACAAAAAGAATAACGGCACTCATTATCCTATGTGCCTGAAGAAATGGAAAAGGAAATAATCAGAACGACCCATGAACATATTGGCCACTTAGGTGTGGATAAGTGGTATAAAAAGATAATTTCGACTTATTGGTTCCCAGACATGAAAAATAAAATTAACGAGTTCACAGGAAATTGTATTCGATGCACTATGTATTCCCCTCCACTCAAATCGAACCAAAGGCAGTTACACAACACACCCAAAGAGCCTACCCCATTCCACACAATCCATTTAGACCACCTAGGACTTTTACCATCCTTACAATCAAAACGTAAGCATATTTTAGTCATTATCGATAGCTTCACAAAATACGTGAAATTATACCCAGTGCTCACAACAAGTACAAAAGAAGTGAACGCATCATTAAGAAAGTATTTGGATACTATATTCGCCCAGTTAGATGTGTTATAGATAGAGGTAGTTGCTTCACTTCTAAAGATTTTTCTGAATTCATGGAAAGTAACAACATACAGCACAATAAGGTCGCGGTTCATTTCCCTCAAGGAAATGGCCAGGTCGAGAGGGTTAATCGTACCCTGGTGGGTATGTTGGCGAAATTTAGTGAGTCTATTCAGCACGCGGATTGGGTAAAGCACATAACAAAAATTGAGTTCGCTCTTAATAATACCATAAGCAGAGCTCTTGGTATGACACCCAGCCAAGCTCTATTCGGACTAAAAGAGAGAGGGCCTTTATTCGAAAAGCTAACAGAGTACTTAGAGGATTGTTTTTCACAAGGGGAGAGGGAAGATATGGAGAAATTACGCGATGTTGCAAAACAAAACATAGAAAAATCATAAAACTATAAATTAATGCGTAGTGAGTTGAAAAATTTAAAAGTTAAAAAATTTAATGTCGGTGATTTCGTAGTAATTAAGAGCATAGACATAACGATAGGAACAAATAAAAAGCTTTTGCCCAAATTTCGGGGACCATATACAATTCATAAAATACTTCCGAATGACCGATACGTTATCCGAGATATTGAGAACTGCCAGATCACTCAAATACCTTATGGTCGTAGAAGCTTGTAACATTAAAATGTGGAAGACCAGTTCTGAAAGTGAAAGCAGCACTTAACGATTTCCCTATAACATAAGTTTTAGTAATTAAGATCATTTAAATTCTAGTATTTAAGACTATTAAAACCGTGTAATTAATACCATTTAACATTGCATGACCGAGGGCGGTCATTTAAATCAGGTTGGCCGAGCTGTATTATCTAATATATTCAGTTTGTTTGATGTGAACTCTCTTTAATGCAGAAAATGTTAACCATTGTAAATACTCAAACTATTGTGAACAGAACAATAAAAAGCATCGGTATGTTATTGTGACTAACTGAATAAAGAATTCAATTGGTATTGATCTAACGGAGTGAACCGTTTCTTTAATTACTACAAGATGTATACTATATATACCACCGATCTCTATCATTTTTTCAGACAACAATATATGCTATATACGTAAGCATTTGGTGAAATTTAAAGCTTCTAGCAGTTAAAATGGGGCTGAAATTGCGAAAATATATATATATACTATACATATACTACATATACCACCATATATATGCTATATATACCACCGATCTCTATGATTTTTTTAGACAACACCATATGCTATATACAGAAGCATTCGCTGAAATTCGAAGCCTCTAGCTCTTAGAATGGGGCAGTAATTACGAAAAGTTTGTTATCTGAACAATCGGTTGTGGGGGGATATATACTATATACAGACCGATCTCATCCATTTTTTCAGACAACAATGTGTGCAATATACGAAACCATATGGTGATGTTTGAAGCTTCAATCTGATAAATTGAGGAAGATATGACAAAAATCCTCTTTTTCAGAAAAATATGCTGTATGGAGGATATATCCTATAGTGGTCCGATCCTGCCGGTTCCGATAAATGTCTAATCGGACACCTAAATACACCCGTTCACCAAATTTTGTCAAGATGTCTCAAAAATTGAGGGACTAGTTTGCATACAAACAGACAGACGGACAGACGGACATGGCTAAATCAACTCAGCCTTTCATCCTGATTTTTTCGGTATACTTAATGGTGGGTCTATCTATTTTCCTTTAAGGACTTACAATTTTGGGATTCGTGACGAAATTAATATACCATTTCATTTTCATGAAGGTATAAAAATAGGTAGGTACTTTGTGTGAGGATGCAAAGTTTCACGTTTTTTGTGGTCTGCATGTAAAACCTATGACTACGAATCACGTATCTCAACAATGTATTACGTAAACGTAAGTATTTGATGAAATTTTATGAAATTTTAAGCTTCTAGCCGTACAAAAGGGGCAAAAATGACAGTTTATATGGGCTATAAAGAAAATGAAATAACATCTTTTAGTCGTTTAAGTTTGTTTTTTTATTTTTTTTTTTTATTTTTACAAGACAAATGTTTCAACACTCGCGTGGTGTCTTCTTCAGTTGCTAGTTTTCAACTAACCATTGTCAAAAGAAATAACAAAGTAACAAGTAAGCCTATCCAAATTTGTCAAATATTATCGGCTAATACAATGAAAAAGCAAAAAGGCATAAAGAGGGTATAATACAACAATAAAATTGAGTAATAACAAAATATGGATCAAACGAAGTTTAATGGAAAGGTGAGTAAAGATTTGTATACAGTGGGCCAATATCACGATTCACTGACACAATTTTATTTACATAAATACGTAGGGATTCTAAAATATTTAATCTAATAATATTAGGTTCTATTTTAATTAATTTACAATCGTCTTCACTTATCGAGTGTTGATTCGATAATGGATGTGCGGCGATGCCACTTTTGGGCTCAATACTTTGTATGTATTTTAAATGCTCATTAAACCTGATGCGTACAGTGCGGGTCGATTGGCCTATGTACTTTGCACCGCATTTTACTACGTCGTCATTTATGTGAGAGCAAGTGATTGAGTACCTTCAATATTGGCTTCACACCGACTTGACTCTTCGGTTTATTCACTACGGACGGCCTGGCTCTTTGCCTACATGAAAATTCATTTATAAGACTTCGAGCAATATTTTGACGAAATTCTAGACTGCTCAAAGGCGGTCCCTCTACAAGTTTCTTCTCATGTAACTTTTTATACACCAAATATTAGTTGTTCATAGCAATATGCATTATATCGAAAAACAGGCGTAAGTAGTATTTTATCTTTGTTTTGCGATCAAGTTCATAGCAGACTTTTCGCTGGTCCATTAGGCCAACGCCACCCATATATTTATTATACTTAATTTTAATCTCTGGGCACGTAATATTTATTTCTTCGGCCGACCCAACCTTTCGCCATTTTACGAAGCCTATTCCGATGGGTGAAATGAAATTGGCCAATATATGAACGGATTCTGTGTCCATCCAATGTGACAAACGATATGCCCTGAAAACCTTCCCAATGGATTTCCCGTGGACGGCAATGTTTTTGGCATCATTATCCATATCCTGAGAAAGATATTCTTGATCTTCTTCGTCGAGTTGTGGTTCATCTTCTCCATCACTATTGTCACCCATGAGTAATTGTAAAATCTCATCTTCTTTCAGATGAAATTCCCTGCATCTTTTTCCAGCCATTTTGTCTGTAGTGAATTCGAAAAACATGAATAAATGAGTAAATCGCATCATAAAATAATAATAAAAATAGTACCTAAAAATTTCCACATGTTTCCCTTATAATAATTCTTTATTTTTAGATACTTTTTCCCATTTAATTGCATAAAATTGATCATTGTTTAGTTTCGCACTTACCATTCAACAAATAAAAAGCTTTTAAAAACAACTTGAAACACGAAATTCGAAATAAGTTAAATAGATATGAACACACTTCACTCCCCGAAAGTTTGCCGAATTTACTTACACTTTTAATAAAGAACATTTGAAAATACTGTAAATCTGCTTAACTTGATTACGGGGACTCCCCTTTTTATACTCAGTTGAGCAGAGCTCACAGAGTATATAAACATTGATTGGATAACGGTTGGTTGTACATAACTTGAGTAAATTTTGAGGTATCTTGATGAAATTTGGTACGTAGGTTCCTGGGAACTCATCTCAGATCGCTATTTAAATTGAACGATATCGGACAATAACCACGCCTACTTTTTCGATATCGAAAATTTCGAAAAATCGAAAAAGTGCGATAATTCATTACCAAATATGGATTAAGCGATGAAACTTGGTAGGTGAGTTGAACTTATGATGCAGAATAGAAAACTAGTAAAACTTTGGACAATGGGCGTGGCACCGCCCACTTTTAAAAGAAGGTAATTTAGAAGTTTTGCAAGCTGTAATTTGGCAGTCGTTGAAGATATCATTATGAAATTTGGCAGGAACGTTACTCTTATTACTATATGTCTGTCTAATAAAAATTAGCAAAATTGGAGTACGACCACGCCCGCTTTTTAAAAAATTTTTTTTTAAATTCAAATTTTGAAAGAAAAGTTAATATCTTTACAGTATATAAGTAAATTATGTCAACATTCAACTCCAGTAATGATATGGAACAACAAAATACAAAAATAAAAGAAAATTTCAAAATGGGCGTGGCTCCGCCCTTTTTCATTTAATTAGTCTAGGATACTTTTAATGCCATAAGTCGAACAAAAATTTACCAATCCTTGTGAAATTAGGTAGAGGCTTAGATTCTGGGACGATAACTGTTTTCTGTGAAAAAGGGCGAAATCGGTTGAAGCCAGGCCCAGTTTTTATACACAGTCGACCGTCTGTCCTTCCGCTCGGCCGTTAACACGATAACTTGAGCAAAAATCGATATATCTTTACTAAACTCAGTTCACGTACTTATCTGAACTCACTTTGTATTGGTGTAAAAAATGGCCGAAATCCGACTATGACCACGCCCACTTTTTCGATATCGAAAATTACGAAAAATAAAAAAAATGCCATAATTATATACCAAATACGAAAAAAGGGATGAAACATGGTAATTGTATTGGTGTATTGACGCAAAATATAACTTTAGAAAAAAACTTGGTAAAATGGGTGTGACACCTACCATATTAAGTAGAAGAAAATGAAAAAGTTTTGCAGGGCGAAATCAAAAGCCCTTGGAATCTTGGAAGGAATACTGTTCGTGGTATTACATATATAAATAAATTAGCGGTACTCGACAGATGATATTCTGGATAACCCTGGTCCACATTTTGGTCGATATCTCGAAAACGCCTTCACATATACAACTAAGGGCCACTCCCTTTTAAAACCCTCATTAATACCTTTAATTTGATACCCATATCGTACAAACACATTCTAGAGTCACCCCTGGCCCACGTTTATGGCGATATCTCGAAAAGGCGTCCACATATAGAACTAAGGCCCACTCCTTTTTAAAATACTCATTAACACCTTTATTTTATATCCATATCGTACAAAAAAATTCTAGAGCTACCCCTGGCCCACTTTTATGGCGATATTTCGAAAAGGCGTCCACCTATAGAACTAAGGCCCACGCCCTTTTAAAATACTCATTAACACCTTTCATTTGATACCCATATCGTACAAACAAATTCTAGAGTCACCCCTGGTCCACCTTTATGGCGATATTTCGAAAAGGCGTCCACCTATAGATCTAAGGCCCACGCCCTTTTAAAATACTCATTAACACCTTTCATTTGATACCCATATAGTACAAACAAATTCTAGAGTCACCCCTGGTCCACGTTTATGGCGATATCTCGAAAAGGCGTCCACATATAGAACTAAGGCCCACTCCTTTTTAAAATACTCATTAACGCCTTTCATTTGATGCCCATATCGTACAAACAAATTCTAGAGTCACCCCTGGTCCACGTTTATGGCGATATCTCGAAAAGGCATCCACCTATAGAACTAAGGCCCACTCCCTTTTAAAATACTCATTAACACCTTTCATTTGATACCCATATAGTACAAACAAATTCTAGAGTCACCCCTGGTCCACGTTTATATCGATATCACGAAAAGGCGTCCACACATAGAACTAAGGCCCACTCCTTTTTAAAATACTCATTAACACCTTTCATTTGATACCCATATCGTACAAACAAATTCTAGAGTCGCCCCTGGTCCACCTTTATGGCGATATTTCAAAAAGGCGTCCACCTATAAAACTAAGGCCCACGCCCTTTAAAAATACTCATTAACGCGTTTCATTTGATACCCATATTGTACAGACGCATTCTAGAGTCATCCCTGATCCACTTTTATAACGATATTCCGAAAAGGCGTCCACCTATAGAACTAAGGCCCACTCCCTTTTAAAACACTTATTAACACCTTTCGTTTGATACCCATATTGTACAAACGCATTCTAGAGTCAACCCTGGTCCACTTTTATAACGATATTCCGAAAAGGCGTCCACCTATAGAACTAAGGCCCGCTTCCTTTTAAAATACTCATTAACACCTTTCATTTGATACCCATATAGTACAAACAAATTCTGGAATCACCCCTGGTCCACGTTTATGGCGATATCTCGAAAAGGCGTCCACACATAGAACTAAGGCCCACTCCCTTTCAAAATACTCATTAACACCTTTCATTTGATACCCATATAGTACAAACAAATTCTAGAGTCACCCCTGGTATGCCTTTATGGCGATACCTCGAAAAGGCGTCCACATATAGAACTAAGGCCCACGCCCTCTTAAAATACTCATTAACACCTTTCATTTGATACTCATACAGTACACACAAATTCTAGAGTCACCCCTGGTCCATCTTTATGGCGATATCTCGAAACGGCGTCCATATATAGAACTTAGGCCCACGTCCTTTTAAAATACTCATTAATACCTTTCATTTGATACCCATATCGTACAAAATAAATTCTAGAGTCACCCCTGGTGCACCTTTATGGCGATATATCGAAAAGGCGTCCACCTGTAGAACTTAGGCCCACTCCCTTTTAAAATTATCATTAACACATTTCATTTGATACCCATATCGTACAAACAAATTCTAAAGTCAGGCCTGGTCCACCTTTATGGCGATATCCCTAAATGACGTCCATCTATAAAACTATGGCCCACTTCCTCTTAAAATACTCTTTAATACCTTCCATTTGATACACATGTCATACAAACACATTCCAGGGTTACCCTAGGTTCTTTTTACAACAATATGATTTTCCCTTACTTTGTCTCCACAGCTCTCAACTGAGTATGTAATGTTCGGTTACACCCGAACTTAGCCTTCCTTACTTGTTATATTTAAATACACTCGCTTGAACAGAGTTACCATATAAGAAAATATAAAAATTCCTTAATTTATTCATGGGAAATATATTTCCCATAGACCTGAAAGGGTTTACGGAAAAATCTATGAATTTTGGCGTTACTCTTAGGTTTCTGCATCTTGATAAAAACTAAACGTCCGACAGAGAACAAATTTTCTACTTGGTTTTTTTGAAAATGGAACAACTCACAAGGTTCGGTGACCGGCATAATTAAATATTTAATTTAATTCAATTAAATTAAATTATTTTTGAGTGCTAAACGACTTTCGACACTGTAAAGAAAATGAAACAACACCTTTTAGTAGTTTAGGTTTTTTGTTTTTTTTTTGTTTTTATTTTTACAAGACAAATGTTTCAACACTCGCGTGGTGTCTTCTTCAGTTGCTAGTTTTCAACTAACCATTGTCAACAGAAATAACAAAGTAACAAATAAGGCTATCCAAATTTGTCAAATATTATCGGCTAATACAATGAAAAAGCAAAAAGACATAAAGAGAGTATAATACAACAACAAAATTGAGTAATAACAAAATATGGATCAAACGAAGTTTAATGGAAAGCTGAGTAAAGATTTGTATACAGTGGGCCACTATCACACTTTTGTTTACATAAATATGTAGGGATTCTAAAATATTTAATCTACTAATATTAAATTGTATTTTAATTAACTTACAGTCGTCTTCACTTATCGAGTGTTGATTCCATAATGCATGTTCGGCGATGCCACTTTTGGGCTCAATGATTTGTATGTGTCTTAAATGCTCATTAAACCTGATGCGTACAGTGCGGGTCGATTGGCCTATGTTCTTTGCACCGCATTCTACTGCGTCGTCATTTATGTGAGAGCAAATGATTGAGTACACTCCAGGATTGTCCAAAATGTCACATTTATCCTTGGATACTCTCAATAAGGCCTTCAGTTTTGTTGTTGATTTTGGAGCCAAATTTAAACCAACTTTTTTAAAGATATGTTTCATATCAGAAAAATAATATGCGTCGTAGGTCATGCTGCACCAAGTCATGTTGTCCTTTACGCCCACTGTGCCGAAAAACGAACTGCACTCTTTTTGCAATTTTTTGCGCTGATGTTTTCTTATTAGCTGCTCTACCATGCTGGCGCAATACCCATTTGTTTCTGCGATGCTCACTATTTTGTGTTTTTCTTTGTTGTAAGCAGCACAGCTTAGTGGGACGTTAATAAGGCGATGAACCATAGAATTGAAGGCAGCTAATTTATGCGAGTAGTGATGGTTCGACTCTATTGGGATAAATCGATCAGCCGATGATGGCTTACGATATATGTCGAATTCGATACCTCCGTCGGTATTATGTTTCAGCATTAAGTCCAGAAAAGGTAACTCATTATTTGTTTCAAACTCACATGTAAATTGTATGTTTAATATTAGTAGGTTAAATATTTTAGAATCCCTACATATTTTTGTAAATAAAAGTGTGTCATTGATACGTGATAGTGGCCCACTGTATACAAATCTTTACTCAGCTTTCCACTAAACTTCGTTTGATCCATATTTTGTTATTACTCAATTTTGTTGTTGTATTATACTCTCTTTATGCCTTTTTGCTTTTTCATTGTATTTGCCGATAATATTTGACAAATTTGGATAGGCTTACTTGTTACTTTGTTATTTCTGTTGACAATGGTTAGTTGAAAACTAGCAACTGAAGAAGACACCACGCGAGTGTTGAAACATTTGTCTTGTAAAAAAAAAAAAAAAAAAAAAAAAAAAAAAAAAAAAACTTAAACGACTAAAAGGTGTTGGTTCATTTTCTTTACCGTGTCGATAGTCGTTTAGCACTCAAAACTAATTTAATTAAATTAAATTAAATATTTAATTATGCCGGTCACCAAACCTTGTGAGTTGTTCCATTTTCAAAAAACCAAGGAGAAAAGTTGTTCTCTGTTGTCGGGGGTTTGGTTTTTATCAAGATGCAGAAACCTAAGAGTAATGCCAAAATTCATAGATTTTTCTGTTAAGCGCAAAAGCAAGTGCCCTGTGTAATGGTTAAGTCACGCCCTAAAACAAAAACACGCTCATTTAGCCCCATGTGAATTACTAGCTTATAAACTTCACAAATCTTTAGCCTGCAAGCTATCTTCCGTAGTTTGGCATGTTTTCTTGATTGAATTGAACGCAAAAATTTACCGTCTTTCCCAGTATAAAAGGTGGAAAATTAATAGAGTGTTTGTGAGGTGTAAGTGTGAATGAGTGAATGAATCTTTATTCAAATATTGTTAGCTTATTTATACTAAATTATTCTAAACATAGTTTTACATACATATTTACTTTAAATATACATACTTACATACCTACATACAAATCGTGTTGAGTTGTGACTTCTATGGGAAATCCAATGTCAGCAAATTTGCCTAAATCCAAATTAGGTTTAGTCGTGCCTACCTACATATTTGTGTTGAGTTGTGACGTCTGTGGGAAATGCAATGTCCGCAAATTTGCCTAAATGCAATTTGGTTTAGTCGTGCGTTGTACACATCTTTATTAAATCGTGTGAATTGCGCTGTCAGCAACAATTAGGAAATGTCCCTATTGTGTTGATTTAAATTTAGACTCTTGTTGTTACAGGGTAGCACATTAACTGGTTTACTAATTTGGCATTGAAATTGTTGGCTGTTTACATTACATCTCCCTTTTTTTTCAGAATGCTTATGCATTTGGCGAATGCATGAGCATTCTATTTTTATTTATTTAAATATAAATTAATTCTGTGTTTTGTATTTTATTTTTATAGGTTGAAAATTTACTTATTCTATTAATTTAAATCTATTTTTGTGTATTATTATGTTCTTATTGTTTATGATAAAGCTATTTTCTGTGTTACTGGGAAAATTGTGCTTATCATTATTTCCTATTCTAGACGGGATTAAAGTGTAATTATTTTTACTATCGATCTTTTTACTTTTTAGGGTATTAGAGTAAAATTATCATTTTTACCGATATTTTCTACCTTATAGGGCCCTTTATATCTACTATCTAACTTATGACCTGCTTCATTTTTTACTAACACTAGATCTCCTATAGTTATTTCCTTATAGTGAATATTTTTATCAAAACTAATCTTTTGTTATACTCAGTTGAGCAGAGCTCGCAGAGTATATTAACTTTGATTGGATAACGGTTGGTTGTACAGGTATAAAGGAATCGAGATAGATATAGACTTCCATGTATCAAAATCATCAGTATCGAAAAAAAATTTGATTGAGCCATGTCCGTCCGTCCGTCCGTCTGTCCGTTAACACGATAACATGAGTACATTTTGAGGTATCTTGATGAAATTTGGTAAGTAGATTCCTGGGCACTCATCTCTGATCGCTATGAACGATATCGGACTATAACCACGCCCATTTTTTCGATATCGAAAATTTCGAAAAACCGAAAAAATGCGATAATTCATTGCCAAAGGCGGAAAAAGCGATGAAACTTAGTATATGGGTTGACGTTATGACGCAGAATAGAAAATTAGTAAGATTTTGGACAATGGGCGTGGCTCCGCCCACTTTTACAAGAAGGTAATTTAAAAGTTTTGCAAGCTGTAATTTGGCAGTCGTTGAAGATATCATTATGAAATTTGGCAGGAACGTTACTACTATTACAATATATGTGCTAAATAAAAATTAGCAAAATTGGATGAAGAACACGCCCACTTTTTAAAAAAATTCCGCTCGGCCGTTAACACAATAACTTGAGCAAAAACCGATTTATCTTTACTAAACTTAGTCCACGTACTTACCTGAACTCACTTTATCTTGGTATAAAAAATGGCCGAAATCCGACCATAACCACGCCCACTTTATCGATATCGAAAATTACGAAAAATGAAAAAAATTCCATAATTCTATACCAAATACGAAAAAAGGGATGAAACATGGTAATTGGATTGGTTTATTGACGCAAAATATAACTTTGGAAAAAACTTTGTAAAATGGGTGTGACACCTACCATATTAAGTAGAAGAAAATGAAAAAGTTCTACAGGTATAAATCAACAACCCTTGGAATCTTGGCAGGAATACTGTTAGTGGTATTGCATATATAAATAAATTAGCAGTACACGACAGATGATTTTCTGGATCACCTGGTCCACATTTTGGTCGACATCGCGAAAACGCCTTCACATATACAACTACCACCACTCCCTTTTAAAATTCTTATTAATACCTTTAATTTGACACCCATATTGTACAAACACATTAAAGAGTCACCCCTGGTCCACCCTAATGGCGATATCTCGAAAAGGCGTCCACCTATAGACATAATACCCACTCCCTCTTAAAATGCTCAGTAACACCTTTCGTTATTTACCCATATCGTACAAACATTCTAGAGTCACCCCTGGCCCATAATGGCAATATCTCAAAAAGGCGTCCACCTATAGACCTAATGCCTAATCCCTCTTAAAATGCTCAGTAACACCTTTCGTTTGATACCCATATCGTACAAACATTCTAGAGTCACCCCTGGCCCACCCTAATGGCGAAATCTCGAAAAGGCGTCCACCTATAGACCTAATGCCCACTCCCTCCTAAAATGCTCAGTAACACCTTTCGTTTGATACCCATATCGTACAAACATTCTAGAGTCACCCCTGGCCCACCCTAATGGCGATATCTCGAAAAGGTGTCCACCTATAGACCTAATGCCCACTTCTTCTTAAAATGCTCAGTAACACCTTTCGTTTGATACCCATATCGTACAAACATTCTAGAGTCACCCTTGGTCCACCTTTATGGCGATATCTCGAAAAGGCGTCCACCTATAGAACTAAGGATTACTCCCTTTTAAAATACTCATTACCACCTTTCATTTGATACCCATATCGTACAAACACATTCTAGAGTCACCCTGGCCCACCCTAATGGCGATATCTCGAAAAGGCGTCCACCTTTAGACCAAATGCCCACTCCCTCTTAAAATGCTCAGTAACACCTTTCGTTTGATACTCATATCGTACAAACATTCTAGAGTCACCCTTGGTCCACCTTTATGGCGATATCTCGAAAAGGCGTCCACCTATAGAACTAAGAATTACTCCCTTTTAAAATACTCATTACCACCTTTCATTTGATACCCATATCGAACAAACACATTCTAGAGTCACCCCTGCCCACCCTAATGGCGATATCTCGAAAAGGCGTCCACCTACAGACCTAATGCCCACTCCCTCTTAAAATGCTCAGTAACACCTTTCGTTTGATACCCATATCGTACAAACATTCTGGAGTCACCCCTGGCCCACCCTAATGGCGATATCTCGAAAAGGCGTCCACCTATAGACCTAATGCCCACTCCCTTTTAAAATGCTCAGTAACACCTTTCGTTTGATACCCATATCGTACAAACACATTCTAGAGTCACCCCTGGCACACCCTAATGGCGATATTTCGAAAAGGCGTCCACCTATAGAACTAAGGATTACTCCCTTTTAAAATTCTCATTACCACCTTTCATTTGATACCCATATCGTACAAACACATTCTAGAGTCACCCCTGGCCCACCCTAATGGCGATATCTCGAAAAGGCGTCCACCTATAGACCTAATGCCCACTCCCTCTTATAATGCTCAGTAATACCTTTCATTTGATACCCATAGCGTACAAACACATTCTAGAGTCACCCCTGCCCACCCTAATGGCGATATCTCGAAAAGGCGTCCACCTATAGACCTAATGCCCACTCCCTCTTAAAATGCTCAGTAACACCTTTCATTTGATACCCATATCGTACAAACACATTCTAGAGTCACCCCTGGCCCACCTTAATGGCGATATCTCGAAAAGGCGTCCACCGATAGACCTAAGGCCCGCTCCCTCTTAAAATGCTCAGTAACACCTTTCATTTGATACCCATATCGTACAAACAAATTCTAGAGTCAGCCCTGGTCCACCTTTATGGCGATATCCCTAAATGGCGTCCATCAATAGAACTATGGCCTACTCTCTCTTAAAATACTCTTTAATACCTTCCATTTGATACACATGTCATACAACCACATTCCAGGGTTACCCTAGGTTCATTTTCCTACATGGTGATTTTCCTTATTTTGTCTCCATAGCTCTCAACTGAGTATTTAATGTTCGGTTACACCCGAACTTAGCCTTCCTTACTTGTTTTTCTTTAGCTTCTTTTACTAATTTAAAGGTTCTATTCTGTGCTATTTGTAACCTATATTTAATTTCTTAATCTTAAGCCTCATAATTGTATAATGGGCTTACCGTATTTTCTTGTAAAAATTGGTAAGTCTGGGGTTCTTCATCAGATCAATTCGAATGGGCAATAACAATGGACTGTAGATAGGGTTGTATTGTAACAATATGCAAAATATTTAAGATACTCATCCCAATCATCTTTGTTAATGGATATGTATAAACGCATATATTCATTGAAAGTTCAATGGCTACGTTCAACAGTGCCTAAAGTTTGGTGGTGATAAGGCGTAGATGTTTTGTGCTTAATATTGAGAAGCTTACATAGTTCCTCAAACAAGCTTTTTTTATATTCAGATCCCATATCCGTTATCATTGTTTTCATACTTCCATAAATTAAGATGAAATTTTCGAATATGGCTCTGGCTACTGTTTTTGCATGTTTGCTCTGTATAGGAATTGCAACTAAGTATTTAATCAAATCACATATCAGAGTGACATCGTATTCATTTCCATTTAATGATCCCGGTAAAGATCCAATTGTATCTATTTGTACTATTTCGAACGCCTTCGGTGTGTTTCAGTCAAAATCATTGGTTCTTTTAAATTTTTATTAATTTTGTTTTTATTACAATTTACGCATTTCTTTATATATTTTCTTATATCATTTTTCATATTTTTCCAGTAATATTTTCGTCTTATTTTATTAGTTGTACGATTGATTCCTGGGTGGCCACCATTAACAGGATCATCGTGATATTCTTGAAGAATCTTTTTAATTTTATCATTTTCCGTCATATGCACAACCTCCGGAGTTAATTCAATTGTTAAATTTTTGAGAACTTTGGTACCTATTTCTTTAAATGTGTCTACTCGAGTATAATTAAACAATTTATCTCCTAAGGACAACTGTATTTTATTAATTCCCAAATTGACGGCTTTTTCCATAAGACTTGTAAAGAATTGGCCTAAGTCAATCTTCGCCTCAACAATATGATTCTCTACATTTATTTCACTACAAATTTACTTTCCTTTTTTGAAATATATTTTAGGAGGATAGAAAACGAGCTGGACTAGTCTTTTTACTTCACATTTATTAAGCGCTTCGTATACTATATATTTGTGACTTTCCTTCTCTTCAATTCTATTACTGTTATTACTGGAATTCTTTTAAGTTTGCCATCTTGTCGTGACTTTCATTATTTAAGATGCTTGTACTGACATTTCTTTGAAATCATTGATATCTCTTCGTGACAGAGCGTCTGCCACGTGATTTTCTTTCCCGGCTATGTACTCCACCCCAAAGTCATACTCTTTCAAATCTAATATAATTCTGGTTAATTTAGATGAAAGGTTTTTCATTGAGAATAAATATGTTAAAGGTCGATGATCCGTTTTCACTGTGAATTTCCTGCCATAAACACATGGTCTAACATATATAATGGCCCAATGTATGGCCGCCAATTCTTTTTCTATCGTGGTTTTATTTATTTCGCCTTTTTTCAATGATCTTGAGGCATTGGCAATGGGTAATTGTTTTCCTTCATACTCTTGGCTTAGCACAGCACCGCAAGCATAACCACTTGCGTCAATTGTAATAAAGAACTCTCTATCAAAATTGGGATATTGTAGGATATTTGGACTAATTAGTGCATTTTTTAGGTAAATAAAAGATTTCTCGCAGTCGTCTGTCCAATTGAAAATTGCATTTTTCTTACTAAGCCTTGTTAGAATCCTGGCGTATTCCGCGAAATTTGGTATGAATCTTCTATAATAATTACAAAATGCGACAAATCTTTTTGCTTCATCGGCATTTTTGGGAGTTGGGTAATTTTGAAATGGTAAAATTCCAGTACTTGTGCATTTATGTCCCAGATAAGTAACTTCTTGGCTGAAAAATAGGCATTTGTCCAGATGTAATTCTAAATTATATTTTCTGCATGTGGAGAATACATCCCGTAAATTTTTAATCATATGTTTTTCGGAGCATCCTAATACGACTAAATCGTCCATGTATAAAAATGCTTGTGATGGTTTCAGACCTGCGAATGCCAATGTAATCATCCTCTGAAATGAGTATGGAGCTACTTTGGGGCCATAAGGCAAACTTTTGAAACGATAAGTACCGTTATCCGCTGTAAAGGATGTGATATCCCTTGCCTCTGGGCTGAGTTCTATTTGGTGAAATCCTGACATTAAATCTAGGCATGGGAAATATTTCGCTCTTCCTAATTGATCCAGAATATCATCTATTCTAGGCGAAGGGAATTTATCAGCTGTTAATTTTTTATTTATTTGTCTGAAATCAACAACTAATCTCCACCTTTTTTCTTGTTTGCCCGGAAGAGATTTTTTAGGTACCAATAAAATAGGGCTGTCGTACTCTTAGGTTGATGGTTCCACAATATCATCTTGAATTAGTTTATTTACTTGTTTATTTATTTCATTCTTATTTGCTTGAGGTAGTCTATAATTTTTAATATACACAGGAGTGTTATCTTTCATATGCAAATTTTGTTTGTAAAAATTGTTGGTCGTGATTGGTTCTGTTTCTAATGAAAATATATCAACGAATTCTGAGCATAATGTGTTGAGTGATTTACTAGCGAATGGCGGGAAATTTTTATTCAATCCTTCTAACTTTTCTTTATTATTAGCTTTACAGTGAGGTGTATTTTCAATTATTACATAATCCTCTAAACTTTCTGTTTTGATGTCATAATCTTGAATGTTTGCATGTTTATCTGTTGTATTTATTATTCTTATTTAAGCTTGATTTGAGTTTACTATCGTGTTGGCTACAAAAATGCCATCAGTCAATTCTTGATGAGGTACTAATAGTTCAGTATTGTAACTATTGATATGAACATGTCTAATTACTTCGGATCTTGCGGGTATTGTAATGGTATTGATTGTTGGTTTATTTGTCATTTGTATTACTATATCTTCTGGGTAATCGTATGTTAGTAGTATTAGGTTGTCCACGTTTTTATTATAATCTAAAATGCAATTATATTTTTTAATGAAGTGGAGTCCTAAAATTCCATCACATGGGATAGGGAAATCATTTTCTACTATGTGAAATTGGTGTCTTATTAAAAGACTATCATCTGTTAGATCTGCTTTTACTGTTCCAAGTGTGCTTGTTATGCCCCGGCAAAAGCTGCATCACAACGGAACCCCTTTTGAAAAAATCCAATTTTTTTTCTGATCCCTATAACTACAAACGATGCAATTGATTGTAGTGAAATTAATTTTTTTGTAGTTCCTATAGTTACTCCGAAAATAAAATACATTGTGCGGAAACCAAGCAATTTAAGTAAATTTGGTTTTTTCTTTTTGAAATACGTTTTAAATCGTTTTTAGTTTTAGCTTTTCATACGAAAAAAAATTTTTTTTTTGGTCCACAGGTTTCGGAGATATCGCTAACGTATCTCAAAAAGCCAAGAACGCAGCAATCTGGAAGCTCTAAAAGTACTTTTCCTATAACTACAAACGATGAAATTGGTTGTCCCCCCAGCGGGTTAGGGGATCAGAATATACCCGCGGTAGGTATGCCTGTCGTAAGAGGCGACTAAAGTACCATATTTAAGGGGCTGTGTAGCGCTACCCTTCAGGTTGCCAGCGCAATATATAGCTTCTCCAAACCCAATTGTCAACCTCACCTATACACGGCGAATCCTGTTTCACTAACAGACGAGGCTCTGGCGACCCCAAGCTCCTCATGGAAGTTTGGGGTAGGGAGGGAGGGAATGGCCTGAAGGTTTAATGTGGCCACATAAATCGTTCCCGAGATGGTCGGGCTAGCACCTTAATGGTGCTATGATACCGGAGCGTACCGGATTTGTATCCGGCAAAGGACCATCACTTCGATGACACTCCCCAAAGCTTTCGGGGAGCAACCTTATCGCTACAACAACAACAACAACAACATGAAATTTATTGTAGTGAAATTAATTTTTTTGTAGTTTTTATAGTTACTCCGAAAATATAATACATTGTGCGGAAACCAAGCAATTTAAGCAAATTTGGGTTTTTTCGTTTTGAAATACGTTTTAAATCGTTTTTAGTTTTTCATACGAAAAAAAATAAATTTTTTTTTTTGGTCCACAGGTTTTGGAGATACCGCTAACGCATCTCAAAAAACCAAGAACGCAGCAATTTGGAAGCACTAAAAGTATTTTTCATATAACTACAAACGATGAAATTGATGGTAAAGAAATTCATTTTTTTATAGTTTTTATAGTTACTCCGAAAAAATAATACATTGTGCGGAAACCAAGCAATTTAAGTAAATTTGGGTTTTTTATTTTTGAAATACGTTTTAAATCGTTTGTAGTTTTTCATAGGAAAAAAAATTTTTTTTTTTGGTCCACAGGTTTCGGAGATATCGTTAACGCATCTCACAAAAACTAAGAACGCAGCAATTTGGAAGCACTAAAAGTACTTTTCCTATAACTACAAACGATGAAATTGATTGTAGTGAAATTAATTTTTTTGTAGTTTTTATAGTTACTCCGAAAATATAGTACATTGTGCGGTAACCAAGCAATTTAAGCAAATTTGGGTTTTTCTTTTTGAAATACGTTTTAAATTGTTTTTAGTTTTTCATAGGATAAAAAGTTTTTTTTTTGGTCCAGAGGTTTCGGAGATATGGTTAACGCATCTCAAAAAAACCAAGAACGCAGCAATTTGGAAGCACTAAAAGTACTTTTCCTATAACTACAAACGATGAAATTGATGGTAAAGAAATTCATTTTTTTTGTAGTTTTTATAGTTACTCCGAAAATATAATACATTGTGTGGAAACCAAGCAATTTAAGCAAATTTGCGTTTTTTCTTTTTGAAATACGGTTTAAATCGTTTGTAGTTTTTCATAGGAAAAAAAATTTTTTTTTTGTCCACAGGTTTCGGAGATATCGCTAACGCATCTCAAAAAAAACCAAGAACGCAGCAATTTGGAAGCACTAAAAGTACTTTTCCTATAACTACAAACGATGAAATTGATTGTAGTGAAATTCATTTTTTTGTAGTTTTTATAGTTACTCCGAAAATATAATACATTGTGCGGAAACCAAGCAATTTAAGCAAATTTGGGTTTTTCTTTTTGAAATACGTTTTAAATTGTTTGTAGTTTTTCATAGGAAAAAAATTTTTTTTTTTGGTCCAGAGGTTTCGGAGATATCGTTAACGCATCTCAAAAAAACCAAGAACGCAGCAATTTGGAAGCACTAAAAGTACTTTTCCTATAACTACAAACGATGAAATTGATTGCAAAGAAATCATTTTTTTGTAGTTTTTATAGTTATTCCGAAAATATAATACATTGTGCGGAAACCAAGCAATTTAAGCAAATTTGGGTTTTTTTTTGAAATACGTTTTGATTCGTTTGTAGTTTTTCATAGAAAAAAAATTTTTTTTTGGTCAACAGGTTTCGGAGATATCGTTAACGCATCTCAAAAAAACCAAGAGCGCAACAATTTGGAAGCACTAAAAGTAATTTTCCTATAACTACAAAAGATGAAATTGATTGTAGTGAAATTCATTTTTTTGTAGTTTTTATAGTTACACCGAAAATATAATACATTGTGCGGATACCAAGCAATTTAAGCAAATTTGGGTTTTTTATTTTTGAAATACGTTTTAAATCGTTTGTAGTTTTTCATACGAAAAAAAAAATTTTTTTTTTTTGGTCCACAGGTTTCGGAGATATCGTTAACGCATCTCAAAAAAACCAGGAATGCAGCAATTTGGAAGCACTAAAAGTAATTTTCCTATAACTACAAACGATGAAATTGATTGTAGTGAAATTAATTTTTTTGCAGTTTTAATAGTTACTCCGAAAATATAATACATTGTGCGGAGACCAAGCAATTTAAGCAAATTTGGGTTTTTTCTTTTTGAAATACGTTTTAATTCGTTTGTAGTTTTTCATACGAAAAAACAATTTTTTTTGGTCCACAGGTTTCGGAGATATCGCTAACGCATCTCAAAAAACCAAGAACGCAGCAATTTGGAAGCACTAAAAGTACTTTTCCTATAACTACAAACGATGAAATTGATTGTAGTGAAATTAATTTGTTTACAGTTTTTATAGTTACTCCGAAAATATAATACATTGTGCGGAGACCAAGCAATTTAAGCAAATTTGGGTTTTTTTTTTTAAATACGTTTTAATTCGTTTGTAGTTTTTCATAGAAAAAAATTTTTTTTTGGTCAACAGGTTTCGGAGATATCGTTAACGCATCTCAAAAAAACCAAGAGCGCAACAATTTGGAAGCACTAAAAGTAATTTTCCTATAACTACAAAAGATGAAATTGATTGTAGTGAAATATATTTTTTTGTAGTTTTTATAGTTACACCGAAAATATAATACATTGTGCGGATACCAAGCAATTTAAGCAAATTTGGGTTTTTTCTTTTTGAAATACGTTTTAAATCGTTTGTGGTTTTTCATACGAAAAAAAATTTTTTTGGGCCACATGTTTCGGAGATATCGCTAACGCATCTCAAAAAAACCAAGAACGCAGCAATTTGGAAGCACTAAAAGTACTTCTCCTATAACTACAAACGATGAAATTGATTGCAGTGAAATTCATTTTTTTGTAGTTTTTATAGTTACTCCGAAAATATAATACATTGTGCGGAAACCAAGCAATTTAAGCAAATTTGGGTTTTTTCTTTTTGAAATACGTCTTAAATCGTTTGTAGTTTTTCATACGAAAAAACAATTTTTTTTGGTCCACAGGTTTCGGAGATATCGCTAACGCATCTCAAAAAACCAAGAACGCAGCAATTTGGAAGCACTAAAAGTACTTTTCCTATAACTACAAGCGATGAAATTGATTGTAGTGAAATTCATTTTTTTGTACTTTTTATAGTTACTCCGAAAATATAATACATTGTGCGGAAACCAAGCAATTTAAGCAAATTTGAGGTTTTTCTTTTTGGAATACGTTTTAAATCGTTTGTAGTTTTTCATACGAAAAAAAATTTTTTTGTGGTCCACAGGTTTCGGAGATATCGCTAACGCATCTCAAAAAAACCAAGAACGCAGCAATTTGGAAGCACTAAAAGTACTTTTCCTATAACTACAAACGATGAAATTGATTGTAGTGAAATTCATTTTTTTGTAGTTTTTATAGTTACTCCGAAAATATAATACATTGTGCGGAAACCAAGCAATTTAAGCAAATTTGGGTTTTTTCTTTTTGAAATACGTTTTAATTCATTTTTAGTTTTCCATACGAAAAAAAAAATTTTTTTTAGTCCACAGGTGTCGGAGATATCGCTAACGCATCTCAAAAAAACCAAGAACGCAGCAATTTGGAAGCACTAAAAGTACTTTTCCTATAACTACAAACGATGAAATTGATTGTAGTGAAATTAATTTTTTTGCAGTTTTTATAGTTACTCCGAAAATATAATACATTGTGCGGAGACCAAGCAATTTAAGCAAATTAGGGTTTTTTTTTTTGAAATACATTTTAATTCGTTTGTAGTTTTTCATTAGAAAAAAAAAATTTTTTTGGTCCACAGGTTTCGGAGATATCGTTAACGCATCTCAAAAAAACCAGGAATGCAGCAATTTGGAAGCACTGAAAGTACTTTTCCTATAACTGCAAACGATGAAATTGATTGTAAAGAATTTAATTTTTTTGTAGTTTTTATAGTTACTCCGAAAATATAATACATTGTGCGGAAGCCAAGCAATTTAAGCAAATTTGGGTTTTTTCTTTTTGAAATACGTTTTAAATCGTTTGTAGTTTTTCATACGAAAAAAAAAAATTTTTTTTTTTTGGTCCACAGGTTTCGGAGATATCGTTAACGCATCTCAAAAAAACCAGGAATGCAGCAATTTGGAAGCACTAAAAGTACTTTTCCTATAACTACAAACGATGAAATTGATTGTAGTGAAATTAATTTTTTTGCAGTTTTTATAGTTACTCCGAAAATATAATACATTGTGCGGAGACCAAGCAATTTAAGCAAATTTGGGTTTTTTCTTTTTGAAATACGTTTTAATTCGTTTGTAGTTTTTCATAGGAAAAAAAAATTTTTTTTGGTCCACAGGTTTCGGAGATATCGTTAACACATCTCAAAAAAACCAAGAACGCAGCAATGTGGAAGCACTAAAAGTACTTTTCCTATAACTACAAACGATGAAATTGATTGTAAAGAAATTAGTTATTTTGTAGTTTTTATAGTTACTTCGAAAATATTATACATTGTGCGGAAGCCAAGCAATTTAAGCAAATTTCGTTTTTTTTCTTTTTGAAATACGTTTTAAATCGTTTGTAGTTTTTCATACGAAAAAAAAAGGAATTTTTTTTAGTCCACAGGCTTCGGAGATATCGCTAACGAATCTCAAAAAAACCAAGAACGCAGCAATTTGGAGGCACTAAAAGTACTTTTCCTATAACTATAACTACAAACGATGAAATTGATTGTAGTGAAATTCATTTTTTTGTAGTTTTTATAGTTACTCCGAAAATATAATACATTGTGCGGAAACCAAGCAATTTAAGCAAATTTGGGTTTTTTTCTTTTTGAAATACGTTTTAATTCGTTTGTAGTTTTTCATAGGAAAAACATTTTTTTTTTTGGTCCACAGGTTTCGGGATATCGTTAACGCATCTCAAAAAAACCAAGAACGCAGCAATTTGGAAGCGCTAAAAGTACTTTTCCTATAACTACAAACGATGAAATTGATTGTAAAGAAATTAATTTTTTTGTAGTTTTTGTTGGAGAGTGCGAAGTAATCCTAATGCAACCCTGTATTATTTCATTGTACTTTAACTTGTTCATACACTATTGTAACCTGTTCATACACTATTGTAATTTCTTCTTGTACTCACTTCACTTCCGTTTATAATATAGCCGAATAAAGTACACGTTTAAAACAACGGGTTATGGGCCCAGCCCTACCTAAATTCGGAAAATAGTAATTTATTCAAGAAGTTAAATTCGGTATAAATTTGAGCGATCGGTAACTGAAAATAGTTACGTCGATTTATTAAAAAATGGCCACGACAAGTGTGAGGATTGATCCGCTAAACGCGGATAGTTATGATAGCTGGAAGCTACAAATGCGTGCCATCTTGATAAAGTGCGATTTGTGGGATTATGCATCGGGTGAAAATCCATGTCCAAGCGACGTAAAAGCTGCCGCAAAATGGAAGGGATTCGATCGAAAAGCTTGCGCTGACATAACGCTTGCTATGTCTCCATCAGAATTGGGTTTATTCACTGAATGTGAAACAGCGCATGATATGTGGAAGAAACTAGAGTCAACTTTTCAATCAAAAGGGCCTGCGCGAAAAGCCACCCTATTAAAACGTATTGCGCTTGCACGTATGAAGGAAGGGGATAACGTTCGTGAGCATTTCAACGAATTCTTCCATGCAGTTGCTAAGCTCAAAGAAATAAACGTCACTATGGGTGACGATCTGCTGACAATCTTATTATTGTATAGCTTACCAGAGTCCTACGAAACATTCCGTTGTGCCCTAGAGATGCGTGATGAGCTGCCCAAGCCAGACGTTCTTCGCGTAAAAATAATGGAAGAAGAACAATCCAGAAAAGCCAAAGAGGCTGATACAGAGCAAAATGGATTAATTACACAATCAAAAGATAAGAGTTACTATAAAACTCAAGGTGGCCACACTTACGGCAAGCAAAATGCATTGAAAGAAAAACGAAATTGCTACAAATGTGGTAGAATTGGTCACATTGCACGTAATTGCCGAGCAAAACAAAAGGAGAAAAATTCGCATTCAAACGCACGTCAAGCTAACGAAGACAAATTCGAAAAATCTTTGTTCTCTGAATCAGCATTGTTGGCAAAAAATCTAAACGAATATTGGTGCTTAGACAGTGGCTGTTCATCGCATATGTTTTCAAATAGAGAAAACTTCGAAACATTTAAAGATATAAACAAAACTCTCTGCTTGGCGAACAGCAACACAGCTAGCATCACAGGTGTTGGTAACGTCAAAGCGACTATCAACAAAAGGGGAAATAGTGAGATAATCAACTTCGAAAAAGTGATGTACGTGGCAGAGCTACGAACAAATTTATTGTCTGTGTCAAAAATTGCTGACAAAGGGTACGAAATAATTTTTCGACGAGATGAAGCAATTGTTGTGAAAAACAACAAACGCATTCTAACAGCTACGCGAATTGGTGATTTGTATTACCTTAAAAGCGCTAATTGGGTCATTTAAACGAAAATGATTTGAAGCTACACGCTGCACGGCATACAATTTGACACAAACGAAAAACTGCAAACATGTGAAATTTGTATTAGCGAAAAACAAACAAAGGAAAGTTTTCCGAAACAGAGCGAGCAGCGCACGTCAGATTTGTTAGAAATCGTCCACACCGACATTTGTGGGCCAATGCGATCACGCTCACATTCAGGCGCAAAATACTTTATAACATTTACGGACGATTTTACGCGATACAGCGAAGTCTATTTTATGAAACGAAAAAGTGAATCTCTGCAAATGTTTAAATTATTTAAGAATGCGGCAGAAAATTTTACAGGGAAGAAAATAAAAATGCTTCAATCTGACAACGGCTTGGAATATATGAGCATCGACTTTCAAAACTATTTAAATGATTGCGGTATTAAGCGCCGCCTGACTGCTCCCTATACACCGCAACAAAATGATGTTGCAGAGCGAAAAAACAGAACGCTTTTAGAAATGTCTCGGTGTATGCTGAAGCAGGCAGGTTTACCAGCTGTTTTTTGGGCAGAAGCAATTAACACCGCAAATTATATAAGAAATAGGTGCCCAACCAAAGTACTGAAAAACGAAGTGCCACTTAAAATTTGGTCGGGAAAAACCCCAACAGTAATTCATTTGAGACCTTTCGGTACAAAGTCATACGTATTGCAAAAGGACAATAAAAATAGTAAATTTGAATCACGTTCAGAAGAATGTATCCTCGTTGGATATTCAACAGAAGCAAAAGCGTATCGCCTATGGTCGCCAATCAAAAGAAAAGTTTTAGTTAGCCGCGATGTTAAATTTCTAGATAAAATGTTCAAGAAACGAAATGGTGAAAAGTCAGAAGGTTTAGAAATTGATCTTCAATCTAAAAAAGATGAAATTTATGTTCAGTCTAATGATATCTCCGAGCAATTGAAAAAATATGAATTATATGGTAAGTCAGACGAAGTTGCTGAACAATCTTCAAGCGAACGTGAAGGCGTTGAAGACACAAAACGCGGTAGAGGTCGACCAAAACTAATTAAAAGCACGGGACCTGGTCGACGCAAAAAAGTTTATCAACAACCGGCAAATAGTGCAACTGAAGAAGTTGCCGAAAGCTCCGATGCAAATAGCAATGTTTTCGAGGATTGCGATTATGCAAATCTAGCGCTGACCAATGACCCAGAAACATTTCAAGAAGCAGTAAATGGCGATGAGGGTGCATCATGGCTCAATGCTGTTGAAAATGAGTATATGGCACAAATGTTAAATAAAACGTGGGATATTGTTGAGCGACCCACAGAAAGAAAATTATTGGCAATCGTTTTGTGTTTCGAACCAAAAATGGCAATACGAAAAAAGCGCGTCTGGTGGCAAAAGGGTCCTCGCAACGTTAGGGGAGGACTTTACTGTCACATTCTCCCCCATAGCTCGATTAACTTCGATTCGAATGCTATCAGCACTAGCAGCGGAGCTTAACTTGCAAGTACATCAAATGGATGTAATCACAGCTTACTTGAACGGTGATCTTGAGCAAAGCGTCTATATGGGATTGCCAGAATACTTGAGTGAAATCTTACAAAAAGTGGTTTCAGGAAAACTAATGAATGTGGATGTCAAACAAGCTCGGGAAATTAGAAGTACAGCTGAAAGATGGAAATCAGATATAGCTAAAGCGAACAATCCGGTATGTAAACTTAAAAAGTCTTTATATGGTTTACGGCAATCAGGTTTCCAATGGTATCAAAAATTAAGCGCCACACTACGTAATATGGGGTTCACACCTTCGGAACGTGATCCATGTTTGTTTATTATGAAAATAAAACTAAAAATCATGTTAATCACTGTATATGTCAACGATTTGTTAATTGCCACAAACGATCGGATATGGTTGAGCGATGTTTAACAATATCTCACAGAATGTTTTCAAATGAAGGACATAGGTCCAGTTAAAACTTGCCTAGGTATACATTTTCGGCAAGATCTGCAAAACCGATCTTTATTTTTGAGTCAGAGCGAATACGCATTAGAAATTTTGAAACGATTTCATATTGAAGATTGCAAGCCCATCAAAACGCCATTAGATTGTAACTTCAAACTGGAAAAACCAGCTAAACCAGACGTGGACCTAATGAAAAAGTATCCATATCAGAATTTAGTTGGCGCACTGTTATATTTGGCAGTGACAATGCGTCCTGACTTGGCTTATGCAGTTAATTTGTTAATCCAGTTCAATTCCAACTACAAAGAGGAGCATTGGAAGGCAACAAAACGGATACTTAAATACCTTAAAGGCACTTTGAATTATGGTCTCCTTTATAAGCAAACAGGAGTGGAATTGCACGCGATCGTCGACGCAGAATGGGGTGCAAATATGATGGACAGACGATCATACTCCGGCTACGCCTTTATTCTAGCTGGAGCACCTATATCATGGGAAGCTCGTAAACAGAAAACTGTGTCTCTTTCAAGCACAAAGTCCGAATATATGGCTTTGTGTGAAGCTACTAGAGAGGCTCTTTATCTACGTGAAATGTTGAACGAGATTGGTAAAAAGTGCACAACTAAAGAAATATTTAACGACAGCCAGAGCGCTCAAAAACTTGTGCAAAATAACGCTTTCCATTCACGTACCAAACATATTGACGTACGCCATCACTTTATACGAGAGAAGCATCAAAACGGCGACATTATTTTAAACTACATGCGATCTGAAGATATGCCAGCGGATGTCTTAACGAAGGGACTACCAGCCGAGAAGCACTACAAATGCATGACGGGCTTAGGCATGACAGATACTACTTTCTGAGAGGTTGCAGTTGAAATTCTTCGAGGGCAGGTGTTGGAGAGTGCGAAGTAAACCTAATGCAACCCTGTATTATTTCATTGTACTGTAACTTGTTCATACACTATTGTAATTTCTTCTTGTACTCACTTGACTTCCGTTTATAATATAGCCGAATGAAGTACACGTTTATAACAACAGTTTTTATAGTTACTCCGAAAATATAATACAATTGTGCGGAAACCATGCAATTTAAGCAAATTCGGTTTTTTTCTTTTTGAAATACGTTTTAAATCATTTGTAGTTTTTCATACGAAAAAAAATTTTTTTTTAGTCCACAGGTTTCGGAGATATCGCTAACGCATCTCAAAAAAAACCAAGAACGCAGCAATTTGGAAGCACTAAAAGTACTTTTCCTATAACTACAAACGATGAAATTGATGGTAAAGAAATTCATTTTTTTTGTAGTTTTTATAGTTACTCCGAAAATATAATACATTGTGTGGAAACCAAGCAATTTAAGCAAATTTGCGTTTTTTCTTTTTGAAATACGGTTTAAATCGTTTGTAGTTTTTCATAGGAAAAA
The DNA here is from genome assembly GCF_040869045.1 of Eurosta solidaginis. Taxonomy (NCBI): domain Eukaryota; kingdom Metazoa; phylum Arthropoda; class Insecta; order Diptera; family Tephritidae; genus Eurosta; species Eurosta solidaginis. The sequence goes on along the minus strand of NC_090324.1, from coordinate 160,505,256 downwards.
AAATTTTTTTTTTGTCCACAGGTTTCGGAGATATCGCTAACGCATCTCAAAAAAAACCAAGAACGCAGCAATTTGGAAGCACTAAAAGTACTTTTCCTATAACTACAAACGATGAAATTGATTGTAGTGAAATTCATTTTTTTGTAGTTTTTATAGTTACTCCGAAAATATAATACATTGTGCGGAAACCAAGCAATTTAAGCAAATTTGGGTTTTTCTTTTTGAAATACGTTTTAAATTGTTTGTAGTTTTTCATAGGAAAAAAATTTTTTTTTTTGGTCCAGAGGTTTCGGAGATATCGTTAACGCATCTCAAAAAAACCAAGAACGCAGCAATTTGGAAGCACTAAAAGTACTTTTCCTATAACTACAAACGATGAAATTGATTGCAAAGAAATCATTTTTTTGTAGTTTTTATAGTTATTCCGAAAATATAATACATTGTGCGGAAACCAAGCAATTTAAGCAAATTTGGGTTTTTTTTTGAAATACGTTTTGATTCGTTTGTAGTTTTTCATAGAAAAAAAATTTTTTTTTGGTCAACAGGTTTCGGAGATATCGTTAACGCATCTCAAAAAAACCAAGAGCGCAACAATTTGGAAGCACTAAAAGTAATTTTCCTATAACTACAAAAGATGAAATTGATTGTAGTGAAATTCATTTTTTTGTAGTTTTTATAGTTACACCGAAAATATAATACATTGTGCGGATACCAAGCAATTTAAGCAAATTTGGGTTTTTTATTTTTGAAATACGTTTTAAATCGTTTGTAGTTTTTCATACGAAAAAAAAAATTTTTTTTTTTTGGTCCACAGGTTTCGGAGATATCGTTAACGCATCTCAAAAAAACCAGGAATGCAGCAATTTGGAAGCACTAAAAGTAATTTTCCTATAACTACAAACGATGAAATTGATTGTAGTGAAATTAATTTTTTTGCAGTTTTAATAGTTACTCCGAAAATATAATACATTGTGCGGAGACCAAGCAATTTAAGCAAATTTGGGTTTTTTCTTTTTGAAATACGTTTTAATTCGTTTGTAGTTTTTCATACGAAAAAACAATTTTTTTTGGTCCACAGGTTTCGGAGATATCGCTAACGCATCTCAAAAAACCAAGAACGCAGCAATTTGGAAGCACTAAAAGTACTTTTCCTATAACTACAAACGATGAAATTGATTGTAGTGAAATTAATTTGTTTACAGTTTTTATAGTTACTCCGAAAATATAATACATTGTGCGGAGACCAAGCAATTTAAGCAAATTTGGGTTTTTTTTTTTAAATACGTTTTAATTCGTTTGTAGTTTTTCATAGAAAAAAATTTTTTTTTGGTCAACAGGTTTCGGAGATATCGTTAACGCATCTCAAAAAAACCAAGAGCGCAACAATTTGGAAGCACTAAAAGTAATTTTCCTATAACTACAAAAGATGAAATTGATTGTAGTGAAATATATTTTTTTGTAGTTTTTATAGTTACACCGAAAATATAATACATTGTGCGGATACCAAGCAATTTAAGCAAATTTGGGTTTTTTCTTTTTGAAATACGTTTTAAATCGTTTGTGGTTTTTCATACGAAAAAAAATTTTTTTGTGCCACATGTTTCGGAGATATCGCTAACGCATCTCAAAAAAACCAAGAACGCAGCAATTTGGAAGCACTAAAAGTACTTCTCCTATAACTACAAACGATGAAATTGATTGCAGTGAAATTCATTTTTTTGTAGTTTTTATAGTTACTCCGAAAATATAATACATTGTGCGGAAACCAAGCAATTTAAGCAAATTTGGGTTTTTTCTTTTTGAAATACGTCTTAAATCGTTTGTAGTTTTTCATACGAAAAAACAATTTTTTTTGGTCCACAGGTTTCGGAGATATCGCTAACGCATCTCAAAAAACCAAGAACGCAGCAATTTGGAAGCACTAAAAGTACTTTTCCTATAACTACAAGCGATGAAATTGATTGTAGTGAAATTCATTTTTTTGTACTTTTTATAGTTACTCCGAAAATATAATACATTGTGCGGAAACCAAGCAATTTAAGCAAATTTGAGGTTTTTCTTTTTGGAATACGTTTTAAATCGTTTGTAGTTTTTCATACGAAAAAAAATTTTTTTGTGGTCCACAGGTTTCGGAGATATCGCTAACGCATCTCAAAAAAACCAAGAACGCAGCAATTTGGAAGCACTAAAAGTACTTTTCCTATAACTACAAACGATGAAATTGATTGTAGTGAAATTCATTTTTTTGTAGTTTTTATAGTTACTCCGAAAATATAATACATTGTGCGGAAACCAAGCAATTTAAGCAAATTTGGGTTTTTTCTTTTTGAAATACGTTTTAATTCATTTTTAGTTTTCCATACGAAAAAAAAAATTTTTTTTAGTCCACAGGTGTCGGAGATATCGCTAACGCATCTCAAAAAAACCAAGAACGCAGCAATTTGGAAGCACTAAAAGTACTTTTCCTATAACTACAAACGATGAAATTGATTGTAGTGAAATTAATTTTTTTGCAGTTTTTATAGTTACTCCGAAAATATAATACATTGTGCGGAGACCAAGCAATTTAAGCAAATTTGGGTTTTTTTTTTTGAAATACATTTTAATTCGTTTGTAGTTTTTCATTAGAAAAAAAAAATTTTTTTGGTCCACAGGTTTCGGAGATATCGTTAACGCATCTCAAAAAAACCAGGAATGCAGCAATTTGGAAGCACTGAAAGTACTTTTCCTATAACTGCAAACGATGAAATTGATTGTAAAGAATTTAATTTTTTTGTAGTTTTTATAGTTACTCCGAAAATATAATACATTGTGCGGAAGCCAAGCAATTTAAGCAAATTTGGGTTTTTTCTTTTTGAAATACGTTTTAAATCGTTTGTAGTTTTTCATACGAAAAAAAAAATTTTTTTTTTTTGGTCCACAGGTTTCGGAGATATCGTTAACGCATCTCAAAAAAACCAGGAATGCAGCAATTTGGAAGCACTAAAAGTACTTTTCCTATAACTACAAACGATGAAATTGATTGTAGTGAAATTAATTTTTTTGCAGTTTTTATAGTTACTCCGAAAATATAATACATTGTGCGGAGACCAAGCAATTTAAGCAAATTTGGGTTTTTTCTTTTTGAAATACGTTTTAATTCGTTTGTAGTTTTTCATAGGAAAAAAAAATTTTTTTTGGTCCACAGGTTTCGGAGATATCGTTAACACATCTCAAAAAAACCAAGAACGCAGCAATGTGGAAGCACTAAAAGTACTTTTCCTATAACTACAAACGATGAAATTGATTGTAAAGAAATTAGTTATTTTGTAGTTTTTATAGTTACTTCGAAAATATTATACATTGTGCGGAAGCCAAGCAATTTAAGCAAATTTCGTTTTTTTTCTTTTTGAAATACGTTTTAAATCGTTTGTAGTTTTTCATACGAAAAAAAAAGGAATTTTTTTTAGTCCACAGGCTTCGGAGATATCGCTAACGAATCTCAAAAAAACCAAGAACGCAGCAATTTGGAGGCACTAAAAGTACTTTTCCTATAACTATAACTACAAACGATGAAATTGATTGTAGTGAAATTCATTTTTTTGTAGTTTTTATAGTTACTCCGAAAATATAATACATTGTGCGGAAACCAAGCAATTTAAGCAAATTTGGGTTTTTTTCTTTTTGAAATACGTTTTAATTCGTTTGTAGTTTTTCATAGGAAAAACATTTTTTTTTTTGGTCCACAGGTTTCGGGATATCGTTAACGCATCTCAAAAAAACCAAGAACGCAGCAATTTGGAAGCGCTAAAAGTACTTTTCCTATAACTACAAACGATGAAATTGATTGTAAAGAAATTAATTTTTTTGTAGTTTTTGTTGGAGAGTGCGAAGTAATCCTAATGCAACCCTGTATTATTTCATTGTACTTTAACTTGTTCATACACTATTGTAACCTGTTCATACACTATTGTAATTTCTTCTTGTACTCACTTCACTTCCGTTTATAATATAGCCGAATAAAGTACACGTTTAAAACAACGGGTTATGGGCCCAGCCCTACCTAAATTCGGAAAATAGTAATTTATTCAAGAAGTTAAATTCGGTATAAATTTGAGCGATCGGTAACTGAAAATAGTTACGTCGATTTATTAAAAAATGGCCACGACAAGTGTGAGGATTGATCCGCTAAACGCGGATAGTTATGATAGCTGGAAGCTACAAATGCGTGCCATCTTGATAAAGTGCGATTTGTGGGATTATGCATCGGGTGAAAATCCATGTCCAAGCGACGTAAAAGCTGCCGCAAAATGGAAGGGATTCGATCGAAAAGCTTGCGCTGACATAACGCTTGCTATGTCTCCATCAGAATTGGGTTTATTCACTGAATGTGAAACAGCGCATGATATGTGGAAGAAACTAGAGTCAACTTTTCAATCAAAAGGGCCTGCGCGAAAAGCCACCCTATTAAAACGTATTGCGCTTGCACGTATGAAGGAAGGGGATAACGTTCGTGAGCATTTCAACGAATTCTTCCATGCAGTTGCTAAGCTCAAAGAAATAAACGTCACTATGGGTGACGATCTGCTGACAATCTTATTATTGTATAGCTTACCAGAGTCCTACGAAACATTCCGTTGTGCCCTAGAGATGCGTGATGAGCTGCCCAAGCCAGACGTTCTTCGCGTAAAAATAATGGAAGAAGAACAATCCAGAAAAGCCAAAGAGGCTGATACAGAGCAAAATGGATTAATTACACAATCAAAAGATAAGAGTTACTATAAAACTCAAGGTGGCCACACTTACGGCAAGCAAAATGCATTGAAAGAAAAACGAAATTGCTACAAATGTGGTAGAATTGGTCACATTGCACGTAATTGCCGAGCAAAACAAAAGGAGAAAAATTCGCATTCAAACGCACGTCAAGCTAACGAAGACAAATTCGAAAAATCTTTGTTCTCTGAATCAGCATTGTTGGCAAAAAATCTAAACGAATATTGGTGCTTAGACAGTGGCTGTTCATCGCATATGTTTTCAAATAGAGAAAACTTCGAAACATTTAAAGATATAAACAAAACTCTCTGCTTGGCGAACAGCAACACAGCTAGCATCACAGGTGTTGGTAACGTCAAAGCGACTATCAACGAAAGGGGAAATAGTGAGATAATCAACTTCGAAAAAGTGATGTACGTGGCAGAGCTACGAACAAATTTATTGTCTGTGTCAAAAATTGCTGACAAAGGGTACGAAATAATTTTTCGACGAGATGAAGCAATTGTTGTGAAAAACAACAAACGCATTCTAACAGCTACGCGAATTGGTGATTTGTATTACCTTAAAAGCGCTAATTGGGTCATTTAAACGAAAATGATTTGAAGCTACACGCTGCACGGCATACAATTTGACACAAACGAAAAACTGCAAACATGTGAAATTTGTATTAGCGAAAAACAAACAAAGGAAAGTTTTCCGAAACAGAGCGAGCAGCGCACGTCAGATTTGTTAGAAATCGTCCACACCGACATTTGTGGGCCAATGCGATCACGCTCACATTCAGGCGCAAAATACTTTATAACATTTACGGACGATTTTACGCGATACAGCGAAGTCTATTTTATGAAACGAAAAAGTGAATCTCTGCAAATGTTTAAATTATTTAAGAATGCGGCAGAAAATTTTACAGGGAAGAAAATAAAAATGCTTCAATCTGACAACGGCTTGGAATATATGAGCATCGACTTTCAAAACTATTTAAATGATTGCGGTATTAAGCGCCGCCTGACTGCTCCCTATACACCGCAACAAAATGATGTTGCAGAGCGAAAAAACAGAACGCTTTTAGAAATGTCTCGGTGTATGCTGAAGCAGGCAGGTTTACCAGCTGTTTTTTGGGCAGAAGCAATTAACACCGCAAATTATATAAGAAATAGGTGCCCAACCAAAGTACTGAAAAACGAAGTGCCACTTAAAATTTGGTCGGGAAAAACCCCAACAGTAATTCATTTGAGACCTTTCGGTACAAAGTCATACGTATTGCAAAAGGACAATAAAAATAGTAAATTTGAATCACGTTCAGAAGAATGTATCCTCGTTGGATATTCAACAGAAGCAAAAGCGTATCGCCTATGGTCGCCAATCAAAAGAAAAGTTTTAGTTAGCCGCGATGTTAAATTTCTAGATAAAATGTTCAAGAAACGAAATGGTGAAAAGTCAGAAGGTTTAGAAATTGATCTTCAATCTAAAAAAGATGAAATTTATGTTCAGTCTAATGATATCTCCGAGCAATTGAAAAAATATGAATTATATGGTAAGTCAGACGAAGTTGCTGAACAATCTTCAAGCGAACGTGAAGGCGTTGAAGACACAAAACGCGGTAGAGGTCGACCAAAACTAATTAAAAGCACGGGACCTGGTCGACGCAAAAAAGTTTATCAACAACCGGCAAATAGTGCAACTGAAGAAGTTGCCGAAAGCTCCGATGCAAATAGCAATGTTTTCGAGGATTGCGATTATGCAAATCTAGCGCTGACCAATGACCCAGAAACATTTCAAGAAGCAGTAAATGGCGATGAGGGTGCATCATGGCTCAATGCTGTTGAAAATGAGTATATGGCACAAATGTTAAATAAAACGTGGGATATTGTTGAGCGACCCACAGAAAGAAAATTATTGGCAATCGTTTTGTGTTTCGAACCAAAAATGGCAATACGAAAAAAGCGCGTCTGGTGGCAAAAGGGTCCTCGCAACGTTAGGGGAGGACTTTACTGTCACATTCTCCCCCATAGCTCGATTAACTTCGATTCGAATGCTATCAGCACTAGCAGCGGAGCTTAACTTGCAAGTACATCAAATGGATGTAATCACAGCTTACTTGAACGGTGATCTTGAGCAAAGCGTGTATATGGGATTGCCAGAATACTTGAGTGAAATCTTACAAAAAGTGGTTTCAGGAAAACTAATGAATGTGGATGTCAAACAAGCTCGGGAAATTAGAAGTACAGCTGAAAGATGGAAATCAGATATAGCTAAAGCGAACAATCCGGTATGTAAACTTAAAAAGTCTTTATATGGTTTACGGCAATCAGGTTTCCAATGGTATCAAAAATTAAGCGCCACACTACGTAATATGGGGTTCACACCTTCGGAACGTGATCCATGTTTGTTTATTATGAAAATAAAACTAAAAATCATGTTAATCACTGTATATGTCAACGATTTGTTAATTGCCACAAACGATCGGATATGGTTGAGCGATGTTTAACAATATCTCACAGAATGTTTTCAAATGAAGGACATAGGTCCAGTTAAAACTTGCCTAGGTATACATTTTCGGCAAGATCTGCAAAACCGATCTTTATTTTTGAGTCAGAGCGAATACGCATTAGAAATTTTGAAACGATTTCATATTGAAGATTGCAAGCCCATCAAAACGCCATTAGATTGTAACTTCAAACTGGAAAAACCAGCTAAACCAGACGTGGACCTAATGAAAAAGTATCCATATCAGAATTTAGTTGGCGCACTGTTATATTTGGCAGTGACAATGCGTCCTGACTTGGCTTATGCAGTTAATTTGTTAATCCAGTTCAATTCCAACTACAAAGAGGAGCATTGGAAGGCAACAAAACGGATACTTAAATACCTTAAAGGCACTTTGAATTATGGTCTCCTTTATAAGCAAACAGGAGTGGAATTGCACGCGATCGTCGACGCAGAATGGGGTGCAAATATGATGGACAGACGATCATACTCCGGCTACGCCTTTATTCTAGCTGGAGCACCTATATCATGGGAAGCTCGTAAACAGAAAACTGTGTCTCTTTCAAGCACAAAGTCCGAATATATGGCTTTGTGTGAAGCTACTAGAGAGGCTCTTTATCTACGTGAAATGTTGAACGAGATTGGTAAAAAGTGCACAACTAAAGAAATATTTAACGACAGCCAGAGCGCTCAAAAACTTGTGCAAAATAACGCTTTCCATTCACGTACCAAACATATTGACGTACGCCATCACTTTATACGAGAGAAGCATCAAAACGGCGACATTATTTTAAACTACATGCGATCTGAAGATATGCCAGCGGATGTCTTAACGAAGGGACTACCAGCCGAGAAGCACTACAAATGCATGACGGGCTTAGGCATGACAGATACTACTTTCTGAGAGGTTGCAGTTGAAATTCTTCGAGGGCAGGTGTTGGAGAGTGCGAAGTAAACCTAATGCAACCCTGTATTATTTCATTGTACTGTAACTTGTTCATACACTATTGTAATTTCTTCTTGTACTCACTTGACTTCCGTTTATAATATAGCCGAATGAAGTACACGTTTATAACAACAGTTTTTATAGTTACTCCGAAAATATAATACAATTGTGCGGAAACCATGCAATTTAAGCAAATTCGGTTTTTTTCTTTTTGAAATACGTTTTAAATCATTTGTAGTTTTTCATACGAAAAAAAATTTTTTTTTAGTCCACAGGTTTCGGAGATATCGCTAACGCATCTCAAAAAAACCAAGAACGCTGCAATTTGGAAGCACTAAAAGTACTTTTCCTATAACTACAAACGATGAAATTGATTGAAGTGAAATTCATTTTTTTTTTTTGTAGTTTTTATAGTTACTCCGAAAATATAATACATTGTGCGGAAATCAAGCAATTTAAGCAAATTTGCGTTTTTTCTTCTTTTTGAAATAAGTTTTAAATCGTGTGTAGTTTTTCATAGGAAAAAAAATTTTTTTTTTTGTCCACAGGTTTCGGAGATATCGTTAACGCATCTCAAAAAAACCAAGAACGCAGCAATTTGGAAGCACTAAAAGTACTTTTCCTATAACTACAAACGATGAAATTGATTGTAGTGAAATTCATTTTTTTGTAGTTTTTATAGTTACTCCGAAAATATAATAAATTGTGCGGAATCCAAGCAATTTAAGCAAATTTGGGGTTTTTTCTTTTTGAAATACGTTTTAAATCGTTTGTAGTTTTTCATACGAAAAAAAAAATTTTTTTGGTCCACAGGTTTCGGAGTAACGTGAACGCATCTCAAAAAAACCAAGAACGCAGCAATTTGGAAGCACTAAAAGTACTTTTCCTATAACTACAAACGATGAAATTGATTGTAGTGAAATTCATTTTGTTGTAGTTTTTATAGTTACTCCGAAAATATAATACATTGTGCGGAAACCACAACCACCACCACCACGTTTTAAATCATTTGCAGTTTTTTATACGAAAAAAAAATTTTTTTTGGTCCACAGGTTTCGGAGATATCGCCAACGCATCTCAAAAAAAACCAAGAACGCAGCAATCTGGAAGCACTAAAAGTACTTTTCCTATAACTACAAGCGATGAAATTGATCGTAAAGAAATTCATTTTTTTGTAGTTTTTATAGTTACTCCGAAAATATAATACATTGTGCCGAAACCAAGCAATTTAAGCAAATTTGGGTTTTTTCTTTTTGAAATACGTTTTAAATCGTTTGTAGTTTTTCATACGAAAAAAAAATTTTTTTTAGTCCCCAGGTTTCGGAGATATCGCTAACGCATCTCAAAAAAACCAAGAACGCAGCAATTTGGAAGCACTAAAAGTACTTTTCCTATAACTAAAAACGATGAAATTGATTGTAGTGAAATTCATTTTGTTTTTAGTTTTTATAGTTACTCCGAAAATATAATACATTGTGCGGAAACCAAGCAATTTAAGCAAATTTGGGTTTTTTCTTTTTGAAATACGTTTTAAATCGTTTGTAGTTTTTCATACGAAAAAAAAATTTTTTTTAGTCCACAGGTTTCGGAGATATCGCTAACGCATCTCAAAAAAGCCAAGAACGCAGCAATTTGGAAGCACTAAAAGTACTTTTCCTATAACTACAAACGATGAAATTGATTGTAGTGAAATTCATTTTGTTGTAGTATTTATAGTTACTCCGAAAATATAATACATTGTGCGGAAACCACAACCACCACCACCACGTTTTAAATCATTTGCAGTTTTTTATACGAAAAAAAAATTTTTTTTTGGTCCACAGGTTTCGGAGATATCGCCAACGCATCTCAAAAAAACCAAGAACACAGCAATTTGGAAGCACCAAAAGTACTTTTCCTATAACTACAAGCGATGAAATTGATCGTAAAGAAATTCATTTTTTTGTAGTTTTTATAGTTACTCCGAAAATATAATACATTGTGCCGAAACCAAGCAATTTAAGCAAATACGGGTTTTTTCTTTTTGAAATACGTTTTAAATCGTTTGTAGTTTTTCATACGAAAAAAAAAAAAATTTTTAGTCCACAGGTTTCGGAGATATCGCTAACGCGTCTCAAAAAAACCAAGAACGCAGCAATTTGGAAGCACTAAAAGTACTTTTCCTATAACTAAAAGCAATGAAATTGATTGTAGTGAAATTCATTTTTTTTTTTAGTTTTTATAGTTACTCCGAAAATATAATACATTGTGCGGAAACCAAGCAATTTAAGCAAATTTGGGTTTTTTCTTTTTGAAATACGTTTTAAATCGTTTGTAGTTTTTCATACGAAAAAAAAAAATTTTTTAGTCCACAGGTTTCGGAGATATCGCTAACGCATCTCAAAAAAACCAAGAACGCAGCAATTTGGAAGCACTAAAAGAACTTTTCCTATAACTACAAACGATGAAATTGATTGTAGTGAAATTCATTTTGTTGTAGTTTTTATAGTTACTCCGAAAATATAATACATTGTGCGGAAACCACAACCACCACCACCACGTTTTCTATAACTACTACAACTACAAACGATGAAATTGATTGTAGTCATAATTAATTTTTTTGTAGTTTTTATAGTTACTCCGACAATATAATACATTGTGCGGAAACCGAGCAATTTAAGCAAATTTGGGTTTTTTCTTTTTGAAATACGTTTTAAATCGTTTGTAGTTTTACGTATGAAAAAAAATTTTTTTTGGTCCACAGGTTTCGGAGATATCGCTAACGCATCTCAAAAAAACCAAGAACGCAGCAATTTGGAAGCACTAAAAATACTTTTCCTATAACTACAAACGATGAAAGTGATTGTAGTGAACTTAATTTTTTTGTAGTTTTTATAGTTACTCCAAAAATATAATACATTGTTCGGAAATCAACCAATTTAAGCAAATTTGGGGTTTTTCTCTATGAAATACGTTTTAAATCGTTTGTAGTTTTTCATAGGAAAAACAATTTTTTTTTGTTCCACAGGATTCGGAGATATCGCTAACGCATCTCAAAAAACCAAGAACGCAGCAATTTGGAAGCACTAAACGTACTTTTCCTATAACTCAAACGATGAAATTGATTGTAGTGAAATTAATTTTTTTGTAATTTTTATAGTTACTCCGAAAATATTATACATTGTGCGGAAACCAAGCAATTTAAGCAAATTTGAGTTTTTTCTTTTTGAAATACGTTTTAAATCGTCTGTAGTTTTTCATAAGAAAAAAACTTTTTTTTAGTCCACAGGTTTCGGAGATATCGCTAACGCATCTCAAAAAAACCAAGAACGCAGCAATTTGGAAGCACTAAAATACTTTTCCTATAACTACAAACGATGATTTTGATTGTACTGAAATTCATTTTTTTGTACTTTTTATAGTTACTCCGAAAATATAATACATTGTGCGGAAACCAAGCAATTTAAGAAAATTTCGGTTTTTTCTTTTTGAAATACGTTTTAAATCGTTTGTAGTTTTTCATACGAAAAAAAATTTTTATTTTGGTCCACAGGTTTCGGAGATATCGTTAACGCATCTAAAAAAAACCAAGAACACAGCAATTTGGAAGCACTAAAAGTACTTTTCCTATAACTACAAACGATGAAATTGATCGTAAAGAAATTCATTTTTTTGTAGTTTTTATAGTTACTCCGAAAATATAATACATTGTGCGGAAACCAAGCAATTTAAGCAAATTTGGGTTTTTTCATTTTGAAATACGTTTTAAATCGTTTGTAGTTTTTCATACGAAAAAAAAATTTTTTTTTAGTCCACAGGTTTCGGAGATATCGCTAACGCATCTCAAAAAAACCAAGAACGCAGAAATTTGGAAGCACTAAAAGCACTTGTCCTATAACTACAAACGATGAAATTGATTGTAATGAAATTCATTTTTTTGTAGTTTTTATAGTTACTCCGAAAATATAATACATTGTGCGGAAACCAAGCAATTTAAGCAAATTTGGGTTTTTTCTTTTTGAAATACGTTTTAATTCGTTTGTAGTTATTCATACGAAAAAAATTTTTTTTTGGTCCTCAGGTTTCGGAGATATCGTTAACGCATCTCAAAAAACCAAGAACGCAGCAATTTGGAAGCACTAAAAGTACTTTTCCCATAACTACAAACGATGAAATTGATTGTACCCCAGCGGGTTAGGGGATCAGAATATACCCGCGGTAGGTATGCCTTTCGTAAGAAGCGACTAAAATACCAGATTCAAGGGGCTGCGTAGCGCAACCTTTCAGGTTGCCAGCGCAATATACAGCTTCTCCAAACCCAATTGTAAACCTCACCTATCCGCGGCAAATCCTGTTTCACTAACATACGAGGCTCTGGCGACCCCAAGCTCCTCATGGAACTTGGGGGTAGGGAGGGAGGGAATGGCCTGAAGGTTTAACGCGGCCACACAAATCGTTGCCGAGATGGTCGGACTAGCACCTTAATGGTGCTATGGTACCGGATCGTACCGGATTTGTATCCGGCAAAGGACCATCACATCGATAACACTCCCCAAAGCCTTCGGGGAGCAACCTTATTGTTACAACAATAACAATAACATGAAATTGATTGTAGTGAAATTCATTTTTTTGCCGTTTTCATAGCTACTCCGAAAATATAATACATTGTGCGGAAACCAAGCAATTTAAGCAATTTTGGGTTCTTTCTTTTTGAAATACGTTTTAATTCGTTTGTAGTTTTTCATAGGAAAAAATGTTTTTTTTTTGGTCCACCGTTGTCGGAGATATCGTTAACGCATCTCAAAAAAACCATGAACGCAGCAATTTGGAAGCACTAAAAGTACTTTTCCTATAACTACAAATGATGAAATTGATTGTAATGAAATTAATTTTTTTGTAGTTTTTATAGTTACTCCGAAAATATAATACATTGTGCGGAAACCAAGCAATTTAAGCAAATTTGAGTTTTTTCTTTTTGAAATACGTTTTAAATCGTTTGTAGTTTTTCATAAGAAAAAAAATTTTTTTTTAGTCCACAGGTTTCGGAGATATCGCTAACGCATCTCAAAAAAACCATGAACGCAGCAATTTGGAAGCACTAAAAGTACTTTTCCTATAACTACAAACGATGAAATTGATTGTAGTGAAATTAATTTTTTTGTAATTTTTATAGTTACTCCGAAAATATAATACATTGTGCGGAAACCAAGCAATTTAAGCAAATTTGAGTTTTTTCTTTTTGAAAGACGTTTTAAATCGTTTGTAGTTTTTCATAAGAAAAAAAATTTTTTTTTAGTCCACAGGTTTCGGAGATATCGATAACGCATCTCAAAAAACCAAGAACTACAAACAATGAAATTGATTGTAATGAAATTCATTTTTTTTGTAGTTTTTATAGTTACTCCGAAAATATAATACATTGTGCGGAAACCAAGCAATTTAAGCAAATTTGGGTTTTTTCTTTTTGAAATACGTTTTAATTCGTTTGTAGTTATTCATACGAAAAAAAATTTTTTTTTGGTCCTCAGGTTTCGGAGATATCGCTAACGCATCTCAAAAAACCAAGAACGCAGCAATTTGGAAGCACTAAAAGTACTTTTCCCATAACTACAAACGATGAAATTGATTGTACCCCAGAGGGTTAGGGGATCAGAATATACCCGCGGTAGGTATGCCTTTCGTAAGAGGCGACTAAAATACCAGATTCAAGGGGCTGTGTAGCGCAACCTTTCAGGTTGCCAGCGCAATATACAGCTTCTCCAAACCCAATTGTAAACCTCACCTATCCGCGGCAAATCCTGTTTCACTAACATACGAGGCTCTGGCGACCCCAAGCTCCTCATGGAACTTGGTGGTAGGGAGGGAGGGAATGGCCTGAAGGTTTAACGCGGCCACACAAATCGTTGCCGAGATGGTCGGACTAGCACCTTAATGGTGCTATGGTACCGGATCGTACCGGATTTGTATCCGGCAAAGGACCATCACATCGATAACACTCCCCAAAGCCTTCGGGGAGCAACCTTATTGCTACAACAACAACAACAACATGAAATTGATTGTAGTGAAATTCATTTTTTGGCCGTTTTCATAGTTACTCCGAAAATATAATACATTGTGCGGAAACCAAGCAATTTAAGCAATTTTGGGTTCTTTCTTTTTGAAATACGTTTTAATTCGTTTGTAGTTTTTCATAGGAAAAAATGTTTTTTTTTTTGGTCCACCGGTGTCGGAGATATCCTTAACGCATCTCAAAAAAACCATGAACGCAGCAATTTGGAAGCACTAAAAGTACTTTTCCTATAACTACAAATGATGAAATTGATTGTAATGAAATTAATTTTTTTGCAGTTTTCATAGCTACTCCGAAAATATAATACATTGTGCGGAAACCAAGCAATTTAAGCAATTTTGGGTTCTTTCTTTTTGAAATACGTTTTAATTCGTTTGTAGTTTTTCATAGGAAAAAATGTTTTTTTTTTTTGTCCACAGGTGTCGGAGATATCGTTAACGCATCTCAAAAAAACCAAGAGCGCAGCAATTTGGAAGCACTAAAAGTACTTTTCCTATAACTACAAACGATGAAATTGATTGTAGTGAAATTCATTTTTTTGTAGTTTTTATAGTTACTCCGAAAATATAATACATTGTGCGGAAACCAAGCAATTTAAGCAAAATTGAGTTTTTCTTTTTGAAATACGTTTTAAGTCGTTTGTAGTTTTTCATACGAAAAAACATTTTTTTTTGGTCCACAGGTTTCGGAGATATCGCTAACGCATCTCAAAAAAACCAAGAACGCAGCAATTTGGAAGCACTAAAAATACTTTTCCTATAACTACAAGCGATGAAAGTGATTGTAGTGAAATTAATTTTTTTGCAGTTTTTATAGTTACTCCAAAAATATAATACATTGTTCGGAAATCAACCAATTTAAGCAAATTTGGGTTTTTTTCTCTATGAAATACGTTTTAAATCGTTTGTAGTTTTTCATATGAAAAAAAAATTTTTTTGGTCCACAGGTTTTGGAGATATCGCTAACGCATCTCAAAAAGCCAAGAACGCAGCAATTTGGAAGCACTAAAAGTACTTTTCCTATAACTACAAACGATGAAATTGATTGTAGTGAAATTAATTTTTTTGTAATTTTTATAGTTACTCCGAAAATATAATACATTTTGCGGAAACCAAGCAATTTAAGCAAAATTGAGTTTTTTCTTTTTGAAATACGTTTTAAATCGTTTGTAGTTTTTCATAACAAAAAAATTTTTTTTTAGCCCACAGGTTTCGGAGATATCGCTAACGCATCTCAAAAAAACCAAGAACGCAGCAATTTGGAAGCACTAAAAGTACTTTTCCTATAACTACAAACTATGAAATTGATTGTAATGAAATTCATTTTTTTACAGTTTTCATAGCTACTCCGAAAATATAATACATTGTGCGGAAACCAAGCAATTTAAGCAATTTTGGGTTCTTTCTTTTTAAAATACGTTTTAATTCGTTTGTAGTTTTTCATAGGAAAAAATGTTTTTTTTTTGGTCCACAGGTGTCGGAGATATCGTTAACGCATCTCAAAAAAACCAAGAACGCAGCAATTTGGAAGCACTAAAAGTACTTTTCCTATAACTACAAACGATGAAATTGATTGTAATGAAATTCATTTTTTTGCAGTTTTCATAGCTACTCCGAAAATATAATACATTGTGCGGAAACCAAGCAATTTAAGCAATTTTGGGTTCTTTCTTTTTAAAATACGTTTTAATTCGTTTGTAGTTTTTCATAGGAAAAAATGTTTTTTTTTTGGTCCACAGGTGTCGGAGATATCGTTAACGCATCTCAAAAAAACCAAGAACGCAGCAATTTGGAAGCACTAAAAGTACTTTTCCTATAACTACAAACAATGAAATTGATTGTAGTGAAATTCATTTTTTTGTAGTTTTTATAGTTACTCCGAAAATATAATACATTGTGCGGAAACCAAGCAATTTAAGCAAATTTGGGTTTTTTGTTTTTGAAATACGTTTTAAATCGTTTGTAGTTTTTCATACGAAAAAACATTTTTTTTTTGCTCCACAGCGCCGCTTTCGGTTGCCGATACTACATAATCCATAAGCGCATTTGTACCATTAGCAAAATTGGGAAATTCGAAGACACCCGGTTGGGTATTCCAAACAATGATTTTTGCACAGCAAAAGGGTTCGTTGAATAATTCTCTCGATTTAAATTACAAGCATATTAAAGTTTTTGAATGTGCAAGTAAATATTGTTGCTTACAATTCATATGTTCAAAAATAAAACAAACTTCATTTCAGCATACCCCTTCTAACAAAAATTATTCTTACGCTCAAGCAAATGTACGTACATACATATGTATGTTCATATGTAAGCTAAGAAATGTATGAACATGGTAATGTATCTGCTATGATGATCGTAGCGTATAAACAAACTTAGATATATATGCAAACACATACATATATTCTTAAACGAAAGATCAACCAAGACCCCCACTTCACCCCACTTCACACCCACCTCATTGATACCAATATATCCAAGCATAAGCTAACATATGTATGTTTGTACATTCACATGTTCAAAAACAAAACAAACTTCTATTCAACCAACCACTTCCAACAAAAGTTATTCTTACGCACAAGCATATGTACATACATACATATGTATGTTCAAATGTAAATCACAAAATCCTGAAAACTAGCTTCCTCTTTTTCATTCATAATGCTTCTTCTTTAGTTGTCCAAATTGGTGATGCAACAACAACAACATGAAATTGATTGTAGTGAAATTCATTTTTTTGCAGTTTTCATAGCTACTCCGAAAATATAATACATTGTGCGGAAACCAAGCAATTTAAGCAATTTTGGGTTCTTTCTTTTTGAAATACGTTTTAATTCGTTTGTAGTTTTTCATAGGAAAAAATGTTTTTTTTTTTGGTCCACAGGTGTCGGAGATATCGTTAACGCATCTCAAAAAAACCAAGAACGCAGCAATTTGGAAGCACTAAAAGTACTTTTCCTATAACTACAAACGATGGACTTGATTGTAGTGAAATTCATTTTTTTGTAGTTTTTATAGTTACTCCGAAAATATAATACATTGTGCGGAAACGAAGCAATTTAAGCAATTTTGGGTTCTTTCTTTTTGAAATACGTTTTAATTCGTTTGTAGTTTTTCATAGGAAAAAATGTTTTTTTTTTTGGTCCACAGGTGTCGGAGATATCGTTAACGCATCTCAAAAAAACCAAGAACGCTGCAATTTGGAAGCACTAAAAGTACTTTTCCTATAACTACAAACGATGAAATTGATTGTAGTGAAATTCATTTTTTTTGTAGTTTTTATAGTTACTCCGAAAATATAATACATTGTGCGGAAACCAAGCAATTTAAGCAAATTTGGGTTTTTTCTTTTTGAAATACGTTTTAAATCGTTTGTAGTTTTTCGTAGGAAAAAAATTTTTTTTTGGTCCACAGGTTTCGGAGATATCGCTAACGCATCTCAAAAAAACCAAGAACGCAGCAATTTGGAAGCACTAAAAATACTTTTCCTATAACTACAAACGATGAAAGTGATTGTAGTGAAATTAATTTTTTTGCATTTTTTATAGTTACTCCAAAAATATAATACATTGTTCGGAAATCAACCAATTTAAGCAAATTTGGGTTTTTTCTCTATGAAATACGTTTTAAATCGTTTGTAGTTTTTCATAGGAAAAAAAAATTTTTTTGGTCCACAGGTTTCGGAGATATCGCTAACGCATCTCAAGAAACCAAGAACGCAGCAATTTGGAAGCACTAAAAGTACTTTTCCTATAACTACAAACGATGAAATTGATTTTAGTGAAATTAATTTTTTTGTAATTTTTATAGTTACTCCGAAAATATAATACATTTTGCGGAAACCAAGCAATTTAAGCAAATTTGAGTTTTTTCTTTTTGAAATACGTTTTAAATCGTTTGTAGTTTTTCGTAGGAAAAAAAATTTTTTTTTAGCTCACAGGTTTCGGAGATATCGCTAACGCATCTCAAAAAAACCAAGAACGCAGCAATTTGGAAGCACTAAAAGTACTTTTCCTATAACTACAAACGATGAAATTGATTGTACTGAAATTCATTTTTTTGTACTTTTTATAGTTACTCCGAAAATATAATACATTGTGCGAAAACCAAGCAATTTAAGCAAATTTCGGTTTTTTTTTTTAAATACGTTTTAAATCGTTTGTAGTTTTTCATACGAAAAAAAATTTTTATTTTGGTCCACAGGTTTCGGAGATATCGTTAACGCATCTCAAAAAAACCAAGAACACAGCAATTTGGAAGCACTAAAAGTACTTTTCCTATAACTACAAACGATGAAATTGATCGTAAAGAAATTAATTTTTTGTAGTTTTTATAGTTACTCCGAAAATATAATACATTGTGCGGAAACCAAGAAATTTAAGCAAATTTTGGTTTTTTCATTTTGAAATACGTTTTAAATCGTTTGTAGTTTTTCATACGAAAAAAAAATTTTTTTTTAGTCCACAGGTTTCGGAGATATCGCTAACGAATCTCAAAAAAACCAAGAACGCAGCAATTTGGAAGCACTAAAAGTACTTTTTCTATAACTACAAACGATGAAATTGATTGTAATGAAATTCATTTTTTTGTAGTTTTTATAGTTACTCCGAAAATATAATACATTGTGCGGAAACCAAGCAATTTAAGCAAATTTGGGTTTTTTCTTTTTGAAATACGTTTTAATTCGTTTGTAGTTATTCATACGAAAAAAAAATTTTTTTTGGTCCACAATTTTCGGAGATATCGCAAACGCATCTCAAAAAAACAAAGAACGCAGCAATTTGGAAGCACTAAAAGTACTTTTCCCATAACTAAAAACGATGAAATTGATTGTACCCCAGCGGGTTAGGGGATCAGAATATACCCGCGGTAGTTATGCCTGTCGTAAGAGGCGACTAAAATACCAGATTCAAGGGGCTGTGTAGCGCAACTTTTGAGGTTGCCAGCGCAATATACAGCTTCTCCAAACCCAATTGTAAACCTCACCTATCCGCGGCGAATCCTGTTTCACTAACAGACGAGGCTCTGGCGACCCCAAGCTCCTCATGGAACTTGGGGGTAGGGAGGGAGGGAATGGCCTGAAGGTTTAACGCGTCCACATAAATCGTTCCCGAGATGGTCGGCCTAGCACCTTAATGGTGCTATGGTACCGGATCGTACCGGATTTGTATCCGGCAAAGGACCATCACATCGACAACACTCCCCAAAGCCTTCGGGGAGCAACCTTATCGCTACAACAACAACAACAACATGAAATTGATTGTAGTGAAATTCATTTTTTTGCAGTTTTCATAGTTACTCCCAAAATATAATACATTGTGCGGAAACCAAGCAATTTAAGCAATTTTGGGTTCTTTCTTTTTGAAATACGTTTTAATTCGTTTGTAGTTTTTCATAGGAAAAAATGTTTTTTTTTTTGGTCCACAGGTGTCGGAGATATCGTTAACGCATCTCAAAAAAA
The DNA here is from genome assembly GCF_040869045.1 of Eurosta solidaginis. Classification (NCBI taxonomy): domain Eukaryota; kingdom Metazoa; phylum Arthropoda; class Insecta; order Diptera; family Tephritidae; genus Eurosta; species Eurosta solidaginis. The sequence continues at coordinate 160,485,562 of NC_090324.1, read as the reverse complement.
CCAAGAACGCAGCAATTTGGAAGCACTAAAAGTACTTTTCCTATAACTACAAACGATGGACTTGATTGTAGTGAAATTCATTTTTTTGTAGTTTTTATAGTTACTCCGAAAATATAATACATTTTGCGGAAACGAAGCAATTTAAGCAAATTTGGGTTTTTTGTTTTTGAAATACGTTTTAAATCGTTTGTAGTTTTTCATACGAAAAAAAATTTTTTTTTGCTCCACAGCGGCGCTTTCGGTTGCCGATACTACATAATCCATAAGCGCATTTGTACCATTAGCAAAATTGGGAAATTCGAAGACACCCGGTTGGGTATTCCAAACAATGATTTTTGCACAGCAAAAGGGTTCTTTGAATAATTCTCTCGATTTAAATTACAAGCATATTAAAGTTTTTGAATGTGCAAGTAAATATTGTTGCTTACAATTCATATGTTCAAAAATAAAACAAGCTTCATTTCAGCATACCCCTTCTAACAAAAATTATTCTTACGCTCAAGCAAATGTACGTACATACATATGTATGTTCATATGTAAGCTAAGAAATGTATGAACATGGTAATGTATCTGCTATGACGATCGTAGCGTATAAACAAACTTAGATATATATGCAAACACATACATATATTCTTAACCGAAAGATCAACCAACACCCCCACTTCACCCCACTTCACACCCACCTCATTGATACCAATATATCCAAGCATAAGCTAACATATGTATGTTTGTACATTCACATGTTCAAATACAAAACAAACTTCTATTCAACCAACCACTTCCAACAAAAGTTATTCTTACGCACAAGCATATGTACATACATACATATGTATGTTCAAATGTAAATCACAAAATCCTGAAAACTAGCTTCCTCTTTTTCATTCATAATGCTTCTTCTTTAGTTGTCCAAATTGGTGATGCAACAACAACAACATGAAATTGATTGTAGTGAAATTCATTTTTTTGCAGTTTTCATAGCTACTCCGAAAATATAATACATTGTGCGGAAACCAAGCAATTTAAGCAATTTTGGGTTCTTTCTTTTTGAAATACGTTTTAATTCGTTTGTAGTTTTTCATAGGAAAAAATGTTTTTTTTTTTTTGGTCCACAGGTGTCGGAGATATCGTTAACGCATCTCAAAAAAACCAAGAACGCTGCAATTTGGAAGCACTAAAAGTACTTTTCCTATAACTACAAACGATGCAATTGATTGTAGTGAAATTCATTTTTTTGTAGTTTTTATAGTTACTCCGAAAATATAATACATTGTGCGGAAACCAAGCAATTTAAGCAAATTTGGGTTTTTTCTTTTTGAAATACGTTTTAAATCGTTTGTAGTTTTTCGTAGGAAAAAAAATTTTTTTTTGGTCCACAGGTTTCGGAGATATCGCTAACGCATCTCAAAAAAACCAAGAACGCAGCAATTTGGAAGCACTAAAAATACTTTTCCTATAACTACAAACGATGAAAGTGATTGTAGTGAAATTAATTTTTTTGCATTTTTTATAGTTACTCCAAAAATATAATACATTGTTCGGAAATCAACCAATTTAAGCAAATTTGGGTTTTTTCTCTATGAAATACGTTTTAAATCGTTTGTAGTTTTTCATAGGAAAAAAAAATTTTTTTGGTCCACAGGTTTCGGAGATATCGCTAACGCATCTCAAGAAACCAAGAACGCAGCAATTTGGAAGCACTAAAAGTACTTTTCCTATAACTACAAACGATGAAATTGATTTTAGTGAAATTAATTTTTTTGTAATTTTTATAGTTACTCCGAAAATATAATACATTTTGCGGAAACCAAGCAATTTAAGCAAATTTGAGTTTTTTCTTTTTGAAATACGTTTTAAATCGTTTGTAGTTTTTCATAAGAAAAAAAATTTTTTTTTAGCCCACACGTTTCGGAGATATCGCTAACGCATCTCAAAAAAACCAAGAACGCAGCAATTTGGAAGCACTAAAAGTACTTTTCCTATAACTACAAACGATGAAATTGATTGTACTGAAATTCATTTTTTTGTACTTTTTATAGTTACTCCGAAAATATAATACATTGTGCGGAAACCAAGCAATTTAAGCAAATTTCGGTTTTTTTTTTAAATACGTTTTAAATCGTTTGTAGTTTTTCATACGAAAAAAAATTTTTATTTTGGTCCACAGGTTTCGGAGATATCGTTAACGCATCTCAAAAAAACCAAGAACACAGCAATTTGGAAGCACTAAAAGTACTTTTCCTATGACTACAAACGATAAAATTGATCGTAAAGAAATTAATTTTTTGTAGTTTTTATAGTTACTCCGAAAATATAATACATTGTGCGGAAACCAAGAAATTTAAGCAAATTTTGGTTTTTTCATTTTGAAATACGTTTTAAATCGTTTGTAGTTTTTCATACGAAAAAAAAATTTTTTTTTAGTCCACAGGTTTCGGAGATATCGCTAACGAATCTCAAAAAAACCAAGAACGCAGCAATTTGGAAGCACTAAAAGTACTTTTTCTATAACTACAAACGATGAAATTGATTGTAATGAAATTCATTTTTTTTGTAGTTTTTATAGTTACTCCGAAAATATAATACATTGTGCGGAAACCAAGCAATTTAAGCAAATTTGGGTTTTTTCTTTTTGAAATACGTTTTAATTCGTTTGTAGTTATTCATACGAAAAAAAAATTTTTTTTGGTCACAATTTTCGGAGATATCGCAAACGCATCTCAAAAAACAAAGAACGCAGCAATTTGGAAGCACTAAAAGTACTTTTCCCATAACTAAAAACGATGAAATTGATTGTACCCCAGCGGGTTAGGGGATCAGAATATACCCGCGGTAGGTAAACCTGTCGTAAGAGGCGACTAAAATACCAGATTCAAGGGGCTGTGTAGCGCAACTTTTCAGGTTGCCAGCGCAATATACAGCTTCTCCAAACCCAATTGTAAACCTCACCTATCCGCGGCGAATCCTGTTTCACTAACAGACGAGGCTCTGGCGACCCCAAACTCCTCATGGAACTTGGGGGTAGGGAGGGAGGGAATGGCCTGAAGGTTTAACGCGTCCACATAAATCGTTCCCAAGATGGTCGGGCTAGCACCTTAATGGTGCTATGGTACCGGATCGTACCGGATTTGTATCCGGCAAAGGACCATCACATCGACAACACTCCCCAAAGCCTTCGGGGAGCAACCTTATCGCTACAACAACAACAACAACATGAAATTGATTGTAGTGAAATTCATTTTTTTTGCAGTTTTCATAGTTACTCCCAAAATATAATACATTGTGCGGAAACCAAGCAATTTAAGCAATTTGGGTTCTTTCTTTTTGAAATACGTTTTAATTCGTTTGTAGTTTTTCATAGGAAAAAATGTTTTTTTTTTTTGGTCCACAGTTGTCGGAGATATCGTTAACGCATCTCAAAAAACCAAAAACGCAGCAATTTGGAAGCACTAAAAGTACTTTTCCTATAACTACAAACGATGAAATTGATTGTAAAGAAATTAATTTTTTTGTAGTTTTTATAGTTACTCCGAAAACATAATACGTTGTGCGGAAACCAAGCAATTTAAGCAAATTTGGGTTTTTCTTTTTGAAATACGTTGTAAATCGTTTGTAGTTTTTTCATACGAAAAAACATTTTTTTTTGCTAACAAAAATTATTATTACGCTCAAGCAAATGTACGTACATACATATGTATCGTTCATATGTAAGCTAAGAAATGTATGAACATGGTAATGTATCTGCTATGACGATCGTAGCGTATAAACAAACTTAGATATATATGCAAACACATACATATATTCTTAAACGAAAGGTCAACCAACACCACCACTTCACCCTACTTCACACCCACCTCATTGATACCAATATATCCAAGCATAAGCTAACATATGTATGTTTGTACATTCACATGTTCAAAAACAAAACAAACTTCTATTCAACCAACCACTTCCAACAAAAGTTATTCTTACGCACAAGCATATGTACATACATACATATGTATGTTCAAATGTAAATCACAAAATCCTGAAAACTAGCTTCCTCCTTTTTCATTCATAATGCTTCTTCTTTAGTTGTCCAAAATTGGTGATGCAATTTGGCAACATGACATTTGATAAATCGTCGAAAGAAAAATGTTTGTGATTTTATAAATTCCAACTTCGATGCATATTGAGGGCTTTCATTATAACGCGCATAACTACTTCCATAACTCGGCACTTTTTCCTTTGAAATAATTCCAAACTATTTATATGACCTAAACGAAGTAATAATGTGGTAGTAAAAAATGCAAATAAAGATGCGCAGATATTGCCCAATAAATTCCCAGTAACGTATTAGCAATATAATCTTAAAATTTCATGCATTGTTCATATACATTTTTGCAAATAATTTTCCAATATGTCGAATTGCCGAGTTGACAGAGCTTATGGCAATTTTAATTTGCTTTTGAAAAAGCTGTAGGCCGATTCTGTAACAAATTTTAACAACATTTCTTGTTGTTTTCTCTGTTTTAGCTAATTTTTTTGTTGTTATGTGATTCTGTAATATTTTAGACAATACTTGAACTTGCTTATTGGAATCAATAACAATCAGCTGATTTTCTTGATTTTTTTGTGGCTAGCCTAAAGACATTTCGTTTTGTGTTGTTAATGACATTTGTATTGTTTACACAGTTTTGAGGATATAAAATAAATAATTACAAATTTTGTGAATATCGTGAAACATGGCATTCGAGTATATTGGATTGCATCTGTCCCGTAATGAGCAACTAAATATGCCTACTTTTGACCGGCGCCGGCTCCCGGGAAGTTGATGATCCATTCGATTTAACTTCAACGGAGTTCCGTAAATTGTATAGATTGAGTACCTGTATAGCTAAGCATATAGTGTCGCAGCTGAGTATACAGTTAAAAGGATCAAGAATAACAGCGCTATCACCCGATAAGCAGGTAATAGGTCCTATAGGCTATAAACTTATTTTTATACATGCATTATATGTGATATTTAAAATGGTGATAGGTTCTAGCAGCGTTAAGGTTTTATGCCACTGGATGCTACCAGCGCCCGGTGGGAGAGCAGTGGGGAATTTCCATGAGCCAAACCTCAATAAGCCCGTTGCGTACATCGTGTGACTGATGCAATAAACAATTCGCTGTTTTTCAATCACATAAAATTCCCTATGACCCAAATAGAGCGCCAGGCGGCAAAGGCAATTTTTGCATCAGCGCCTTCACCATTTGTACCGGGCACTATCGGTACAATCGATTGCACTCACGTGTCAATTTTGGGTCCAAAGGATAATTAATCGAATTACGTCAATCATCATGGGTACCGTTCGGTCAACGTGCAAATGGTAAGAATAACACACTTACCCGAAAGAACTTTATCAATAGTGCCTGCTTGTTAAAATTTGCAGATATGCGATCCCCACCTTAGAATTTTAAACGTGAATGCGAAATTTCCTGGAGCAAGACATGACTCGTTTATTTGGACCTCCTCTGCAGTGCATCGGGTATTGCAACGCTCATACGAAACTGGAAATTTAAACACGTTTTTGATAGGTAAGTTGTTTTAATTCCGTTTGACTGTGCAATATCAAAAGCAACAAATTACAGGCGATTCTGGATATCCGTTGGAGCCATGGCTGATGACACCTCTACCAAACGAGACTGAAGGAACGCCTAAATTTCGGTACAAAGAGGCGCTGTGCAAAGCACGCAATCCTATCGAGAGACTCTTTGGCGTCCTTAAAAGTACATGGCGGTGTTTATCCCGCCAAAGAGTACTCCTCTATAAGCCTAGTTTTGCCGGAAAAATAGTTAATGCGTGCGCAACATTGTATAATTTACAGCTAAGCGATCAGACACCCGACTTCGACGATAGGATTGTTTATGATCCCGAAATACAAATACAAGTTGGTTCCGATGCTGGTGTGCCAAGTTCAATTACAAAACGTGTCCAACAACGGATAATTGCAAACTTTTTTTATAAGTAATATTATTTTTATACTCGCTGGATATTCTCCAAGGATTCCCAATGTTTTCCCTTTACTATTAAGAGACCTTAAAAACGGATAATATTGACCTGAGATATGATTTTGCTGAGAAACTTTTTTTTTACTGAAATTCCGTGATACAACTTTTAAACATATCCGCCCAGTTACTCCTTTTTTATATAGGGTAGATCGATATGTTTCTTGTTTTTTAAACATTTTTTTATTTGAAGTTTAGAAATATTAAGCCGGAAATTCGAAACAAAAATCACTTCGAAATGTCGAAAAAAATGTTCTTCATTCCGAAGCCTTAAATTCCTAATTAGATATCGAATTAGAAAAAAGTAATATCAATATGTAACAAAAAAAAAAACGTTTCTTAAACTAAAACATGTAAATTTGAAAAAAAAAAAAAACAATGGATTTGTATTAGTTAAGTTTCTGACCAAAAACCGTGTGAACACTTTCGAAAAACTTTTTGAGCAAAATAAAATTTGGCTTTCGAATTTCGATTTTCTTGAAAAAGCCTTTATGGAAGTATGTTAATATTTAAAAACGTGTTTTCAGGTATAACAAGTAAGGAAGGTTAAGTTCGGGTGTAACCGAACATTACATACTCAGTTGAGAGCTATGGTGACAACATAAGGGAAAATAACCATGTAGGAAAATGAACCGAGGGAAACCCTGGAATGTGTTTGTATGACATGTGTATCAAATGAAAGGCATTAAAGAGTATTTTATGAGGAAGTGGGCCATAGTTCTATAGGTGGACGCCATTTAGGGATATCGCCATAAAGGTGGACCAGGTGTGACCCTAGAATTTGTTTGTACGATATGGGTATCAAATGAAAGATGTTAATGAGTATTTTAAAAGGGAGTAATCCTTAGTTCCATAGGTGAACGCCGTTTCGAGATATCGCCATAAAGGTGGAGCAGGGGTGACCCTAGAATTTGTTTGTACAATATGGGTATCAAAAGAAAGGTGTTAATGAGTATTTTAAAAGGGAGTAATCCTTAGTTCCATAGGTGGACGCCGTTTGGAGATTCCGCCATAAAGGTGGACCAGGGGTGACTCTAGAATGTGTTTGTACGATATGGGTATGAAATTAAAGGTATTAATGAGAGTTTTAAAAGGGAGTGGTGGTAGTTGTATATGTGAAGGCGTTTTCCAGATATCGACCAAAATGTGGACCAGGGTGACCCAAAACATCATCTGTTGGATACCGCTAATTTATGTATATATGTAATACCTGCCAAGATTTTAAGGGTTTTTTATTTCGCCCTGCAGACCTTTTTCATTTTCTTCTACTTAATATGGTAGGTGTCACAACCATTTTATTAAGTTTTTTCTAAAGTTATATTTCGCGTCAGTAAACCAATCCAATTACCTCACCATGTTTCATCCCTTTTTTCGTATTTGGTATAGAATTATGGCATTTTTTTCATTTTTCGTAATTTTCGATATCGAAAAAGTGGGCGTGGTCATTGTCGGATTTCGTTCATTTTTCATACCAAGATAAAGTGAGTTCAAGTAAGTACGTGAACTAAGTTCATTAAATATATGTCGATTTTTGCTCAAGTTATCGTGTTAACGGCCATGCGGAAGGACAGACGAACGACTGTGTATAAAAACTGGGCGCGGCATCAACCGATTTCGCCCGTTTTCACAGAAAACAGTTAACATTATAAAATCTATGCCCCTACCAAATTTCAAAAGGATTGGTTAATTTTTGTTCGACTTATGGCGTTAAAAGTATCCTAGACAAACTAAATGAAAAAGGGCGGAGCCACGCAAATTTTGAAATTTTCTTTATTTTTGTATTTTGTTGCACCATATCATTACTGGAGTTGAATGTTGACATAATTTACTCATATACTGAAAAGATAATAAATTTTTTGTTAAAATTTGAATTAAAAAATTTTTTTTTTCAAAAGTGGGCGTGTTCGTAATCCGATTTTGCTAATTTTTATTTTTTACACATACAGTAATAGTAATGTTCCTGCCAAATTTCATCATGATATCTTCAACGACTGCCAAACTACAGCTTGCAAAACTTTTAAATTACCTTCTTTTAAAAGTGGGCGGTGCCACGCCCATTTCCCAAAATTTTACTAATTTTCTATTCTGCGTCATAAATTCAACTCATCTACCAAGTTTCGTCGCTTTATCTGTCTTTGGTAATGAATTATCGCACTTTTTCTGTTTTTCGAAATTTTCGATATCGAAAAAGTGGGCGTGGTTACAGTCCGATATCGTTCATTTTAAATAGCGATCTGAGATGAGTGTTTAGAAACCTACATACCAAATTTCATCAAGATACCTCAAAATTTACTCAAGTTATCGTGTTAACGGACGGACGGACATGGCTCAATCAAATTTTTTTTCGATCCTGATTATTTTGATATATGAAGTCTATATCTATCTCGATTCCTTTATATATGTACAACCAACCGTTATCCAATCAAACTTAATATACTCTGTGAGCTCAGCTCAACTGATTATAAAAATACTCAAAACGATATAACCTGCAACCTTATGTCCGTTTCGAAAATAAATTAAAAATTTAGATAAAAACTTTAATTTTATCGAAATTGCAAAAAAATCATTTATTGCCACAATTAGTGTTGGCTCATTCCATTTCAAGACACCCGTTCCGCGCCAGACATGATTTTTGATTTCGATGAAATTTTAATATGTTGTTCTTTGGTCAAAATAATGAAACACGTGTTTTTTTTCGTTGGATTTATCGGCAATTGAATTCCATAAAATGCAGTCGGTATTTTATTCACCTATTTTTTCAACTGTCAATAACGTTGTCAAAAATTAACCGATTCTCATGATTTTTTCTTTGAAATGTTCGTTATTATATTTACTTTTATATAACTTTATAAACAATAGCATATAGTGCAAAAAAAAACTTTTTTTAGTATTTAGTAAAAATTTATGACTTTTTTCAAAAATTAATTTCTCAAAAAACGTTACTTTTTTTTTGTTTGAACTTTTTCTATATTGAGTGAACAGTTCATGTTTCAACTTGGCTAAATGCCTATTAGCCGAAACTTGTTGTTTTCGCGATATGAATTTTTGAATATTAAACATGTTGCAATACATATAATAAAAGGCGACCAAATTATTTATTTTACTTTAAATGCCACTTATACAATGCCAAATTTTATTTGTAAAAATGACTAAAATAATGGTTGACATATAATTTGAAAAAAAAGAATAGTTATTTAAAAATATAATACATCAAATTTAAGCCTAAATATTTTTAAATAACTGTTCTTGTTTTTTCAAATTATGCGTCAACCATTATTTTAGTCATTTTTACTTTAAAAATTTTTCTTGTAATATCTGTTGGAGAAGCATTACATTTGTATTACATTTTACTTTAAAAAATTTTCTTGTTGTTTCTGTAGGAGAAGTACATTTTACATTTCTAAATCATTTTACTTTAAGAAAAGACAAATGAAAACCATTGCACAAAAAGGTCAAAACAAAAGCAATTAAAGGCGTGAAGTGTAGTAGAACGAAGAAACTCAGTACAATGAAAACTGTACTGAAATAGTAGGAGATCCAGATATACAACGACCTTGACCCATCTGCTCAATGAACAAAATGCACTTTATATGCATTTTGGAATGCATGCAAATATTTTGAAGGTTGGTTGCCTGGAAATATCCTTGCAATGATACTTTACATTATTTTCTCTAAAGGACATTTTTTCGAATAATGCAACCATTTGCTTAAGGAACAAATTATATAGTAATAATATCCTCTATACAGTGAAATAAAATTTATTTATTAAACCCTTCGGGTTCCATAGGTTTTCTAATTTCGATTGGTGTATAATTTGTTCATTAAGTAAATGGGTACAAAATTTTAAGCAATAATGCACTTTTAAAAAATTAATTGAAAAAATCCTTGCTAGGAGATTTTCAGGCAACCCACTTGCAAAATATTTTATTTCATGCCAAAATGCATAAAAAGTGAATTTTGTTCATTAAGCAAAAAGGTGAAGGTCGTTGTATTGCCGGAAATTAGACTAAATCTTTTAAGTTTCAAAATCTGTGGAGATAGTAGTTCTTTATTATTTTTTGTGAGAATCAGAAGGGTTATTTTAAGTATTTTCTAGGGATTCTGAAGATGAGTGAGACAACTACATCATGAACCTGGCGATATGTACATCCTGTATCATTAATTTTTAAACTTAGAAATATGCATTACAAACGACTGAAAATCTAATTTAATAAAATTTAAATATTACCCATTCGCTTGCTTTCGGCTTGTGTTTCGACCTGTGTTTCGGCAATCTTTTAAGATGTTGTTGTGATGGGTGATTCTTCAGACCGCTTCCTCTCACTTCCCCTACGTGGTGTACGGTTTGGGGTTCTTGGAGTTTCGCACCGTCATTCCGATTCGTCTTCGGGCAGATTTAGTGACGGTAATTCAGGGGTCTCCTCGTCATCTACGACCAGTTGAAAATCTTGATCGTGTTCCATGAACAATTGCAGATCCTATAAACGCATGATTAAAATGAAATTTGATGAGCACATAAAAGATGATACAAAACGAATTACTTCTTGCATGGGAATATTCTCGTTAACATCTGACTCTCCTTCCATGTAGGTGATCCCTACTAAATCTATGACTTTTTTCTCCAAGTTGGTAAGTGCAGTTTGTTGAAGGGGTCTGTTTCCAGTCATATTCTGTTCCTTCTTCAGATCACGCACATGAGTAGATGTGCGACTTTTTAAATCTCGCCAGACCTATATAGAAAAAGATATTTTTATATTTTATTTGTTACAAGCGGACCCCACATACTCTGTTTTGTTATGCCCGAGCTTTGGCTTTAGTTTATTTAACAATTTCAAAAGTATATACAGAACTAAATTTTTAATTTCCACTTTCGGGTTTTGGTAACGAGGTCAAAACACATCTTTTGATACCTCTCTCCTGACATTTTTAGACGTGCCTTAGCAGTTGTAAGCTAATGGAAAGAAAAAACTCTCCCATGACAAAAGAAATGTTACAACTACATTTTATTAATAATGGTTTCACAGGGCAGAAAAAGTGACATTTTTACCATTCTAAAATCGGACATTTTATAAAACAAACGCAAAAGTATTTCGAAGTTTTGCCTCTATTGTCCAAACGAACAAGAAAAGGAGGGGACAAAAAGGTGTCTTTCTTGTTTGAAAATAAATAAACTTACATTTTGCCACTGCTCAACCGTCTTTACCGCCCCTCCAATGGCATTCAGCTTCGCCGCCATTTCGGTCCACTTTTTTTTGTTCTACAACTTTCCATGCAATTTTTGGAACTTTCCGCTGGCAAGATTCGGGGTGGAAATAAAAAAATCGAGCATTGCACTCAACTGCTCACCCGAAGCACGACTCCTTTTTGCTTTATCACACATCCTAGTAAAATACAAATAGTTTAAACACTTTCAGTTAGCAAAAAGTGCACTGCACCATGTACTTACCTTTAATTTATATAATAATAATAACCGCGATCAAAATTCCCCGAATTAATTCCACTTTTGTAAAACTAATTTTGCGCGCACAAACTTATTTTGACATTTCGTCTTTGTGTTTTTCGCATTTTTTCGCCGGAGATGCCACATATCATTACTTTGAACAATCAGCTCAATGCCATTGTTTAGACCGAGTTACAGAATCAATGAATTGTTAGTGCAAACGGCAAAAGCTTTTGACTAAGCTAACAAGTTTTCTTATTGTTAAGAGTTACAGAATCGGCCTACTGATCTTATTCTGTCGAAAAATTGTTCGAACAACCAAGTTTTCAGCACCTGTGTTGCAGTTAATACATAAAAGTCGAGTTTTACCAGTTTCTGGCCCGAATCCGCACTGTGACGTCATATTGTATATGCTGACTTGTTTACCACATGTCAGTACAAAGTAAGAATTTTACACTATTTTCATAGATAAAAATAATAAATGGGAGGGGCGAAATGAATTAAAGTAACTTTGCCAGGAAAAATAACATTATGTCGCAAAAGAGCAATAAATTCGTTTATTTTAGTATTAATAATAAATTCCCCTTTTAGCTGTGAGCTGATTAAAGCTACAAACGACAACACTTAACAACCGACGACACATAATTTGGCTCGTGCCTATTGTATTTCGTTGGCTAATTTCTACGAGCATTCATATGTACATATATAAATATGTCTGTATACGCGGATTTACATAAATTCTTTGGTCGCTTTAGAACGTAGCAAGCGGCAAGTTTTTTTCTTCTTATCTCAAGACGCTGCCACAGCATCAAAGCGACCAAAGTGTTTATGTATATCTGCCTTTACTCTAGAGTATTATTGAATATGTATGTATGTACATTTCCACTTTGGTTCATATTTTCATACATATATATTCAATGATACATGGCTCAAAAGCTGATCGACAGGCACAGGCTTCTGTGTACATATGCACATACGTATTTAAGGGTGGAATTGATGCTAGTCAAGTGCTCTTTGACTTGGTTTATCAAACTACAAACGATGAAATTAATTGTAGTGAAATAAATTTCTTTGTAGTTTTTATATTTACTCCGAAAATATAATACATTGTGCGGAAACCAAGCAATTTAAGTAAATTTGGGTTTTTATAAGCTTCTATTTACTTTCACTTTTGTTGTCTGTAATGGAATCTTGCAAGTTAAATTTGATACACTTCCCGGTGTCCGATTGAGCTGAAATTTTGCACACATGTATAACTCCGATGACAATGCAATATTACTTTGTTATAATTCGATAAATTAATCGATAACACAGTTATCGGTAAAGATTTGTATTTACTTTGGCATAACAGCCTAAGTCCCATACAAACACGCCGGTACCTATCCGTGGATTGTGATATTTGGACGTGGTGAATCACGTGTCACGCGTGGTGAATCTCATCGCTTGCGAAAAACGGAGACACAACCCTCTGTTGTATTTCTGTGTATAACCAACATAGCTGAATTTTTAAGGCTGTTTAACCCTGTAATCTTTTCTGTAATTTATTTTGCTTTTGGAAAAATTACCTATTTGAAAAAAGCTGGCTGAAAAATATTGGCATAACAGCTTAAGTTAAATCAAGAATGGAAAATCTTTGGAAAATTTGAGCAGATGTGCCAATTTCGCGCGTCCGTTGAACGAAATATTGACAATCTGCTGATCATCGCTAAGAAATTAGCGACATTCCATCAACTAAGCAGCACTTTAGCAATACTACTGTTATTATTTGGCCGCTCAAACACACAAATATTAATTGTGCATTAAATCTAAAATATACAAATACACCATAATAATTTACACGGCCAAAGCCATAATAATTCACACGGGTCATCAATTCTTTCTCTGATTCAAAATCTGAACTACCAGCGCTACCGTCAACAGCTCAGTGTCATCACTGCCAGTAGCGCCAATAACACCAAACTCGTGCCTGACACACAAAAGTCGTTTCACTCAATAGCGCAAGTAAAATGTACTACGCACTCACTACTAAGAAGCGTCAAAAATTCGCTTGGAGTAATTTCGTCAATGAGCTACCATTGACCTGGCACCGCATTGGCGCTGGCGCCATGCAATTTTCATCACTAAAATTGCGCGAATGCCCAGGCTCATGACTTCAATACTTATATTTACAATGCTTTAAACTTTAAATACACCTCTGAAGTTGCTGCGCATAAAATGTGTACTAATAAATTCCAATACGCATTATACGCAGATGTAACTGATATATGTGTTTTTGTTTCACCCCCTATACTTATATTTAAAGCTTTTATAAGAACAAGCTTCTATTACTTGTTAATAAAACGAACTAAAAAGTAAAAAATAAAATTAAAGAAAAAAAAACTTTTTTAAAAATAAGCTTTTATTATTTTGGTTAATAAAATTAACTAAAAAGTAAACAATAAATTGTCTCTAAAGAAATATAACACTTTATAAGTTCATTGTAAGCTTTGTAACGTAGCGTTACAATAAACCACTTGTACTTATGCTTGTATAGCATAGTCAACAACCACTAATAGCAAACCAATGAAAAAGCACAATAATGGTGCGTTGACTTCTCAACCAGTTTCTATAGCATAGCCAAAAACCACTTGTATAGCATAGTCAACAACCACTGATAGCAAACGAATGAAAAAGCACAATAATGGTGCGTTGACTTCTCAACCAGTTTGCGGCACCACCCATATAAACATTGAATTTGCATTTTTGCAATTCAGTCCTCGCAGGTGAGCCAGCGGGAGTGGTTGTCTTTTTAAAGACAAAAGTGCCACTCCGGCTAGCTAGCCGAGTGGAAGGGGGCGCTGTCATGGCGCGGGTCACCCTCCACCAGAGTTGGACGACGAGAGTGGTGTCTTCGGACTATCCTTCCCTCCGTCGCCCACCCTGGTGTTGAGCGGCCCGCTGCCTTAATGACCAAATAACCCCCCTCCCCCGCGGCTCGGACTGAGCGGAAGGGGCGCTGTCATGGCGCGAGTCACCCTTCACCTGGGCTGGACGACGCGAGTGGTGTCTTCGGACTATCCTTCCCTCCGTCGCCCACCCTGGTGTTGAGCGGCCCGCTGCCTTAATGGCCAAATAACCACCTCCCCCCTCAGCTCTGATTTTAGTAGGCTGGCCGGAGCGGAGGAACCACTCCCTCTAGTTAGCTGGGGAGAAGAGGGTGCGGCCGTGGCGCGAGTCACCCCCTGCTGCACCAGGATGACGCGAGTGGTGTCTTCGGACTACCCTTCCCTCCGTCGTCCTGGTCTGGTAGGGAATGACTCGCCGCCCGAACGACCGCACGACCCCCTCTCCGCAGCTCTGGTTTCGGCCGTGAGCCGATGCGTGCGCACAAGGGGCTACCGCTGTGCCGTTAAGGTGCACTTCCCCTCCGCCACGGGTCGACCCACGGCGCCTCGGCTGGTACAACCCCACCCCCCTTACGCACCTTCTACTAGTGTGCAAGTAGGGAGGCGGGGGTGTCCAGCGGTGAAACCAGCACTAACCCGAGTCCTCGCAGTTTCTCCCGCAGGTGACTGACCCCACCGATTACCGAGCCTGCCGAAGACGTTCGATCAGCCCGATCCTGCCGAAGCCGACCGATCAATACAAGTCCGCTGGTACGTCCATCCTATTCCGCCCGGAACACGCTGCCGCTGTCCAGGTAAACCCCGTCGCCAGCCCATCTCCCCTCTCACCACGGCCCTGGTACGCGCTCCGTAGCCCACCGCCGCATCGTCGCCCCTCTGGTGCCGCCGCTGCTACGACGACTGTTGGCCGTTCGCCATCCTACCGCCGTTAAGCCGCTGCATCCGTCGCGCCGCTGCTACGACGTCCGTTGGCCGTCCGACATCCTACCGCCGTTAGGCCGCTGCATCCGTCACGCCGCTGCTACGACGACCGTTGGCCGTTCGCCACCCTACCGCCGTTAAGCCGCTGCATCCGTCACTGCCGCTACGACGTCCGTTGGCCGTCCGCCATCCTACCGCCGTTAAGCCGCTGCATCCGTCCTGCCACTGCGACGACGACCGTTGGCCGCTTGCCATCCTACCGCAGTTAAGCCGTTGCTTCTATCCCGCCGCTGCTTCCGTACCGCCGTACCAGTCCGTCCGTTACCCGACCGTTCAGCCGCCCTACCGAACCTCCGTTAGTCGACGCTCCGCCCCCCCTCGCCATCTTGCGACGGAAAGCTGCTGTCCGCCTAATATCTCCAGCCGTGTGTGCGTGTGTTCGTAACACATAAATATCGTGTATTTATTCAGTAGGGGTTTGTGGGACCTTTACTCGACTCTGGATTGACTGAGCGTTACCCCAGCCTTAGACAAAACCCACCTCATAAATGGCGCCCGAGCAGGGACCCTCCTCCGCAGATGACCGTGGAAAAACAACTGCAACCACCACCAACACTGCCGGGGCGGGTTCAACGAACACATCGCTAGAAACAACACACACACAGGCTCCGGAAGGCACGTTGCTGAACACCGACTCGCTCAATTGGATCTACCTACTTAGGAAGGAGAAGCTGATCGAGGAGTGTAAGGAACACCGAATCGACGTGGAAGGCCAAACCGTAGCCGAGCTGCGTCGCGCACTGAGTACTTACGTGCGAGCGAAACGCGCCAGGAAATCCAGTGAAGACCTGTTGAAAGAGCTGGAACGAGAAGTGAACGAGGAAGAGGGGAAGTTCGCTACGCTACCCCAGCCAACAACAAATCCGATCCCTTCAATCCAGATCCACAGCCCACAGCCGCACGGAGGAAAGGGAGAGAACGCATTACCGAAACGAGACGAAATGAGCGACGGTGAACTTATGAATACCGTTCGCCGCTGGGACTTGCACTTTTCAGGGGAGGAGTCACTGCACGAATTTCTTGAGAGGATAGAGGAGCTTGCCGAATGCTACCGCATCCCCGTCGACCGACTCCTCCCAACACTGCCGGAGCTTCTACGTGGGAAGGCACTGCAATGGTACCGCGTCCGTAAGCAACACATACACCGCTGGAGCGATCTGCGGAGGGAGGTGCAAAATTTTTTTCTACCTAAGCGACACATACGACAATTGGAAGAGGCCATCCGACAACGCAAACAGCAAGGCCGAGAGAAGGCCAAGGACTACATCCTCGCACTGGAAACGCTGATCCGCCAACACCCGACGATGTGCGAAGAGAATCACCTCGAACGGATCTATGATGGTCTACGCGTGGAATACCGCCTTTTCGTCAAACGCAGCGAGGTTAGGACGATCGAGGAGCTCCTGGAGCTAACGGAAGAGTATGAGCTGTTAAGAGGCGAGGAAGCGAAACAGGGAAAGATGGTGGCCCACAGCCTATACCACCTACCCATGGAATACGACAGCAAAGAGTGCTGTTGGCGCTGCAAGGAACGCGGACACCACCGCTTCCAATGTAAGGGCCCCTGGAGGAAGTTCTGCTCCCGGTGTGGCCAAGACAACATCCTCTCCAGGGACTGCCCATGCCCTCCGACTAGCCCAATTACCGAGAACGCATCCCGAACGCCGTCCAACGCTATTAAAGGAAGCCGCCAAGCACCGTACGTCCGACCAGAGAAGCCGAGGGAACCACCCGCCAGCAAATCAACCGCAAAAACACAAGTAGATGGCCGATTCTATATACCAGTGGTCATCGAGGACATGAGCGTGCGCGCACTAGTGGACACCGGCGCCACCCTATCCTATGTAGATGACACCGTACGGAAACACCTAGAAAAGAACAACATCAAGGCACGCCCCAACAAGCGAAGTATCCAGCTGGCAGACCAAACGTGCGTCTTTACCTCAAATTCCTACCCGGCAAGGATTGTGTATCAAGGACGAGCCACAGACGCGATGCTGTCCGTTATCCCAAACTTGGCCGAACAGGTAATCCTCGGAATGGACTTCCTAAGAAAGAGGGGAATCATCCTCACGCTGGATGGCCAGCCACTAGAGGCCACCGTGACCAAGAGAGCACCCGAACTGGATACGCTATGTGCATTGACGAGCCGAGAACACCTGAGCGACGAACAAAACACGGAACTGGGAAACTTCCTGGCGCATCACCAAAAGCGGTTTGGCGAAATCATCGGACCGAGCACTGCAGCCGAGCATACGATTCGTCTCAAACACAACCGACCGCTGAAGCAACGATACTACCCCCGCAACCCGGCCATGCAACAAGTAATCAACGAAGAGGTAGACGAGTTATTAGCCGGAGGAAGAATAGAACCATCACGAAGCGCGTACAGCTCGCCAATCGTGCTAGTCCGCAAAAAACAGGGCACGTGGAGGATGTGCATAGATTACCGTCAGCTCAACGCCGCCAGCGAACCAGACGCTTACCCGTTGCCGCAAATTGGAGCCATTCTCGACCAGCTGAAAGAGGCGAAATTCATCTCGACCATTGACTTGAAGAACGGCTACTGGCAAATCCCGCTCGCCAGAGCATCCCGACCATACACCGCATTTACAGTTCCTGGCAGAGGGTTGTTCCAGTGGAAAGTCATGCCATTTGGCCTACACTCTGCTCCGGCTACCTTTCAACGCGCTCTGGATTCGATACTTGGGCCCGAACTCCAACCAAAAGTTTTCGCCTACCTGGACGATATCATCGTATTGGGAGATACCTTCGAAGAACACTTGGCGATCTTGAGGGAAGTGTTCGAGCGCTTACAAAGACACAGGATGCAAGTAAACTTCGAAAAGTGCAGCTTCGTCCAGCAACAACTTCATTACCTAGGACACATCATCAGTTCGAAAGGAATTCACACCGATCCAGCAAAAGTATCCGCTGTACAGGAGATGCCCGCACCGAAAACGCTCAAAGAGCTCCGCCGTTTTCTTGGACTCGCGTCTTGGTACCGCCGCTTCGTGGCAGACTTCTCTACGCTCGCCGCGCCGCTTAACCAACTGCTGAAAAAGGGACAAGTCTGGAAATGGGAGGCGCAGCAAAATCACGCTTTCAAAGCACTCAAGGATAAGCTTTCCAGCGCGCCAATACTTTGTTGTCCGGACTTCTCTCGACCGTTTTTTCTCCAGACCGACGCGAGCGGAGAGGGCCTGGGCGTCGTGCTCTATCAACGCCATTCCGACCACGAGAACGTAGTAGCTTACGCCAGCCGAAGCCTAACCCAGCTGGAAAAGCGATACTCGGCCACCGAACAGGAATGCCTAGCCGTGCTATGGGGTATCCGTAAGATGAGACCGTACCTGGAGGGGTATCACTTCACCGTCATCACCGACCACCACTCACTAAAATGGCTGCACTCGCTCCAGAACCCCTCTGGACGTCTGGCAAGATGGGCACTGGAATTGCAACAATATAATTTCGAGATAGAATACCGAAAAGGAGCACAGAACGTGGTAGCCGACGCACTCTCCCGCTGCCCGCTACAACACGCCGATGATGACATTTTGTACACCATAACCAACGGAACAAACGACTGGCACGAGAGGAAAGCAAGACAGGTGCGGGAAAAACCTCAAGCACATCCAGATTACCAAATCGTCGATAACCGACTCTTCCGCCACATTTCCCCGAGAAATCAACTCTCGCGGTCACCGCAATGGAAGCTGTGCATCCCAGCCGACCGACGAAAGGACGTACTACAAGAAGTCCATGACGCCGCCGCCGCCGGACATCTCGGGGTGAAGAAGACGCTTAAGAGAGCACAACAGAACTATTACTGGCCCGGGATGTTCCGCGATGTTCTCAAACACGTACGGAAGTGTATCAGATGCGCAGAATACAAAGTCGAGCAAAGACGCCCAGCAGGATTGATGGCAACCATGCAATCATCACGGCCGTGGGAAATAGTAACCGCTGACTTCGTGGGACCACTGCCCCGCTCCAAGCAAGGAAATACTTGTCTCCTCGTCATGGTGGATAAATTCTCCAAGTGGGTGGAGTTGATCCCAGTGCGCCAAGCGACAACGACAAGCGTAATCAAAGCACTCCAAGAAAGAGTCATATACCGATTTGGCTGCCCGAAAACCTTCCTCACCGACAATGGTAAACAATTCGTCGGGAAGGCATTAGCAGCGTTTTTGAACGACCACCGCATCGATCACAAGTTTACGGCAGCTTACGCCCCGCACGAAAACCCCACCGAGCGAACCAACCGAGTCGTGAAAACCATGATAGCTCAGCGATGCAAGGACGACCACCGCACCTGGGACCAGGAGATTCCGCAAATAGCATTCGCGATAAACACGGCTAGCCACGAGTCGACAACAGCATCAGCAGCAGAAATCAACTTCGGTAGAGACCTTACAGCACCGCAGCAAGTGCGCACGGAGGGAGCAGTACCAGCAGAGCCACCAACCGTACCACCGTCCATCACCAAGTTATGGGACGAGATAAAAGGGCACCTAGCCAAAGCTTCAAAGCAACAGAAAAAACACTACGACTTACGCAGACGGCAATGGAAGCCACGCATAGGCGAGCAGGTGATGAAAAGGGACCACCCACTCTCATCCGCGGCCGACAAATTCGCCCAGAAGTTAGCACCAAAATTTTCCGGCCCGTACTTGGTGATGGAATATGTTTCCACGAACACGGTGAAAGTAGGCCACCCGGGGCAAACAAAGCAACAACACGCGCACTTGCAAGATTTAAAGCCGTACAAATTCTAAACAACCCTCGTTTTGCTTACTCATTGCAGGAACCAACTGTCCAACAATGAGTCGAAAACAGCGGCAACACACACCACCGGACTCACCGAAACCGATACGCCCGTGGCGCCCGCCGTTTGAGGCAACAGTGTGGCCGGCAAACAAACCAAAGATTCAGAGAATCCAAATTTTCCATGGGCCACCAATAGAGCAACTAATGGCCATAAAAGAAGACCCGCAACCAGAGCCACAGGGACGGGCGACACCGAACACAACGAAATGAAGAAAACGACATACGAAGAGGGGCACCCCGATCCCGAACAATTTTTCGGGGAACTAAAACTAAAACGCCCGACAAAACGGAGCAAAAAGTGCTGGAAATTTTATTGGAAGAACCAGCGCGTCAAGGTGAAGATGATGGGCGAGAACCGGGCGAAAGTCTCGCTGATGGGAATCAACCGAATGGTACAAATCGAATGAGACAGCAAGAGAAGAGGCCGCCGCATTTCTTTTTTATATTTTTATATTTTCATACCTTTTACAAAAACTTGTTAGATTTAAGTCAGAAATGAATTGTAAATTATTTTCACAAAAAAAAAAAAAAAAAAAAAAAAAAAATACATACATACATATCTACATAACATTAAAAGGGGAACAAGAGAAGTACGACAACGGACACAGTTTAGTACGACTCCACCCCCGACAAAAAAAAAAAAAAAAAAAAAAAAAAAAAAAAAAAAAAAAAAAAAAAACAACAACAACAACAAAACAGTGGAACATTTTTTTTTGAACAATTACAATAACATTAACTCTGTTAGATATAAGTGGAATGACTCTGTATATTTTTGGGAAAAAAATTTTTTTTAAATAAAGTGCTTCGCCCACATGCACACCGGCACAAGACCTAGGCCATGCCTGGAGATCCATCTTTCCCCACCGCAGCTTTCCGTCAACCGAAGTGGGAGGGGGACTGTAACGTAGCGTTACAATAAACCACTTGTACTTATGCTTGTATAGCATAGTCAACAACCACTAATAGCAAACCAATGAAAAAGCACAATAATGGTGCGTTGACTTCTCAACCAGTTTCTATAGCATAGCCAAAAACCACTTGTATAGCATAGTCAACAACCACTGATAGCAAACGAATGAAAAAGCACAATAATGGTGCGTTGACTTCTCAACCAGTTTGCGGCACCACCCATATAAACATTGAATTTGCATTTTTGCAATTCAGTCCTCGCAGGTGAGCCAGCGGGAGTGGTTGTCTTTTTAAAGACAAAAGTGCCACTCCGGCTAGCTAGCCGAGTGGAAGGGGGCGCTGTCATGGCGCGGGTCACCCTCCACCAGAGTTGGACGACGAGAGTGGTGTCTTCGGACTATCCTTCCCTCCGTCGCCCACCCTGGTGTTGAGCGGCCCGCTGCCTTAATGACCAAATAACCCCCCTCCCCCGCGGCTCGGACTGAGCGGAAGGGGCGCTGTCATGGCGCGAGTCACCCTTCACCTGGGCTGGACGACGCGAGTGGTGTCTTCGGACTATCCTTCCCTCCGTCGCCCACCCTGGTGTTGAGCGGCCCGCTGCCTTAATGGCCAAATAACCACCTCCCCCCTCAGCTCTGATTTTAGTAGGCTGGCCGGAGCGGAGGAACCACTCCCTCTAGTTAGCTGGGGAGAAGAGGGTGCGGCCGTGGCGCGAGTCACCCCCTGCTGCACCAGGATGACGCGAGTGGTGTCTTCGGACTACCCTTCCCTCCGTCGTCCTGGTCTGGTAGGGAATGACTCGCCGCCCGAACGACCGCACGACCCCCTCTCCGCAGCTCTGGTTTCGGCCGTGAGCCGATGCGTGCGCACAAGGGGCTACCGCTGTGCCGTTAAGGTGCACTTCCCCTCCGCCACGGGTCGACCCACGGCGCCTCGGCTGGTACAACCCCACCCCCCTTACGCACCTTCTACTAGTGTGCAAGTAGGGAGGCGGGGGTGTCCAGCGGTGAAACCAGCACTAACCCGAGTCCTCGCAGTTTCTCCCGCAGGTGACTGACCCCACCGATTACCGAGCCTGCCGAAGACGTTCGATCAGCCCGATCCTGCCGAAGCCGACCGATCAATACAAGTCCGCTGGTACGTCCATCCTATTCCGCCCGGAACACGCTGCCGCTGTCCAGGTAAACCCCGTCGCCAGCCCATCTCCCCTCTCACCACGGCCCTGGTACGCGCTCCGTAGCCCACCGCCGCATCGTCGCCCCTCTGGTGCCGCCGCTGCTACGACGACTGTTGGCCGTTCGCCATCCTACCGCCGTTAAGCCGCTGCATCCGTCGCGCCGCTGCTACGACGTCCGTTGGCCGTCCGACATCCTACCGCCGTTAGGCCGCTGCATCCGTCACGCCGCTGCTACGACGACCGTTGGCCGTTCGCCACCCTACCGCCGTTAAGCCGCTGCATCCGTCACTGCCGCTACGACGTCCGTTGGCCGTCCGCCATCCTACCGCCGTTAAGCCGCTGCATCCGTCCTGCCACTGCGACGACGACCGTTGGCCGCTTGCCATCCTACCGCAGTTAAGCCGTTGCTTCTATCCCGCCGCTGCTTCCGTACCGCCGTACCAGTCCGTCCGTTACCCGACCGTTCAGCCGCCCTACCGAACCTCCGTTAGTCGACGCTCCGCCCCCCCTCGCCATCTTGCGACGGAAAGCTGCTGTCCGCCTAATATCTCCAGCCGTGTGTGCGTGTGTTCGTAACACATAAATATCGTGTATTTATTCAGTAGGGGTTTGTGGGACCTTTACTCGACTCTGGATTGACTGAGCGTTACCCCAGCCTTAGACAAAACCCACCTCATAGCTTAAACGATAATTAGGCTTTTTCGTCTGCGACAAAAAATTCTATATTGTACATAATTATATATTTTTAACATTAAAACTTTACACCTAAATTATTAAATCTTACAGTTTATATCACAGTCCTAATTGTTCTAATAAAAGCGTGTTACATTGCGATAGCAAGAAAAGGAGATCCTAAATGTTCTTAATTATACCATCAAAATTTAACACGTTTTTTATTAGAACAATTAGGACTGTGATATAAACTGTAAGATTTAATAATTTAGGTGTAAAGTTTTAATGTTAAAAATATATAATTATGTACAATATAGAATTTTTTTGTCGCAGACGAAAAAGCCTAATTATCGTTTAAGCTGACAATGAACTTATAAAGTGTTATATTTCTTTAGAGTCAATTTATTGTTTACTTTTTAGTTAATTTTATTAACCAAAATAATAAAAGCTTATTTTTAAAAAAGTTTTTTTTTCTTTAATTTTATTTCTTTTTGAAATACGTTTTAAATCGTTTGTAGTTTTTCATAGGAAAAAAATTTTTTTTTTTTGGTCCACAGGTTTCGGAGATATCGTTAACGCATCTCAAGAAAACCAAGAACGCAGCAATTTGGAAACACTAAAAGTACTTTTCCTATAACTACAAACGATGAAATTGATTTTAAAGAAATTAATTTTTTTTGTAGTTTTTATAGTTACTCCGAAAATAAAATACATTGTGCGGAAACCAAGCAATTTAAGCAAATTTGGGTTTTTTGTTTTTGAAATACGTTTTAAATCGTTTGTAGTTGAAATTGATTGTAAAGAAATTCATTTTTTTGTAGTTTTTATAGTTATTCCGAAAATATAATACATTGTGCGGAAACCAAGCAATTTAAGCAAATTTGGTTTTTTTCTTTTTGAAAAACGTTTCAAATCGTTTGTAGTTTTTCATAGGAAACACATTTTTTTTTTGGTCCACAGGTTTCGGAGATATCGCTAACGCATCTCAAAAAAACCAAGAACGCAGCAAGTTGGAAGCACTAAAAGTACTTTTCCTATAACTACAAACGATGAAATTGATTGTAGTGAAATTCATTTTTTTTTTAGTTTTTATAGTTACTGCGAAAATCTAATACATTGTGCGGAAACCAAGCAATTTAAGCAAATTTGGGTTTTTTCTTTTTGAAATACGTTTTAATTCGTCTGTAGTTTGTCATAGGAAAAAAATATTTTTTTTTTGGTCCACAGGTTTCGGAGATATCATTAACGCATCTCAAAAAAACCAAGAACGCAGCAATTTGGAAGCACTAAACGTACTTTTCCTATAACTACAAACGATGAAATTGATTTTAAAGAAATTTTTTGTAGTTTTTGTAGTTACTCCGAAAATATAATACATTGTGCGGAAACCAAGCAATTTAAGCAAATTTGGGTTTTTTCTTTTTGAAATACGTGTAACGTAGCAAATGCTACGCCACAATATCTATTTCCTATTTAGCGCCCACCCCTAACATCATATTTTCCATTTACTGCCCACCCCTAGTAGTGTATGTACTGACATACATATACACATACATACCGGCCCAACAACCATCGCGCAAGCACAAAGCAAGCCAGCGATGGTGAACGCACAATGCTTGGGAATTTTCATTCGTGGCGCGCTGTGCGCGACAATGCGAGCATAATTCCCAACATGTTCGTAGTTACCTATGAATAAAATGATTGGCCGGAATACACCAGGCACACTTCGCCGTAGGTAAGTGAAGTGCGTGTCGGCCGCCGATGGCGGTCGACAAGGGGTGCCCTTTGGGTTAGGAGGGTGCGTTACAAGGTCGGTCCCACCGATGGTACGCCCCCCTGCTTATCGGACACCCCGCAGGTTTACCCACATTTCCGGTGAGTAAGACGGGATTTACACCCCTTATTACTCATCGGAAAGGTAATGCACGAGCAGGCCTCTCGGGTAGGAAGGAAACCCGTCCCAACGCCAGTGGCGGGGCGGATTTCCCCACTACCCTGGCAGACTGCCCGAGCCAATATAAATACATTGTAGGGGCTCTCTTTGGGTCGACGGGGGGTAAAGTTACAAGGTCGGTTCTGCCGATGGTACTTCCCCCCAGGCCTATTGGGCAGCCTTACTCTATTCCAGGGACTCCCTTTGGGTCGAGGGGGGTAAAGTTACAAGTTCGGTTCTGCCGATGGTACTTACCCCCGCGGCCTATTGGGTAACCCTAATATTTTGTTATCATCTCCTCTGAGTAAGACGGGACTCACCCCCCCTATTACTCAGAGGAAGGGTAATGCACGGATACACGGCTCAGGTAAGAGGGGAACACTTCCCAACGCCTGCGGCGGGACAAACTCCCCTACTACCCTAGCCGAATACCCGAGCCAATATATTGTAGTTAGTTAGCCTCATACTAATAGACACTTCGCCGTAGGTACAACATCATCGCCATCCCGATCCTTGGACATCCCATCCCGAAGTCTAGCCACCACCGTCATCGTAGCTATTTGGTGAGAGCCACCTTCACCCAGTAATCTCTCTTCGGGCGTGATCCTACCTACCGCCGTCATTACTACCGCCGTTAGCACCCCTTAGCGAGAGCCACCGTCGTCTTCACCATCTCAGCCACCGCTTAGCTAGCACTCTATCTCCCTCTATCTGTGGAGAGCCGTCGTCCTTGGGTTACACTATATTGTCAGCGACACTACCTAGTGAACATCTCTCTCTCTCTCTCCTGGATTCAAGGTTGTGGATATTTTAGCCTGAGAGCAGCGTGTGTGTATGTGTTCGAAATAAAAACACTAATTTACTGTGTATTTATTTAGGTGGGGGAAGTGGGACCTCCATCCGACTCTGTATTGACTTGAGCATACCTCAGCCTTTGACCAAACCCACCTCATAAATGGCGCCCGAGCAGGGACCCGTCTCAGGCGACTGTGCCAAACCCAACGAGAGCACCAACACTGTAGGAACGGGTTCACCGAACACACAACCAACAATTGACACAAAGATAAGCGAAACCACCACCACCACGCTCAACGTCGACTCTCTAGGCTGGATTTACCTGCTGAAGAAGGAGAGGCTAATCGAAGAATGCAAACGCTACCGAATCTACGCCGAAGGACATACCGTCACCGAATTGCGCAGCACACTCAGCGCATACGTCCGAGACCAACGAAAGCGTAAGTCAACAGAAAATCTTTTGAGAGAGGTAGAGATGGAGATCGCCGCCGAAGAGGCCCGGCCAGTCACATCTACGCAAAACACCACGCCGGCCGTCACAATCAAAACAATATTCCCCCAGCGCGAGCAGAGCGGCATAAGTAATACGGAGGTCATGAATACAGTCCGCCGCTGGGATGTACATTACGCTGGAGGCGACACATTATACGACTTCCTGGAAAGGATTGAGGAACTGGCAGAATGCTATCTGATTAAGCCAGATCAACTCCTCCCAACCCTTCCAGAGATACTGCGTGGCAAAGCCCTTCAATGGTTCCGCCTGCGAAAACAACAACTACACACATGGGCTGACTTCCGCTACGAAGCCGGAAAATTCTTTTTGCCGAAGCGACACATTAGCCAGCTAGAGGACGCTATCCGCCAAAGAAAACAGACGAGCAGCGAAAAGGCCAAGGACTATATCCTCGCCCTCCAGACGATGATTCGCCGCCACCCGACTTTGTGCAAAGAAGATCATCTAGAACGCATATATGACGGACTACGGGTGGAGTATCGACTTTTTGTGAAGCGGGGCGAGTTCCAAACAATAGAGCAGCTTATGGAGCTCACCGACGAGTACGAACTGCTGCGAAGCGAAGAAGCCAAACAGAGCCGACTGTTAGCACATAGCTTAAGAACAGTAGTAATCGAGGAGCTGGAGGAGCAGAATGCTCAAATAACGCACTCCCTGTCCACACTCACTAACCGTTACGATGCAAGAAACACCTGCTGGCGATGCAAGAAACGCGGCCACCGCCGCTTCCAATGCACCAACAAAAGACAACTTTTTTGTTCTAGATGCGGCCGAGACGGAACGCTCTCCAGGGATTGTGCATGCTACGGAATGAAACAAAGTAATCCGATAAAACCCGCACTATTATCATCCGTAGCCAAAGGGAAGGGGAACGACGGACGTTTTTACATACCGGTGTCCATCGAAGGATTGATGTGCCGCGCCCTGATCGATACTGGGGCCACCGTGACATACATCAATGAAGCCGTGAGAAGGCATCTGGAACGACGAAAGATTCCACCGTTATCCAATCGTCGCAACGTGCAACTCGCCGACCAATCATGCATTGCGAGCACCCACTCCTACCCGGTCAAGGTCAAATACAATGATCAAACAGCCAGTACGTTGGTGTCTGTTATCCCTAATTTGGCCGAGAGTGTTATCCTGGGTATGGACTTTTTGGCAAAGCGCAACGTTACCGTCTCACTGGATGGAAAGCCCCTTACCACAGCCGGTGCAACCAAAGCAAACGCACCCGTAACCCTGCATTACATAAGAGAAGCGGAACACCTCAACGAAGAGCGAAATGGCATTCAGCTTCGCCGCCATTTCGGTCCACTTTTTTTTGTTCTACAACTTTCCATGCAATTTTTGGAACTTTCCGCTGGCAAGATTCGGGGTGGAAATAAAAAAATCGAGCATTGCACTCAACTGCTCACCCGAAGCACGACTCCTTTTTGCTTTATCACACATCCTAGTAAAATACATATAGTTTAAACACTTTCAGTTAGCAAAAAGTGCACTGCACCATGTACTTACCTTTAATTTATATAATAATAATAACCGCGATCAAAATTCCCCGAATTAATTCCACTTTTGTAAAACTAATTTTGCGCGCACAAACTTATTTTGACATTTCGTCTTTGTGTTTTTCGCATTTTTTCGCCGGAGATGCCACATATCATTACTTTGAACAATCAGCTCAATGCCATTGTTTAGACCGAGTTACAGAATCAATGAATTGTTAGTGCAAACGGCAAAAGCTTTTGACTAAGCTAACAAGTTTTTTTATTGTTAAGAGTTACAGAATCGGCCTACTGATCGTATTCTGTCGAAAAATTGTTCGAACAACCAAGTTTTCAGCACCTGTGTTGCAGTTAATACATAAAAGTCGAGTTTTACCAGTTTCTGGCCCGAATCCGCACTGTGACGTCATATTGTATATGCTGACTTGTTTACCACATGTCAGTACAAAGTAAGAATTTTACACTATTTTCATAGATAAAAATAATAAATGGGAGGGGCGAAATGAATTAAAGTAACTTTGCCAGGAAAAATAACATTATGTCGCAAAAGAGCAATAAATTCGTTTATTTTAGTATTAATAATAAATTCCCCTTTTAGCTGTGAGCTGATTAAAGCTACAAACGACAACACTTAACAACCGACGACACATAATTTGGCTCGTGCCTATTGTATTTCGTTGGCTAATTTCTACGAGCATTCTTATGTACATATATAAATATGTCTGTATACGCGGATTTACATAAATTCTTTGGTCGCTTTAGAACGTAGCAAGCGGCAAGTTTTTTTCTTCTTATCTCAAGACGCTGCCACAGCATCAAAGCGACCAAAGTGTTTATGTATATCTGCCTTTACTCTAGAGTATTATTGAATATGTATGTATGTACATTTCCACTTTGGTTCATATTTTCATACATATATATTCAATGATACATGGCTCAAAAGCTGATCGACAGGCACAGGCTTCTGTGTACATATGCACATACGTATTTAAGGGTGGAATTGACGCTAGTCAAGTGCTCTTTGACTTGGTTTATCAAATACCTACCGCGGGTATATTCTGATCCCCTAACCCGCTGGGGTACAATCAATTTCATCGTTTGTAGTTATAGGAAAAGTACTTTTAGTGCTTCCAAATTGCTGTGTTCTTGGTTTTTTTGAGATGCGTTAACGATATCTCCGAAACCTGTGGACCAAAATAAAAAATTGTATTATATTTTCGGAGTAACTATAAAAACTACAAAAAAATGAATTTCATTACAATCAATTTCATCGTTTGTAGTTATAGGAAAAGTACTTTTAGTGCTTCCAAATCGCTGCGTTCTTGGTTTTTTTGAGATGCGTTAGCGATATCTCCGAAACCTGTGGACCAAAAAATCATTTTTTTTTTTCGTATGAATAACTACAAACGAACTAAAACGTATTTCAAAAAGAAAAGACCCAAATTTGCTTAAATTGCTTGGTTTCCGCACAATGTATTATATTTTCGGTGTAACTATAAAAACTACAAAAAAATTAATTTCTTTACGATCAATTTCATCGTTTTTAGTTATAGGAAAAGTACTTTTAGTGCTTCCAAATTGCTGTGTTCTTGGTTTTTTTGAGATGCGTTAACGATATCTCCGAAACCTGTGGACCAAAATAAAAATTTTTTTCCTATGAAAAACTATAAACGAATTAAAACGTATTTCATAAAGAAAAAACCCAAATTTGCTTAAATTGCTTGGTTTCCGCACAATGTATTATATTTTCGGAGTAACTATAAAAAGTACAAAAAAATGAATTGCAGTACAATCAATTTCATCGTTTGTAGTTATAGGAAAAGTACTTTTAGTGCTTCCAAATTGCTGCGTTCTTGGTTTTTTTGAGATGCGTTAGCGATATCTCCGAAACCTATGGACAAAAAAAAAATGTTTTCCTATGAAAAACTACACACGATTTAAAACGTATTTCAAAAAGAAAAAACTCAAATTTTCTTAAATGGCTTGGTTTCCGCACAATGTTTTATATTTTCGGAGTAACTATAAAAACTACAAAAAAATGAATTTCAGTACAATCAATTTCATCGTTTGTAGTTATAGGAAAAGTACTTTTAGTGCTTCAAATTGCTGCGTTCTTGGTTTTTTTGAGATGCTTTAGCGATATCTCCGAAACCTTTGAACAAAAAAAAAATTTTTTTCCGTATAAAAACTACAAACGATTTAAAACGTATTTATAGACGTGGTTTCCGCACAATGTATTATATTTTCGGAGTAACTATAAAAACTACAAAAAAATGAATTTCAGTACAATCAATTTCATCGTTTGTAGTTATAGGAAAATTACTTTTAGTGCTTCCAAATTGCTGCCTTCTTGGTTTTTTTGAGATGCGTTAGCGATAACTCCGAAACCTGCGGACTAAAAAAAAAATTTTTTTTCCTATGAAAAACTACAAACGATTTAAACGTATTTCAAAAAGAAAAAACCCAAATTTGCTTAAATTTTTTTTTGGTCCACAGGTTTCGGAGATATCGCTAACGCATCTCAAAAAAACCAAGAACGCAGCCATTTGGAAGCACTAAAAGTACTTTTCCTATAACTACAAACGATGAAATTGATTGTAGTGAAATTCATTTTTTTGTAGTTTTTATAGTTACTCCGTAAATATAATACATTGTTCGGAAACCAAGCAATTTAAGCAAATTTTGGTTTTTTCTTTTTGAAATACGTTTTAAATCGTTTGTAGTTTTTCATAGGAAAAACAATTTTTTTTTTGGTCCACAGGTTTCGGAGATATCGCTAACGCATCTCAAAAAAACCAAGAACGCAGCAATTTGGAAGCACTAAAAGTACTTTTCCTATAACTATAAACGATGAAATTGATTGTAGTGAAATTAATTTTTTTGTAGTTTTTATAGTTACTCCAAAAATATAATGCATTGTGCGGAAACCAAGCAATTTATGCAAATTTGAGTTTTTTCTTTTTGAAATACATTTTAAATCGTTTGTAGTTTTTCATAGGAAACAAAAAATTTTTTTTAGTCCACAGGTTTCGGAGTTATCGCTAACGCATTACAAAAAAACCAAGAACGCAGCAATTTGGAAGCACTAAAAGTACGTTTCCTATAACTACAAACGATGAAATTGATTGTACTGAAATTAATTTTTTTGTACTTTTTATAGTTACTCCGAAAATATAATACATTGTGCGGAAACCAAGCAATTTAAGCAAATTTGGGTTTTTTCTTTTTGAAATACGTTTTA
This sequence comes from Eurosta solidaginis, assembly GCF_040869045.1. Lineage (NCBI taxonomy): Eukaryota > Metazoa > Arthropoda > Insecta > Diptera > Tephritidae > Eurosta > Eurosta solidaginis. The sequence goes on along the minus strand of NC_090324.1, from coordinate 160,454,650 downwards.
AATCGTTTGTAGATTTTCATACGAAAAAAAAATATTTTTTTTAGTCCACAGGTTTCGGAGATATCGCTAACGCATCTCAAAAAAACCAAGAACGCAGCAATTTGGAAGCACTAAAAGTACTTTTCCTATAACTACAGACGATGAAATTGATTGTAGTGAAATTCATTTTTTTTGTAGTTTTTATAGTTACTCCGAAAATATAATACATTGTTCGGAAACCAAGCAATTTAAGCAAATTTATATTTTTTCTTTTTGAAGTACGTTTTAAATCGTTTGTAGTTTTTCATAGGAAAAAAGTTTTTTTTTGGTCTACAGGTTTCTAAGATATCGCTAAAGCATCTCAAAAAACCAAGAACGCAGCAATTTGGAAGCACTAAAAGTACTTTTTCTATAACTACAAACGATGAAATTGATTGTAGTGAAATTAATTTTTTTGTAGTTTTTATAGTTACTCCAAAAATATAATACATTGTGCGGAAACCAAGCAATTTATGCAAATTTGAGTTTTTTCTTTTTGAAATATGTTTTAAATCGTTTGTAGTTTTTCATAGGAAAAAATTTTTTTTTAGTCCACAGGTTTCGGAGTTATCGCTAACGCATCTCAAAAAAACCAAGAACGCAGCAATTTGGAAGCACTAAAAGTACTTTTCCTATAACTACAAACGATGAAATTGATTGTACTGAAATTCATTTTTTTGTACTTTTTATAGTTACTCCGAAAATATAATACATTGTGCGGAAACCAAGCAATTTAAGCAAATTTGGGTCTTTTCTTTTTGAAATACGTTTTAATTCGTTTGTAGTTTGTCATAGGAAAAAAATTTTTTATTTTGTTCCACAGGTTTCTCAAAAAAACCAAGAACGCAGCAACACACTAAAAGTACTTTTCTTATAACTACAAACAATGAAATTGATCGTAAAGAAATTCATTTTTTTGTAGTTTTTATAGTTAATCCGAAAATATAATACATTGTGCGGAAACCAAGCAATTTAAACAAATTTGGGTTTTTTCTTTTTGAAATACGTTTTAAATCGTTTGTAGTTTTTCATACAAAAAAAAATTTTTTTTTAGTCCACAGGTTTCGGAGATATCGCTAACGCATCTCAAAAAAAAACAAGAACGCAGCAATTTGTAAGCACTAAAAGTACTTTTCCTATAACTACAAACGATGAAATTGATTGTAGTGAAATTCATTTTTTTGTAGTTTTTATAGTTACTCCGAAAATATAATACATTGTGCGGAAACCAAGCAAATTAAGCAAATTTGGGTTTTTTCTTTTTGAAATACGTTTTGATTCGTTTATAGTTTTTCATACGAAAAAAAAATTTTTTTTGGTCCACAGGTTTCGGAGATAACGCTAACGCATCTCAAAAAAACCAAGAACGCAGCAATTTGGAAGCACTAAAAGTACTTTTCCTATAACTGCAAACGATGAAATTGATTTTAGTGAAATTCATTTTTTTGCAGTTTTCATAGTTACTCCGAAAATATAATATATTGTGCGGAAACCAAGCAATTTAAGCAAATTTGGGTTTTTTCTTTTTGAAATACGTTTTAATTCGTTTGTAGTTTTTCATAGGAAAAAATGTTTTTTTTTTTGGTCCACAGGTTTCGGAGATATCGTTAACGCATCTCAAAAAAAACCAAGAACGCAGCAATTTGGAAGCACTAAAAGTACTTTTCCTACAACTACAAACGATGAAATTGATTTTAGTGAAATTAATTTTTTTGTAGTTTTAATAGTTACTCCGAAAATATAATACATTGTGCGGAAACAAAGCAATTTAAGCAAATTTGGGTATTTTCTTTTTGAAATACGTTTTAATTCGTTTGTAGTTTTTCATAGGAAAAAAATTTTTTATTTTGGTCCACAGGCTTCTCAAAAAAACGAAGAACACAGCAATTTGGAAGCACTAAAAGTACTTTTCCTATAACTACAAAAGATGAAATTGATCGTAAAGAAATTCATTTTTTTTTAGTTTTTATAGTTAATCCGAAAATATAATACATTGTGCGGAAACCAAGCAATTTAAGCAAATTTGGGTTTTTTCTTTTTGAAATACGTTTTAAATCGTTTGTAGATTTTCATACGAAAAAAAAAATATTTTTTTTGGTCCACAGGTTTCGGAGATATCGCTAACGCATCTCAAAAAAACCAAGAACGCAGCAATTTGGAAGCACTAAAAGTACTTTTTCTATAACTACAGACGATGAAATTGATTGTAGTGAAATTCATTTTTTTGTAGTTTTTATAGTTACTCCGAAAATATAATACATTGTTCGGAAACCAAGCAATTTAAGCAAATTTATATTTTTTCTTTTTGAAGTACGTTTTAAACCGTTTGTAGTTTTTCATAGGAAAAAAAAATTTTTTTTAGTCCACAGGTTTCGGAGTTATCGCTAACGCATCTCAAAAAAACCAAGAACGCAGCAATTTGGAAGCACTAAAAGTACTTTTCCCATAACTACAAAGGATGAAATTGATTGTACTTTTTATAGTTACTCCGAAAATATAATACATTGTGCGGAAACCAAGCAATTTAAGCAAATTTGGGTCTTTTCTTTTTGGAATACGTTTTAATTCGTTTGTAGTTAGTCATAGGAAAAAAATTTTTTATTTCGGTCCACAGGTTTCTCAAAAAAACCAAGAACGCAGCAATTTGGAAGCACTAAAAGTACTTTTCCTATAACTACAAACAATGAAATTGATCGTAAAGAAATTCATTTTTTTGTAGTTTTTATAGTTAATCCGAAAATATAATACATTGTGCGGAAACCAAGCAATTTAAGCAAATTTGGGTTTTTTCTTTTTGAAATACGTTTTGATTCGTTTGTAGTTTTTCATACGAAAAAAAAATTTTTTTTGGTCCACAGGTTTCGGAGATAACGCTAACGCATCTCAAAAAAACCAAGAACGCAGCAATTTGGAAGCACTAAAAGTACTTTTCCAATAACTGCAAACGATGAAATTGATTGTAGTGAAATTCATTTTTTTGCAGTTTTCATAGTTACTCCGAAAATATAATATATTGTGCGGAAACCAAGCAATTTAAGCAAATTTGGGTTTTTTCTTTTTGAAATACGTTTTAATTCTTTTGTAGTTTTTCATAGGAAAAAATGTTTTTTTTTTGGTCCACAGGTTTCGGAGATATCGTTAACGCATCTCAAAAAAACCAAGAACGCAGCAATTTGGAAGCACTAAAAGTACTTTTCCTACAACTACAAACGATGAAATTGATTTTAGTGAAATACATTTTTTTTGTAGTTTTAATAGTTACTCCGAAAATATAATACATTGTGCGGAAACAAAGCAATTTAAGCAAATTTGAGTTTTTTCTTTTTGAAATACGTTTTAAATCGTTTGTAGTTTTTCATACCGAAAAAAAAATTTTTTTAGTCCACAGGTTGAGGACATATCGCTAACGCATTTCAAAAAAACCAAGAACGCAGCAATTTGGAAGCACTAAAAGTACTTTTCCTATAACTACAAACGATGAAATTGATTGTAGTGAAATTCATTTTTTTGTAGTTTTTATAGTTACTCCGAAAATATAATACATTGTGCGGAAACCAAGCAAATTAAGCAAATTTGGGTTTTTTCTTTTTGAAATACGTTTTGATTCATTTGTAGTTTTTCATACGAAAACAAAAATTTTTTTAGTCCACAGGTTTGGGAGATATCGCTAACGCATCTCAAAAAAAACCAATTGTAGTGAAATTCATTTTTTTGTAGTTTTTATAGTTACTCCGAAAATATAATACATTGTGCGGAAACCAAGCAAATTAAGCAAATTTGGGTTTTTTCTTTTTGAAATACGTTTTGATTCGTTTGTAGTTTTTCATACCGAAAACAAATTTTTTTTAGTCCACAGGTTGCGGAGATATCGCTAACGCATCTCAAAAAAACCAAGAACCCAGCAATTTGGAAGCACTAAAAGTACTTTTCCTATAACTACAAACGATGAAATTGATTGTACTGAAATTCATTTTTTTGTACTTTTTATAGTTACTCCGAAAATATAATACATTGTGCGGAAACCAAGCAATTTAAGCAAATTAGGGTTTTTTTCTTTTTGAAATACGTTTTAATTCGTTTATAGTTTTTCATAGGAAAAAAATTTTTTATTTTGGTCCACAGGTTTCTCAGAAAAACCAAGAACACAGCAATTTGGAAGCACTAAAAGTACTTTTCCTATAACTACAAACGATGAAATTGATTGTAGTGAAATTCATTTTTTGTAGTTTTTATAGTTACTCCGAAAATATAATACATTGTGCGGAAACCTAGCAAGTTAAGCAAATTTGGGTTTTTTCTTTTTGAAATACGTTTTAATTCCTTTGTAATTTTTCATGCGAAAACAATTTTTTATTTTGGTCCACAGGTTTCTCAAAAAAACCAAGAACGCAGCAATTTGGAAGCACTAAAAGTACTTTTCCTATAACTACAAACGATGAAATTGATTGTAGTGAAATTCATTTTTTGTAGTTTTTATAGTTACTCCGAAAATATAATACATTGTGCGGAAACCTAGCAAGTTAAGCAAATTTGGGTTTTTTCTTTTTGAAATACGTTTTAATTCCTTTGTAATTTTTCATGCGAAAACAATTTTTTATTTTGGTCCACAGGTTTCTCAAAAAAACCAAGAACGCAGCAATTTGGAAGCACTAAAAGTACTTTTCCTATAACTACAAACGATGAAATTGATTGTAGTGAAATTCATTTTTTGTAGTTTTTATAGTTACTCCGAAAATATAATACATTGTGCGGAAACCTAGCAAGTTAAGCAAATTTGGGTTTTTTCTTTTTGAAATACGTTTTAATTCCTTTGTAATTTTTCATGCGAAAACAATTTTTTATTTTGGTCCACATGTTTCTCAAAAAAACCAAGAACGCAGCAATTTCGAAGCACTAAAAGTACTTTTCCTATAACGACAAACGATGAAATTGATTGTAGTGAAATTCATTTTTTGTAGTTTTTATAGTTACTCCGAAAATATAATACATTGTTCGGAAACCAAGCAATTTAAGCAAATTTGGGTTTTTTCTTTTTGAAATACGTTTTAAATAGTTTGTAGTTTTTCATAGGAAAAAACATTTTTTATTTTGGTCCACAGGTTTCTCAAAAAAACCAAGAACGCAGCTATTTGTAAGCACTAAAAGTACTTTTCCTATAACTACAAACGATGAAATTGATTGTAGTGAAATTCATTTTTTTGTTGTTTTTATAGTTACTCCGAAAATATAATACATTGTTCGGAAACCAAGCAATTTAAACAAATTTGGGTTTTTTATTTTTGAGATACGTTTTAAATCGTTTGTAGTTTTTCATAGGAAAAAAAAATTTTTTTTTGGTCCACAGGTTTCGGAGATATCGTTAACGCATCTCAAAAAACCAAGAACGCAGCAATTTGGGAGCACTAAAAGTACTTTTCCTATAACTACAAACTATGAAATTGATTGTAGTGAAATTCATTTTTTGTAGTTTTTATAGTTACTCTGAAAATATAAAACATTGTGCGGAAACCAAGCAATTTAGGCAAATTTGGGTTTTTTCTTTTTGAAATACGTTTTAAATCGTTTGTAGTTTTTCATACGAAAAAAAAATTTTTTTTTGGTCCACAGGTTTCGGAGATATCGCTAACGCATCTCAAAAAAACCAAGAACGCAGCAATTTGGAAGCACTAAAAGTACTTTTCCTATAACTACAAACGATGAAATTGATTGTAGTGAAATTCATTTTTTTGTAGTTTTTATAGTTACTCCGAAAATATAAAACATTGTGCGGAAACCAAGCAATTTAGGCAAATTTTGGTTTTTTCTTTTTGAAATACGTTTTAAATCGTTTGTAGTTTTACATACGAAAAAAAATTTTTTTTTGGTCCACAGGTTTCGGAGATATCGCTAACGCATCTCAAAAAAACCAAGAACGCAGCAATTTGGAAGCACTAAAAGTACTTTTCCTATAACTACAAACGATGAAATTGATTGTAGTGAAATTAATTTTTTTGTAGTTTTTATAGTTACTCCGAAAATTAATTCATTTTTTTTTAGTTTTTATAGTTACTCCGAAAATATAATACATTGTGCGGAAACCAAGCAAATTAAGCAAATTTGGGTTTTTTCTTTTTGAAATACGTTTTGATTCGTTTGTAGTTTTTCATACCGAAAACAAATTTTTTTTAGTCCACAGGTTGCGGAGATATCGCTAACGCATCTCAAAAAAACCAAGAACCCAGCAATTTGGAAGCACTAAAAGTACTTTTCCTATAACTACAAACGATGAAATTGATTGTACTGAAATTCATTTTTTTGTACTTTTTATAGTTACTCCGAAAATATAATACATTGTGCGGAAACCAAGCAATTTAAGCAAATTAGGGTTTTTTTCTTTTTGAAATACGTTTTAATTCGTTTATAGTTTTTCATAGGAAAAAAATTTTTTATTTTGGTCCACAGGTTTCTCAGAAAAGCCAAGAACACAGCAATTTGGAAGCACTAAAAGTACTTTTCCTATAACTACAAACGATGAAATTGATTGTAGTGAAATTCATTTTTTGTAGTTTTTATAGTTACTCCGAAAATATAATACATTGTGCGGAAACCTAGCAAGTTAAGCAAATTTGGGTTTTTTCTTTTTGAAATACGTTTTAATTCCTTTGTAATTTTTCATGCGAAAACAATTTTTTATTTTGGTCCACAGGTTTCTCAAAAAAACCAAGAACGCAGCAATTTGGAAGCACTAAAAGTACTTTTCCTTTAACTACAAACGATGAAATTGATTGTAGTGAAATTCATTTTTTGTAGTTTTTATACTTACTCCGAAAATATAATACATTGTGCGGAAACCTAGCAAATTAAGCAAATTTGGGTTTTTTCTTTTTGAAATACGTTTTAATTCCTTTGTAGTTTTTCATACGAAAACAATTTTTTATTTTGGTCCACATGTTTCTCAAAAAAACCAAGAACGCAGCAATTTCGAAGCACTAAAAGTACTTTTCCTATAACGACAAACGATGAAATTGATTGTAGTGAAATTCATTTTTTGTAGTTTTTATAGTTACTCCGAAAATATAATACATTGTTCGGAAACCAAGCAATTTAAGAAAATTTGGGTTTTTTCTTTTGAAATACGTTTTAAATAGTTTGTAGTTTTTCATAGGAAAAAACATTTTTTATTTTGGTCCACAGGTTTCTCAAAAAAACCAAGAACGCAGCTATTTGTAAGCACTAAAAGTACTTTTCCTATAACTACAAACGATGAAATTGATTGTAGTGAAATTCATTTTTTTGTTGTTTTTATAGTTACTCCGAAAATATAATACATTGTTCGGAAACCAAACAATTTAAACAAATTTGGGTTTTTTATTTTTGAGATACGTTTTAAATCGTTTGTAGTTTTTCATAGGAAAAAAAAATTTTTTTTTGGTCCACAGGTTTCGGAGATATCGTTAACGCATCTCAAAAAACCAAGAACGCAGCAATTTGGAAGCACTAAAAGTACTTTTCCTATAACTACAAACGATGAAATTGATTGTAGTGAAATTCATTTTTTGTAGTTTTTATAGTTACTCTGAAAATATAAAACATTGTGCGGAAACCAAGCAATTTAGGCAAATTTGGGTTTTTTCTTTTTGAAATACGTTTTAAATCGTTTGTAGTTTTTCATACGAAAAAAAATTTTTTTTTGGTCCACAGGTTTCGGAGATATCGCTAACGCATCTCAAAAAAACCAAGAACGCAGCAATTTGGAAGCACTAAAAGTACTTTTCCTATAACTACAAACGATGAAATTGATTGTAGTGAAATTCATTTTTTTGTAGTTTTTATAGTTACTCCGAAAATATAAAACATTGTGCGGAAACCAAGCAATTTAGGCAAATTTTGTTTTTTTCTTTTTGAAATACGTTTTAAATCGTTTGTAGTTTTTCATACGAAAAAAAATTTTTTTTTGGTCCACAGGTTTCGGAGATATCGCTAACGCATCTCAAAAAAACCAAGAACGCAGCAATTTGGAAGCACTAAAAGTACTTTTCCTATAACTACAAACGATGAAATTGATTGTAGTGAAATTCATTTTTTGTAGTTTTTATAGTTACTCCGAAAATATAATACATTGTTCGGAAACCAAGCAATTTAAGCAAATTTGGGTTTTTTCTTTTTGAAATACGTTTTAAATAGTTTGTAGTTTTTCATAGGAAAAAACATTTTTTATTTTGGTCCACAGGTTTCTCAAAAAAACCAAGAACGCAGCTATTTGTAAGCACTAAAAGTACTTTTCCTATAACTACAAACGATGAAATTGATTGTAGTGAAATTCATTTTTTTGTTGTTTTTATAGTTACTCCGAAAATATAATACATTGTTCGGAAACCAAGCAATTTAAACAAATTTGGGTTTTTTATTTTTGAGATACGTTTTAAATCGTTTGTAGTTTTTCATAGGAAAAAAAAATTTTTTTTTGGTCCACAGGTTTCGGAGATATCGCTAACGCATCTCAAAAAAACCAAGAACGCAGCAATTTGGAAGCACTAAAAGTACTTTTCCTATAACTACAAACGATGAAATTGATTGTAGTGAAATTCATTTTTTTGTAGTTTTTATAGTTACTCCGAAAATATAAAACATTGTGCGGAAACCAAGCAATTTAGGCAAATTTTGGTTTTTTCTTTTTGAAATACGTTTTAAATCGTTTGTAGTTTTACATACGAAAAAAATTTTTTTTTGGTCCACAGGTTTCGGAGATATCGCTAACGCATCTCAAAAAAACCAAGAACGCAGCAATTTGGAAGCACTAAAAGTACTTTTCCTATAACTACAAACGATGAAATTGATTGTAGTGAAATTCATTTTTTTGTAGTTTTTATAGTTACTCCGAAAATATAAAACATTGTGCGGAAACCAAGCAATTTAGGCAAATTTTGGTTTTTTCTTTTTGAAATACGTTTTAAATCGTTTGTAGTTTTACATACGAAAAAAATTTTTTTTTGGTCCACAGGTTTCGGAGATATCGCTAACGCATCTCAAAAAAACCAAGAACGCAGCAATTTGGAAGCACTAAAAGTACTTTTCCTATAACTACAAACGATGAAATTGATTGTAGTGAAATTCATTTTTTTGTAGTTTTTATAGTTACTCCGAAAATTAATTCATTTTTTTGTAGTTTTTATAGTTACTCCGAAAATATAATACATTGTGCGGAAACCAAGCAAATTAAGCAAATTTGGGTTTTTTCTTTTTGAAATACGTTTTGATTCGTTTGTAGTTTTTCATACCGAAAACAAATTTTTTTTAGTCCACAGGTTGCGGAGATATCGCTAACGCATCTCAAAAAAACCAAGAACCCAGCAATTTGGAAGCACTAAAAGTACTTTTCCTATAACTACAAACGATGAAATTGATTGTACTGAAATTCATTTTTTTGTACTTTTTATAGTTACTCCGAAAATATAATACATTGTGCGGAAACCAAGCAATTTAAGCAAATTAGGGTTTTTTTCTTTTTGAAATACGTTTTAATTCGTTTATAGTTTTTCATAGGAAAAAAATTTTTTATTTTGGTCCACAGGTTTCTCAGAAAAGCCAAGAACACAGCAATTTGGAAGCACTAAAAGTACTTTTCCTATAACTACAAACGATGAAATTGATTGTAGTGAAATTCATTTTTTGTAGTTTTTATAGTTACTCCGAAAATATAATACATTGTGCGGAAACCTAGCAAGTTAAGCAAATTTGGGTTTTTTCTTTTTGAAATACGTTTTAATTCCTTTGTAATTTTTCATGCGAAAACAATTTTTTATTTTGGTCCACAGGTTTCTCAAAAAAACCAAGAACGCAGCAATTTGGAAGCACTAAAAGTACTTTTCCTTTAACTACAAACGATGAAATTGATTGTAGTGAAATTCATTTTTTGTAGTTTTTATACTTACTATGAAAATATAATACATTGTGCGGAAACCTAGCAAATTAAGCAAATTTGGGTTTTTTCTTTTTGAAATACGTTTTAATTCCTTTGTAGTTTTTCATACGAAAACAATTTTTTATTTTGGTCCACATGTTTCTCAAAAAAACCAAGAACGCAGCAATTTCGAAGCACTAAAAGTACTTTTCCTATAACGACAAACGATGAAATTGATTGTAGTGAAATTCATTTTTTGTAGTTTTTATAGTTACTCCGAAAATATAATACATTGTTCGGAAACCAAGCAATTTAAGAAAATTTGGGTTTTTTCTTTTTGAAATACGTTTTAAATAGTTTGTAGTTTTTCATAGGAAAAAACATTTTTTATTTTGGTCCACAGGTTTCTCAAAAAAACCAAGAACGCAGCTATTTGTAAGCACTAAAAGTACTTTTCCTATAACTACAAACGATGAAATTGATTGTAGTGAAATTCATTTTTTTGTTGTTTTTATAGTTACTCCGAAAATATAATACATTGTTCGGAAACCAAGCAATTTAAACAAATTTGGGTTTTTTATTTTTGAGATACGTTTTAAATCGTTTGTAGTTTTTCATAGGAAAAAAAATTTTTTTTTTGGTCCACAGGTTTCGGAGATATCGTTAACGCATCTCAAAAAACCAAGAACGCAGCAATTTGGAAGCACTAAAAGTACTTTTCCTATAACTACAAACGATGAAATTGATTGTAGTGAAATTCATTTTTTGTAGTTTTTATAGTTACTCTGAAAATATAAAACATTGTGCGGAAACCAAGCAATTTAGGCAAATTTGGGTTTTTTCTTTTTGAAATACGTTTTAAATCGTTTGTAGTTTTTCATACGAAAAAAAATTTTTTTTTGGTCCACAGGTTTCGGAGATATCGCTAACGCATCTCAAAAAAACCAAGAACGCAGCAATTTGGAAGCACTAAAAGTACTTTTCCTATAACTACAAACGATGAAATTGATTGTAGTGAAATTCATTTTTTTGTAGCTTTTATAGTTACTCCGAAAATATAAAACATTGTGCGGAAACCAAGCAATTTAGGCAAATTTTGTTGTTTTCTTTTTGAAATACGTTTTAAATCGTTTGTAGTTTTTCATACGAAAAAAAATTTTTTTTTGGTCCACAGGTTTCGGAGATATCGCTAACGCATCTCAAAAAAACCAAGAACGCAGCAATTTGGAAGCACTAAAAGTACTTTTCCTATAACTACAAACGATGAAATTGATTGTAGTGAAATTCATTTTTTGTAGTTTTTATAGTTACTCCGAAAATATAATACACTGTGCGGAAACCAAGCAATTTAGGCAAATTTTGGTTTTTTCTTTTTGAAATACGTTTTAAATCGTTTGTAGTTTTTCATACGAAAAAAAATTTTTTTTTGGTCCACAGGTTTCGGAGATATCGCTAACGCATCTCAAAAAAACCAAGAACGCAGCAATTTGGAAGCACTAAAAGTACTTTTCCTATAACTACAAACGATGAAATTGATTGTAGTGAAATTCATTTTTTTGTTGTTTTTATAGTTACTCCGAAAATATAATACATTGTTCGGAAACCAAGCAATTTAAGCAAATTTGGGTTTTTTATTTTTGAGATACGTTTTAAATCGTTTGTAGTTTTTCATAGGAAAAAAATTTTTTTTTGGTCCACAGGTTTCGGAGATATCGCTAACGCATCTCAAAAAACCAAGAACGTAGCAATTTGGAAGCACTAAAAGTACTTTTCCTATTACTACATACGATGAAATTGATTGTAGTGAAATTCATTTTTTGTAGTTTTTATAGTTACTCCGAAAATATAAAACATTGGGCGGAAACCAAGCAATTTAGGCAAATTTGGGTTTTTTCTTTTTAAAATACGTTTTAAATCGTTTGTAGTTTTTCATACGAAAAAAAAACTTTGTTAGTCCACAGGTTTCGGAGATATCGCTAACGCATCTCAAAAAACCAAGAACTCAGCAATTCGGAAGCACTAAAAGTACTTTTGCTATAACTACAAACGATGAAATTGATTGTAGTGAAATTCATTTTTTTGTAGTTTTTATAGTTACTCCGAAAATATAATACATTGTGCGGAAACCAAGCAAATTAAGCAAATTTGGGTTTTTTCTTTTTGAAATACGTTTTAATTCGGTTCTAGTTTTTCATACGAAAAAAAATTTTTTTTGGTCCACAGGTTTCGGAGATATCGTTAACGCATCTCAAAAAACCAAGAACGCAGCAATTTGGAAGCACTAAAAGTACTTTTCCTATAACTACAAACGATGAAATTGATTGTAGTGAAATTCATTTTTTTGCAGTGTTCATAGTTACTCCGAAAATATAATACATTGTGCGGAAACCAAGCAAATTAAAAAAATTTGGGTTTTTTCTTTTTGAAATACGTTTTAATTCGTTTGTAGTTTTTCATACGAAAAACATTTTTTTTGGTCCACAGTTTCGGAGATATCGTTAACGCATCTCAAAAAAACCAAGAACGCAGCAATTCGGAAGCACTAAAAGTACTTTTCCTATAACTACAAACGATGAAATTGATTGTAGTGAAATTCATTTTTTTGTAGTTTTTATAGTTACTCCGAAAATATAATACATTGTGCGGAAACCAAGCAAATTAAGCAAATTTGGGTTTTTTCTTTTTGAAATACGTTTTAATTCGGTTCTAGTTTTTCATACGAAAAAAAATTTTTTTTGGTCCACAGGTTTCGGAGATATCGTTAACGCATCTCAAAAAACCAAGAACGCAGCAATTTGGAAGCACTAAAAGTACTTTTCCTATAACTACAAACGATGAAATTGATTGTAGTGAAATTCATTTTTTTACAGTTTTCATAGTTACTCCGAAAATATAATACATTGTGCGGAAACCAAGCAATTTAAGCAAATTTGGTTTTTTTCTTTTTGAAATACGTTTTAATTCGTTTGTAGTTTTTCATAGGAAAAACATTTTTTTTGGTCCACAGTTTCGGAGATATCGTTAACGCATCTCAAAAAAACCAAGAACGCAGCAATTCGGAAGCACTAAAAGTACTTTTCCTATAACTACAAACGATGAAATTGATTGTAGTGAAATTCATATTTTTGTAGTTTTTATAGTTACTCCGAAAATATAATATATTGTGCGGAAACCAAGCAATTTAAGCAAATTTGGGTTTTTTCTTTTTGAAATACGTTTTAAATCGTTTGTAGTTTTTCATGGGAAAATCATTTTTTTTTTGGTCCACAGTTTCGGAGATATCGTTAACGCATCTCAAAAAAACCAAGAACGCAGCAATTCGGAAGCACTAAAAGTACTTTTCCTATAACTACAAACGATGAAATTGATTGTAGTGAAATTCATTTTTTTGTAGTTTTTATAGTTACTCCGAAAATATAATACACTGTGCGGAAACCAAGCAATTTAGGCAAATTTTGGTTTTTTCTTTTTGAAATACGTTTTAAATCGTTTGTAGTTTTTCATAGGAAAATCATTTTTTTTGGTCCACAGTTTCGGAGATATCGTTAACGCATCTCAAAAAAACCAAGAACGCAGCAATTCGGAAGCACTAAAAGTACTTTTGCTATAACTACAAACGATGAAATTGATTGTAGTGAAATTCATTTTTTTGTAGTTTTTATAGTTACTCCGAAAATATAATACATTGTGCGGAAACCAAGCAAATTAAGCAAATTTGGGTTTTTTCTTTTTGAAATACGTTTTAATTCGGTTCTAGTTTTTCATACGAAAAAAAATTTTTTTTGGTCCACAGGTTTCGGAGATATCGTTAACGCATCTCAAAAAACCAAGAACGCAGCAATTTGGAAGCACTAAAAGTACTTTTCCTATAACTACAAACGATGAAATTGATTGTAGTGAAATTCATTTTTTTGCAGTGTTCATAGTTACTCCGAAAATATAATACATTGTGCGGAAACCAAGCAAATTAAAAAAATTTGGGTTTTTTCTTTTTGAAATACGTTTTAATTCGTTTGTAGTTTTTCATACGAAAAAAAAATTTTTTTTTGGTACACAGGTTTCGGAGATATCGATATCGCATCTGGAAAAAACCAAGAACGCAGCAATTTGGAAGCACTAAAAGTACTTTTGCTATAACTACAAACGATGAAATTGATTGTAGTGAAATTCATTTTTTTGTAGTTTTTATAGTTACTCCGAAAATATAATACATTGTGCGGAAACCAAGCAAATTAAGCAAATTTGGGTTTTTTCTTTTTGAAATACGTTTTAATTCGGTTCTAGTTTTTCATACGAAAAAAAATTTTTTTTGGTCCTCAGGTTTCGGAGATATCGTTAACGCATCTCAAAAAAACCAAGAACGCAGCAATTTGGAAGCACTAAAGGTACTTTTCTTATAACTACAAACGATGAAATTGATTGTAAAGAAATTCATTTTTTTGTAGTTTTTATAGTTACTCCGAAAATATAATAAATTGTGCGGTAACCAAGCAATTTAGGCAAATTTGGGTTTTTTCTTTTTGAAATACGTTTTAAATCGTTTGTAGTTTTTCATACGAAAAAAAAAGTTTTTTTTAGTCTACAGGTTTCGGAGATATCGCTAACGCATCTCAAAAAAACCAAGAACGCAGCAATTGGAAGCACTAAAAGTACTTTTCCTATAACTACAAACGATGAAATTGATTGTAGTGAAATTCATATTTTTGTAGTTTTTATAGTTACTCCGAAAATATAATATATTGTGCGGAAACCAAGCAATTTAAGCAAATTTGGGTTTTTTCTTTTTGAAATACGTTTTAAATCGTTTGTAGTTTTTCATGGGAAAATCATTTTTTTTTTGGTCCACAGTTTCGGAGATATCGTTAACGCATCTCAAAAAAACCAAGAACGCAGCAATTCGGAAGCACTAAAAGTACTTTTCCTATAACTACAAACGATGAAATTGATTGTAGTGAAATTCATTTTTTTGTAGTTTTTATAGTTACTCCGAAAATATAATACACTGTGCGGAAACCAAGCAATTTAGGCAAATTTTGGTTTTTTCTTTTTGAAATACGTTTTAAATCGTTTGTAGTTTTTCATAGGAAAATCATTTTTTTTGGTCCACAGTTTCGGAGATATCGTTAACGCATCTCAAAAAAACCAAGAACGCAGCAATTTGGAAGCACTAAAAGTAATTTTCCTATAACTACAAACGATGAAATTGATTGTAGTGAAATTCATTTTTTTGTAGTTTTTATAGCTACTCCGAAAATATAATACATTGTGCGGAAACCAAGCAATTTAAGCAAATTTGGGTTTTTTCTTTTTGAAATAAGTTTTAATTCGTTTTTAGTTTTTCATAGGAAAAATTTTTTTTTTTTTGGTCCACAGGTTTCGGAGATATCGTTGACGCATCTCAAAAAAACCAAGAACGCAGCAATTTGGAAGCACTAAAAGTACTTTTCCTATAACTACAAACGATGAAATTGATTGTAGTGAAATTCATTTTTTTGTAGTTTATATAGTTACTCCGAAAATATATACATTTTTCGGAAACCAAGCAATTTAAGCAAATTTGGTTTTTTTCTTTTTGAAATACGTTTTAATTCGTTTGTAGTTTTTCATAGGAAAAAAATTTTTTTTTTTTGGTCCTCAGGTTTCGGAGATATCGTTAACGCATCTCAAAAAAACCAAGAACGCAGCAATTTGGAAGCACTAAAGGTACTTTTCTTATAACTACAAACGATGAAATTGATTGTAAAGAAATTCATTTTTTTGTAGTTTTTATAGTTACTCCGAAAATATAATAAATTGTGCGGAAACCAAGCAATTTAGGCAAATTTGGGTTTTTTCTTTTTGAAATACGTTTTAAATCGTTTGTAGTTTTTCATACGAAAAAAAAAGTTTTTTTTAGTCTACAGGTTTCGGAGATATCGCTAACGCATCTCAAAAAAACCAAGAACGCAGCAATTTGGAAGCACTAGAAGTACTTTTCCTATAACTACAAACGATGAAATTGATTGTAGTGAAATTCATATTTTTGTAGTTTTTATAGTTACTCCGAAAATATAATATATTGTGCGGAAACCAAGCAATTTAAGCAAATTTGGGTTTTTTCTTTTTGAAATACGTTTTAAATCGTTTGTAGTTTTTCATGGGAAAATCATTTTTTTTTTGGTCCACAGTTTCGGAGATATCGTTAACGCATCTCAAAAAAACCAAGAACGCAGCAATTCGGAAGCACTAAAAGTACTTTTCCTATAACTACAAACGATGAAATTGATTGTAGTGAAATTCATTTTTTTGTAGTTTTTATAGTTACTCCGAAAATATAATACATTGTGCGGAAACCAAGCAATTTAAGCAAATTTGGGTTTTTTCTTTTTGAAATACGTTTTAAATCGTTTGTAGTTTTTTCATAGGAAAATCATTTTTTTTTGGTCCACAGTTTCGGAGATATCGTTAACGCATCTCAAAAAAACCAAGAACGCAGCAATTTGGAAGCACTAAAAGTAATTTTGCTATAACTACAAACGATGAAATTGATTGTAGTGAAATTCATTTTTTTGTAGTTTTTATAGCTACTCCGAAAATATAATACATTGTGCGGAAACCAAGCAATTTAAGCAAATTTGGGTTTTTTCTTTTTGAAATAAGTTTTAATTCGTTTTTAGTTTTTCATAGGAAAAATTTTTTTTTTTTTGGTCCACAGGTTTCGGAGATATCGTTGACGCATCTCAAAAAAACCAAGAACGCAGCAATTTGGAAGCACTAAAAGTACTTTTCCTATAACTACAAACGATGAAATTGATTGTAGTGAAATTCATTTTTTTGTAGTTTATATAGTTACTCCGAAAATATATACATTTTTCGGAAACCAAGCAATTTAAGCAAATTTGGTTTTTTTCTTTTTGAAATACGTTTTAATTCGTTTGTAGTTTTTCATAGGAAAAAAATTTTTTTTTTTTGGTCCTCAGGTTTCGGAGATATCGTTAACGCATCTCAAAAAAACCAAGAACGCAGCAATTTGGAAGCACTAAAGGTACTTTTCTTATAACTACAAAACGATGAAATTGATTGTAAAGAAATTCATTTTTTTGTAGTTTTTATAGTTACTCCGAAAATATAATAAATTGTGCGGAAACCAAGCAATTTAGGCAAATTTGGGTTTTTTCTTTTTGAAATACGTTTTAAATCGTTTGTAGTTTTTCATACGAAAAAAAAAGTTTTTTTAGTCTACAGGTTTCGGAGATATCGCTAACGCATCTCAAAAAAACCAAGAACGCAGCAATTTGGAAGCACTAAAAGTACTTTTCCTATAACTACAAACGATGAAATTGATTGTAGTGAAATTCATATTTTTGTAGTTTTTATAGTTACTCCGAAAATATAATATATTGTGCGGAAACCAAGCAATTTAAGCAAATTTGGGTTTTTTTCTTTTTGAAATACGTTTTAAATCGTTTGTAGTTTTTCATGGGAAAATCATTTTTTTTTTGGTCCACAGTTTCGGAGATATCGTTAACGCATCTCAAAAAAACCAAGAACGCAGCAATTCGGAAGCACTAAAAGTACTTTTCCTATAACTACAAACGATGAAATTGATTGTAGTGAAATTAATTTTTTGTAGTTTTTATAGTTACTCCGAAAATATAATACATTGTGCGGAAACCAAGCAATTTAAGCAAATTTGGGTTTTTTCTTTTTGAAATACGTTTTAAATCGTTTGTAGTTTTTCATAGGAAAATCATTTTTTTTTTGGTCCACAGTTTCGGAGATATCGTTAACGCATCTCAAAAAAACCAAGAACGCAGCAATTTGGAAGCACTAAAAGTAATTTTCCTCTAACTACAAACGATGAAATTGATTGTAGTGAAATTCATTTTTTTGTAGTTTTTATAGCTACTCCGAAAATATAATACATTGTGCGGAAACCAAGCAATTTAAGCAAATTTGGGTTTTTTCTTTTTGAAATAAGTTTTAATTCGTTTTTAGTTTTTCATAGGAAAAATTATTTTTTTTTTTGGTCCACTGGTTTCGGAGATATCGTTGACGCATCTCAAAAAAACCAAGAACGCAGCAATTTGGAAGCACTAAAAGTACTTTTCCTATAACTACAAACGATGAAATTGATTGTAGTGAAATTCATTTTTTTGTAGTTTATATAGTTACTCCGAAAATATGATACATTTTTCGGAAACCAAGCAATTTAAGCAAATTTGGGTTTTTTCTTTTTGAAATACGTTTTAAATCGTTTGTAGTTTTTCATACGAAAAAAAAAATTTTTTTTTTGCTCCACAGGTTTCGGAGATATCGCTAACGCATCTCAAAAAACCAAGAACGCAGCAATTTGGAAGCACTAAAAGTACTTTTCCTATAACTACAAACGATGAAATTGATTGTAGTGAAATTCATTTTTTTTGTAATTTTTATAGTTACTCCGAAAATATAATACATTGTGCGGAAACCAAACAACTTAAGCAAATTTGGGTTTTATTTTTTTGAAATACGTTTTAAATCGTTTGTAGTTTTTCATACGAAAAATTTTTTTTTTTTTGGTCTACAGGTTTTGGAGATATCGTTAACGCATCTCAAAAAAACGAAGAACGCAGCAATTTGGAAGCACTAAAAGTACTTTTCCTATAACTACAAACGACGAAATTGATTGTAAACAAATTCATTTTTTTGTCAGTTTTTAGTTAGTTACTCCAAAAATATAATACATTGTGCGGAAACCAAGCAATTTAAGCAAATTTGGGTTTTTTTTTTGAAATAAGTTTTAATTCGTTTGTAGTTTTTCATAGGAAAAATTTTTTTTTTTTGGTCTACAGGTTTCGGGGATATCGTTAACGCATCTCAAAAAAACCAAGAACGCAGCAATTTGGAAGCACTAAAAGTACTTTTCCTATAACTACAAACGACGAAATTGATTGTAAACAAATTCATTTTTTTTTGTAGTTTTTATAGTTACTCCGAAAATATAATACATTGTGCGGAAACCAAGCAACTTAAGCAAATTTGGGTTTTCTTTTTTTGAAATACGTTTTAAATCGTTTGTAGTTTTTCATACGAAAAAAAATTTTTTTTAGTCCACAGGTTTCGGAGATATCGCTAACGCATCTCAATAAAACCAAGAACGCAGCAATTTGGAAGCACTAAAAGTAATTTTCCTATAACTACAAATGATGAAATTGATTGTAGTGAAATTCATTTTTTTGTAGGGTTCATAGTTACTCCGAAAATATAATACATTGTGCGGAAACCAAGCAAATTAAGCAAATTTGGGGTTTTTTCTTTTTGAAATACGTTTTAATTCGTTTGTAGTTTTTCATACGAAAAAAAAATTTTTTTTTGGTCCACAGGTTTCGGAGATATCGCTATCGCATCTCAAAAAAACCAAGAACGCAGCAATTTGGAAGCACTAAAGGTACTTTTCTTATGAACTACAAACGATGAAATTGATTGTAAAGAAATTCATTTTTTTGTAGTTTTTATAGTTACTCCGAAAATATAATAAATTGTGCGGAACCCAAGCAATTTAGGCAAATTTGGGTTTTTTCTTTTTGAAATACGTTTTAAATCGTTTGTAGTTTTTCATACGAAAAAAAAAGTTTTTTTTAGTCTACAGGTTTCGGAGATATCGCTAACGCATCTCAAAAAAACCAAGAACGCAGCAATTTGGAAGCACTAAAAGTACTTTTCCTATAACTACAAACGATGAAATTGATTGTAGTGAAATTCATATTTTTGTAGTTTTTATAGTTACTCCGAAAATATAATATATTGTGCGGAAACCAAGCAATTTAAGCAAATTTGGGTTTTTTCTTTTTGAAATACGTTTTAAATCGTTTGTAGTTTTTCATGGGAAAATCATTTTTTTTTTGGTCCACAGTTTCGGAGATATCGTTAACGCATCTCAAAAAAACCAAGAACGCAGCAATTCGGAAGCACTAAAAGTACTTTTCCTATAACTACAAACGATGAAATTGATTGTAGTGAAATTCATTTCTTTGTAGTTTTTATAGTTACTCCGAAAATATAATACATTGTGCGGAAACCAAGCAATTTAAGCAAATTTGGGTTTTTTTCTTTTTGAAATACGTTTTAAATCGTTTGTAGTTTTTCATAGGAAAATCATTTTTTTTTTGGTCCACAGTTTCGGAGATATCGTTAACGCATCTCAAAAAAACCAAGAACGCAGCAATTTGGAAGCACTAAAAGTAATTTTCCTATAACTACAAACGATGAAATTGATTGTAGTGAAATTCATTTTTTTGTAGTTTTTATAGCTACTCCGAAAATATAATACATTGTGCGGAAACCAAGCAATTTAAGCAAATTTGGGTTTTTTCTTTTTGAAATAAGTTTTAATTCGTTTTTAGTTTTTCATAGGAAAATTTTTTTTTTGTCCACAGGTTTCGGAGATATCGTTGACGCATCTCAAAAAAACCAAGAACGCAGCAATTTGGAAGCACTAAAAGTACTTTTCCTATAACTACAAACGATGAAATTGATTGTAGTGAAATTCATTTTATTGTAGTTTATATAGTTACTCCGAAAATATAATACATTTTTCGGAAACCAAGCAATTTAAGCAAATTTGGTTTTTTTTTCTTTTTGAAATACGTTTTAATTCGTTTGTAGTTTTTCATAGGAAAACAATTTTTTTTTTTGGTCCTCAGGTTTCGGGAGATATCGTTAACGCATCTCAAAAAAACCAAGAACGCAGCAATTTGGAAGCACTAAAGGTACTTTTCTTATAACTACAAACGATGAAATTGATTGTAAAGAAATTCATTTTTTTGTAGTTTTTCATAGTTTACTCCGAAAATATAATAAATTGTGCGGAAACCAAGCAATTTAGGCAAATTTGGGTTTTTTCTTTTTGAAATACGTTTTAAATCGTTGTAGTTTTTCATACGAAAAAAAAAGTTTTTTTTTAGTCTACAGGTTTCGGAGATATCGCTAACGCATCTCAAAAAAAACCAAGAACGCAGCAATTTGGAAGCACTAAAAGTACTTTTCCTATAACTACAAACGATGAAATTGATTGTAGTGAAATTCATATTTTTGTAGTTTTTATAGTTACTCCGAAAATATAATATATTGTGCGGAAACCAAGCAATTTAAGCAAATTTGGGTTTTTTCTTTTTGAAATACGTTTTAAATCGTTTGTAGTTTTTCATGGGAAAATCATTTTTTTTTTGGTCCACAGTTTCGGAGATATCGTTAACGCATCTCAAAAAAAACCAAGAACGCAGCAATTCGGAAGCACTAAAAGTACTTTTCCTATAACTACAAACGATGAAATTGATTGTAGTGAAATTAATTTTTTTGTAGTTTTTATAGTTACTCCGAAAATATAATACATTGTGCGGAAACCAAGCAATTTAAGCAAATTTGGGTTTTTTCTTTTTGAAATACGTTTTAAAATCGTTTGTAGTTTTTCATAGGAAAATCATTTTTTTTTGGTCCACAGTTTCGGAGATATCGTTAACGCATCTCAAAAAAACCAAGAACGCAGCAATTTGGAAGCACTAAAAGTAATTTTCCTATAACTACAAACGATGAAATTGATTGTAGTGAAATTCATTTTTTTGTAGTTTTTATAGCTACTCCGAAAATATAATACATTGTGCGGAAACCAAGCAATTTAAGCAAATTTGGGTTTTTTCTTTTTGAAATAAGTTTTAATTCGTTTTTAGTTTTTCATAGGAAAAATTTTTTTTTTTTTGGTCCACAAGTTTCGGAGATATCGTTGACGCATCTCAAAAAAACCAAGAACGCAGCAATTTGGAAGCACTAAAAGTACTTTTCCTATAACTACAAACGATGAAATTGATTGTAGTGAAATTCATTTTTTTGTAGTTTATATAGTTACTCCGAAAATATAATACATTTTTCGGAAACCAAGCAATTTAAGCAAATTTGGGTTTTTTCTTTTTGAAATACGTTTTAAATCGTTTGTAGTTTTTCATACGAAAAAAAAATTTTTTTTTGCTCCACAGGTTTCGGAGATATCGCTAACGCATCTCAAAAAAACCAAGAACGCAGCAATTTGGAAGCACTAAAAGTACTTTTCCTATAACTACAAACGATGAAATTGATTGTAGTGAAATTCATTTTTTTTGTAATTTTTATAGTTACTCCGAAAATATAATACATTGTGCGGAAACCAAGCAACTTAAGCAAATTTGGGTTTTATTTTTTTGAAATACGTTTTAAATCGTTTGTAGTTTTTCATACGAAAAATTTTTTTTTTGGGTCTACAGGTTTCGGAGATATCGTCAACGCATCTCAAAAAAACCAAGAACGCAGCAATTTGGAAGCACCAAAAGTACTTTTCCTATAACTACAAACGACGAAATTGATTGTAAACAAATTCATTTTTTTTGTAGTTTTTATAGTTACTCCGAAAATATAATACATTGTAAGGAAACCAAGCAATTTAAGCAAATTTGGGTTTTTTTTGAAATAAGTTTTAATTCGTTTGTAGTTTTTCATAGGAAAAATTTTTTTTTTTGGTCTACAGGTTTCGGGGATATCGTTAACGCATCTCAAAAAAAACCAAGAACGCAGCAATTTGGAAGCACTAAAAGTACTTTTCCTATAACTACAAACGACGAAATTGATTGTAAACAAATTCATTTTTTTTTTGTAGTTTTTATAGTTACTCCGAAAATATAATACATTGTGCGGAAACCAAGCAACTTAAGCAAATTGGGTTTTCTTTTTTTGAAATACGTTTTAAATCGTTTGTAGTTTTTCATACGAAAAAAATTTTTTTAGTCCACAGGTTTCGGAGATATCGCTAACGCATCTCAATAAAACCAAGAACGCAGCAATTTGGAAGCACTAAAAGTACTTTTCCTATAACTACAAATGATGAAATTGATTGTAGTGAAATTCATTTTTTTGTAGGGTTCATAGTTACTCCGAAAATATAATACATTGTGCGGAAACCAAGCAAATTAAGCAAATTTGGGTTTTTTCTTTTTGAAATACGTTTTAATTCATTTGTAGTTTTTCATACGAAAAAAAATTTTTTTTTGGTCCACAGGTTTCGGAGATATCGCTATCGCATCTCAAAAAACCAAGAACGCAGCAATTTGGAAGCACTAAAAGTACTTTTCATATAACTACAAACGATGAAATTGATTGTAGTGAAATTCATTTTTTTCCAGTTTTCATAGTTACTCCGAAAATATAATACCTTTTGCGGAAACCAAGCAATTTAAGCAAATTTGGGTTTTTTCTTTTTGAAATACGTTTTAATTCGTTTGTAGTTTTTCATAGGAAAAAATGTTTTTTTTTTTTTTGGTCCACAGGTTTCGGAGATATCGTTAACGCATCTCAAAAAACCAAGAACGCAGCAATTTGGAAGCACTAAAAGTACTTTTCCTATAACTACAAATGATGAAATTGATTGTACAGAAATTAATTTTTTTGTAGTTTTTATAGTTACTCCGAAAATATAATAAATTGCGCGGAAACCAAGCAATTTAAGCGAATTTGGGTTTTTTCTTTTTGAAATACGTTTTAAATAGTTTGTAGTTTTTCATATGAAAAAGAAATTTTTTTTAGCACACAGGTTTCGGAGATATCGCTAACACATCTCAAAAAAACCAAGAACGCAGCAATTTCGAAGCACTAAAAGTACTTTTCCTATAACTACAAACGATGAAATTGATTGTAGTGAAATTCATTTTTTTGTAGTTTTTATAGTTACTCCGAAAATATAATACATTGTGCGGAAACCAAGCAATTTAAGCAAATTTGGGTTTTTTCTTTTTGAAATACGTTTTAATTCGTTTTTAGTTTTTCATAGGAAAATCATTTTTTTTTTTTGGTCCACAGTTTCGGAGATATCGTTAACGCATCTAAAAAAAACCAAGAACGCAGCAATTTGGAAGCACTAAAAGTAATTTTCCTATAACTACAAACGATGAAATTGATTGTAGTGAAACTCATTTTTTTTGTAGTTTTTATAGCTACTCCGAAAATATAATACATTGTGCGGAAACCAAGCAATTTAAGCAAATTTGGGTATTTTCTTTTTGAAATACGTTTTAATTCGTTTTTAGTTTTTCATAGGAAAAAATTTTTTTTTTTTTTTGGTCTACAGGTTTCGGAGATATCGTTAACGCATCTCAAAAAAACCAAGAACGCAGCAATTTGGAAGCACTAAAAGTACTTTTCCTATAACTACAAACGACGAAATTGATTGTAAACAAATTCATTTTTTTTGTAGTTTTTATAGTTACTCCGAAAATATAATACATTGTGCGGAAACCAAGCAACTTAAGCAAATTTGGGTTTTATTTTTTTGAAATACGTTTTAAATCGTTTGTAGTTTTTCATACGAAAAAAAATTTTTTTTAGTCCACAGGTTTCGGAGATATCGCTAACGCATCTCAAAAAAACCAAGAACGCAGCAATTTGGAAGCACTAAAAGTACTTTTCCTATAACTACAAATGATGAAATTGATTGTAGTGAAATTCATTTTTTTGTAGGGTTCATAGTTACTCTGAAAATATAATACATTGTGCGGAAACCAAGCAAATTAAGCAAATTTGGGTTTTTTCTTTTTGAAATACGTTTTAATTCGTTTGTAGTTTTTCATACGAAAAAAAAAATTTTTTTTTGGTCCACAGGTTTCGGAGATATCGCTATCGCATCTCAAAAAAAACCAAGAACGCAGCAATTTGGAAGCACTAAAAGTACTTTTCATATAACTACAAACGATGAAATTGATTGTAGTGAAATTCATTTTTTTGCAGTTTTCATAGTTACTCCGAAAATATAATACATTTTGCGGAAACCAAGCAATTTAAGCAAATTTGGGTTTTTTCTTTTTGAAATACGTTTTAATTCGTTTGTAGTTTTTCATAGGAAAAAAATGTTTTTTTTTTTGGTCCACAGGTTTCGGAGATATCGTTAACGCATCTCAAAAAAACCAAGAACGTAGCAATTTGGAAGCACTAGAAGTACTTTTCCTATAACTAAAAACGATGAAATTGATTGTAGAGAAATTCCTTTTTTTTTAGTTGTTATAGTTACTCCGAAAATATAATACATTGTTCGGAAACCAAGCAATTTAAGCAAATTTGGATTTTTTCTTTTTGAAATACGTTTTAAATCGTTTGTAGTTTTTCATAGGAAAAAAAATTTTTTTTTGGTCCACAGGTTTCGGAGATATCGCTAACGAATCTCAAAAAACTAAGAACGCAGCAATTTGGAAGCACTAAAAGTATTTTTCCTATAACTACAAACGATGAAATTGATTGTAGTGAAATTCATTTTTTTGTAGTTTTTATAGTTACTCCGAAAATATAATACATTTTTCAGAAACCAAGCAATTTAAACAAATTTGGGTTTTTCCTTTTTGAAATACGTTTTAAATCGTTTGTAGTTTTTCATAGGAAAATCTTTTTTGTTTTGGTCCAAAGGTTTCGGAGATATCGTTAACGCATCTCAAAAAAACCAAGAACGCAGCAATTTGGAAGCACTAAAGGTACTTTTCTTATAACTACAAACGATGAAATTGACTGTACAGAAATTCATTTTTTTGTAGTTTTTATAGTTACTCCGAAAATATAATACATTGTGCGGAAACCAAGCAAATTAAGCAAATTTGGGTTTTTTCTTTTTGAAATACGTTTTAATTCGGTTCTAGTTTTTCATACAAAAAAAATTTTTTTGGTCCACAGGTTTCGGAGATGTCGCTAACGCATCTCAAAAAACCAAGAACGCAGCAATTTGGAAGCACTAAAAGTACTTTTCCTATAACTACAAACGATGAAATTGATTGTAGTGAAATTCATTTTTTTGCAGTGTTCATAGTTACTCCGAAAATATAATACATTGTGCGGAAATCAAGCAAATTAAGCAAATTTGGGTTTTTTCTTTTTGAAATACGTTTTAATTCTGTTCTAGTTTTTCAAACGAAAAAAAAAATTTTTTGGTCCACAGGTTTCGGAGATATCGCTATCGCATCTCAAAAAAACCAAGAACGCAGCAATTTGGAAGCACTAAAAGTACCTTTCATATAACTACAAACGATGAAATTGATTGTAGTGAAATTCATTTTTTTACAGTTTTCATAGTTACTCCGAAAATATAATACATTGTGCGGAAACCAAGCAATTTAAGCAAATTTGGGTTTTTCTTTTTGAAATACGTTTTAATTCGTTTGTAGTTTTTCATAGGAAAAAAATTTTTTTTTTTGGTCCTCAGGTTTCGGAGATATCGTTAACGCATCTCAAAAAAACCAAGAACGCAGCAATTTGGAAGCACTAAAGGTACTTTTCTTATAACTACAAACGATGAAATTGATTGTAAAGAAATTCATTTTTTTGTAGTTTTTATAGTTACTCCGAAAATATAATAAATTGTGCGGAAACCAAGCAATTTAGGCAAATTTGGGTTTTTTCTTTTTGAAATACGTTTTAAATCGTTTGTAGTTTTTCATACGAAAAAAAATTTTTTTTTAGTACACAGGTTTCGGAGATATCGCTAACGCATCTCAAAAAAACCAAGAAAGCAGCAATTTGGAAGCACTACAAGTACTTTTCCTATAACTACAAACGATGAAATTGATTGTAGTGAAATTCATTTTTTTGTAGTTTTTATAGTTACTCCGAAAATATAATACATTGTGCGGAAACCAAGCAATTTAAGCAAATTTGGGTTTTTTCTTTTTGAAATACGTTTTAAATCGTTTGTAGTTTTTCATAGGAAAATCATTTTTTTTTGGTCCACAGTTTCGGAGATATCGTTAACGCATCTCAAAAAAACCAAGAACGCAGCAATTTGGAAGCACTAAAAGTAATTTTCCTATAACTACAAACGATGAATTTGATTATAGTGAAATTCATTTTTTTTGTAGTTTTTATAGCTACTCCGAAAATATAATACATTGTGCGGAAACCAAGCAATTTAAGCAAATTTGGGTTTTTTCTTTTTGAAATACGTTTTAAATCGTTTGTAGTTTTTCATAGGAAAATCATTTTTTTTTGGTCCACAGTTTCGGAGATATCGTTAACGCATCTCAAAAAAACCAAGAACGCAGCAATTTGGAAGCACTAAAAGTAATTTTCCTATAACTACAAACGATGAAATTGATTGTAGTGAAATTCATTTTTTTGTAGTTTTTATAGCTACTCCGAAAATATAATACATTGTGCGGAAACCAAGCAATTTAAGCAAATTTGGGTTTTTTCTTTTTGAAATACGTTTTAATTCGTTTTTAGTTTTTCATAGGAAACAATTTTTTTTTTTTTTTGTCCACAGGTTTCGGAGATATCGCTAACGCATCTCAAAAAACCAAGAACGCAGCAATTTGGAAGCACTAAAAGTACTTTTCCTATAACTACAAACGATGAAATTGATTGTAGTGAAATTCATTTTTTTGCAGTGTTCATAGTTACTCCGAAAATATAATACATTTTTCGGAAACCAAGAAATTTAAGCAAATTTGGGTTTTTTCTTTTTGAAATACGTTTTAAATCGTTTGTAGTTTTTCATACGAAAAAAAAAATTTTTTTTTGCTCCACAGGTTTCGGAGATATCGCTAACGCATCTCAAAAAAACCAAGAACGCAGCAATTTGGAAGCACTAAAAGTACTTTTCCTATAACTACAAACGATGAAATTGATTGTAGTGAAATTAATTTTTTTGTAATTTTTATAGTTACTCCGAAAATATAATACATTGTGCGGAAACCAAGCAACTTAAGCAAATTTGGGTTTTATTTTTTTGAAATACGTTTTAAATCGTTTTAAGTTTTTCATACGAAAAATATTTTTTTTTTGGTCTACAGGTTTCGGAGATATCGTTAACGTATCTCAAAAAAACCAAGAACGCAGCAATTTGGAAGCACTAAAAGTACTTTTCCTATAACTACAAACGACGAAATTGATTGTAAACAAATTCATTTTTTTTTGTAGTTTTTATAGTTACTCCAAAAATATAATACATTGTGCGGAAACCAAGCAATTTAAGCAAATTTGGGTTTTTTTTTTTTTGAAATAAGTTTTAATTCGTTTGTAGTTTTTCATAGGAAAAATTTTTTTTTTTTTGGTCTACAGGTTTCGGAGATATCGTTAACGCATCTCAAAAAAACCAAGAACGCAGCAATTTGGAAGCACTAAAAGTACTTTTCCTATAACTACAAACGACGAAATTGATTGTAAACAAATTCATTTTTTTTGTAGTTTTTATAGTTACTCCGAAAATATAATACATTGTGCGGAAACCAAGCAACTTAAGCAAATTTGGGTTTTATTTTTTTGAAATACGTTTTAAATCGTTTGTAGTTTTTCATACGAAAAAAAATTTTTTTTAGTCCACAGGTTTCGGAGATATCGCTAACGCATCTCAAAAAAACCAAGAACGCAGCAATTTGGAAGCACTAAAAGTACTTTTCCTATAACTACAAATGATGAAATTGATTGTAGTGAAATTCATTTTTTTGTAGGGTTCATAGTTACTCTGAAAATATAATACATTGTGCGGAAACCAAGCAAATTAAGCAAATTTGGGTTTTTTCTTTTTGAAATACGTTTTAATTCGTTTGTAGTTTTTCATACGAAAAAAAAAATTTTTTTTTGGTCCACAGGTTTCGGAGATATCGCTATCGCATCTCAAAAAAAACCAAGAACGCAGCAATTTGGAAGCACTAAAAGTACTTTTCATATAACTACAAACGATGAAATTGATTGTAGTGAAATTCATTTTTTTGCAGTTTTCATAGTTACTCCGAAAATATAATACATTTTGCGGAAACCAAGCAATTTAAGCAAATTTGGGTTTTTTCTTTTTGAAATACGTTTTAATTCGTTTGTAGTTTTTCATAGGAAAAAAATGTTTTTTTTTTGGTCCACAGGTTTCGGAGATATCGTTAACGCATCTCAAAAAAACCAAGAACGCAGCAATTTGGAAGCACTAAAAGTACTTTTCCTATAACTACAAATGATGAAATTGATTGTAAAGAAATTAATTTTTTTGTAGTTTTTATAGTTACTCCGAAAATATAATAAATTGTGCGGAAACCAAGCAATTTAAGCGAATTTGGGTTTTTTCTTTTTGAAATACGTTTTAAATACTTTGTAGTTTTTCATACGAAAAAGAAATTTTTTTTTAGCACACAGGTTTCGGAGATATCGCTAACACATCTCAAAAAAACCAAGAACGCAGCATTTTCGAAGCACTAAAAGTACTTTTCCTATAACTACAAACGATGAAATTGATTGTAGTGAAATTCATTTTTTTGTAGTTTTTATAGTTACTCCGAAAATATAATACATTGTGCGGAAACCAAGCAATTTAAGGAAATTTGGGTTTTTTCTTTTTGAAATACGTTTTAATTCGTTTTTAGTTTTTCATAGGAAAAAAATTTTTTTTTTTGGTCCAAAGGTTTCGGAGATATCGTTAACGCATCTCAAAAAAACCAAGAACGCAGCAATTTGGAAGCACTAGAAGTACTTTTCCTATAACTAAAAACGATGAAATTGATTGTAGTGAAATTCATTTTTTTGTAGTTGTTATAGTTACTCCGAAAATATAATACATTGTTCGGAAACCAAGCAATTTAAGCAAATTTGGGTTTTTTCTTTTTGAAATACGTTTTAAATCGTTTGTAGTTTTTCATAGGAAAAAAATTTTTTTTTGGTCCACAGGTTTCGGAGATATCGCTAACGAATCTCAAAAAAACCAAGAACGCAGCAATTTGGAAGCACTAAAAGTATTTTTCCTATAACTATAAACGATGAAATTGATTGTAGTGAAATTCATTTTTTTGTAGTTTTTATAGTTACTCCGAAAATATAATACATTTTTCAGAAACCAAGCAATTTAAACAAATTTGGGTTTTTCCTTTTTGAAATACGTTTTAAATCGTTTGTAGTTTTTCATAGGAAAATCTTTTTTTTTTTGGTCCAAAGGTTTCGGAGATATCGTTAACGCATCTCAAAAAAACCAAGAACGCAGCAATTTGGAAGCACTAAAGGCACTTTTCTTATAACTACAAACGATGAAATTGATTGTAAAGAAATTCATTTTTTTGTAGTTTTTATAGTTACTCCGAAAATATAATAAGTTGTGCGGAAACCAAGCAATTTAAGCAAATTTGGGTTTTTTCTTTTTGAAATACGTTTTAAATCGTTTGTAGTTTTTCATAGGAAAATCATTTTTTTTTGGTCCACAGTTTCGGAGATATCGTTAATGCATCTCAAAAAAACCAAGAACGCAGCAATTTGGAAGCACTAAAAGTAATTTTCCTATAACTACAAACGATGAAATTGATTGTAGTGAAATTCATTTTTTTGTAGTTTTTATAGTTACTCCGAAAATATAATACATTGTGCGGAAACCAAGCAATTTAAGCAAATTTGGGTTTTTTCTTTTTGAAATACGTTTTAAATCGTTTGTAGTTTTTCATAGGAAAATCATTTTTTTTTGGTTCACAGTTTCGGAGATATCGTTAATGCATCTCAAAAAAACCAAGAACGCAGCAATTTGGAAGCACTAAAAGTAATTTTCCTATAACTACAAACGATGAATTTGATTGTAGTGAAATTCATTTTTTTTGTAGTTTTTATAGCTACTCCGAAAATATAATACATTGTGCGGAAACCAAGCAATTTAAGCAAATTTGGGGTTTTTCTTTTTGAAATACGTTTTAAATCGTTTGTAGTTTTTCATAGGAAAATCATTTTTTTTTTGGTCCACAGTTTCGGAGATATCGTTAACGCATCTCAAAAAAACCAAGAACGCAGCAATTTGGAAGCACTAAAAGTAATTTTCCTATAACTACAAACGATGCAATTGATTGTAGAGAAATTCATTTTTTTGTAGTTTTTATAGCTACTCCGAAAATATAATACATTGTGCGGAAACCAAGCAATTTAAGCAAATTTGGGTTTTTTTCTTTTTGAAATACGTTTTAATTCGTTTTTAGTTTTTCATAGGAAACAATTTTTTGTTTTTGGTCCAAAGGTTTCGGAGATATCGCTAACGCATCTCAAAAAACCAAGAACGCAGCAATTTGGAAGCACTAAAAGTACTTTTCCTGGCGGCCACCGTGGTGTGATGGTAGCGTGCTCCGCCTATCACACCGTACGCCCTGGGTTCAACTCCCAGGCAAAGCAACATCAAAATTTTAGAAATAAGATTTTTCAATTAGAAGAAAATTTTTCTAAGCGGGGTCGCCCCTCGGCAGTGTTTGGCAAGCACTCCGGGTGTATTTCTGCTATGAAAAGCTCTCAGTGAAAACTCATCTGCTTTGCAGATGCCGTTCGGAGTCGGCATAAAACATGTAGGTCCCGTCCGGCCAATTTGTAGGGAAAATCAAGAGGAGCACGACGCAAATTGGAAGAGAAGCTCGGCCTTAGATCTCTTCGGAGGTTATCGCGCCTTACATTTATTTATTTTTTTATAAAAGTACTTTTCCTATAACTACAAACGATGAAATTGATTGTAGTGTAATTCAATTTTTTGCAGTGTTCATAGTTACTCCGAAAATATAGTACATTGTGCGGAAACTGGGCAAATTAAGCAAATTTGGGTTTTTTCTTTTTGAAATACGTTTTAATTCTGTTCTAGTTTTTCATACGAAAAAAAAATTTTTTTTGGTCCACAGGTTTCGGAGATATCGCTAAAGCATCTCAAAAAACCAAGAACGAAGCAATTTGGAAGCACTAAAAGTACTTTTCCTATAACTACAAACGATGAAATTGATTGTAGTGAAATTTATTTTTTTGCAGTGTTCATAGTTACTCCGAAAATATAATACATTGTGCGGAAACCAAGCAAATTAAGCAAATTTGGGTTTTTTCTTTTTGAAATACGTGTTAATTCGTTTGTAGTTTTTCATACGAAAAAAAAAATTTTTTTTGGTACACAGGTTTCAGAGATATCGCTATCGCATCTCAAAAAAACCAAGAACGCAGCAATTTGGAAGCACTAAAAGTACTTTTCATATAACTACAAACGATGAAATTGATTGTAGTGAAATTCATTTTTTTACAGTTTTCATAGTTAATCCAAAAATATAATACATTGTGCGGAAACCAAGCAATTTAAGCAAATTTGGGTTTTTTCTTTTTGAAATACGTTTTAATTCGTTTGTAGTTTTTCATAGGAAAAATTTTTTTTTTTGGTCCTCAGGTTTCGGAGATATCGTTAACGCATCTCAAAAAAACCAAGAACGCAGCAATTTGGAAGCACTGAAGGTACTTTTCTTATAACTACAAACGATGAAATTGATTGTAAAGAAATTCATTTTTTTGTAGTTTTTATAGTTACTCCGAAACTATAATAAAGTGTGCGGAAACCAAGCAATTTAGGCAAATTTGGGTTTTTTCTTTTTGAAATACGTTTTAAATCATTTGTAGTTTTTCATACGAAAAAAAAATTTTTTTTTAGTCCACAGGTTTCGGAGATATCGCTAACGCATCTCAAAAAAATCAAGAACGCAGCAATTTGGAAGCACTAAAAGTACTTTTCCTATAACTACAAACGATGAAATTGGTTGTAGTGAAATTCATTTTGTTTGTAGTTTTTATAGTTACTCCGAAAATATAATACAGTGTGCGGAAACCAAACAATTTAAGCAAATTTGGGTTTTTTCTTTTTGAAATACGTTTTAAATCGTTTGTAGTTTTTCATAGGAAAATCATTTTTTTTTGGTCCACAGTTTCGGAGATATCGTTAGCGCATCTCAAAAAAACCAAGAACGCAGCAATTTGGATGCACTAAAAGTAATTTTCCTATAACTACAAACGATGAATTTGATTGTAGTCAAATTCATTTTTTTTGTAGTTTTTATAGCTACTCCGAAAATATAATACATTGTGCGGAAACCAAGCAATTTAAGCAAATTTGGGTTTTTTCTTTTTGAAATACGTTTTAAATCGTTTGCAGTTTTTCATAGGAAAATCATTTTTTTTTGGTCCACAGTTTCGGAGATATCGTTAACGCATCTCAAAAAAACCAAGAACGCAGCAATTTGGAAGCCTTAGAAGTAATTTTCCTATAACTACAAACGATGAAATTGATTGTAGTGAAATTCATTTTTTTGTAGTTTTTATAGCTACTCCGAAAATATAATACATTGTGCGGAAACCAAGCAATTTAAGCAAATTTGGGTTTTTTCTTTTTGAAATAAGTTTTAATTCGTTTTTAGTTTTTCATAGGAAACAATTTTTTTTTTGGTCCACAGGTTTCGGAGATATCGCTAACCAATCTCAAAAAACCCGAGAACGCAGCAATTTGGAAGCACTAAAAGTACTTTTCCTATAACTACAAACGATGAAATTGATTATAGTGAAATTCATTTTTTTGTAGTTTTTATAGTTACTCCGAAAATATAATAAATTGTGCGGAAACCAAGCAATTTAGGCAAATTTGGGTTTTTTCTTTTTGAAATACGTTTTAAATCGTTTGTAGTTTTTCATACGAAAAAAAAAATTTTTTTAGTCCACAGGTTTCGGAGATATCGCTAACGCATCTCAAAAAAACCAAGAACGCAGCAATTTCGAAGCACTAAAAGTACTTTTCCTATAACTACAAACGATGAAATTGATTGTAGTGAAATTCATTTTTTTGTAGTTTTTATAGTTACTCCGAAAATATAATACATTGTGCGGAAACCAAGCAATTTAAGCAAATTTGGGTTTTTTCTTTTTGAAATACGTTTTAAATCGTTTGTAGTTTTTCATAGGAAAATCATTTTTTTTTTTTGGTCCACAGTTTCGGAGATATCGTTAACGCATCTAAAAAAAACCAAGAACGCAGCAATTTGGAAGCACTAAAAGTAATTTTCCTATAACTACAAACGATGAAATTGATTGTAGTGAAACTCATTTTTTTTGTAGTTTTTATAGCTACTCCGAAAATATAATACATTGTGCGGAAACCAAGCAATTTAAGCAAATTTGGGTATTTTCTTTTTGAAATACGTTTTAATTCGTTTTTAGTTTTTCATAGGAAAAAATTTTTTTTTTTTTTTGGTCTACAGGTTTCAGAGATATCGTTAGCGCATCTCAAAAAAACCAAGAACGCAGCAATTTGGAAGCACTAAAAGTAATTTTCCTATAACTACAAACGATGAAATTGATTGTAGTGAAATTCATTTTTTTGTAGTTTTTATAGCTACTCCGAAAATATAATACATTGTGCGGAAACCAAGCAATTTAAGCAAATTTGGGTTTTTTCTTTTTGAAATACGTTTTAAATCGTTTGTAGTTTTTCATAGGAAAATCATTTTTTTTTTGGTCCACAGTTTCGGAGATATCGTTAACGCATCTCAAAAAAACCAAGAACGCAGCAATTTGGAAGCACTGAAAGTAATTTTCCTATAACTACAAACGATGAAATTGATTGTAGTGAAATTCATTTTTTTGTAGTTTTTATAGCTACTCCGAAAATATAATACATTGTGCGGAAACCAAGCAATTTAAGCAAATTTGGGTTTTTTCTTTTTGAAATACGTTTTAATTCGTTTTTAGTTTTTCATAGGAAACATTTTTTTTTTTTTTGGTCAAGAGGTTTCGGAGAATCGCTAACGCATCTCAAAAAACCAAGAACGCAGCAATTTGGAAGCACTAAAAGTACTTTTCCTATAACTACAAACGATGAAATTGATTGTAGTGAAATTCATTTTTTTGCAGTGTTCATAGTTACTCCGAAAATATAATACATTGTGCGGAAACCAAGCAAATTAAGCAAATTTGGGTTTTTTCTTTTTGAAATACGTTTTAATTCTGTTCTAGTTTTTCATACGAAAAAAAATTTTTTTTGGTCCACAGGTTTCGGAGATATCGTTAAGCATCTCAAAAAACCAAGAACGAAGCAATTTGGAAGCACTAAAAGTACTTTTCCTATAACTACAAACGATGAAATTGATTGTAGTGAAATTCATTTTTTTGCAGTGTTCATAGTTACTCCGAAAATATAATACATTGTGCGGAAACCAAGCAAATTAAGCAAATTTGGGTTTTTTCTTTTTGAAATACGTGTTAATTCGTTTGTAGTTTTTCATACGAAAAAAAAAAATTTTTTTGGTACACAGGTTTCGGAGATATCGCTATCGCATCTCAAAAAAACCAAGAACGCAGCAATTTGGAAGCACTAAAAGTACTTTTCATATAACTACAAACGATGAAATTGATTGTAGTGAAATTCATTTTTTTGCAGTGTTCATAGTTACTCCGAAAATATAATACATTGTGCGGAAACCAAGCAAATTAAGCAAATTTGGGTTTTTTCTTTTTGAAATACGTTTTAATTCTGTTCTAGTTTTTCATACGAAAAAAAATTTTTTTTGGTCCACAGGTTTCGGAGATATCGCTAAAGCATCTCAAAAAACCAAGAACGAAGCAATTTGGAAGCACTAAAAGTACTTTTCCTATAACTACAAACGATGAAATTGATTGTAGTGAAATTAATTTTTTTGCAGTGTTCATAGTTACTCCGAAAATATAATACATTGTGCGGAAACCAAGCAATTTAAGCAAATTTGGGTTTTTTCTTTTTGAAATACGTTTTAATTCGTTTTTAGTTTTTCATAGGAAACATTTTTTTTTTTTTTGGTCAAGAGGTTTCGGAGAATCGCTAACGCATCTCAAAAAACCAAGAACGCAGCAATTTGGAAGCACTAAAAGTACTTTTCCTATAACTACAAACGATGAAATTGATTGTAGTGAAATTCATTTTTTTGCAGTGTTCATAGTTACTCCGAAAATATAATACATTGTGCGGAAACCAAGCAAATTAAGCAAATTTGGGTTTTTTCTTTTTGAAATACGTTTTAATTCTGTTCTAGTTTTTCATACGAAAAAAAATTTTTTTTGGTCCACAGGTTTCGGAGATATCGCTAAAGCATCTCAAAAAACCAAGAACGAAGCAATTTGGAAGCACTAAAAGTACTTTTCCTATAACTACAAACGATGAAATTGATTGTAGTGAAATTCATTTTTATACAGTTTTCATAGTTACTCCGAAAATATAATACATTGTGCGGAAACCAAGCAACTTAAGCAAATTTGGGTTTTTTCTTTTTGAAATACGTTTTAATTCGTTTGTAGTTTTTCATAGGAAAAAATTTTTTTTTTTTGGTCCTCAGGGTTCGGAGATATCGTTAACGCATCTCAAAAAAACCAAGAACGCAGCAATTTGGAAGCACTAAAGGTACTTTTCTTATAACTACAAACGATGAAATTGATTGTAAAGAAATTCATTTTTTTGTAGTTTTTATAGTTACTCCGAAACTATAATAAATTGTGCGGAAACCAAGCTATTTAGGCAAATTTGGGTTTTTTCTTTTTGAAATACGTTTTAAATCATTTGTAGTTTTTCATACGAAAAACAATTTTTTTTTTAGTCCACAGGTTTCGGAGATATCGCTAACGCATCTCAAAAAAACCAAGAACGCAGCAATTTGGAAGCATTAAAAGTACTTTTCCTATAATTACAAACGATGAAATTGATTGTAGTGAAATTCATTTTTTTTGTAGTTTTTATAGTTACTCCGAAAATATAATACATTGTGCGGAAACCAAGCAATTTAAGCAAATTTGGGTTTTTTCTTTTTGAAATACGTTTTAAATCGTTTGTAGTTTTTCATAGGAAAATCATTTTTTTTTGGTCCACAGTTTCGGAGATATCGTTAGCGCATCTCAAAAAAACCAAGAACGCAGCAATTTGGAAGCACTAAAAGTAATTTTCCTATAACTACAAACGATGAATTTGATTGTAGTGAAATTCATTTTTTTTGTAGTTTTTATAGCTACTCCGAAAATATAATACATTGTGCGGAAACCAAGCAATTTAAGCAAATTTGGGTTTTTTCTTTTTGAAATACGTTTTAAATCGTTTGTAGTTTTTCATAGGAAAATCATTTTTTTTTGGTCCACAGTTTCGGAGATATCGTTAACGCATCTCAAAAAAACCAAGAACGCAGCAATTTGGAAGCACTAAAAGTACTTTTCATATAACTACAAACGATGAAATTGATTGTAGTGAAATTCATTTTTATACAGTTTTCATAGTTACTCCGAAAATATAATACATTTTGCGGAAACCAAGCAAATTAAGCTAATTTGGGTTTTTTCTTTTTGAAATACGTGTTAATTCGTTTGTAGTTTTTCATACGAAAAAAAAAAATTTTTTTTGGTACACAGGTTTCGGAGATATCGCTATCGCATCTCAAAAAAACCAAGAACGCAGCAATTTGGAAGCCTTAGAAGTAATTTTCCTATAACTACAAACGATGAAATTGATTGTAGTGAAATTCATTTTTTTGTAGTTTTTATAGCTACTCCGAAAATATAATACATTGTGCGGAAACCAAGCAATTTAAGCAAATTTGGGTTTTTTCTTTTTGAAATAAGTTTTAATTCGTTTTTAGTTTTTCATAGGAAACAATTTTTTTTTTGGTCCACAGGTTTCGGAGATATCGCTAACCAATCTCAAAAAACCCGAGAACGCAGCAATTTGGAAGCACTAAAAGTACTTTTCCTATAACTACAAACGATGAAATTGATTCTAGTGAAATTCATTTTTTTGTAGTTTTTATAGTTACTCCGAAAATATAATAAATTGTGCGGAAACCAAGCAATTTAGGCAAATTTGGGTTTTTTCTTTTTGAAATACGTTTTAAATCGTTTGTAGTTTTTCATACGAAAAAAAAATTTTTTTTAGTCCACAGGTTTCGGAGATATCGCTAACGCATCTCAAAAAAACCAAGAACGCAGCAATTTCGAAGCACTAAAAGTACTTTTCCTATAACTACAAACGATGAAATTGATTGTAGTGAAATTCATTTTTTTGTAGTTTTTATAGTTACTCCGAAAATATAATACATTGTGCGGAAACCAAGCAATTTAAGCAAATTTGGGTTTTTTCTTTTTGAAATACGTTTTAAATCGTTTGTAGTTTTTCATAGGAAAATCATTTTTTTTTTTTTGGTCCACAGTTTCGGAGATATCGTTAACGCATCTAAAAAAAACCAAGAACGCAGCAATTTGGAAGCACTAAAAGTAATTTTCCTATAACTACAAACGATGAAATTGATTGTAGTGAAACTCATTTTTTTTGTAGTTTTTATAGCTACTCCGAAAATATAATACATTGTGCGGAAACCAAGCAATTTAAGCAAATTTGGGTATTTTCTTTTTGAAATACGTTTTAATTCGTTTTTAGTTTTTCATAGGAAAAAATTTTTTTTTTTTTTTGGTCTACAGGTTTCAGAGATATCGTTAGCGCATCTCAAAAAAACCAAGAACGCAGCAATTTGGAAGCACTAAAAGTAATTTTCCTATAACTACAAACGATGAAATTGATTGTAGTGAAATTCATTTTTTTGTAGTTTTTATAGCTACTCCGAAAATATAATACATTGTGCGGAAACCAAGCAATTTAAGCAAATTTGGGTTTTTTCTTTTTGAAATACGTTTTAAATAGTTTGTAGTTTTTCATAGGAAAATCATTTTTTTTTTGGTCCACAGTTTCGGAGATATCGTTAACGCATCTCAAAAAAACCAAGAACGCAGCAATTTGGAAGCACTAAAAGTAATTTTCCTATAACTACAAACGATGAAATTGATTGTAGTGAAATTCATTTTTTTGTAGTTTTATAATATAATACATTGTGCGGAAACCAAGCAATTTAAGCAAATTTGGGTTTTTTCTTTTTGAAATACGTTTTAATTCGTTTTTAGTTTTTCATAGGAAACATTTTTTTTTTTTTTGGTCAAGAGGTTTCGGAGAATCGCTAACGCATCTCAAAAAACCAAGAACGCAGCAATTTGGAAGCACTAAAAGTACTTTTCCTATAACTACAAACGATGAAATTGATTGTAGTGAAATTCATTTTTTTGCAGTGTTCATAGTTACTCCGAAAATATAATACATTGTGCGGAAACCAAGCAAATTAAGCAAATTTGGGTTTTTTCTTTTTGAAATACGTTTTAATTCTGTTCTAGTTTTTCATACGAAAAAAAATTTTTTTTGGTCCACAGGTTTCGGAGATATCGCTAAAGCATCTCAAAAAACCAAGAACGAAGCAATTTGGAAGCACTAAAAGTACTTTTCCTATAACTACAAACGATGAAATTGATTGTAGTGAAATTCATTTTTTTGCAGTGTTCATAGTTACTCCGAAAATATAATACATTGTGCGGAAACCAAGCAAATTAAGCAAATTTGGGTTTTTTCTTTTTGAAATACGTGTTAATTCGTTTGTAGTTTTTCATACGAAAAAAAAAATTTTTTTTGGTACACAGGTTTCGGAGATATCGCTATCGCATCTCAAAAAAACCAAGAACGCAGCAATTTGGAAGCACTAAAAGTACTTTTCATATAACTACAAACGATGAAATTGATTGTAGTGAAATTCATTTTTTTGCAGTGTTCATAGTTACTCCGAAAATATAATACATTGTGCGGAAACCAAGCAAATTAAGCAAATTTGGGTTTTTTCTTTTTGAAATACGTTTTAATTCGTTTTTAGTTTTTCATAGGAAACATTTTTTTTTTTTTTGGTCAAGAGGTTTCGGAGAATCGCTAACGCATCTCAAAAAACCAAGAACGCAGCAATTTGGAAGCACTAAAAGTACTTTTCCTATAACTACAAACGATGAAATTGATTGTAGTGAAATTCATTTTTTTGCAGTGTTCATAGTTACTCCGAAAATATAATACATTGTGCGGAAACCAAGCAAATTAAGCAAATTTGGGTTTTTTCTTTTTGAAATACGTTTTAATTCTGTTCTAGTTTTTCATACGAAAAAAAATTTTTTTTGGTCCACAGGTTTCGGAGATATCGCTAAAGCATCTCAAAAAAACCAAGAACGCAGCAATTTGGAAGCCTTAGAAGTAATTTTCCTATAACTACAAACGATGAAATTGATTGTAGTGAAATTCATTTTTTTGTAGTTTTTATAGCTACTCCGAAAATATAATACATTGTGCGGAAACCAAGCAATTTAAGCAAATTTGGGTTTTTTCTTTTTGAAATAAGTTTTAATTCGTTTTTAGTTTTTCATAGGAAACAATTTTTTTTTTGGTCCACAGGTTTCGGAGATATCGCTAACCAATCTCAAAAAACCCGAGAACGCAGCAATTTGGAAGCACTAAAAGTACTTTTCCTATAACTACAAACGATGAAATTGATTCTAGTGAAATTCATTTTTTTGTAGTTTTTATAGTTACTCCGAAAATATAATAAATTGTGCGGAAACCAAGCAATTTAGGCAAATTTGGGTTTTTTCTTTTTGAAATACGTTTTAAATCGTTTGTAGTTTTTCATACGAAAAAAAAATTTTTTTTAGTCCACAGGTTTCGGAGATATCGCTAACGCATCTCAAAAAAACCAAGAACGCAGCAATTTCGAAGCACTAAAAGTACTTTTCCTATAACTACAAACGATGAAATTGATTGTAGTGAAATTCATTTTTTTGTAGTTTTTATAGTTACTCCGAAAATATAATACATTGTGCGGAAACCAAGCAATTTAAGCAAATTTGGGTTTTTTCTTTTTGAAATACGTTTTAAATCGTTTGTAGTTTTTCATAGGAAAATCATTTTTTTTTTTTTGGTCCACAGTTTCGGAGATATCGTTAACGCATCTAAAAAAAACCAAGAACGCAGCAATTTGGAAGCACTAAAAGTAATTTTCCTATAACTACAAACGATGAAATTGATTGTAGTGAAACTCATTTTTTTTGTAGTTTTTATAGCTACTCCGAAAATATAATACATTGTGCGGAAACCAAGCAATTTAAGCAAATTTGGGTATTTTCTTTTTGAAATACGTTTTAATTCGTTTTTAGTTTTTCATAGGAAAAAATTTTTTTTTTTTTTTGGTCTACAGGTTTCAGAGATATCGTTAGCGCATCTCAAAAAAACCAAGAACGCAGCAATTTGGAAGCACTAAAAGTAATTTTCCTATAACTACAAACGATGAAATTGATTGTAGTGAAATTCATTTTTTTGTAGTTTTTATAGCTACTCCGAAAATATAATACATTGTGCGGAAACCAAGCAATTTAAGCAAATTTGGGTTTTTTCTTTTTGAAATACGTTTTAAATAGTTTGTAGTTTTTCATAGGAAAATCATTTTTTTTTTGGTCCACAGTTTCGGAGATATCGTTAACGCATCTCAAAAAAACCAAGAACGCAGCAATTTGGAAGCACTAAAAGTAATTTTCCTATAACTACAAACGATGAAATTGATTGTAGTGAAATTCATTTTTTTGTAGTTTTATAATATAATACATTGTGCGGAAACCAAGCAATTTAAGCAAATTTGGGTTTTTTCTTTTTGAAATACGTTTTAATTCGTTTTTAGTTTTTCATAGGAAACATTTTTTTTTTTTTTGGTCAAGAGGTTTCGGAGAATCGCTAACGCATCTCAAAAAACCAAGAACGCAGCAATTTGGAAGCACTAAAAGTACTTTTCCTATAACTACAAACGATGAAATTGATTGTAGTGAAATTCATTTTTTTGCAGTGTTCATAGTTACTCCGAAAATATAATACATTGTGCGGAAACCAAGCAAATTAAGCAAATTTGGGTTTTTTCTTTTTGAAATACGTTTTAATTCTGTTCTAGTTTTTCATACGAAAAAAAATTTTTTTTGGTCCACAGGTTTCGGAGATATCGCTAAAGCATCTCAAAAAACCAAGAACGAAGCAATTTGGAAGCACTAAAAGTACTTTTCCTATAACTACAAACGATGAAATTGATTGTAGTGAAATTCATTTTTTTGCAGTGTTCATAGTTACTCCGAAAATATAATACATTGTGCGGAAACCAAGCAAATTAAGCAAATTTGGGTTTTTTCTTTTTGAAATACGTGTTAATTCGTTTGTAGTTTTTCATACGAAAAAAAAAATTTTTTTTGGTACACAGGTTTCGGAGATATCGCTATCGCATCTCAAAAAAACCAAGAACGCAGCAATTTGGAAGCACTAAAAGTACTTTTCATATAACTACAAACGATGAAATTGATTGTAGTGAAATTCATTTTTTTGCAGTGTTCATAGTTACTCCGAAAATATAATACATTGTGCGGAAACCAAGCAAATTAAGCAAATTTGGGTTTTTTCTTTTTGAAATACGTTTTAATTCGTTTTTAGTTTTTCATAGGAAACATTTTTTTTTTTTTTGGTCAAGAGGTTTCGGAGAATCGCTAACGCATCTCAAAAAACCAAGAACGCAGCAATTTGGAAGCACTAAAAGTACTTTTCCTATAACTACAAACGATGAAATTGATTGTAGTGAAATTCATTTTTTTGCAGTGTTCATAGTTACTCCGAAAATATAATACATTGTGCGGAAACCAAGCAAATTAAGCAAATTTGGGTTTTTTCTTTTTGAAATACGTTTTAATTCTGTTCTAGTTTTTCATACGAAAAAAAATTTTTTTTGGTCCACAGGTTTCGGAGATATCGCTAAAGCATCTCAAAAAACCAAGAACGAAGCAATTTGGAAGCACTAAAAGTACTTTTCCTATAACTACAAACGATGAAATTGATTGTAGTGAAATTCATTTTTATACAGTTTTCATAGTTACTCCGAAAATATAATACATTGTGCGGAAACCAAGCAACTTAAGCAAATTTGGGTTTTTTCTTTTTGAAATACGTTTTAATTCGTTTGTAGTTTTTCATAGGAAAAAATTTTTTTTTTTTTGGTCCTCAGGGTTCGGAGATATCGTTAACGCATCTCAAAAAAACCAAGAACGCAGCAATTTGGAAGCACTAAAGGTACTTTTCTTATAACTACAAACGATGAAATTGATTGTAAAGAAATTCATTTTTTTGTAGTTTTTATAGTTACTCCGAAACTATAATAAATTGTGCGGAAACCAAGCTATTTAGGCAAATTTGGGTTTTTTCTTTTTGAAATACGTTTTAAATCATTTGTAGTTTTTCATACGAAAAACAATTTTTTTTTTAGTCCACAGGTTTCGGAGATATCGCTAACGCATCTCAAAAAAACCAAGAACGCAGCAATTTGGAAGCATTAAAAGTACTTTTCCTATAATTACAAACGATGAAATTGATTGTAGTGAAATTCATTTTTTTTGTAGTTTTTATAGTTACTCCGAAAATATAATACATTGTGCGGAAACCAAGCAATTTAAGCAAATTTGGGTTTTTTCTTTTTGAAATACGTTTTAAATCGTTTGTAGTTTTTCATAGGAAAATCATTTTTTTTTGGTCCACAGTTTCGGAGATATCGTTAGCGCATCTCAAAAAAACCAAGAACGCAGCAATTTGGAAGCACTAAAAGTAATTTTCCTATAACTACAAACGATGAATTTGATTGTAGTGAAATTCATTTTTTTTGTAGTTTTTATAGCTACTCCGAAAATATAATACATTGTGCGGAAACCAAGCAATTTAAGCAAATTTGGGTTTTTTCTTTTTGAAATACGTTTTAAATCGTTTGTAGTTTTTCATAGGAAAATCATTTTTTTTTTGGTCCACAGTTTCGGAGATATCGTTAACGCATCTCAAAAAAACCAAGAACGCAGCAATTTGGAAGCACTAAAAGTACTTTTCATATAACTACAAACGATGAAATTGATTGTAGTGAAATTCATTTTTATACAGTTTTCATAGTTACTCCGAAAATATAATACATTGTGCGGAAACCAAGCAAATTAAGCTAATTTGGGTTTTTTCTTTTTGAAATACGTGTTAATTCGTTTGTAGTTTTTCATACGAAAAAAAAAAATTTTTTTTGGTACACAGGTTTCGGAGATATCGCTATCGCATCTCAAAAAAACCAAGAACGCAGCAATTTGGAAGCACTAAAAGTACTTTTCATATAACTACAAACGATGAAATTGATTGTAGTGAAATTCATTTTTATACAGTTTTCATAGTTACTCCGAAAATATAATACATTGTGCGGAAACCAAGCAATTTAAGCAAATTTGGGTTTTTTCTTTTTGAAATAAGTTTTAATTCGTTTTTAGTTTTTCATAGGAAACAATTTTTTTTTTGGTCCACAGGTTTCGGAGATATCGTTAACGCATCTCAAAAAAACCAAGAACGCAGCAATTTGGAAGCACTAAAAGTACTTTTCCTATAACTACAAACGATGAAATTGATTGTAGTGAAATTCATTTTTTTGTAGTTTTTATAGTTATTCCGAAAATATAATACATTGTGCGGAAACCAAGCAATTTAAGCAAATTTGGGTTTTTTCTTTTTGAAATAAGTTTTAATTCGTTTTTAGTTTTTCATAGGAAACAATTTTTTTTTGGTCCACAGGTTTCGGAGATATCGTTAACGCATCTCAAAAAAACCAAGAACGCAGCAATTTGGAAGCACTAAAAGTACTTTTCCTATAACTACAAACGATGAAATTGATTGTAAAGAAATTCATTTTTTTGTAGTTTTTATAGTTACTCCGAAAATATAATAAGTTGTGCGGAAACCAAGCAATTTAGGCAAATTTGGGTTTTTTCTTTTTGAAATACGTTTTAAATCGTTTGTAGTTTTTCATACGAAAAAACATTTTTTTTAGTCCACAGGTTTCGGAGATATCGCTAACGCATCTCAAAAAAACCGAGAACGCAGCAATTTGGAAGCACTAAAAGTACTTTTCCTATAACTACAAACGATGAAATTGATTGTAGTGAAATTCATTTTTTTGTAGTTTTTATAGTTACTCCGAAAATATAATAAATTGTGCGGAAACCAAGCAATTTAGGCAAATTTGGGTTTTTTCTTTTTGAAATACGTTTTAGATCGTTTGTAGTTTTTCATACGAAAAAAAAAATTTTTTTTAGTCCACAGGTTTCGGAGATATCGCTAACGCATCTCAAAAAAACCAAGAACGCAGCAATTTGGAAGCACTAAAAGTACTTTTCCTATAACTACAAACGATGAAATTCATTGTAGTGAAATTCATTTTTTTGTAGTTTTTATAGTTATTCCGAAAATATAATACATTGTGCGGAAACCAAGCAATTTTAGCAAATTTGGGTTTTTTCTTTTTGAAATACGTTTTAAATCGTTTGTAGTTTTTCATAGGAAAATCATTTTTTTTTTTGGTCCACAGTTCCGGAGATATCGTTAACGCATCTAAAAAAA
The DNA here is from genome assembly GCF_040869045.1 of Eurosta solidaginis. Lineage (NCBI taxonomy): Eukaryota > Metazoa > Arthropoda > Insecta > Diptera > Tephritidae > Eurosta > Eurosta solidaginis. The sequence continues at coordinate 160,409,654 of NC_090324.1, read as the reverse complement.
ACCAAGAACGCAGCAATTTGGAAGCACTAAAAGTAATTTTCCTATAACTACAAACGATGAAATTGATTGTAGTGAAATTAATTTTTTTGTAGTTTTTATAGCTACTCCGAAAATATAATACATTGTGCGGAAACCAAGCAATTTAAGCAAATTTGGGTATTTTCTTTTTGAAATACGTTTTAGTTCGTTTTTAGTTTTTCATAGGAAAAATTTTTTTTTTTTTTGGTCCACAGGTTTCAGAGATATCGTTAGCGCATCTCAAAAAAACCAAGAACGCAGCAATTTGGAAGCACTAAAAGTACTTTTCCTATAACTGCAAACGATGAAATTGATTGTAGTGAAATTCATTTTTTTGTAGTTTATATAGTTACTCCGAAAATATAATACATTTTTCGGAAACCAAGCAATTTAAGCAAATTTGGTTTTTTTCTTTTTGAAATACGTTTTAAATCGTTTGTAGTTTTTCATACGAAAAAAAAAAATTTTTTTTTTGGTCCACAGGTTTCGGAGATATCGCTAACGCATCTCAAAAAAACCAAGAACGCAGCAATTTGGAAGCACTAAAAGTACTTTTCCTATAACTACAAACGATGAAATTGATTGTAGTGAAATTCATTTTTTTGTAGTTTTTATAGTTACTCCGAAAATATAATACATTGTGCGGAAACCAAGCAATTTAAGCAAATTTGGGTTTTTTCTTTTTGAAATACGTTTTAAATCGTTTGTAGTTTTTCATAGGAAAATCATTTTTTTTTGGTCCACAGTTTCGGAGATATCGTTAGCGCATCTCAAAAAAACCAAGAACGCAGCAATTTGGAAGCACTAAAAGTAATTTTCCTATAACTACAAACGATGAATTTGATTGTAGTGAAATTCATTTTTTTTGTAGTTTTTATAGCTACTCCGAAAATATAATACATTGTGCGGAAACCAAGCAATTTAAGCAAATTTGGGTTTTTTCTTTTTGAAATACGTTTTAAATCGTTTGTAGTTTTTCATAGGAAAATCATTTTTTTTGGTCCACAGTTTCGGAGATATCGTTAACGCATCTCAAAAAAACCAAGAACGCAGCAATTTGGAAGCACTAAAAGTAATTTTCCTATAACTACAAACGATGAAATTGATTGCAGTGAAATTCATTTTTTTGTCGTTTTTATAGCTACTCCGAAAATATAATACATTGTGCGGAAACCAAGCAATTTAAGCAAATTTGGGTTTTTTCTTTTTGAAATAAGTTTTAATTCGTTTTTAGTTTTTCATAGGAAACAATTTTTTTTTTGGTCCACAGGTTTCGGAGATATCGTTAACGCATCTCAAAAAAACCAAGAACGCAGCAATTTGGAAGCTCTAAAGGTACTTTTCTTATAACTACAAACAATGAAATTGATTGTAAAGAAATTAATTTTTTTGTAGTTTTTATAGTTACTCCGAAAATATAATAAATTGTGCGGAAACCAAGCAATTTAGGCAAATTTGGGTTTTTTCTTTTTGAATACGGTTTAAATCGTTTGTAGTTTTTCATACGAAAAAAAAATTTTTTTTAGTCCACAGGTTTCGGAGATATCGCTAACGCATCTCAAAAAAACCAAGAACGCAGCAATTTGGAAGCACTAAAAGTACTTTTCCTATAACTACAAACGATGAAATTGATTGTAGTGAAATTCATTTTTTTGTAGTTTTTATAGTTACTCCGAAAATATAATACATTGTGCGGAAACCAAGCAATTTAAGCAAATTTGGGTTTTTTCTTTTTGAAATACGTTTTAAATCGTTTGTAGTTTTTCATAGGAAAATCATTTTTTTTTTTTGGTCCACAGTTTCGGAGATATCGTTAACGCATCTAAAAAAAACCAAGAACGCAGCAATTTGGAAGCACTAAAAGTAATTTTCCTATAACTACAAACGATGAAATTGATTGTAGTGAAATTCATTTTTTTGTAGTTTTTATAGCTACTCCGAAAATATAATACATTGTGCGGAAACCAAGCAATTTAAGCAAATTTGGGTTTTTTCTTTTTGAAATACGTTTTAAATCGTTTGTAGTTTTTCATAGGAAAATCATTTTTTTTTTTTGGTCCACAGTTTCGGAGATATCGTTAACGCATCTAAAAAAAACCAAGAACGCAGCAATTTGGAAGCACTAAAAGTAATTTTCCTATAACTACAAACGATGAAATTGATTGTAGTGAAATTCATTTTTTTGTAGTTTTTATAGCTACTCCGAAAATATAATACATTGTGCGGAAACCAAGCAATTTAAGCAAATTTGGGTATTTTCTTTTTGAAATACGTTTTAATACGTTTTTAGTTTTTCATAGGAAACATTTTTTTTTTTTGGTCCACAGGTTTCAGAGATATCGTTAGCGCATCTCAAAAAAAACAAGAACGCAGCAATTTGGAAGCACTAAAAGTACTTTTCCTATAACTGCAAACGATGAAATTGATTGTAGTGAAATTCATTTTTTTGTAGTTTATATAGTTACTCCGAAAATATAATACATTTTTCGGAAACCAAGTAATTTAAAAATTTGGTTTTTTTCTTTTTGAAATACGTTTTAAATCGTTTGTAGTTTTTCATACGAAAAAAAAATTTTTTTTGATCCACAGGTTTCGGAGATATCGCTAACGCATCTCAAAAAAACCAAGAACGCAGCAATTTGGAAGCACTAAAAGTACTTTTCTTATAACTGCAAACGATGAAATTGATTGTAGTGAAATTCATTTTTTTGTAGTTTTTATAGTTACTCCGAAAATATAATACATTGTGCGGAAACCAAGCAATTTAAGCAAATTTGGGTTTTATTTTTTTGAAATACGTTTTAAATCGTTTGTAGTTTTTCATAGGAAAATCATTTTTTTTTGGTCCACAGTTTCGGAGATATCGTTAACGCATCTCAAAAAAACCAGAACGCAGCAATTTGGAAGCACTAAAAGTAATTTTCCTATAACTACAAACGATGAATTTGATTGTAGTGAAATTCATTTTTTTTGTAGTTTTTATAGCTACTCCGAAAATTTAATACATTGTGCGGAAACCAAGCAATTTAAGCAAATTTGGGTTTTTTCTTTTTGAAATACGTTTTAAATCGTTTGTAGTTTTTCATAGGAAAATCATTTTTTTTTGGTCCACAGTTTCGGAGATATCGTTAACCCATCTCAAAAAAACCAAGAACGCAGCAATTTGGAAGCACTAAAAGTAATTTCCCTATAACTACAAACGATGAAATTGATTGTAGTGAAATTCATTTTTTTGTAGTTTTTATAGCTACTCCGAAAATATAATACATTGTGCGGAAACCAAGCAATTTAAGCAAATTTGGGTTTTTTCTTTTTGAAATACGTTTTAATTCGGTTTTAGTTTTTCATAGGAAACATTTTTTTTTTTTTGGTCAACAGGTTTCGGAGAATCGCTAACGCATCTCAAAAAATCAAGAACGCAGCAATTTGGAAGCACTAAAAGTACTTTTCCTATAACTACAAACGATGAAATTGATTGTAGTGAAATTCATTTTTTTGCAGTGTTCATAGTTACTCCGAAAATATAATACATTGTGCGGAAACCAAGCAAATTAAGCAAATTTGGGTTTTTTCTTTTTGAAATACGTTTTAATTCTGTTCTAGTTTTTCATACGAAAAAAAAATTTTTTTTGGTCCACAGGTTTCGGAGATATCGCTAAAGAATCTCAAAAAACCAAGAACGCAGCAATTTGGAAGCACTAAAAGTACTTTTCCTATAACTACAAACGATGAAATTGATTGTAGTGAAATTCATTTTTTTGCAGTGTTCATAGTTACTCCGAAAATATAATACATTGTGCGGAAACCAAGCAAATTAAGCAAATTTGGGTTTTTTCTTTTTGAAATACGTGTTAATTCGTTTGTAGTTTTTCATACGAAAAAAAAAATTTTTTTTGGTACACAGGTTTCGGAGATATCGCTATCGCATCTCAAAAAAACCAAGAACGCAGCAATTTGGAAGCACTAAAAGTACTTTTCATATAACTACAAACGATGAAATTGATTGTAGTGAAATTCATTTTTTTACAGTTTTCATAGTTACTCCGAAAATATAATACATTGTGCGGAAACCAAGCAATTTAAGCAAATTTGGGTTTTTTCTTTTTGAAATACGTTTTAATTCGTTTGTAGTTTTTCATAGGAAAATCATTTTTTTTTTTGGTCCACAGTTTCGGAGATATCGTTAACGCATCTAAAAAAAACCAAGAACGCAGCAATTTGGAAGCACTAAAAGTAATTTTCCTATAACTACAAACGATGAAATTGATTGTAGTGAAATTCATTTTTTTACAGTTTTCATAGTTACTCCGAAAATATAATACATTGTGCGGAAACCAAGCAATTTAAGCAAATTTGGGTTTTTTCTTTTTGAAATACGTTTTAAATCGTTTGTAGTTTTTCATAGGAAAATCATTTTTTTTTGGTCCACAGTTTCGGAGATATCGTTAACGCATCTGAAAAAAACCAAGAACGCAGCAATTTGGAAGCACTAAAAGTAATTTTCCTATAACTACAAACGATGAAATTGATTGTAGTGAAATTCATTTTTTTGTAGTTTTTATAGCTACTCCGAAAATATAATACATTGTGCGGAAATCAAGCAATTTAAGCAAATTTGGGTTTTTTCTTTTTGAAATAAGTTTTAATTCGTTTTTAGTTTTTCATAGGAAACAATTTTTTTTTTGGTCCACAGGTTTCGGAGATATCGTTAACGCATCTCAAAAAAACCAAGAACGCAGCAATTTGGAAGCACTAAAGGTACTTTCCTTATAACTACAAACAATGAAATTGATTGTAAAGAAATTCATTTTTTTGTAGTTTTTATAGTTACTCCGAAAATGTAATAAATTGTGCGGAAACCAAGCAATTTAGGCAAATTTGGGTTTTTTCTTTTTGAAATACGTTTCAAATCGTTTGTAGTTTTTCATACGAAAAAAAATTTTTTTTAGTCCACAGGTTTCGGAGATATCGCTAACGCATCTCAAAAAAAGCGAGAACGCAGCAATTTGGAAGCACTAAAAGTACTTTTCCTATAACTACAAACGATGAAATTGATTGTGGTGAAATTCATTTTTTTGTAGTTTTTATAGTTACTCCGAAAATATAATAAATTGTGCGGAAACCAAGCAATTTAGGCAAATTTGGGTTTTTTCTTTTTGAAATACGTTTTAAATCGTTTGTAGTTTTTCATACGAAAAAAAAAATTTTTTTTAGTCCACAGGTTTCCGAGATATCGCTAACGCATCTCAAAAAAACCAAGAACGCAGCAATTTGGAAGCACTAAAAGTACTTTTCCTATAACTACAAACGATGAAATTGATTGTAGTGAAATTCATTTTTTTGTAGTTTTTATAGTTACTCCGAAAATATAATACATTGTGCGGAAACCAAGCAATTTAAGCAAATTTGGGTTTTTTCTTTTTGAAATACGTTTTAAATCGTTTGTAGTTTTTCATAGGAAAATCATTTTTTTTTTTTTTGGTCCACAGTTTCGGAGATATCGTTAACGCATCTAAAAAAAACCAAGAACGCAGCAATTTGGAAGCACTAAAAGTAATTTTCCTATAACTACAAACGATGAAATTG